>NW_027526204.1:113408356-114008356 GCF_048455015.1 Haemaphysalis longicornis
ACTTTGAGTTTGAGTACATTTTGAGTTTTGAGTCCATTTTGAGTTTTGAGTCCAATTTGAGTTTGAGTACATTTTGAGTTTTGAGTCCATTTTGAGTTTGAGTACACTTTGAGTTTGAGTACATTTTGAGTTTTGAGTGCATTTTGAGTTTGAGTCCATTTTGAGTTCTGAGTCCATTTTGAGTTTGAGTCCATTTTGAGTTTGAGTCCATTTTGAGTTCTGAGTACATTTTGAGTTTGAGTCCATTTTGAGTTCTGAGTCCGAGTGAGTTCTGAGTTTTGCGCTCAATGTGAGTTTGAGTTTGAGTGAGCGCAGATGTGCTGCTCAGCATTGAGTCTGAGTTTGAGTGAGTGGTGATTCGAAAAAAAAAATTGTGAGTGAGTTTGAGTGAGCCGCGCCAACTTTGCCGAGGTATGGTCAAGGCATATTGTGAAAGATCTCTTCTGCATTCGTGGGGCTACAGCAAGCCTTCTGGGCCGCTACGTTTCTGCCGACAGTACGCTGTTATTGGCAGTTTGCCGTCCGGTTGTGCCGGATATCAAAACGAAGCTCTAACTTTTTTTTTACTCTAAAGCAGTGTATGTTTAACCCCTCCCCCCCTTGTTCTCATTCCAAGGAAGCCGATTTACTCGGCGCTGCTCCGGGGCTGCTTCTCGCCACCGCCGACACCGCTCTCAAAACTGTTATTCCTCTCGCCACCACCGATGCCTCTTTCACCAGGTACGCAATCGGCTGGTAACGGCGGTAGCTCCCTTATCAGGCGTTACCACAGCAACTTGCCCGCTTTGAACGCCGAACTGGGCCCATTATTCTTCAGCATGAAAGGCTTTCCGCGCGACATTTTCGCCCGTATAGATCGAGTCCTTCCAGGTTTTAACTGCCTTCGGACAGACGCGGGCCGTTCGCTCGGAGGAAGAAGTGCGGGAATCGAAGGAGCGTCTGCCGAAACAGAAGCACGAATGGGTGCGAAAAGAGAAAGCCGCTGCGGCCTCCATTTCACCGCAAGTTCCACTTCGAGTAGTTGGGACTGTCTCAATGGTGCACAGGAACGTCGACGTGAGGCAATATTTCTCGTTCAGCTTTAAGGGCTTTCAGAGGGACAATTTTGGCGGTGCCTTTCGCGCCTGAGCACGCGCACATAACTGGTTGCTGGAGTATCAATCAGGCGCAAGTAACGATTGGAGGGAAAGTGGCGGGGGGGAAGGGAGATATAGGTTTCATTCCGTCACTGATTACACGCCCGTTGTGCCGGCGGGAGGTGTAAACGCGTGCGTCCACCGCCCCAATGCAAAGTTTCTGTTGCCTTCGGTGGTCGAGAGGATTGGGTTGGTGTGTAACATAAACAGTAAGATGCCTACTACCCGGAATGGAAAAAGACAGATCCATGTTTGGCCACCAAAATAAATCCTGAGTCCTTCAAAGTTTCAGGGGGGTAATTACAAACAAACGTGTTTTGTTTCGTGTATACTGTGTCAAGCTTCGCAGGTCATCCTTCTTCACAAAGTGGAAGGACACCATTTTTTTTGCATTTTACCGTACAACAGAGAGCACAAATATATCCTGTTTTTGCACTTGATGATAGTGCAGCCAGTTATTTTCCTAGCAACGCCAGCAGCGTGAAAGAAAATTCCGCGTACTTATTGTCACTTGAACTATCACTTGAACTATCACTTGAACTATCAGTTATGGATTGCGGGATTAAGTACCTCAACGTACCCTTTGAAGTCGTCGTTCCCGCTGATCACTTCCCACGTGGGCCTCTGGTTGCAGATCTCGTTTTGCATGTTAGGGGCGAATCGATTATGGCGGCGATGTTCGTCGTTATCATCACAAAATTGGCTCGCCTGTAGTAATAGTAAAACCACAAGAAAGCTACACCTTCACCGTGTGTTGAAGTTTTGAACTAAAAAATAGGTAGTGAACGGTCAAAATCACTGCCTAGAATAAAATAAAAACAAGATATTTGGTATGTCACAAATCCACGATATACAAGTGGCGATAAAATTGCTTCCCCGGAAACTCCTATCAAGAACTCACATGACCGTAATATGTTATTAGTGCTCTAAAATGTTGTACCTCATAGATTTCCCGTACTATCCTGTTTATCTCTATCAATTTGAGCTGCTTCTGCTTCTCATAAGTTGTAGCTGCCACTACGAGTATTTACTTCGCTCCCTAGCGCATAAAGTGGTACATTCTTAGTGGGGCCATGAAGACAAAGGTGTGAAAGACGTTGTTTTAACAAAAAAAGCAGGAACTAATAAAATGCTCAAATTTAGCGAAGCATTGCAAGTAATATGGGCAAGAGAGACGCGATATGGGCCAGAAATTAAACACAGTTGTCAGTGTCTCAACTGCAGGTTAGTGTAGAAGTGGTACAATACAGGCACCACTGCAATCGCCCAGTCACCTTTTTTGACGGTGGCTTGGTTTGGCGGCTGCTAATTGCACAAACAAGTTTCTCTGCGCCATGGAAAAATCACCGAAAAGTAGCTGGGGTGTCGCCACGGACAATTTGTTTTCTTTAATATCCCCCCTATTTGATGTTTGCGACGAAATTGGCATCGTTGTCCTCGGGGCAACGCACTTCTTTTAATGAACTAAACTTGTATTTTGTCTTCATGTGCCTAAATAAACACTCAACAACAAAGAATTCACCGCGCCTCCAGTGAGGAGAATGCATTTTTGATACATCTCCCTCAGAGCAAGTAAACAGAACGCTTGTTTGGCTGATCTGAAAACTCTGTTATGCGGGTTTGGTTCATCAGTGTTCTACCTCCATATATTTTTTTTTGCCTTACTTGCAGCAATAAAGTGTGCGGAGATCACTCAAATAAAAAGCACGGAGATACCCTCACATTGGCAACGTAGGGCATGAACATAATGGAGGACTCGACGGGTGTCCGAGCAGGTTGGGAGATCTCGACCGTGCAGTCTCCAACGATGCGACAGTTGCCGTCTACCGAGCATCGCCCACCGTTGGCATTTCTAGCCGTGAAATAAATCCCCCTTGAGCAGGCGTTGAGGAAAACCTGAGAAGAGAAAGAGCCATTTAGATGAAAAAGTATGCAGAAATTCAGTGAACTGTCTACTAATGCAGAGTATTTTTATGCAGCTTGTGTATAGTGTGAGTTCTTTCTAGTTTCTACTTATCTAGTTGAGAACAATATAAAAATAGCATGACATACCTCGTACAAAAGTGAGTAACACGCATTTAGTCGAGTCGTCCTAAAGCGCGTCGGTATACAGTTGAACTCTGGCTAGAGTTAGCTGAAACAGGCCGTATATAGTACGCGGGTTGTTGTACGGGGAGTGCTCGATCCATGCGATAGGTGTCTGGGAGGGACCGTAGTTAGTTCTGGACTGTCTGAAACCTCACAACAAACGGGTAATTACCCAGATGAGGACCTCAACGGGAATTTGAAAATGTGGAAGGACCAAAACCAAAATAAGTGGTGTGTGATGAAGTTCGGGTTAGCCGAGACACGTGCCAGAAGTCATAAGGGTTGGAGACATGGCATGGACGAAGAATGCAGTGGTTGTATTGTCGGGACGTGAGACACGCGGTGCGCGAAACGAAAGGGAAAAAAAACAAATAATAAGACTAAGAGAAAGGAAAGAGGACAGCAGTCCTTGTCAGTCCTAGTCGCGCTAGTCCAGTAACCTTAGTCGGGTGCGGCGTCAGCGCCTAATGCCAACTGAACGTGCTCCCGTTGCAGCGCAGCGTCCGAGGAGGTCCAGTAGCGCCAGGCATGGTAGAAGCGGCAGCAGGCACAGGTAATAGGGGTGGATCCAACGGGTGGTCTCCCCGAAGAGGTTGCGGCCCCCTCCTGGTTGGTCCGACGACCAGGCGACCCGGCGCAAGGCGCGGATGCCCGGCGCAGCGGCAGACACGGGTATCCGGCGCTGTGGCGATGGCCCCGTAGCCCCGGCAAGAGCTGTCGACGTCCCGGCGCGGTAGCACGGGCGCCGTTAATGGGTTTCTTCGCGATTACAAGCGCGACCCCGAGCTCGAGCCGATGTCGCCGTTTTTGTCCCCCTTCTCGCACTCTCGCTGCCTTCTCATCCTCAGCGCGCATGACATCGTGGCACATACCCGCGCACGGGGGATTGACTTGGCATCTCGTCACAAGGTGTGTGTTTTGTGAAATAAAATGAAAGGCGTTGGTGTCGTACTCTGTTACCGCACTTTCGCACGGTGGCACACAGCACTTCGCTATGGTCGCGGCGCGATAAACTTTGACTCCTCCGTCCGGCCACTTGGCCTGCTGATCGGCCCGCTGCGCGTTTATGTGGCTGCAGGCAGCGCTACATCGTGCAGGTGCTAGGGCGCCTCGATTAACGTGCTCTACTGTACAGGGTGGAGACACGCAGAGCTTTCATCGAGAGAGAGAGAAACACGTTTTATTCTTGGCCAGGCTTTGTACGGGTGGTTGAGCGGCGGAAGCGCAGCTTTATATGCCAGAGCCATGTCGACGAGGGCGCACGGGGACTGGGCGTCCGAGCGCGCGAGGGCAGACAGCCAGGAGTCGGGGGGTTGGGTATGGAAAGAGGAACCAGGGCAGGGCAGTGCCAGATGGCGGGGGGAAGAGGGGGTCTTCGCAGTCCCCGCAGTGTGGACAAGTGGAGGTGGGAAAGAGGGATGGCGATATGTGGGTGGGGATGGATTGAGTGGGGAGGGAATAGGTTTGGATCTGTCTCCAGAGGGATGATTCAACGGGGGATAATGAGGAGTGGGGGCTGGAAGGGTGGGGCGTGAAAGCCAGTGATGGGGGGTGATTTCGAAGAATGTTACCAGTGGCTCTAGGTGAGGAGGCGGATGTAAAGCGAGCAGGAGGCTCTGCTGAGGGGTCCCGTGTATCAAAGCTTGGCCGCCTCGAGTGCCTTATTCGCGCCGCCAAAGCCCAAAATGCCAGGAGTCCACAAAAGGGAGATGGTGCGTTCAGGAGGGGTGTGGGAGCAGATACTTTTGTAGGCGAAGGTCGAAATTACGCTCCTGCCGAAATTTCTAGCGGCCGTTTGTGAATCCGTTAATATGGGGGAAAAGGCTGTGGTGCAGGTTGGTCGCCAGGGTGATTGCTGCTTCTTCCGCCTCGTGGGGACGGGCAGCGCAGATGGTGGCTGAGGTAGAGGGGGTTGGGGTGTGGTTTACTGCTGCAATAATGTATATATGGCGGGGTTGCTGTTCTGCAGCATCAACGTATACCGTGTCCGAAGAGGGAGGAAAGTTTTGGGCATGGTATGGTGCTCGCGCCAGGCGACGGTTAGTGTTATAGGTGGGGTGCATGTTGCGGGGGATAGGGGGGATAGAGAACCTCTCGATATTCTGGAGGGATGAGGAGGGGTGGGGAGTGGTGGTTGGGCAGGTTAATTTTGAGGGAGAATAGTACGGCTCTGCCGGTTTGAGTTAGGGCAAGGCGGGATAGTTGGGCCTGTCGGGGTGCTTCTATAAATTCGGATGGTGTGGTAAGGGTGCCCGTGTGGAGGAGAGCGTCGGAAGCAACGCTGGGGGTAGGTGTAGCATACGGTGATATAGTGCGCGTTGTATGGTCTCGGTTCGCGTCAGTTCAGTGAGTATCATGGCCAGATATGGTAGAGTATACGTGATGCGCGGGGTCAAAAGGGCGTGGGTAATCTGGAGGCGATCTCACTCCTGAGGGCCATGTCCTCGAGCGGTGACGCACTGTAGGAGTGCCGATATTTGGGCTGCGTGGGTCTTGAGTAGGGGATGGGGTTTGTGTTGAGTCGATTTTTTTATAGTGAGCAATAGTACTTTGATTTGGTTTGCTATTGTTATTGCAGAGCCCGACAAAGCGACTTGGATGTTGTGTGTCCATTGTTTGCATCAGTGGGTGGGTGGGAGTAGAAGAAGCTGTGATTTGTAGGAGGAGAAGGATAGCCCTGCTGCCGCCGCTGTCACTGTGATTGTTGTGGCCGCAAGTTGAAGTGTGTGTTGGATATGCGCGTCGCTGCCTCGTTACATTCATACTGTGATATTGTCGGCGTACAATGCGCTATGTAGTGTGCGTATTTGTAGCAGACCCCGAGCAAGGTGTATTAAGCCTATATTGAAAAGAGTGGGGGAGAGTATTGAGCCCTGTGGGGTGCCTTTGGCAGGTAATGAAAATTGCGAGGACGTTAAAGGACCAAGTCAGAGAGTTGCTGTGCGTTCCGCGAGGAAAGCTCGCACGTAAGCATAGCAGCGCTCTTCAACTTGCAAAGAGCTGAGATTGTGCATAAATGCAGAATGGCTAGCATTGTCGAAAGCCTTCGTAAGACCTACGGCTAGTATACCTGGAGTGTCTCGTTTGGGTGGGTTCGATAATAGGTGGGGGTGGAGTTGGAGGTGAATGTCGTTGTTGCTGAGGTGACGTCGAAAGCCGAACATGTTGTGGGGGTAAGCATCGATGTCATAAAGTTGTTTAGTTAATCTGGAGAGGACCATTTGTTCTAGGAGTTTGCTGATGCAGGAGGTGAGGGAAATGGGTCAGGTTTTTAGCATTTAGTGGTTTATGGGGTTTCGGGACAAGGGTAACGGTGGCTGTGTGGTAGGTTTGTGGTAGCGTACTGTAAGCCTAGCAGTCGTTAAAGTGTTCGAGCAAAGTATTGATGGACGTGGTATCGAGGTTTCGGAGAGCTGAATATGTAATACCGTCTGGGTCTGGGGTGGTATTTCGATTTAGGTGGTGCAGGGTGGCCGAATCTGGGCTTTTGTCAAAGAAGCGTCTAGTTTGGGCTTATGGGGTGCGTGGTATTGCGGATGAGGGGCGGAAAGGGGTTGTGGTTGGTCAATGTAGATGTCGCGCAGGGTGCCGAGGAGAATCGGGAGAGAGTTCGATAGGTTGTGCGCTAGCATAACTAGCGGAGATGCAGTTTCTGCTTTGGTCGTCGTGGTGTCGTGGAGGTGGCGAAGGAGGTTCTAGGTGCGGTTCAGCCGGTTTCCATTGTGTAATGAATCGCAGACGGTTTGCCAGCGTGAATTCTGGGGGTTCTGGGCGTATTTCTCTACAGCTTGTTTGAGCTGTGCGATTCGGTGGTGTAGGTGGCGGTTGTAACGTTGTTTTTTCCAGCACCGGGTTAGACTAGCAAGTGCTTCCAGGAGGTGAACCATATGCACGTCTGGGTTCAATGCATTTCCTGTAATGGGAGCCTGTGTGGTGCATGCATTTATGTCGGCTTTGAGAATCTAAATCGAAGAATTAATGTCAAGTGCCTGCGAGAAGAAAGCTAATTCGGCAGTCGGACTGCGTAAGGTGCAAAATTTGGGCCGTGGTGAGGGGAGCGGGAGAAAAATTTGTATTATGTAGTGGTCGCAATTGAGGGTTTCGTCAAGGCATTGCCATGTTGTTCGTTTGATGTTGCGTGTCAGCGTTAGGTCCGGTGTGCTATCGAGTTGTACACTATTGCCAAGGTGCGTGTGTTGTTCGTTTGATGTTGCGTGTCAGCGTTAGATCCGGTGTGCTATCGAGTTGTACACTATTGCCAAAGTGCGTGTGTATGGTGGTTCGTTCTCTAGGGCGAGGCGGGTAGTGTGAATGTCTTTCCAGAGCAGACGGCCTTTTCTGGTGGTGCGTGGGTAATTCCTTGCGGAGTGGGGTGCATTGAAGTTTCCTACGGTGAGGAGAGGGACATTAGCTGCCTCTTTGAGTGCGCATTTGAAGAGCTTATGAAAGCGGTGCTGTAATCGTGGAGTGCTGTAAATGTTGAGGATGTATAGTACGGTTGGGGCCGAATCGTTGGCGATAGTTTTTATGAGAGTGTGGGGAGGGAAAGTACCGTTAAGCTCCACAATATCGGCCGTAAGATTGCGGTGGACCAGTAATACTATTTCTGATTCTTTTTGGGGTGTCTTATATCCCGTGCATTTGACGTTAGGTCCCGGATCTTGCAGAGCTATGATGTGGGATTGTGTGGCGTGGTGGTCAATGTATGTTGTGAGAAGTGCGTGTTTGGACTTAAACCCTTCGCAGTTCTACTGGCAGATAACTAGCTGTTTAGGGGTGGATCGAGTTATCATGGGTTGACGGAAGTTGGGGCTGGGAGGGTTAGAGGGAGAGGGCTATACTTTGGATGCTGGTTTGCATTGGGGACGTTTGGGAGGAGAGGTTCTTTGAAGATTTAGGAATGGCGGTGGTAGTAGAGGCTTGAGATTCTAACTGGGCTAACAAAGCTTCTATGCGAGAGGTAAGTTGTGGGATGGTGGGGGAAGAGGGGGTGGTGGGGTCGGTGGCCTGGCGCTTTCCAGGTGGTGCGATCGCAGGTGGGTTCATTAATTCCTGTTTGGGTTGGCTACTTGGAGTTCGGAGTAACTCTCCAGTGGCATTGCTGCTATCTCTGTCAGAGGGCATTGGTGTTGAGGGAGTAAGAGGGGGGAAGTGCTGCGGGAGGGGGGGGGGGGGGGGGGGCTTGCGGAGAACGGAGTGGTGTCTGCCCTCGCGCGCTCACCTGTGCGTAGGTTGGTGTTGCAGAATCTTGAGAAACAGGGCGCCCTGGCGATGTCCGTGGGGGTGCCTTGGCATCCGGCATGATGGTGGCTGGCTGGAAATGGGTTCCCGAGTCTGTCTGGGGAGCTCGGCTGGTCAAGTTAGCCGTCTTCGTGGTCGAGGGATTGCCTTGTGGGGCCGAAAATCTGGGTTCGGTATACTTCGGTACCACTGTGGGCAAGCTGGGTTGCCCATTGGGTGAGAGCCAGATCAAATTATGCAGCGAGTGTGGCACGTGTGTTGCAGAAAAAGGTTGAGATTGATCCATATGGCGCACTGATTGTCGACGTAGGTGATGTCGAGCTGTGGTTGGCGTTCCGGTTTGATTATGACCGCCTTATGGTCTGTGAAATGTAAAGTCAAGGGCTGTTGTAGTGGATCCACCCGAAAGTTTCTGAAGATGAGGTCGATGCACGTTGCCCGCATGGTTGTGGGCTGCTTGTAATCACGCCCGCCGAGACTCGCCGAGGAACGCCGCTGCCGACGACGATGAAACATCGAAGGCGCGTGAAGCGTGCTCGTCTCGTGCCGGCCCAGGAAGACACAGGCAACACTGTCGCTCCCGGAGCCATAAAGGGTAAGACACCACCGGGCGTTCAGCAAGCCGAGCATGCGCAGTGGGGGTGTGGACGACGCAACAACTAGGGAGAGACATAGCTCCGACCATGAGATGCTTCGCATCTAAAAAGCACGCCACCAGGTATGTCACCTGTAAAATTGTGCGGGGTTTCCAGTATTCCCTTGTCCTGCAGCAAATGATATGTAGGGGCGACGGGGCGCTGCATAAATGACCCTCTGAGGGAACATCGAGCTGCAGTGTCATCGCTTGCTGCAGGGGGCCACTTGGCCGACCATTGCAAGCAGTGTCCTGGTTGTGTCCCAGCATTTAGTGCCACACGTGTCTTAGGCAGCTGGTGCGACCAAGTGGAACGAGAGATTGGTGAGGCGTTCTATATTTACAGTGATGCATATAATTGTATCAGCGTGCCTTCCATCGCTCTCACGGCAAAAGAGCTAAGCTCTTGCGAGAGCGCATGCACGGGACGTAGCTTCGCCGTGTGGGTGGTACGCATCTATGACTGTAGATTGTTTTTTATAATTTTTTATCATTTGTAAGTGCTATCTTTTTAGCCCTGTCTGTTAGCCTTATCATATCATACATGTCTCAAGTAAAAGATGTTCATTTGAAGTCTTGCGAATGTACCGTCTACTTCTTTCTGGGCCCCTGTCCGTTTTCACTGGTAAAATGGTTTGAAAAACCCGGTGTCAGCCGAAAGCGGTAGTTGCAGGGCGTCAACTGACACCAAAATCAGGCCGTGCCAAGGTTGGAGTCTGCGGTAACGGCGAGGAAAAGCAGAAGCTCATATGATGCACATCATAACTGCATCACTGCACCCTACAGGTGCACGCATACAGGTCCGGCGGGCGACCACGTGAGGCGCAAAGAACTATCGCTTGCCTGTCACGCGGCAGCGTGCATTTCCCATGGGTTTTTCCTTTTCGTATTTGAGACTAGGCTTTAGGGATTATCACGTGACGCTCCATTATAATGTTTCTTTCCTCCATGTCTAGCACCAATGCCGGCAACGCTTGTTTTCGAAGAATCTAGTTTGTGCCTACAGTATTTCTCCTATCAATAGAAAGACACCGAGGGTTCAGTCGACTTTAACAGGCGATTTGGGTAATTGACTCAACGCAGAATTATTCTTCACCTGACCTAGCCAAGCTGAACTTTCTTTTCCATCAGTTCAGATCCTCCAGCTGCCTTGGGAATTCTCCCGTAAAGGTTACTTCTAAGCTCCATTTCGAAAACTGACTCGTATGGTGTATTCGTTTTATATCGCGACAAAGTACACAGCTCCCCGCATTTGCTCACCTTCTCGCCGATACAATATGTGAGAGGATACTTGCTGTCACTCGGGCTTCCGTATTCGTCAAACACGCCGTACCGGAAGTGTGCCCATTCATGGACGAAGACGTACGCTGAAAGGTGAATTACAGAGTTAGGAGGAACACTTGGCGTAGCTCCACCTACTGACATTTTGTTCTTTTTGAAAAGAAAATGTACAGCCTAAAGCAACGGAACACTGAAATTTTAAATATGTTCAGGCTTCCAGTGGTATACCTTTGAAGATGAACTCACTAAAAAGGGAACAAGTTTGTCACGTTCTTCCGCATGCCATTTTATGACACGTCTTCTGCGGCGGAATTCCCAGTTTCGTACATTTCATGACCCTTACAAGGCATCCATTGCAAGGAAACTCTTATTCACTCCATGCAAACGAAAAGCAAGTGCCACATGACTGAAAAGCGGGCGGTGGTTTCTCTTTAGTGATGCAGTCGTGCCTCTCGAGTGCAGCTAACTTAAGTCTTGAAGCTTAAGTTGAAATGGACGTTTTTGCATCGGGCGCAACACCGAATTCTGATTCTCAATGTTGTTTCAACAGCGTAGCGCGCGGTACGATTTAAGTGCGACACATTTCTTCACAATGCAGTTATATTGTAATGGTGCTTTTTTATAACACCTAAATACAGTTAAACCTGGATGTAAATAAATTCTGTGTAATGAATTCCTGGATTTATTGAAGTTTTTCAATTCCCATTTGCCACCTCCATTGAAACCCGTGTGTTCGCGACATCTATGTAACGAAGGCTTTGCGATGGTTAACCTTGATGTGACAAATTTGCTACGCTAATGAGCTATGGTTTTTTTGCACGTTTTCTGAAAAATCAGCTGGTGAAGAGTACTAAATCAGGGAATCCTGCATGCACCGCAAGTTACCGTGCGTTTTTTGGTGTGAGTGCGGGAGTCGTTTAGGAGCTAGGCCTGCCTGTCGGCGTGTAGTCACGCGTCTGCAATGCTATATGTGTTGTCGTTCCGTCGGTGATAATGTCTGCTGCAGAAACCGAAAACTTTAGTCTTTCCAAGACAAGCTCGCGATTGTAAATGCCGTCTCCGCCGGAGAGGAAGAAGAATGTCGCCGCCCGGTACATTATGCCAGCTAGTACATTTTTACCAATTTTTGATTGCGGTAAAGAGCACAACGTTCGCGAAAAGGCGCCCTTTCAGCATAGGTTTCGTCCTTCAAACCTGTTAAGGCACAGGAAAGTGTCAAAAGCAAAAGTGATACTTAAGTTACGTTTGGGACTACTGAAGTAAGTAACGTTGCTTCTTTGCAGTGCCGTGTAGCGACTAAGCTCGAGGGAAAGCAGTAGGCGGAAATCCCGCAGTTTTCGCAGTGAAATGAATCCTTGAAAGCTGAGTTCCCCGTAACGGATGCCTAGCATTATTGGTTTCAATTCAACAGCATTCACGCGAGCCTTAACTTGAGACCTGCATGTAACGAAAAATTACGAATTTTTGCCAACTTCGTTATATCCACGTTTAACTATAATAGAATTTTAAACTTTGATGCTTTTTGAAGAGTGTGTAAAAATGGTGTACACATTGGCAGCTGTATAAAATGACTACGAGGAAACGTCCTCGCGAGGAGCCACCAGAAGAAGGCAACGCCGCCTTCGATTGCCTTATGAATCAGGGTCCCGTGCTGAACTGGAAGGGAGCGAGAATAATGATCCACTGGAAACATTTGGCTCTGAATTCTTACCTTATTCAAGTAAGCCGCCAATCACTTGCCAGGAAACAGAGAAACGGTATTATCGCTTGGAAACATGCACGTCACAACTTTTTACAGATAGAGTTCTGTAATTTTATCTGCCACTGTGTGCCCGAAAGGTTTCATGTCCTCCTTTTCACAAATAATGTATGCGCATTGCAATAAGTTCTTCGCGTTTAGGTGTTTGTTTAGAATGAGGACTGAGCTTTAACACAAGTGCATGCACGCGAATGAGTCGATCTGCTCACAAGCCTATTTTGTTGCGCTAAACATGGCATTGAAACTCTAAACATTCACCCACAGCCTTTTGAAACTTTTCCTTTGGCGTCTGAGACGCCTTTTAAAAAAGACAGGTTTCATTGTGGCGTGCTGTACTGAGGTTAGGTAGCCAAAAAACACACGAGCCCAATTTTACTGCTGGGCGCAGATAATTTAAACTCGCTCAAATGATGAACTGCCCCGCACTTCCTCCTATAATATGACAAGATACGTTGGTCAATTCGTAAATAGAGAGAGAGAGAGAGAGAGAATTCATTTAATGGTAGAGCCGAGGTTATCCGAGCCATATCGCTTAGCATGCTACGGCATATGAAGGAACGAAGACATGAGGGTGTGTGAAGTAAAATAAATAAATAAATAAATAAATAAATAAATAAATAAATAGATAAATAAATAAATAAATAAACAAATAAATAAATAAATAAATAAATAATTAAATAAATAATAAATGATGAAAGAACGAGGTGATGCGCACGAGTGTTGAAACGCATTTACAGAGTTTGGAAAGCACATGCACAGAGTTTGAAAGTTAAGTTGGTCACAGCCCTTGTTCCAAGCCAGTACTACGCAACAACACCAAGAGATCTTTGTAAGCCCGTACGTGGCGTGGTTCCAATTAAGGGCACAAAACTGCCCTTAGTTCGAGGCCTGCGTGGTGTGGCATACACAAAGATGTTAGGAGAGTCTGCCTTGGCACTGTGAAGTTTGGACAGGTACAGATGACATGTTTGATGTCTTCTGTAACATGACATGTTGGACAGAGTGGTAAAGCGTCCTGCTGTATTCTGCAGAGGAAATTCCGTGTGTATGCAACGTTGAGACGTATGCGGTGCAATAACGCTTCCTCACGCTTTCTGAGCCCAGGAGGCATCTTGAAGGTGCATTTAGGGTCAATGATATACAGAGTGGTGTACTGACGATTCCTGTCGGTCCAAATACGCCACTGTGTTCTCCGGTCTATCGAATGTGTGCGGGTTGCCGCTTCCTTTCCTGTAAAAGGAACGCGCAGCGGTGGAACACAGAGGCTGTTGGCCAATGAGGCTGCAGTATCAGCTGCAAAATTTTCGGCGACTCCAAAGTGAGCAGGAAGCCATTGCAGTTCTATGCTGTGCGGCTGTTGTTTTGCTTGAAGGTGCCGATGATGTATCTCTACGTCATCTGATCTTTCAGTAGTGATCCTAAGTATACTCAGTGGAAAAAGTCTAGTGAAAAAAGCCCATTTAGTTGGTGGCTACTTTATATTGTAGTGAAAAGCAACCAACAGCCCAGCGAACTCGGTAGCCATCGTTGACGTCTTGTGGCTAAGTGGGACGCAAATAGTGGTTCGCGACGAGGGAATCCAAATGCCAATCCCCGAAGAGGTACTCGTCACTGATTCATCCGTGTACACATGCGTATGAGCTCTATAGTAAGTTTTAATGAGCTCGAAGGCAAAAAATTTCAAAGCTGGGGCCGGCATGGATGCTTTTCGCTTGAAGCCTGGAACAGTGGTTATGATTTTCATGGGAGGGAACATCCACGGTGGGTGAACAAAAGGAGCTGCGGCCTGGAAATGTGAAGGTAGGAACTCCTGCACCCTGGACACATAGGCCGCTGCTAGTTGATGCCCACGCTGTCCAGTCACAATGCGCAGTTGCGTTCGACAAAGCTCCAGTGCCTGCAGAGTAGGAAGCGGCAGACGTCTACTTTCTGTCATGGTTCCCACAGTGGATGTGGTCTTCGGAACCCCAAGACAGATTCGTAGTATCTTGGCCAATATGTCTTCTAGCCCTCTACAGTTCCCTTTGGAGAGTGGGTTCAGTGCTGGGAGGCTGCAGAGGAGGAGGCCTTCACAGAGAGGGTCATATAGCCTTTAAAGAGAGCTGACACTGCATACACCAGCGCTGTTGGAGAGCATACCAGTAATGTGCGCAAAATACATCAGTTTCCCTTTTAAGCTGCGAACGTGGGGTGTCCATGTCAGATGACGGTCAAAAGTGACACCAAGGACTTCGTTGTGATCGACATTTGGTACTGGTACGCCAGCGGCCATCAAATGGTACATGGATGAATCCCGTTTAGTGAAGGCCATTGCGGCGTACTTGGCGGGTGATACCTCAAGGCGGCGTATCGCGAGAAACTAAGCAACCGAGTTAATAACACGTTGTAGGCTCACTCGAATCACCCGCCGGTTGTGGCCTGAGAACCAAAGGGATATATCGTTTGCGTACGTAGGGATTTTCACAGATTGCGGCAGACATCTTCCAAGACCAACCAAGCAGAGGTTAAAAAGAGTTGGGCCCAGGATGCCACCCTGGAGGACACCGCGGGTAACATTGCGCGATGACATGTCACCATCTGCTACGAGCATTTAGATGCATCTGCCGGAGAGGTAATCACAGATTCAATCGTAAATGCATCCCGAAATACCGGCGGACCTCTTCGTTGTGCAGATAGCTCCATGGAGCACCCAGTCATAATCCCATTTTATGTCAATAAAGACTCCGATGGTTAATTGCCATCGAGCATTGGCATCCTTAACATGTGTTGCAAGGGCAATCAAGTTGTCGATGCTGCTACGACCCTTGCGGAAGCCTGACAGCTGCGACGGATATATACCTCTCTCAGTGATATCCCAGGCCATCTTCTCCATTTTCTCCATTTGATTACCAATGCAGCTGAGGGGCGCAATGGGCCGATACGAATCAATGTGCGTGGGCAGCTTGCCAGGCTTTAGGACTGGTACTATGCGGGCGTGCTTTCACTCTGGTTCAAGGTGGCCAGTTTCCCAAGAATGGTTAAAAACTGAGGAGAGTAGCCACCGCTTCGGATTAGCCCTAAGATGACTCAGAACAACGTAGCTAATGCCGTCAGGACCTGGGGACGAAGCTTTCTGAACTGAGGCCAGGGCGGCCTCGAGTTCCGCCACACAAAAGGGTGTGTCCAGGTAACATGTGTTCGTCGATGAGGGGCTCATTGTTCCTACGGTGCTTGTAGGAAGTGACCCTTCCGTGGCGGTGATTTTGGCACAGAAGGCTTCTACTACATCCCGGTCAGTTGTCTTCAGTCTCAAGGAAATTGGGCTGAAGGGATGTAACTGAGCCGTGGTGCATGAAAGCCACCAACTAGACTCCATACCCTCGTGAGGGGCTTCCTGTGGTCTAATTTGGAGCTAAACGACGTCCATTCACGCTTGGGGAGCTTTTCGAAATGTCTCTGAATGCGTTTTTGCGTGTGTCTGGCCGCTCGTACGTCTTCGATCGCTAAGGTTATCCGCGCACGTCTTTCCGCCCTTCTACAGATCTCCCGAAAATTGTCATATTCAGCTTGAGCCACAGTATACGCCTTTGGAAGCCTGCCGGATTGGCTGCACAACCTGCGGGCTTTCGTGGTGCTATCGATAGCGTCATCGTAGGACGAGAAACTGCCAGTGCTCTCTTCTATTGCGGTGGTGAAACCTTTCCATTTCCAGTTCAGAAATGGAACCGCTGGTTTACGACGACCAGCAGGTGTACGTTGGTATGTGCTTGCTTCCGTGAGACTCAACGTCAGCATACAAGCTTGTGGTCGTCAGCAACGCCGCGGAAACAATGGTGACGTCAAGGGCATTCGACATCCTTCCACGATGATATGTTGGGTCCCCGGCGTTAATTACACATAAACCAATGCAGTCAGCAATGTCCAAAAGGCGACCTCCTTTAGCCATGGTTTCTTTGCTTCCACAGGAAGGGTGGAGTGCATTGAAGTCTCCTGTCAGGATGTGTGGAGGCGGTGTAGCGCGAATAATGTCTTCCAGGCGAGTGGCGTTCAGTGATGGGTTTGAAGGGATGTACGCAGCGATAATGGTGAAAGAGATGCCAGCATGTCGCACTGTGGCGGCTGCAAATTCATTCGATGCATCATGTGGGAGGTTGTGTTCGAGTAGGGTAAGGTCGTTACGCACCCCTAATAAAACCCTCGTCTTTGCTGCTCCAGTGGATTACCGCAAAAGTAAGTATCCCGATAATCGTACATCTGCGGTTAGAAGGGACTCCGATATGGCGATTACCGGGAACTGGTATTGTTGAACAAAGCGGTGGAAATCTGGAAGCCGCTGTCTAAGGCCACTTGCCTTACATTGGAAGATTGTTGCTTTTTCCCGAATTAGATGCACTGAGGGGGCCCGTATCATAGTCGTTGCCGCTGCAGCCATTGTGCGAGGAGAGGGGAGATGAAATCGAGAACCGCCAACACGGCTTTGGCTACTAGTGAGAAAAGTGGATTTAGAACCAAGTGCAGAGCCTCCACGAGAGTGGAGATTAAAGCGAGGCATCCGGAGCTGCTCACGACTTACGACCTTCGCTGTCCTTTCAGTGTGGCACGAGAGTTGGTTCTAGTTGACCGAGCAGCAGGAGTGGCCGTAGTAACCTGTGTTGATGATGGGGAATTTGCTGGCTTAGATTCCCGCGCTTTACGAGGAGCTGGTAGGGGGACACCTGTTAGATCCGAAGGGGGGACATGTGCAGGGTCCGGAGGGGTAGTGCCTGTTTGATCCGGAAAAGTGGCACCGGCTGATTTCGGAGTAGGAACGCCCATTGTTTCTGGAAGAATTGTAACTGCAGATGCAGTCGCCTCGATGGTTGCGGTTCTTTAGGATTTTTGTGGTTTCCTGCTATGAACGGAGGGTAGTGCTGAGAAGTCTTTATCGACGTCCATGGAGAGGTGTTTGTCTCCCATCTGCGCACGTCTCTTTGAAGCTTTTTTGCGTTAAGTGATGAGCTGCTCTTCTACAGCGGCTTTAGAAGACTTCTAGTCAGTTTTATGAGTGGTCTTGCATTTGTATATTGTTTGTTCATCACGTCGGACCGAGCTTTTCCCAGGCGTCACTTCGTGTTCTTTCCCACAGTTGGCCCAATCAAGGTCCTCGGTGTCGCAGGTGGCACGGTCATGGCTGCCACCACATCGAGTGCAGCGCGTTGTAAGCTTGCACATGCCTGCGACATGGCCGAAGCGAAGTCACAGAGCACTGTCGGGGTGTTTCAACATAAGCATACTCGGGGTAGCGTGTGTAACCGATAATGACGTGTTCAGGGGTCGATTCCGTAGCAAAGACTATTTCACCGCTTTTGGATGATTTGCGCAGTCTGCGGACTGATTTGAGTAGTATTTGTTGACTCGATTCCTCCAGAATCTCAGGGACTGAGATTCCCGTGGCTACACCCCTAATCACGCCAACACCGCATTTCCTTGGGCGTGGTTCGTACACCGTCCCCGGAATCCCCGCAAAGCTTGAAATTTTCAGCAAGCGCTCCGTTGCATCAGCATTACTTCTGTCGATGGCCATGAGGTTCAGTATGTAGTTAGGACGCCATTGCAGCACGCCATCGGCAGCCAGTGATTCCAAACCATCCTTGACGGATATTGGGTTGGACCTAGTGATGATTTTTGAGGAATTGGTGGGGTTTACAATTCCGACAAGCGCGTATCTCAAGGGGTTCTTTATAGATGCGAGCACGTCCAAGGCTTTATAGAGACTCTCAACCCCGACGCCGCTTGGGAGCTTGCACATTCTGAAATGGTTCTGGAGTTTCGGGGGGATTGTTGGCCTTATCAGCGCATATCTCGGTTCCAGTGGAAGAGGCATCACTATTGTCAGAGATGTCCGACATATCACTCTGGCTCTCTGGCAGAGGTTGCTCAGATGGGGAAAACTCACGGCTTAATTGGCCTGGAGTTACCGAGGGTCCAGGAGAAGCTGCGAGAGAGCCAGACGGCTCGGGTGAAGCCGCCAGCAACGAGGAAGGAGGCGCTGCCGCTTGGATGGCCAGGCTTGATGGGGCTCAGGCAGCGAACTTTGAAGTGACCCCGGAAGTGGCGCACCGGGTGCTGCCCCCGCCGCAGGGAGCATTTCTGTAGCTCAGTGCAGCAAATGACCAGGTTTTATCTTAAGGATAGCCATAAAGGACGCACAATGACAGAGAGAAGCGATCCAGCTATCCGAGTGATCTTATCTTCCTTCGTAAGTAGAAATTACTGGGGTTCTTGCGGGAGACATGGTGGCTCAACTTTGAAGAAAAGCTTGTTCTGACAACCAGAGCGCGCTAGACACAACGACAGAGAAGCAACACGACGGGGCAAGCACTCCCATTGGCCTTGTCCTATCTCGCGCTTTTCGTCGTGCTTAATTAAGAAATAATAACCAGGCAAGAAAAATTCGTCTTCGTAGCTTTATGCAGCCGAAATTATTTTTTACCCCGTTTGTATTTTCATTGAGTCACCGTCAATTTGTGTGGAGCGAAATGTTTTTAAAGACCATTTTAATTGCAAGGTTTTGTTAAAACCACACAACTGACACCGAGTAATCCGCGAACGCTGTTCACAGGGGCTAGGACCTCTTCTCTCAGACCGTGCTATTTTTCCGGTGTGATTCGCACCCACATGTTCAGGCTCACTCAAAAGACGGTTTTCTCTGCAGGTCCAATTTTATGGCTGCTTTACCTAACAGGTGCGTGTTGCAAGGAGCGACGATTTCGGCATTTTCATTAATTTTTTATAGTCAGTCAATCGGTATGACCTAATCTTTGTGAAATACTGCAGTTAGACACATCACCGAAAACATTGGAAAACTGCAACGAAGGAAGGCTGTACAAACATGATCCTCGAAGCCACCTTTTCTTTTTTTGCACAGTGCCTCAACCCAAAGAACTGCAGAGGATGGCAGAAGCAGCCACGTCAACGCAAAATTAAAATTGTGATGATTTTCGGGCACTGTAAAGTTGCCATGAGTCATGGCCAGTGTCTTCCCCTTTGCGCTCGAAGGATATCAACTTAGGAACAAAATCCTGTGGCGAAAGCTCATAGCAGGCACGGGTCATTAGCGGGACAGACAGGAAGGCCCAACTAGGAAAGTGCGGATGGTTAGTTACTGAACCACTTCGTAAGAGGAATATTGGCGGTGTGGGGAAATATTTTCATGTGGTATTACGAATGACGCAGGCCGCGTTTGTGGATAAAATTGTCGGCAAGGATTATTTTGTTTTGCAGTATGCTCAAAACTGCTGTCGAACCCGGATGGATTCGCGCTGCTAACTCTTGCAGACGTGAAAACACCTAGGGTAAAGAAAACTGCGCAAGTATGCGTGAATAAACCTTGGAACTGCAGGCAGACCTCCAACAGTGGCCATAGGGCCGAGAAATTTAGCCGTACCACATTTTCCACATGCACGCGAAAGCGTTATTTGGCCAGCATTCCGTGATTCCAGCGTGAACCCTAGTGGTGCCCGGAAACAACGCCTTCATACCAAGGCGGAAACAACCGCATTCTTCCTAGGGTGCCCACTGGATGTTAGGCGTAATGATTCGGTTTGAAGTCGTACGTCGTAAACCGGCGCCCGAAGATAGACGCGCAATAAGTTTCACGTTGTTATGCACACGCCAGTACTAAAGATAAGCCCGCTGACCATTAAGCATCCGAGTGACAAGGGTAACTGGCGAAGTTACTAAGGAGGGGTGAAGGAAAAAAGGACGGAAATACGCTCAGAAAACCAAAGCATCTGCCGTGTAGGCGACGGACGCTGGGCCCAACATTTTGCTTTGGGATCTTACGTCCTCAACTGGCGCCCGCTGCTTGATACTGTGTTTGCCGTTGGTTTGTCCAGTCGTATGGACGAAAGCATTGGCTCCCAAATGTTAAGCTTCAGTACGGTCGACAGATTGGGGCTTCTAGTCACAGAAACAAGGAGGAGGGGTAGGCAAGACTAAGAAAAAAGAGCACGTTTCCGCTTGCGTGCCAATATTGTAAAATGCACATAAGTGCAGATGCCCTATGCAAGTTTTGTTTTAAATGATGAGCGCCGCTAAAATTGAAAAGCGAAACTCCCAAACAAAGTACAAGCACTCTTAAGAACAAAACTTCCTTTCGCACGCTAAATAAAGATAGAATACACAAAGCGCGAGAAATTCCGACTTGCCTGCGTGCAAGTTGGAGCGTGCGGCCGTGTTTTGTGTTTGGGCCAGGAATCCTGGTGTAACCTGTATAAATTCACCGGGCTTGCCGCAATCATCCACTTGTACCGTGAACGGCTTGTCGCCACAGGCTCCGGTGGGCATCTCGACGCGTACGTCGGCCTTCGTGAACGTACTCTCAGATATTGGCCGTGCACTGGCCCTCTTGGGCCACGTGATGGGTAGCTCGATGGTCACTTTCTTGAAGTACACTCGTCCATGAGTGGCTTGGTGAAGGAATTCAGACGACGACTGGAAAAGGGCCTGCGGGTTTTGAAAACATTCCAAAGCTGGAGCAGGGTAACCACGCATTTGAATTTTTTTGTGCGCCAGCTGAAAGCAGGAGAGTTTGAAGTAGGACGATAAGGTGCTTGTCAGGGTGGGACCGCAGTATAAGACGGGACACAGAGCTTGTCTTCTTCTGTGTCCAGTCATAGCGCTGTTCCACCTTGATATGTGCCCGAAAGCCTTTTAGCAGCCGAAACAAAGAGAGAATTGAGACAACGCAGCTCGCCTAGTGCGCAATAAAGCGGACATTATTAACCCTCCAAGAACGTTAAAAAGCAGGCAGCGGTTACAACGAAAAGCTGTGCAAGCGGTAATGACTAAATGTGTCAGTTGTCATCCGCACTGTATTGCAAGGATGAACATTTTCGTGACGTCTCAGGAACTTTGCCTTTGTTTAAAGTTTTACCTGTGAATTGACAGTTGCAATGGCTTTCCAAATTCTCATGCAATTTTGGAGGTTTTGTGGACTGCAGAGCGGAGAAGAAGTGGCACGAATCTGCTCTATGAAATACGAAGAGCCTCCGGACATACTTAAGTTACACGAATGCACTGGCCGCATTTACGGCACTACTCTTGGAAGAATATTTCATATCCCGCAACATACAATGACCGAACACATGCCGTGGGGAAGGGGGGGGGGGAGTGCTGTATTGCGCGGTCTTCCTCCCAGTATATTTGGTCAACAATTACGTCCCTATAGCCCCAGTTGCAGACTCCTGTGTTTCATTCGCCTTTAGGGTAGTTCATGTATCATTCCCTCTGCCTTATTCCGCTTTGCGGCTCTTATTTTGCATCGCACACTAGGTATGACCACGAAGATAAAGCTATGCTGGTCGACCGGGCGGTGACGGCTGCGTGATTTCGCGGCCTTGTGGACATAGGAGGCTGACCACACCCCCTTCCATTGCCCCTTTGCTGCATAGGCCATGCTTGTACATCATCGCGTTTCACGCTTCTTTGCATACTAGAACTAAAAGACGCACGGTCCATTGCATATTCATTATTAATTTCTGAGCAAGGATGTCCCCATTTCCCAACGCTCCGACACAGCGTATAACGCTCGACGCCACAAGGGCCATGCGGCGTCACATAAGGGCAAAACTCAAAATGCAGTCTCTTGGCCCCCCGATTTCCACGGCGAATGCGGGTCCTGCGCTCACCATGATGTTTTCAACGATAGACTCGTTGTACGGGACGTCTGTGCTAACAGAGACCAGGATATCTTCGTAGCCGCCGTCTGCGACGTCGATTTGTATAGATGAAGCAGCCCTCAGGAAAGACAGCAATGCAGTCGCGACGACCAACGCCCTTCCCATTGTGGCCCAGCAGGAAGGAGACCTGAAGGCCATGAGCTGCTCGAGGGCGTGGCGACGTAACTGCGATGAGAAAATTGAGAAAGTAGACAACCAAAATGATCAGTCAAAGTTAAAATCGCAATTCACCGCATAATTTTGAATCCTGCTGATTGGTTTGTTAATAATTATGCATAACATGCAGGAATATTTATACGGTGACTAACGGTTTCTGTAACTGGGGTGTCGACCAAATGACATTAATTGAATCAGTTTATTCATCCATCGGTTACTCATGTTTTGAACAAATGCCCGTTGTTTTCCCTTCGATATTGGAACGTAAGGAAATACATTTTGAGTGTGAGCCGAAAAAAAATGTACAGTCTCAAGCAAAGCTGCCAGCTATTGATATTTGTCATGTAAGGCCAATCCCTAGTAATAAGTTATATATTTAAGTACACTCGTAATATTTACATATTAACGAATTACTGCCTGTTACTTTATTTCTGTATGTACAAATAAAGTTACGCATAATAACAATGGTTGATGCAAATATTTTCAAAATATTAATACGATTATTGAGTTCTCAGTATTCCAACATTGCACTGAAGTTATTATTCTTGAGTGGTGATTACAAATGTCATGTTTCCACTTTATGCCGAAAGTAACTAATATAGGCCATTAAAATCGCAATTATTACTTTTAACACGTAGTTGTTGCTTTTAAGGCATTGGCACAGTTCAAGTTCTCTCGTCAAATAGTGACATTTTGCTGCGACGCCGTATATGTCTGATACCCAGCTTTCATTCCGGTGAAGCCGCTTTGCTCGCGTTTGCTTTGCCGCTCTGGGCTTCCTCCTCACCAACGACGACCCCTCTTTATGAACAATTATTGCTCTCACCACCACCGATGCCTCTTTCACAAGTCTGGTAACGCCGTTATCAGATTATTGCGGGGAGTCAACAGACGCGCGGATGAGCGTAACACATAATCCTTCAATGCCTTTCTGGTCATGAAACTTCGCCGTCACGCTATGGGAGAGCTTCGTACGCTGCCCAAGGAGGCCGCGCCGCGGCGCTGGTGTTGATCGGAGGGCAGCCGGGGGCGTGGTCAGAGCGCGTATGGCAGTGAACAGACCACGGAGTAAGATAAAACAGATGCTTGCCGCCTTATCAGCATTTCGTTTTCGCTTTACGTGTCGTGGGCCGCTCAAACGGACTTATCATTTTGTGAGTGGCGAAAAAATTTGGTGCGAACGGGCATGCTGCTACTGCGTTCTTGCCTGCAGGACTGACTACAGAGCAGCGGCGGCCACCCGATGCCCTCCGATCTGCGGTGCGCCCCTCGCGGTAGCCTTTGTCCCCGTACGAAACTTGGCCGGGAGTTTTATGACCAGAGAAGCATTGAAGGCCTCTGGTAAAACCGACCGAAAGACCAAAATGTCACGGCAGAAATCCTGGTCTTGAATAGAGGGGGCTTTTATGGGCGAAGCGGTGCTCAGGACAACTGAAGCAAGCCAGGAGAAGGAAGAAGAACCCACAACACAAGGAGGCCGTGCCGCTCTCTCTAAAACCTCTTATAAAAACCACTTGGCGGCGTTTTATACACTCAAAAGCATTCCAAACTTGTGGACTGCTGGTGCTTGTCATGCATCTCCCCGTTGTTTAGCGGGGAAAAAAATACTGTAGGTACATTTGAGTTAAAATATACGTAATAAGCGGCAGCGCCCGCGTTTATTTGGTTAGGAACGCTCGTTGGGTTGGTTTTTACAATAGTAAGGGAAAAAAGTGGCAGAGCAACGGCGGCACGTGCGGGAGGAAACGCAAGCACAAAAAGAACAGAACTCCCGCGGGCGCTGTCTACGGCAAGGGGCGCGCGAGCACTGCGAAGGCGAGAAAATTGAAATACATTGGGTTGTAGCAGTGAGCGCATAACGGCGCTTCAGCCCCTTATGACGAATCACTGCTCTGCACTTCCGACAGCTTTCAGATCGAGTGGAACGGTTTTAATTTTATCCTAAGCCATTTTAACCGGTGCGCACCGCTTCGGACCGGTTCAAATGGGTTTGGAGAAAATTAAAGCCGTTCCAGAGCTTAGGTGCTGAGGAACCGAACCCGAAGGCTTGAAACTGAGAAAATTCCTGTTCAACACATTGGTTGCAGGCGACAGGCGCTAATACGACTCGTACGCGTTCTTAATGGAATGAACGCGTTTTTATACCACTGTCACGTGCGCTGTTTTGAAGCGAAGCTTGATAGCGAAAAAAATTTTTGAGAGCAGCTTTGTTTAGCATGTTAAAAGTTTCTTTTCAGCGTACTGAGCATTTTGGTGTATCTATTATCTTCGTAGGTGGCTATTCATCGCAATTCGCGCTGCAAAAATAAGACAGCTGAAGAAAATGGAGACGAACGTTTATCTGGCCGAGACAAATTAACGAGACTGACGTTACGGCGGCCACAACCGTATACGGTTATAAAGGGCATCCTCGATTTACCAGTCCTGGACGGTCGCCGTTCGAAGACTTCGTTCGGACCGGGAGCCCCATACATGGAAAGATCGAGTACCAGATCGCATTTCGGGCAGTCCGCGGGCGATCCGGGACTGATAATCGAGGAGGCCCCAACCTCAAGACGCACAAATTTTGGCGAGGACGGAAACAAAGAAGAAACATCAGTTTCCAGTTCGGATTCCAAACATGCCTGTGATGGATAAACGGCTCACGTGCTCTGGTTCCAGACGATGTGAGAAGCGCTCGAAGGTTCTACCACACCGTTTGGGTGAGTTTCCGGCCGTTCTAGCTGCCGACTACCTCGGGACACCAGCGCTACCGCACCGCAGGCACCTGGCAGGCAGCCTTCTGAAGCCTTGGTGGTGGTGATGGTGGTCCATAAACTGGCGCATACCCACTCAGGGGGAATGGCCAAGAAGATTTTTTTTCATTCAAAAGAACCAGATAAGGCAAAACAGTACAGTCGAAGAAAGTATTTAGTACGTAGGTTGAAGAGAGAAATATAAAAAGAAAGATGAACGAGAAAGCCTGATCGGAATTGTTTTAGCAACGAAGAAGAGCTGTCTCTATAAAAGAGGAACCTCCAGCAGCCTTCTTCGATGATGAGAGGATCGCCGGCAAAAAAGGAAGAAATGTTAATCTGATTCAATTTCATGGCAGAAGTGGCACAAGCGTCAGGTTGTTAGATCTGCCCGATATAAATACACCACCACAACGAAATGAGGTCAGCGAACTTCGCACAAGCGATTTTGGCGGAGGCGTCTTTTCCTACAGAACCTGAGCTGTTCGAGTTCTGAAGAAGTGGGCAGCCCGTGATCAGACACGTCCTGGGCCAGCAGGTATTTGCGATAACGGGCCAGCAACACGCAAGCAAACGGGGGAAGCACCTCCACAAATAGTAGAGCCAATGCTATGTTTGGTAACTTATCAGCGGTTTCATTAAGGGCTAATCCGCAGTGGCCAGGCACCCAAGCAAGCCTAATTGCCCGCACATCAGTGGGAACGGAGGAGTAAAACGTTTGAAGCATGGGACTGACAGTTTCTGAGGAAAGGACCATGCACATGGAAAGGGAATTGGTGAGTACCATCACTGAAGATTGCACCGAATTCAGTTTCAGGATGGCAAGAAGAATAGCAAAACATTCTGAATAAAGTAAGAGAATATAACCTGGTAGAAGCAAAGAAAAAGACAAATTCAATGCCGGCGAAAAGATACCCACCCTAACTTTCTCATTTTTCCCCGAGGCGTCGGTTGCAATAACCACGTGCGATGGGTATTCAGACCGGTGAGCCAGAAGAATGTTTTTAATAAAGGTAGTAGAAAGAAACTTCGCATGTTTTGGGAGAGAGAGAGAGATAGAAAACTTTATTTAGAACCAAAGGCGGTTCAGACAACCCAATTACAGGGCGTCTTCAGTGAATGGGGAACTTAGCTCTAGTGCGTTTTTGATGTATTGCACTAGAGCTAGCTGCTCCTCGAAGGTGGAGGCGAGAGTCAGCCAGGTTGGGTCAATGGGATATGGCAGCTGCGTTGGTGTGTGTAAGTGAGGAATGCTGGGAATGGTGTGAGGGCATTCCCATAGGACATGTTGCTGGTTAGGATATCCACCACAGTGTTGGCAGACTGGTGGTTCTTGTGCTCTTCCTTTAGAGAAAAGATATCGTCTAGCTGGGGTGCATGTCGTGTTAGTCTGTGCTTGTCTCAGTAATACTGATTGCTGCCTGTCTAGGTTAGGGTGAGGTGGAGGTAATTCCCTTCTGTTTAGTTTAAGGTCTCTTAGTGTATTGTTCATGATGCCACGACAATGGGACCTCTCCAGGGAGATGTTCGGTGCCCGGATTCTTAACTCACGGGCGAGCCTGTCTGCCCGAACGTTGCCAAACATCTCCGCGTGGCCAGGTGTCCAAATAATATCGTAGTGATGATGACAGTGACTATTAAATAAATCTGCTGTATCTTTATTCATGTCATTCAGTATAATTTGCCTGCATGCTTCTTGGGAATCTGTGAAAATGATCACCGGGAGTTCTGTATCATGCGGACTATGCGGTGTGAAGGTATCCTGGTATCTAATGGCTCTGGCGATGGCGTGGAGTTCAATGCCTTCTGTGTTGATGTTGGCGCCACTTTTGAGAATGCAGGCTACTGCCGGATGAAGGTCTCTGTTCAGCACTACGATGCTGTGCTTGCCTCTGATGGAACTAATATCTACATAGTATATTGCTTTGCTTGTTGGAGATCTTTTTACAAGTTTCTGTAAAAAATTAACTCTTTGCCGTCTTCTGTCCTCCTTCCTTTCGGGATCCATATTTCTGGGTAAAGGGGCGACTTTGAGTAGGTCTCGAGTTTTGCCCTAGTGATTGGCTGGTTAAGGTAGCACATGTTGTTTGTCTTGCCGTGGTAGTCTTTGTAGGCCGGATAGTCTCTTTTGGGAAAATAGACATTCGCTAGTTTGTCTAGAAGGTCCTCTACCTTGTTATAGTTAGCTGCCAAAATGTCTAGACGCTTGTTTAGTTCTGTTCTGGAGTTCCCCGGCTGCATCAAACACCGAATCAAGGACCAGGCTTTTTTCAGGTGAAGATTGCCATTTAGTTGGTTGCATATATTGTACCAATTGTTTCTTGTGTGTTGAGAGGCGTATGTTTGGATTTCGACATTTATGTTTGCTATTCGTTTTTTCAGCTTCCTGTTCAGTTTGTTTCTTTTCCATCTCTTGGTTAATCCTCGCCTAGCTTCCAATAGGTGCAAAAGTAGGGAGTCTATCTCCGGATAATTATCAGAAGTTGATACACTTTTGGAGCACGACTCCACATCTTGTAATATCCTTGCATTCCATTCTGCTAGGGTGGGGCTTTGTATCGTTCCCTGTCTTTTACGAAATTTATCCCAATTCGTGATGCAAACCTTTTTATTTCTCTTCTTAAATTTGGATATGGCAATTTCTGTGTGTATGATCGTGTGATCACTAGTTAGAGTTTCCGCTTTCGTATGCCAATGGCATCGAAGCGATCCCTTGACTAGTGTCAAGTCTGGGCTTGTGTCCTTCTGAACTGAGTTGCCTTCTCGCGTCTTTGAGTAAGGGTCATTTAGCAATGTAAAGTTTTCCCTGTGTATTAAAGATTCCAGCGCTTTACATTTCAAATTACACTTCTCGTAACCCCACGCTATGTGCTTGGCAATAAAGGCCCCTGCCACCAGGTGGGTAAAGCGTCGTCCTGGTCTTTGCGAAAATATTTTGGAAAAATGGCATCCTTTCGCCTTCGGAAAGCTGTATAGGTTGGTGATGTATATTTTCTGTTCATCGTGTGCCTTGCTTTTAATTGTTATCAAAAGAAACCCCCACTACTGAGGGTTGAGACTGCAAGACGGGAGCTGAAACGAGCATGGAGTTTAATAAATACAGTAAAGAATTGGCAAAAATTAGCTGTGGCCACAGGATACATACAATAAGAACCGAAAAACGGAATTCCGTGTTCGATAAGAACAGCCTGTGGTATGGCCATCGGTGACTCTAGGAATTTTGTAAATTCATTGATGGCTAGATATTTAAACCTGGAATTCAGCGTTGGGACTGCGGCCTCTAAGTACAATACCTCAATAGGGACGTAACCGGGTAAGCCTAAGTAGCAATGCAATGTTTGTCGTTCCAGCCCGTAAAGCTCAAAGGCATGTGAGACTCTATTTGGAAAAGTTGCGTCAAGAACGGTGGCGTGACTTCTGTACTAAACTGGATGTCCGTCAGCCTCTTTCTCGTATATGGCGAGTCATAAAATGCATGCGCAACAACAACCAACAGCTCAATTCATTCGGGACACTTTCAATACACGAGGTAATTCCCCCAAAAGAAGCGGCTGAAGAGTACTGTAGGCTCCTGTCTACGATTTCTATTCCTCCAACGTCCTCTACGTGTTTCTGACACAGTGCCACCGGCCACCGTACCTGCCATGGACCTTCTGTTTTCGATAAGCAAGCTGAATGCGGCAATATCAAACGTCAAGAAACGCTCTTCTCTAGGTTGCGACGGCATAACATACGAGGCGATTTCCCACCTCTCTCATAACTCCCGCTTACACCTTCTGGAGTATTAAAACTCGACGTGGCTGCGGAGTACCGTGCCTGCAGAATGGAAAAGAGCCAAAATTACAGCAATTCTGAAACCTGGAAGGCAACCAACACGGTACGACTCTTTCCGTCCCATAGCTCTACCTATCTGCGTTGGCAAAATCATGTAAAAAGGATCTTTAAAAGAATGCCTTGTTAAATGGAAAACAGGAATCTTTATCCACCGGAAATAAATGGGTTCTCGAGAAACCCGGTCTGCTATCGACAACATCCTTGCCCTCGTGGCATCCCTAGAAGACCGATTACACCACGGAGATACACAACAGTGGTTTATCTACACATAAAGTCGGCATTTGATTCGGTCTTTCATACAGCCATTCTAGAGTCCCATGCTGCTCTTGGACTTGGTGGGATGCGTTATGCATGGATATCCAGCTACTTGGAAGGACGAGAGCTTTTTATGAGCGCACCGGAAGGTCCTACGTCATATAACAGTATAAAGAAAGGGGTACCTCAAGGAGTGGTTTTGAGCCATCTGTTATTTAATATTACACTAATCGACCTAAAGCATGTGCTTCCTCCTCGCGTAAAGATTACAATTTACGCCGAAAACATCTGCATTTAGAGTGCAGCAAGGTCACTTCTAAATACACAACAAGGGCTCCAGAAAGCTCTAAACATCTCTGAATACCTTGCACCGAAGGGCCTCCGCCTCTCACTTGAGAAGAGCGTTGTCATGGCATTCACCTGCAAGCTTCTGACTCAGTACTCATTAATACTTATGGGCCGTTGCCTGCCTTATGTGTGAACTCAAAGATATCAAGGGATAACCATGGATCGAAACCTCTCCTGGGCCCCTGAGGTTCGGAGACTATGTACTCGCATTTCCGCGCTGCCGCAAGGCATTGAATACCTTGCCGGAAGTCAATGGAGCAGTGACTGTCGATCGATGGTGCTTTTCTCCAAGGCTTATGTTGATTGCTTGCTGCGTTACAGCCTGCCTGTTTGCAGCGGCTGTCGACCACAAGCAAAAAGCAGCTTGCTGGGGCAAGAAATAATTGTCTGCGCACCTGCCTTGACCTTCCTAGGGGCTCTTCCTGCGCTGGTACTGTTGCGGAGGCTGGCTGCTTGCCCTTAGATTTTCTTCGGCTACAGGAGACATTGCGAATATACCTGCGGCATCGATTGCACACATGAACCTATCTTTTGAGCCGTGTTGTACAGCGCAACGAAAGCTCCAGCTTTTCAGATATGATAAACTCTATTAACATATCTGTACCTTCCCAAGCGCGACCAACCATGCCGTCTGATCCCCCCCCCCCGGACTCTGTCACCGGTGTGCATAAAACTCAACATATCTGGTGTCCCCTCAAAACAAACGCTCCCTCAATTCTGCCTCCTTCAACTCGTGCTCACCCACATCAGTGGCTGTTATTCACATATGGCCCACAATTATACCGACGGTTCATCTACACCTCACAGTAGTCTACTGTTTCGTCTACCGGCCAAGCGCTGTCCTACCGCCTTGAATGTGCAACGTCATTCACGTCGGCCGAGCTTCATGCAATTATGCAATACGTCCACTACATTCTTCGTCAGCCATTAGCAGAATGGGCTATATTCATGTATTCTAAGAGAGCGCTGCAAACCCTACGGCATGCCATTCGCTTCAGCCTTCACGACCATGTATCCCGCGACATCACCTACCTGCACCATCTAGCCTACGTCGCTGGTCATCGTGTGACCTTGAAATGGATACCCGCACATTGTTGCATTCTCGGCAACGAGAAAGCAGATGAGGCGGCTCGCACAGGGCTACAACTGCGCAATGTAACGAAACTTTTCTTTACAAAGCGCGAGGCTGAAGCGCTAGCGAAGCAGCTTGCCATAGAGGAACGAAACCGCCTCTGGTACTTTCCGAAAATCACCACCCTTTTCTGTATCATATACACTCTGACCTGAGAATGAGGCTCCCAGAGCGAATCCCACATCGACTTGAGACGCTCTTGTATCGGCTGCGCATCAACGCAACACTTACCAACTCCTACCGACATCGTCTCGGTCAAACCACATACCCTTATTGAGATAACTGTGGTTTGCCAGAAACTGTTGAACACGTTTTATTAGAGTGTCCGGCGTACACCCAGGAAGGGACCCAGCTCGCCAAGAAGGTCGAGTTGCTAAACAAGGGACTTTTATCATTGAAAGCTCTTGGACCATGGTATTCTCCATCATCCCAGCGAAAAGTGTTAGATTCACTGTTTGATTATTTACACGACATCGGCGTTGCAGAGACACTGTAGAGCTCTACATCGCCATCCTATGAGACCACCTGGACGTTTACGTGACCCACGGAACACTACATGTTGCCTTCTTTTTTACCTCTTCGTTTGTTCCCCTCTCTTTCGCACTGCTTCCTTTAAGGTCATTACTCCGTCCACCCCATCTCCGCAGAGTAGCATGTAGGCGAATACAGGCCTGCAGACCTCTCTGCTTTCTTCTAATAAACAGCTCTCTCTCTCTTGCCGCATGGGAGTCCAAAAGTTAACGTCCTGAGTTCCTGGTTCCACCGATGCGGCACTGCTTTTTGGCTATTTAACACCGCACCTTTCTCGGTCATCGACAACCTTCCTAGGCGTTCTCATTGTGTAGATGTTCTCATTGTGTAGATGGTTAGCCAACTGGGCGGACAGGATACTATGATGTTGTGTCACTACATCCCCCTGTTTATTCCTGGTCGATGAGTTTTTAACTGGAATTTGATCTATACATGTGAATATCGAGCTTTATGGTCTTATTTGTTGATGCGGTGCGGCGCAACTGCTGAACCCCAAGGTGACAACACGTCTCCATGCCTGAAGAGTGACACTTGACCTTTACAATTTATGACTTTGTTGGGTGTGGTCATTGCAGCATTTTGTACACACGATTTTTTCGTTCTGCGTGCTGATATTATAAAAACAAGAGGAGAGACCGAGGGCCGAGACGTCCCGGTGATGCGATGGTGGTGTTCTATTTTACAAGATAGCGAATGAATGGAAGATGAAGCCACTCGAGCGAGAGATACTCCCGCGTGGTGACCAGCACCGATAAGATGATCATCATCGGTGCAGTGAAGATTGTCCATAAAGTTTCTACATCTTCCCCGGCCCCAAAAAAGCAGTGGTCAGTCCGCGTCCGTTGGGTACATGAAGTTTGTTCCAGTCGATACGGTGAGGCCGGGTGACGGGGCACTTGCCTCATGGGCCGTCTTTTAAACCCACTACGAGAATTTCGGCGCAGTCAACGCAGCCAAATTGAAATTCGAAGCCGGTGTTCGGCGCTTCTGAACTCTGACTCTAGCTCCTGAGGTATATCTACTGCGGCCAGGAAACAGTGTCCTGGAGTCGCTCGCCCCTTCTCCAAGCTGCGTACTCTGGCAATCTGGTGGTCCTTGCAAGATGCATTTCGATTCTTCGAATGCTGCCTGCCGCGTGCTGTCTTCGACCGAGTGGATTGTCGGGTTCGTTCCGCGGCAATCTTCTTTGCATCTCTCCCAAAACAATAACGATCCCTTTCTTCATTTGCGGCGTAGCTTGGTTGTTCGTTACAAGCGCTTGTATGCCGTCTTGCCATTTCAGCTTCTCAATAGAAGCATAACGACGACGCAATAGAAATACTCCTGAAGCGGTTCGGTGATCAGAGTCGGATTGCGCAAGACCATCTACGGGCACTGATTGACATCAGAGCAGCTCCGTCTTCGAGTGACGTCGCACAACTTCGAAAGCTTTACGACGAGGTTCAAGTAAACTGCAGAAGCTTGACTGCACTTGGTACGAGCTCAGAGACTTATTGTGCCATGCTACGCGAGATCCTTCTTAGGGCACTCCCTCGAGACCTGGTCCTGCGATACCAACGGCATTCAAAAACATCTTCTAATGCTTCAACGTCAACTGGCGTCGAGCATGATCACCAACGCACGGACCACAAGACTCAGTTCGACGATTGAATTTTCTTTTTTGGAGGCGAACTTGAGTGTCTAGAAACTGCTAAGCTGCAGTTACCTCCAAGAACGAAGTTTAGGGCGAATGACGAAACCACGGGAACAGCGTCGAACAGGAACTTTCAGACATCGACATTCTGCAGCAGCCCCGCATGCCACAACTAAGGAGACGCACTAGTGCCTTTTTTTTTGTTCCGGCCCTCACAATACAGGATCTTGCTCAGATAAGAACATCACAAATGAACAAAAGAAGTTCCTTCTCCCAAAATGCGGACGCTGTTTCCTGTGCCTGACGCCAGAACACCTTGCGCAGCATTGTAGGAGGAAGATCGTTTGCCCACTTTGCAAACGACGGCACGTTCCCTCAATGTGCAACAAACACCTAGAAAGTCTTCTAAATGCGGAAGTGACTTCCGCCGCCATGGAAATTCCCTCCGGACACGCGGAATGGGTTGTTCTTCTTCAGACACTGACCGTCCAGGCTTCTGGTTCCCGTAGCGCTGAAAGGTGCAGAGTGCTTTTAGACGGAGGTAGTCAGCGAACGTTCATCATTACCAAAATCTCCCGCAAGCTACGGTGCGAGTTGATCGGCGAGGAGGTACTGACCCTAGGAGTCTTCGGAGGGAGAAAGACAAATGAAAACTTAAATCAGGTTACAGTACACCTGCAAGACCCCACGGGATTAGCGTCACTCTGCGTGGAAGCATTGCAGGTTTCGTCCATTTGCAACTAGATGATTCCTGTTACTGACAAGATCATAAATGCTTTAAAGTCGCACTCTATCGACGCGACAGCTGTACTGTACGAATCAGGAAGGGACAAGGGCATTTCGATTTTGATTGGTTCCGACTTCTACTGGGACATGGTGACAGGGAACATAAAAACAGTTGAACCCAGCATAAAAGCTGTAGAAATATGACTGAGCTGGACAGTTCAAGGACGTGTTCAGACTGCACCGAAAACAGTCCACTGTAAGAACGTTGTGGTCCTACACATGAGCCTGCCTGGTGTACCTTTCGCCTTCGAACGATTTTGAGAATCGGAGGCCACAGTCAGTAAAGATACAGTACGCGCTTCAACGAGGGTTCAAGTCTCAGAAGACGCACGATACGAACACACTCTTCCTCGGAAGCTACACATTTACCTATCCGACAACTTCGACTCAGAAGAGCGAAGATGTGGCCAGTTTGTTAAGACCCCCGATAAGGGGCAGTGTTGCTCAAGAAGCGAGAACCGGACTGACACCCTAAAGAAAGGAATAGGAGACTAGTCGCTGCTACAGTCCCCATTTTGGGAGGAAGAACCTGCGTGGATGTCTCCGCATCGGGAGCTCCACGAACCAAAGAGTCATCTCGGGCTGCCACAGAAAACAGCGGAGGAGGCTAGTGCACAGTACTTCACCCTTCAGTTATTGACTTCGATTTCGGTGAACGTTACCCGCTTGAACCAGGCGGCCCGCTCAACATCTCTACCCTATAGAAGCATGCTGGCTCCACGTCCTTGGCGGCCGGGAAGAGGGCGGGAAGATGTTGAAACTTTAGATGAAGAGGAAGATAAATGTGGCATCGAGCTCTGCAGACGCGTAGGCAAGGAAGACGAAGACGACCAGGCGCGGTGACAAGATGGGCGCGTTGAAGACGGTTCTCTGTAAATAATGTAAATATATTGACTTTCCCTAGACAACGGCCTCCTCCGTTGCCTGCCTGGACTTTTTCCACAGATATCATTGACAGAAAATTTGCAATTCACGGTAGTCGGTAAAAAGCCAGTGTGGCTAACGAAATCTGGAGTTACTTCGTCCCTGCAAGTTAGCCAGGATGTACAAACGCACCAAATTTTCAAAATGTATCGCAAATTCTGTGAACCGCCAAGCGGCGATATTCTTCTGAGGTTTCAGTAATGCCATACGCGAAAGTTCTTCGTTGGCCATTTCGTCAGAGCTCAACGCGTAAAGACGATTGTTTTACTAGGCCACCGCACAGGAACGCGATATTATGCCATGGCTTGCCTGGCCCTTGGCATGAGACTTGGATTTCATGTGAGAACTACGCATAGAAGCGGGCAGAAAAGAGACAGCAGTTTCCCGTGTACGTTGTATTTCTATGATCGATAAAGGGCGCAACTGGTGCTAAATATCGGTAATATTTCGCTATTCTTGGTGGCGCGTGTCTTGCCCGTGCTACAAAAATCCTTGTCGCCATTCTTGCATGCCGAAGTTCGCGTTGAACACCTAATACTGCCCGGCGACAGAAAATTTGGTTCGTCGTTGATGCTGGTTGTGTCCTCGTGGAGGAGGTTCGAGAGACCCGATGACGCTGATGCAGGAGGTAGATGCTCAAGAAAACTCTATTTACAACGATATTTACAAGGTCTTTGGAGAAGATATTGAAGACAACCCCACACAATGAAAACTGGGTTAAAATTAAAATCTGCCGCCCGCATGAGGAGGGTATCGCCGCACGATCCCCGGTAGGTACCCGGTGGCCGTAAAGGTGCTGAACCACCGCGCGGTTGGCGAGAAATGCGTGGGGCTCTGGCGCCCAGAAACTGCCATGGAAGCAAGCTTCATGCGACCGCTCTGGGCCGCAGCTCTGGGCAAACTTGTTGAGGAACACACCGTAAACAAGCGCAGTAATACACAGAGGACGAGGCGTGCACAGGACAACCTTCTTCTTCCGTTGAAGGATGCGCGAGCGGTCGCAAGGGAAGCCCCTTCCCCGCAGCAGGAGGGCAGGAAAGCCTCCTGTCAGGAGGGCAGGAAAGCCTTGCCTGACCCCGCGTAAAAGACACCGCCAAGGTCCCTACAAAGGGTTGCTACTCGCTGGCGTCGCCGGCAGCCACACATCGCTCCCACCGACGGAGGGGCTTCATCGTTCCGACGGGGTATATCGGCGCCCCCACCATTAGAGCGACATAAGTGCAGCGCTTGTGTAGATTCGGCCATGCAGTAGACTCAGTCGCAGCCTTTGTCTTCCCGAAGACATTTAGAGGGATGATATAAAGGACGGGTGCTGAGAGAATCCAACTTAATAAAATGTGGTCAAAATTCTCCGTAAGGTACCTGAATAAACTTGCCGTGTATGTAGTGTAGACGTAATCCGCACTACCGAAGTAGAGCTCGGTATGGAGTCGCTGAGAAGCGGCATTTTTTGTCTTCTACTTTCCCGCACTGCATGCGAAATCATTTGGGCATGAAGGGTAGACACGTTGAACAAGCCCCCCGAATAAGAAGCTGTTTCCTCCTGTATTCAGTACAAGCCTTGTCAAAGGTGGAGGTGTGCATGTAAGTTCCACCATCGTGTTTTTGGTGGCAGTTGCTTTTCATTCGCTGCGTAGAACTTGTCTCGAGAGAGCATTTTTCTCATTCAGGCTGTCTATAGAATCCATTTAGGCAATTCCAAACAGCTGTCGATATTACCTCTCTGACAAGATTGCCTAAAATGACATTTTCTCCGTCATCAACAGTGGTAAATAAAAAGGTCTTGTTTGTTTTCCCCCCAGTAGTACTGTGAGGGGCAAGTGAGAAGAATTCAGCACAGGTTACATAAGCAGAGCAGCAATGTTTTTACAATAGGGCGTACATGCCACATACTGGCCACTTACTATCAGTATGCACAAACTCTAGCACCATTTTTTGTCGAAAATATGAAATTAGTATTGTAGCTTTCCCTCCCAGCAGCAAAAAGCAAAAAAGATTTTGCATGTGAGGGTAGTGGGCACGCTTCCGACAAAGCACGAGGTCACACGTTTCTCAGGCAATACCAAAAACTGAATTTAACCGCATAATTCTAGCCAGCAGGGGCGCAACGCTAGACAATCGAAAAATCTCCATCCTTCGCCAGAGAATTTTGATCTGCTAAGTAAAAACTCGCTGAACGTAATTGCTCGTCAGGCCCTTAGACTCCCAAGGGGCCCGTTAGTTACACGGACACAAGCTACACGCCGGTAACCTTTTGTCATTAAAGGGGGAGCTTCTTTTGTTGGACTGATGACTAATCCGTTTCCAGAGTTTGTCGACTTAGAAGCTCCGATAAAATTTCAGTACACATGGCGCGTGCGTGATACCTTGCATCGTTTTATGTAAAAACGGTTACTTGAAAATCGCTAAACTGAATGGTTCTGGAGAAGACAGTTCACGCACCGATAACGAAGAAGGTGTTCAAGAGTGTATCTTTGTCGTATAAACCATGTACCGGTATAGGTTTAGATCGTTCGTAGATATTTACTTAGTGCTCGAAAATTGTACCATGACTTTGTTCTTCGTTTGCGATTTGGGTAAATGAATGTTTGACGAAATATAGCTCCTTAGGGAAATTACAACCTCATCGAGGAGCAGCTGTAGTTCCCATCAGGCGATACAGCGCGCAAAGACGATACTGCAACATTAAGAGCCTTCGTTCAAGGCCCTTAGGAATCATGTAATACTGCGGGAAAAAAGTGTTTGTCTTCATGTAATCATGCTTTATTAACCATGATAACATCAGAAACAACGCGCCATACGTAAGTATGTAACGAAAGATATACATAGATGGATATAACGGATAACAACAACAAAAGAACATCGCTCTCTTAAACAAGCGTTCAATGCGACGGACTACGGGGTGGTTGTTTGTCGTTTTCTTGAGCGGGTCACAAAGATGCGGTAAATCCCTCGCCTGTTCGGATCCATTCTGATCACCACTGCGACCACAATGATAATGACGACAAACGCGGCCGCAACGCCAATTAAAATCCACGCCCAGGAGGACAGGACCACTTTGGATGGCTGGCTCACTCCTTGCGCTGCCATGACCTCTTCCGTCGTGGTTTCTTGTGTGGTGCTAACTTCAGTTGTTGTAGTAGCCGGGGTTGTGGTCGTAATAGCCACCGTAGTTGTAACGGGGGGAGGAGTGTACGAGGCAACTGCGATATTTGAAGTGTCGGAACTCAGGCCGTCACTGTTTCTAACACGAGCGGCAATGTAGACACTCCAGTTGGATTCGCCGTCGCTTCGAGGTGTGGCGAAGATAGCCGGAAGGGCGACCGTTACGACGTGCCTGGCACCAGACGGGAGCGGGTCAAGATTTCCGACCACAACTTTGGCGTTGGTGATTTCTGTCTGGTTGTCGAAGCTTGATCTCAGATTTGTGTAATCATCACTTGCTCGAAGCTCGACAGCAGAGGCTGTGAAGAGGAGTAAAACCAGAGACGTTAGTTGTCGTGAGACGTAAATACTGGCCCTGAGGTGTTCCTATTTTTTTGCTCACAAAAAATTAAATTTAATATTAGGGATCCCTTAATAACAAGTTTAGAAGAATGGTCACCATAACTTGTCAAATAAGCAGCTCAAACAGTGACGGAGAACAACATGTAGCATGTAAGTAAGGTGAATACTTCACCTTCCTTTGAAGCATACTTCTTGTGACATGCGTTTAACCCCCTTATTACCATTTTTACACTTAAAACTGCAATAATATTGTGTGCCGGTGAGTTGCAATTCACACTGTTTTTTTTTGGAGTTTAGTTCCTCCAGTACTCCTTACCTACAAAGAAAGCACTGTTATCCTACAGTGGTGAAGTTCCATTAGAGTCTTCACAGAGTACTGTACCACTGACATCTTGACTTCGTTAACTGGAGCCCTTTTTATTTACGCTGTAACCCGGCAAGAAACAAATTTTGGCTGGTTGGTACATAATTAAAGACAGCAGGAACAGCGCAATGGGTGGGACAAGGAAGAAAAAAACAGGACGGTGCGGTGTCGTCCTTCTTGGCCCCGTCGTTCGCGCGGTTTTTGGTGCTTGTAATTTGGTTTAGCCTTATCAGCTGAAGGTCTACTCCTGGTGTTGCGGAAGACCAGACTATAGATTTTAATGCACGCCACTGGGCTCCACGTCTCCGGGTGGTTAAACGTTTATCCACAGTCCGGCTAGCACTCACAGCCCATATTCAGCTTGCAAGGGCTAAACCACTGTATTTATTTTAGTTGTCTTGTGTCTGATGCAGCTAATATGCCCCTTTTATTTATCACTGATCGAGCAACAGGAAAGATATTTTTACAAAATTTTTGCTGTCGACCTGCGGACAGAGTGACAAAAGAACAGAGACCGACACAGCGAGGGCGAACACGGGTGACGTCAAGCTAAGCCGTGGTGGTGGCGTTGCGTTCGCGCGCTATACTTATCTAGTTGCTAGGGGGCGGGAAGTCGAACCGGTGGGGCTCACTCTCTCTTTCCGCCTTACGCACCCGTCCCAGACTGTCTCTACCAGTCTCGCTCCCGTTGTATAATGGAGTGTCCAGGGACAATTTTGACCGTATGTGTGTGTGTGCGTGTGGATGCGTTTGGGCGTGCGTGCTTGTTTGTGCGCCCAGTCAGGTCCGAGGGCGTACGTACTTCTCGCCCGTGATTTATGGATGCCCTTTACAACGCACTATTATCAACTCTTCACTGCAACATTCCTGCTTTATTTATAGTTATGAACTTTACTGCTTGCCAGTGTCTGAAGCACTGTGCCAGGGAAACACCGAAAGAACTCGATAGGATACGTAATTGGTGCGAAGAAGCGCCATCTTTTCGAAATAACGTGGCTTTAAGGGGATAAAATCAGTAAGTTCAACAATAGATGCTGTGCGTTCACCTTTCCCTGCTGTCAAGTGCGCTCCTGGCCAGGTCCAGGTGAGCTGCACCAGGAGCGTCCCGTTACTTCCCTGTTGCACGTCAGCCACGCTGAGGTCCCGGATGTCCCCGGGAGGCACCTGCTTTTCCACAATGTCCGCGGTGACCTGGAAGGACCCTCCGGACGCCACCCTTTGGAAATCATCCACGGGTTGCCACAGTCCAGACGAGGTTACGCTCGCGCCTTCGGAGGTAATGTTGACGACGATGAAGTCATCCAGAGGATACTCGGAAGCGGCATCAACGCTTTCCACTGGAGAGTGGGGGTGAGGGAAGGAACGATGGTTTAGAACTGAAGAGGTCAGGGCTACTAACGACCGACCTTTTACGACCATGAGATGGGTGTTAACAAAATGCGATGAAAGGGAGAGAACACAGAGGAAACACGAACATGCCCACCGGGTGGGGCGTGTTGTTCACTTTCTTTCAAAGATCTGTGTCTGTGTCAATGGTAATGAATGACCTACCTAAATCTCCGCTTTGCTTTCAATGGCTGTCTTGACTGCCTACCGTTTTTTCTATTTTAGTTCGACGAGCCCATCATTCCCAATTTGATTCTGTAAATATATAAATATATATATATATATATATACATATATATATATATATATATATATATACGCCCCTTTCATAACACCAAGAAGTTATAAAATATGATTCGTCTTATAACAAAAATAAAATAAATAGGCTAATTCCCGAATAAAACATTGACATGGTCAATTACGCCCCCTTCATAACACCAAGCAGATAGAAAACATTATTCGTCCTATAACAAAAATAATGTGACGTTAAATAAAGACGGTAAGGCTAGCATTTTCATGCTTCGCTTTACTTCGCGCTGTTCTTTTTTTTTTTCAAATTGTCTATCAAAATTCCCAACAAATAGTTCACGGGATCATGCGAAAGGCCCGTTTGTACACTTGTGATACACGCTAAATGTCCTGCGCTTCTTTGAGCACGCAAATTAGCTTTAGTAGTATACTTATACTACCAATGCTAGGAAAGGAGTTGCGTTTTGTTCCGACCCACCTGTAGACGTCAGCGTGAACATTGCTGTGCTGAAGAAGCTTCCAGAGCCTCCCAAGGGATCGGCAAGTCGAGTCCCATTCTGGTTCGATACGTGGGCAGAGACGGCGTATCTGCCCTTGCCGACAAACTTCGTGAAATATCCGCTGTACGTTCCGTCGTCGGCATGATTGTCAGGAGCTGTATTGAAGGAGGGAAAACATGCATGCCGACAAAACACTAGTTCAGCAATGCGCTAAATGCTAAATACTCAGTTGACCTTTTTTTCAAAGTGCACATGCGCATGGGTGGGTGGAAGCTAAGAAAATTTATTCGCTGTTAGCCATTCAAAAAGGTTGTTGCAAGTTCATTAAAAACCATCATTTAACTGGTAAATATGTTTCTGTTCTTCGGTCGTCGCATACAATCTGCTCAACAGTGATCTTCCGATCATTTCTTTGGAGCAAGGAATTTAAGAGCCGTAGTCCCAAACACGTAAATAATTGAAAATTTCTTCCTCAGTAGGAACTACGCAGGTGGTCCTCAAGATTTCAGCTTATGGTTACGTATCCTCTAGCATGAGAATTAAGAATTGTAGCGAGTTTGACGAATTGAGCAAGGCTGTTGTGGAAGCTTTACCGGGCATTTTACAAAATGTTCCCGACGCTTCTACCATGGCCTACACAATGCCCGTGATACAGTTTTATACAGTTTTATAACTTGTTCTGGTGTCATACCTTTGTTTGAGGATATATGTAGACAGCACTGCTAAAATTCACACTACTGCAGATTCATTTCCGGAAATAAAAGGTGAGTTGATTTTTGAACGAGATAGCTTCTACGGCTAAAGCCAATATGTGCGACAAACCCGACCAATGGAGACTGTTTCTCATTTCGTTGTGCACATCCAAGGACTGTAAACAATGAAATGGGGAACTGTATTAAATTCTTAGTAAAAAATCTTCAGGATGTCACCGGGGAAAGCAAGCCACTGTTTGAAATTGTTAACGGCGCTGCATTCTTCTGTTTAAATCAGTTCACGAGCGCACACGAAGGTAAGATTCACATACCCCGTCCATCGTCGTGGAGAAAGAACGTCGATTTGTGAGTCTGGCCATCAACCTTGGGACCGGAGACCTCAGCCTGGACTACGGCGTTCAAGACCACTTGTTTGCCCTTGGTAACTTTTGCATACACGACCGCTTCGTTTGGCTTGCCAACAAGTATGTTTCCGACCTCGCAAGTCACGCGAATCGGCTCGCCGCCATCTTTTCTGGCTTGGGACTTGACCTGAACGCTCACATCAACATCCTCCGTGCTGTTAGTCTCCAGGTGAAGCCTCCATGTCCCTACCTGCAAGAATGTTAAAGCGATCAATATTTTCAGAAATAATCAACATCAACATAAGTCGGCGAATGCTTTAGCCACTCCACCAATGTGGTCGGTGAGGCTAACTGGAATTGATACCTCAAAATGATGGCCTTCCTGGTCCTTCTAGCAAGTGCAAGATTACTTTACCTTAGCGGGGTTTGGGATGGAGATGAGTGTGCCGGTGGTGTCACGTGTTTCCTTGCACGCTTGGCACACGTTTCCGTAGGGATCCACCAGCCATGCCTTCAAATGAAATCTTTCAGGGCTGTTACGTTTCACGACGACCACGGTTTCGTTTCCCACTCCGCCGTCGATTTGGAATTCCCTTTCAAACTTCTTCTGAAATACCTCCACAGTGTCCACAAGCTGCGGGGACAGAAACAACGCATGGATACAGGATAAGTGATATGCCTCGGCAGTCTGGCTTCAGGCAATCTCTCTTCTAACACATACGTTCTAAAGGATCCTCCCCTGATTACCTCCAACATTGTTACCGGGCTCCGTAACAGGGAACCGCATCCGCCGGAATGATTGGACCTCATGTGTGCTGCGCTGCTGTGTCTCGTTATTTGCGCTAAACTGGACCTATTAATCACAATGCTACTGCTCCAGAACTTCCTCAAGGTAAGCGTACTCTGAGCATAACACTTCTACGTGTGGTGGTGGAGAGAAAGAAAGGTGTGAGAGAGTTTTGTATTAATGTATACGTCGCATCACGGGCTTGCTACGTGCAAGTCACCTTAAGTAAGTTATTTTTCTGTTCATCCCCATGTCCTATGTTCAATGGCTTGTTCCCGCAGTCACGTTGTTACACTACGAAATCCATCAAAGCTTCCACAAGCTTGGTACACCGCATAAAACAAATGTATAGTATTTATTCATGAAACATCATTTGGTACTTGTGAAAACGCATTCGTGTCGTGTATCTGCGTGTGCGTCTTTATGCTGGACGAAAAGCGGCTATATGGTGCACTAGGGCTCTTGGCGCTCTAACAAGGGGCAGAGGAGCCGGCGGTGGAGAGAAGTATATGATGTGGCTCTAGCTATACTCCTTCCGCAGATGACCATGTTTCCACGTGCAAGACTGAATGTGGGGAAGGCAGGTTGCAAAGATCGGGCTCACAATGACCCCCTAAGGTCGTCTTCACCTTTGAACACATACGCAATGCTGTGAAGGTGTATTATCAAGTACAATATAAAATGTCGCCTCATCCCTAAATATGGAGATCCCTAGAGTGTTGTTTTATTTTTGTCAACTTTTTTGTACGCTGAAAATTGTTGGTCTCCGCCCGGTCGGTCGGCGGAGATGATCTTGGAGATCCTAGGCGCAGCTAGTTTTGCTTTAAGAAAGCCGTTTTAATTCAATGACCTAATCACACTTTGCCTTATGAAATTGGTATGAGCGTCAAACAACCGCGCAGAAGCAGGGTTTCGCGCGTTTTTATTTGCATGACAGCCAGGACCATTTTTGAACCCATTGAATGGTATATTTTGAAATGCATGAGCTAAGGGCGGCTACTTTAAATTTATGGCTTTAAAATAGGTCACAAATACTTTTCAGTCAATCCCAGTTTTAAACATTTTGTCTTATTCGCAAATCATGGCTTATAGGAAGAGTTTCGGACCCCATTCGGGGACTCCATTCAGGGAACAAAAAATAACAAGGCATCGCTTACACTGGAGCCTGTTTTTTAAACTACGACCGTGTTCCTTGTCCTGCTTGAAGGCGGATATTTGGGTTTGTTTGCATGCCTATCCTTCGATTCAGCCGCCCGGGCAAAATTAAGTCAAATGTTGAACAAGACGTTTATATACGCACAGCCATTTCTAAACATCTACATGTGGTTGTAATGTTCATACTTGGCCACATTGTTGAGCAACAACGAAATATTAAGTACATCTTAGAAACAACTAAATATTACGCATACCCGGAGGCCAGAAGAAGCAGACCTGGCGCGCAACGCGCTTATCGTTAGTGACCGAGAAGCTAAGCGAGCCTACCTGCCAGGACAGAAAGGGTAAAAGAAGAGCATCGCAGGTGGGCGGGGGAGAGACGAGGGCTTATGTAGGGGGGGGGGCGGCAGAACATTGTCGTCTTTCAACGACCTTTGCAGTGAAGAAAGCAGATACGCGTGTTAAGGACGTATTAGGGAAAATATAAGAAGAAATTGAACTACGCAGGCCACGTAGTGCAAAGGCAAGATAACCGTTGGTTTTTAAGGGTAACAGACTGATTCCCTAGAAAAGACAAGCGTTGGGAAGGGTGGCAGAAAGTTAGAGGGGAAGATGTGATCAAGAAGTTTGCGGAGATAAATTGGGGGCAGTTAGCGCGGGACCGAGATAATTTAGGATTAATGGGAGAGGCTTTTGCCCTGCAGTGGGCGTAGATAGGCTGGTGATGATGATGATGATGATGATGGTGATGATGATGGTGATGATGATGAAGCAGATAAGTGGCCACTTTTTGTCAAGTACTTTGTCATGAGGAGGGTTCCGTGTATCTTCCTGAATATATCAGACCTTTCAGCTCCGTAAGTCCAATATCACGTTATGTGGACCATTCAGCCCCGAAATAGTTTAGAGCACACTCCACTAGCACATAACGTTTTATAATGAAGACTAATGTGACCTGCTTGAAAGGAGACGGCTCGTCACCTTTCCGGTACCACGTTGCGCCATTTCATTTCTATGTAAATGTAGTATTTGCTTCCTCTCTGTCGTTTTAAAAGACAAATTTCTACCATCGTTACTGCAACAAAGAATTTCACACCTCCATCGAACGCATACCGTCTGGGCCCTCTGGATATGGTCGACCTGAGCAGTCGTGGCCTCCACGAAGGCAGTTTCCAATTCCAAACCAAGGTTTCCCTCTAGATCCTTGAAAGCGTATGCCTTTGCCTTCGTTGCAATTGCGAGTTCCTCAAGCTTGTGGTCTGCCGTGGCACCCAGAGCCAATGTGTTGACCGTGACCTTCGCTTCCTCGACCTTTGGCTTCATGGTGAGGATGTCCGGCACTTGATTTTCTTCGCCATCGCTCATGAGGACGATGATGGCCCCTTCTGGCCTCTCGCTGGTTGTGTTCAGGAGCTACAACCAGTTAAAAAGCCATGCAAATCAAGCGATCACGTTCCAAAAACACAACTACAAAAACTTTGTGTTTCCCTTTTTTTCCTTACAGCTATCAAAGAAATAAAAAGGGAACCGTCAGCAGCAGAATTGCATATTTGCAGTTTCACGGTAGATTCTATCCTATCTCCCTATTTCTACTTCCGCAGAGAAATAGGATTATTTAATCTTATTTCTCTGTGGATTAAGAATCGCACCCGGCGCTCTTTTTTTTTTTCTTGAGCCACTCGGTTTAACAAAATATACCCGCTAGGTAGTCACACGAAGCATTTTAACCTACACTTGTAACCTGTCTTACGCCTATCGCCCCTGAAGTCCGAAAGCTCTCTTGATAGTATTGATAAGCATCCCTCGCTAGAAAGGGTTCGCGCACTGAACGTTGCTAGGGTCAATTTCTAAAGTCGGCCTGTCCAGACCCAGAGATTGTTGCCCCTCTGTTGTATCGCTGGCATGACCACCGCCTTGGTCGGGTGTTCTACAGCTGCTACGCATGGAGGGCTAGGAGTTGCATTGGTCAATAATGGTAGGTGGGGAGACCAACTGCTACCCCAGGGTGGCCAGATCCTTCTCTGGTGAGGGAGTGCTGTTAGTATCCCAACGAGGTTGGACCTGTCTAGCTTAGCCACTTAGGTATTCGGGACGATAATCACTTCGGGAGCACGCAGCACTTCATAGCTGCATTGGTTATACTCGGGGAGTCGCTGCCCAAATGTTAAACAATAACGTCTGCTTGCAAAATGTTAAAAAAATTACCGACCTTCTGCATGAGCTTAGATGCATAAGTGTACGTGATCGCTATGATGACGGGATAGCACTCTCACAAGGGGCAGTGTAGGAAATAATGCAAGCTAGAATTGTCAACCTACCCGTAGGGCTCTTTGGAGGCCGCATCCAATGCAGGTTGGTCCATAAGCTTTGAGCCCTCGGACCTTCTTCAGGAATCCTTCACGTGTGTTTGCATTCACCGGCATCAACGGGTGAGCGACATTTGCAAAATTACTGAAAGTGACTATGGCCAATCGTTGTGTGCCGTCTTTGATGTCGTTTATGTAGCGAGTTGCGGCGTCTTTGAGGAATTTTAGCCGGTCGTAATCCTGCACGAGTGAGAGGGAGTGTTTGTAAATGAGGGTAAGAAAAAAGTGATGATCGGTGCACATAAATGAACTGACCAGCCTATCCAACAGGGAGGGTTACCTTCAGAAAGAGCAAGTAGATGCCCAGAATATTACGACATCACACTATTGACAATTATTTTATGATTAGCCGACCAAAATGGCTTGTCTGTTTATTAGGCGAAGTTTACTTGCAAAGTTAGCATTGAAAGGAAATTTTGTTTGAGTACAGCATCATGGTCAAGACAGTTTTATGAACCCAAATAACCTAGATTTGTCTACGAAGTTCTCACGGGAAGATGGCGTTCAAGTTGAAAGCTTGCTACGCTCGCAGTATTGCGTTCTTAAAAGGTGTATACTAGACCTCTTGAAATGGTTCACCTGTTCAGTGAGTTAGTGTTGCAAACTCAAGCTGAGGGCAGGAAACGAGGATCAGGGAGAAGGCGGCTTTTTTTACGCTTTTGCGTTAAGGTTAAGGTTGAATTGACAAATGAATCAATCATCAAACGAAGAAAAAAGTGCCTCTGTGTGCCCCACCCCCTCTTACGCACTCTCTTCACCTAGAGTAAACTGAAAGAGACGCCTTTTCGAATGTATAAAAATGCTGAGAGAGAGAGAGAGAGAGAGAGAGAGAGAGAGAGAGAGAGAGAGAAAGAGAGAGAGAAACATTTATTGTAGTAATGAGCAGGAGGATGTTCACCAATTGCGAAGAATGTTCAGCCATTTTGTGCACGCACTGGAATCCCGGCAGTTAGAGTAAGCATATAGGCTTGTCTTCAAAGCGGAAGTACTATTGTAACCGTAAAAGTTGCCAAGGGCTTGACGGCCGAAGAAGTACCGCGTTGGATGGACGCTCACGAAATACTTTAAAGTGCATACAACTTTAGGGGCTCGCCTTGTCGTCGTGGCTCGCTCGCTGGTTCCAAGTAGGGCCACGCGGCGTTCTGTCGTCGCGGCGTCCCACAGAGGCTTCGAAAGCCACAGTTTGATATAGTTATAAGCGTTCCAAAATAGTGAACCCCTTGTGCTTCTCATACATCTCTCCATTGTTTAGCCCAAAGAAAACTGTAGGTACGTTTGACGTAAAATATACGTAATTTACCGGCATCGAACGCGTTCATTTAGTTAGGAAAGCTCATTAGGTTGCTTTTTACAATAGCGCAGTTTCCGGCAGGGGGCGCGCGAGCATTGCGGAGGCGGGAAATTTAAAATGCTTTGGATAAACTTCCGTTGAATTCATCAGGAAAGGAATCAGACAGGGTGGTGAAGAGCGTGATGGGTGGTAAGAGTGGGCGGATAACGACCCGCAGCCCATTATAGGAAGAGGGGGGGGAGAGCGGGGGGTTGTGGTTTGCGGGAGAGGAAAGGGAAAGGAAATGCACTGGGGATATTTTGAGCTCGGAAGGGAGCTCACCCGCTTACAGTCCAGTGCACGGCTCTCTAGGAAGGCTGCAACTGCTCCCAAAGCCTCCTGGAGGCACGCCTTGACTGTGTGGCAGTCTTTGGTGGGGCCATGGGTACAGAGTGCCACATCGTCAGCATACACCGCCACCTCCACCGGGTATTGCAAGCCTGGAGGACTTTGTGTAGACTTTGCGGGACCGGTCCCACAGCCCATTATAGCGTACCACTGCTCTGCGCTTCCGACAGCTTTCACATTGGGTGGAACGGTTTTAACATTTTCGCCTAGATTACCATGCTGCGGGTGGATCCTGTCGTGGGACGAGCGGCTGAAATTCCTTCATTTCAAGCAAGTATTACCGCGCCTGCGCCAGATTGTCTTCACGATGCCGAAAGGAGCGCCTCAAGTGCTGCTCCGACACAATTTCCTCAGCAGTCTGACGTCAGCGGAAACTCCCCAGTTTCGGCAGGAAACCGGAAGCCATCTTCTAGAGCATTTCCGCGGACTTTACAGCCCCGCTTGTGGACGGATGCTCGTTCACTTCTACTTTTTCGCGCAGGTTTGGGAGGACAATCCTGTCCACTTTATTAGGGATGATTCACATACTTTGAGCGTGCTGCGAAGCCCACAGAGTCTGATCGCTTCGTTATGCGATTGCTTGCCCGTTATTAAACTGCTTTTGTTAACGTCTGGAGACTGGGAGCTAAGTCCCAGTTAGCCGTCGGATTAAAAATCAGACTGCCGCAAATAGCCTAATTTTCATTAAAAATTTAAAAGACCAACAAAGACCAATAACACGCTCACCGCGCTTTCCGCCAACCTGAAGCCGATTGTTATTGCTATAGGCGAGGTACACGAAAGGAAATTTTGGTAAAAAAACAGCTAGTGTGCTTGAAGAATGTAAGGACAAGCTGGCCGATCAGGAGGTAATCTGCAAGAGGGCGGCAGATCTGGTGCAAAAGCTCTCAGCTAAGACTGACGAAGTTCAAAATTTTATTCCAAAAAATGTTATAATTGATTGCTCAAGCGAGGAACCGAACGAAGAAAAGAAATCTCTGTAAGACGATTTAAACAAGATAAATATAAACAGTTGCTTGGGGTTGAAGTGAATTCAATCGAGCGCATCCACAGGGTGGGCTTAAAACATTGCTGCGATAAACCGACCGGTTACGCTAAAGCTCCCTGATTTTTATGACGAGATTAGAATAATGACATCACGTTCTAAGCTAACAGGAAGGAGATTTCAGTTTGGGAAGACTTTAAAAAGGGAACGTGGCTTGCGTGGTAACGTGCGAGGCCAATTGAGAAAAATCATTCACCCTATATTGAAAAATTGAAGTCAGACGACAATGTTTAAGTTTGGGACCAATTTTTAAACTGCCGGGCAAAGGTTACATGAACTGCTGCGCAGGCGCGCCATGACTCGGGTGATTCTGATCCGGACCGTATGACCGCAGGAAGCCCCGATAAAAATGACAGTCTGCAGTCAAAATGCTTGGAGTTGTTTTGCTCAATTTGCAGTGCGTAGCGAATAATTCCAGGTCACTCGGAGATGTAATATCTTCTTATTATCCTCATGTCTTCATAGCTGCAGAAACGTAGTTGCACTCAGGTGTGCAGGATTCGGAAGTCCTACCCTCTTCTTATCAGCTAATTCGTAAACATAAAGAATCACGAGGTCGGGAGTAGCTGTCGTCATTAAGCACGGTATTCCATTCACTCTTTTGGGTGGCATTAATAACCAGAGAAGTATATAATGCAAAGTTAGGTTCCTGGAAAAGCCATACTCGTACGTGGCGTGTACAGACCTCCGAAGGCTTCAGCCAAGCCACACAACCAGCGCACGATTATCTCACTGAAAATTCCAATTCCGGGTCGGGTATTATAGTCCCAGGAGCCTTGAGTTTGCCGGTTGTAGACTGGTCGGACTTTTCCCATAATGGACAACCTTCCAAAAGGGCTGATGTACTGCGCCCGACCGCTTTCAATTTTTAACCTAAATCAACAATTTTCCTACGCTACCATTGTTGTTGACTCGTTATTTTCTCTCCTTGGCATTACATTCGTTAGTAGTTCTCATCAAGGCTCTTCCGTAAGTGTTGAAGATGGGATATCGGATCGCAAGGTGTTTGCGATGCCATGTCCTGTCTCGGGTAGACGTTCTTTTACTCAGCCGTCCTGAATTCTTGTCAGAGGTTACGACCACGCGAACGATAATGGTGTATTAAAGAATTTAAAATCGGGTTCTGTCGCTTTTTGCGAAAGCGGACACGCTAAAAAAAGTGTGGTCAAACTTTAAAATAATTGTTCGATTTTCCGAGCGATAATATTTCCCGTGAGAAAGGAAACGCGTTAATAGATAACAACCATGGTTCTCACAAAAATATCTCATTTGAAACAAAAATCAATAACACAAGTGAGTTTCAAGCCCTATTTCTAACATGAGAGCGAAAACGCGACCGGCACAACATTTTTTTTTCGGTATTCTGAAGTAATTATAAACAAAAAGCCCAATAAGTTCTGGCGGTATCTCTCAAAAAATAAACAACGCATTTCAGAGATAAACGTTTGAGGCAAAAGTATATCTGACGCAGCAACTATTTCTAACCAAATGGTTACTTTTTTTCAAACCCGTGTTCTCGAACACAACTTCGGAGGCTCTATTGCCATCATGTTTTTATTGTCGTTTTCCTCAAGTAAAAAGAACTTTGGATGGTTCTCCAAGCCTTTTGCATAAACTAGGTACGAAGAAATTCACTATCAAATATTTTTTGACTAGATATGCTCTATAGGTGGCTAAATATTTACGTCAACTTTACGTCGCCCCTTTAGAAACTACGACCATTTTGGATGATTGGCGTTCGGCAAAAATTATTGCTGTGCATAAATCTGGCTCGCCTTTAGAAATCAACTACAGGCCCATTTCCTTAACGAGCACTTGCTGTCAACTATTCGAGCGCATTATTTATAAGGATATTGTTACGCACTTGGAATATCATAATTTGCTTTATCCTAACCAGCATGGCTTTATATGTACTTTATCGACTATAACCTAACAAGCTGAAACAACTGTTGAAATAATTAGTACACAAAATCTAAATGGCCAAACTACGCTATATTTCTAGATTTCTTAAAGGCGTTTCCTGTCGTCCCTCACACAAACGTTATTACAAAACTACTCGCAATCGGCACTGAACGACATGACTAGAATGGCATCTAAGAAATTTTGAAGAAATTCCGACAATTGTCTACTAATGGTTATCATTCTTGTGCGGCTTGTGTTCAGTGTAAGTTCCTTACAGCCAATTTTTTTGGTTGTTCTAAACTCTCTCCGACGAAGTATCTTCATTCACACTATTATCACGTCTACAGGTGAAACTTTCTCGAAATCCGCCTTACTAATGCAGGGTGTTACACGGTTCACCTTTTCCCGTAATTTTTTTAAATTTTTCTTATTTTTTAGTTTTTAAAATTTTCGTTCGACCAGTTATCTCCATTTATTACCCTATTAGAAGGATTACAGGGGCAACTTTCGCGAAATCTGCATTGTGGAAATGTAGGGCGTTATACGGCTTGCGAGTTTCCGCAATTTTTTTATATTTGCGTTACTTTTTTTCTTTTTTCCAGATTTCCTTCCATCAATTATGTCCATTTAGGCTATTACAACGGTTACATTTGGAACTTCCGCAAAATCTGCGCTACTCTGGAAACGCAATGCGTTGTATCGTTTGCAATTTTCCGTATTGTTTATATTTTTTATATTTTGTAGTTTTCCAGAATTTTGTTCCACCAATTATCTCCATCTACACTAATACACCGATTACATTTGTAAATTTCGTCTCGTGAAATCTGCATTATTGTGGAACTGCAGGGAGTTTCACGGTTTGCAATTTTTTTAAGTTTTTATATTTTTTTTCTTTTTTCAAAATTCCCCCCTACCAGTTATCTCCTTTTACGCTATAATAACGATTACAGGTGGAACGTTCACGAAATCTGCGTTATCGTGGAAATGCAGGGCGTTATACGGTTTGCCATTTCCCATATTTTATATTTACGCATTTTTAAAATTTTTCCAAATTTAGTTCGACCAAGTATCTTCATTTACGCTATTTTAATGACTACATTTGGAACTTTAGAGGAATCTACATTATTGTGGAAATGCAGGGCGTTACACGGTCTCGGCTGTAGGGATGCTCGGCAAAGAATGTCGCGCATTAAATACGGAAAGCAGTTTGCCATCATAATGAATATTAAACAATGATGAGTGTTAAGCAATTAATGCGTGTTAATTAAACAATGCTTCGCATTGAATTTAGATACGGTGTACATTGTGAGGAATAAGAATGAATACTCCTGAGACAACTTGTATTGCTTTCAGCTAGAAACACAGACCCCTTGACTTTGCTAATGCTTTACGTAAGGCTAGCACGAACATAATCGATAAATTTCAATAGTTAGGCAGCACACTCATGTGGCAGGATGCACTACAGAAACTGGCACTTTTGCGAGAGAAGCTGCGTAAACCCCTCCTGCTGTAAAATTAAATGATTACAAAGGCTTAGTGCGACCATAGTTGGAATACGCTGATGTTATTTGGAGACCTTAGGTAGCAACAATACTTGATTAATAAAACTAAAAATGAAAGAGTACAGAGCTTAGCCCTATGCTTTATTTATTCTGTTTAGACTCGTCACAAAAGGTAAACATTTTACGCAACAGCGCAAAGCTTAAGAAACTGGAACAGCGCAGGGTTATATCTAGCTTAAAGCTTGTTTACCAGCTTTACTACCGGCACTTTAAGTCGTCGCGGGAAATGTACCTCGAAGAGTCTTTCAAATGTTAGCGAGAGCACATCCCAGTAAGAGTATAAGGCAACCGATTAGTCACATTAAAATTCATAAGTGCTCTTTGTATCCTTGTACTGGAAAAGAATATTTTGCTTCAACTTTCGTATTTTAAAATTTAAATACACTGTGATTGCTTTTCCGTGTGCGTACCCCTTTGTGTCTTCTGCATAGATATTTCTTCAACTTAAGTCTGTCGTGTGTTTCGAAACTACGCCAAGCAGTAATGATGCGTTGCTGAGTTGTATGTTTTATTTGAACCTATGTGTTTATGTTCAGTCGAATGGGCATGAGAAGGGCCTGCAGTATCATTAAATACACAAAAAAAATCAACATCATATATTCCAAATTGTTCTGATGGCATGGGTACACGAGTACACGTGTACCAACAATGCGTATAAGAGTACATGTGCAATATTTATCCTTTCATTTGTATTTTCTTTTGCTAACTCTCGGCTGAGTTCAAAAAATCCCGCCCCTTTACTTAAGAACATGGTTCGACGTTCACGTGCTGAAGTTTGTCAAGTGTTCGGAAAGCAACGCTTACATCCATGCTTCCCGATACATCCAGAACGAGTACGACGCGCTGGGCAAGGTCTTCCTTCTGCTGCTCCTCCTGGAATGTAACTTCAATCCTCTTCGACGTATCCGGCCTGGGTAGACTGGGAATGGGAAGGTAGACACGCGTCCGTGATGGCAAGGTCATTTCTTTGTTATATTACCCACTCCCCCTGTGGACAAAGCAACTACAGAAATCATCGTCACGGAAGAAGTGGAAGCGTGTGAAGTCAAGGCTCGGCCATTCAATGGATTGCCGGTAGTTTTTAAGCAGTTGTCGGTTGTCACATCCGAAGCACTAAATTCCACAAGCAATAAGCACGGAGGACCACGGAACCTTAAGTGAGATCCGACGAACCGCAACGGAATCCGGTCAGGTTATTACTAGCATCAATACGTAGTACCCACTGGTTTAATGTATTAATTATATGTACGTTTGCTAGTTTTGCCCTTCCAACTGTAATGTTCGAAAACTAGTATTAATAATGCGTTAGCGGGGTTGGGAGCCCCAGTCACCCGTCATAAATACGTTTTGTTTTACCAATCTCAGCGCGGCTCACGCGTAAACCGAGAACAAAGTGGACGACAGCGAGCACTCGTGGCTTTCAACACCTCTCACGGCGGATATTGCATTTTAAAGCTAGGTGGACAGTGAGAAAGGTCTATGACTGCTCGACAATAGGCGTCATACTGTCTAACACTCCACCTAAGCGCCACGTGGTAATCACAATTGTCTTTTAACATGATTTTATGTAACGACGACCCATCCACAACCCATCCAACCACATCTACGGGCGTCGGTAGCCGGCACCGTCTGCTAACTCACACCGTTTACGGCCACATCCAATAGAACGAGCCACATAGTATAGATACGTCCGCCCAACTCCTCCCTCCCCACTATCGACTCTCCTTTTATAGAGCATTGAGATGAGTTGCGGAGCAGCAAGTTCGCAGATAACAAGCAGTGATCCTGTGGATGAAAATTGTAGCAGCGGTTCCGTACTATTGGAGCAGTTTGACAACTGACTGCCAAGCTTTCTCACTCTAATCCTTTTCTCTGGCCTTTCAATATGGGTTATCAACTACTATGGCAACAGCAACGACACGAACAAGAACAAGAACAATGAGAACAAGAACAACAAGAACACCAACAACTTTGGTTTCAGTGCCTAGAAACAAGCATATAATTCCTTTATGCCCTGAAATTCTACTCGAAATAGAGCTTTATGTAAGCGTTGCCTTTTCTGCGCGTGTGAAGCTGCAGCGAGCGTTATCCATTGTTACATCTTTACCGATATCCTTTTCCGATTGGCTGACGGCACTCAGCTTGCCCCTGATACCAGAAAAAGGAAATCCCAACGCCGTATCGCATTGTACTGGGCACAAAAAAAAGTGAGGAGGAATTGTTTTTTTTTTTTTGCCACCTGCTGATGCTGCATACAACTATTTTCATAGCAAGGCTATCAGTACAGTAGTGCCGGATCATTATCCACGAAATCCCTACTTTAATTATTCTTTCTTTTAATTTATAGTTAGGTACAGTTCTGATGTTCACGTACCTTTTAAAGTCGGCGTTCCCACTGATCACTTCCCAGGTCGACCTTTGTTGACAGAGCGCGTTCTGCTTGTTCGGGGCAAGTGGATTATGGCGACGGACTCCATTGTTCTGGTCACAAAACTGGCTTACCTATCATGAAATTGTAGCAACAACAGAAACTTGAACCTCAAGGTGAGCGCTATTAGGTTATGGGTAGTCGGCGAAGGAACAGAGTCGTTGGCCTTGCTAAGGTCCGTATGACGGGCCAGGACACACGAAACGCGCAACATAAACTTGGCTTACAGTTCTTAGATAGTTGCATCTAAAACCCCTGGTGGCTGTGCACTCCCTGAGCATGTTTTATTACCGACTAAAATATCGTATCTCTTGTTAAAGATCCTTCCTTGTATCAAATAAAATGAGAAAACTTGCACCCGTGTTCAGTTGAGCAATTTTTTTTTTAAGACTAAGCTGTTGATATTCTATTTTGCTTTTGAATACCAGAAAAAGTAAAACGCTCAACACCTGAGTCAAATATACCACTGATTGGAAGACATATAGGCTCAATAACTCCGGTGTTATTTTTTCTTCTATAGTACACTTGTTTAAAGGCTGGGCAGAATTGTCGACGTACGCTTATTACATTCGCCAAGGCATACCTACGCCCGAATTCCGAGTCTGTCCTCCAGCCCCATTGTTTCCTCAACTCGGTTGAGTGGAGGATAGCGCGATGCCTTTAAATGAAACAATCGCTTTCAAGGATCTCCTCGACTGGAGGTGGGAGTGGAGAATGGTTTCAGAATAAGGAGTTTATTTTCTCAAAAACGTATTTCTCTCTGATATAAAAAAATTCATGGTGGTAGGGACTGTAGAGCCCTCTGTGCAGCGCAAAGGAAAAATAACTGCTCGATACGATAGGAGGCGTGTAGCCCCTAGCGTCTCAGTACTCGTTGACTAAGCATGATTGCATTATCCGCCCGGCCGGATGTGTTTGAGTCTATGACGGCACTCTTTACTCATTAGAAGGAGAGGGAATGTAGACGTGTTTATTTCGAAAAGTAATGAGGAGGATTCAAGAGTACAAGACTCCTTTAGCTTTCCCATTTTCAACGGCCCTCAACACCAGCAGGCGCTGATCACTGATGTCAGAGCTGGTCAGAGCTCTCTCCCAAAGCTCGTAAGTGGAAAGCGGGGGACTTCCCGAATGTAGTGGGGCGTGGGCGCAGCCCCCTACCATGTAAAAGAGCGTCCCGGGGGATTGTGGGGAGTATATAGGGGGTCAATTTATGGCATTTAGTGGGACGAGGAAAGGTATTCGTTTGGAGTGCACAGAGCTGCCGTTCCTCCTCTTTCGCTAGGTGGCTGTGCGGCGCAGGATATATGAGGCATTCTAACTTATATTGTTCAGTTATTTCGCGATACGCGATAAATGGGGATGGCCTATCCTGCTGGCTTCCTGGAGCCCGGCGGGATAGCTCTCGGGCCAACAGGTGGGTGATTTCTTTGCCCGGGACGGATGAGTGGGCGGGTGCCCATACGATCATGCTGGATCTGTCTGGTGGACGCTGGCAGATGATTTGGCGGGTTGTCCGGTTAATTGACCGGCTATCAGAAGTTACGGTATGCTTGCTACGTGGCTTTAGTTTGCGTTATGGCGAGAGCGATGGACGCTCGTTCCGCTTGTAATGGGTAGAGTCCGGCTAATTTTAGGCTGCTGACGTGCTTATTGTGCTGGACAACCACTGCTGTCATTGCTCTTATGCCGGGATAGAAAGATGCGTCCGTGCGGGCTGTGGTTGCTTCCTTCCCGTAGTGTGTGTAGATGGCGTTGGATCTTGCCTCTGTGCGCCTAGTGTGATGCGCAGGGTGCATGTTTTGAGAGAGCGGAGCAATGTACGGCTGTTTTCTGATATTCATGTGGAGATTTCTCATTTCAGATGTCTGACGCTGCAGAGGGAATGTGAGCCCCAAACGAGATAGAACAATCCTCCCTGTACTCGTGACTTGCAGCCTCAATCTTGGGCTCAAAAATAGGCTTCTACGAGCTTGTCGGTCGTATTGTGCAGGCCTAACTTTATTATCTTGTCGGTGACCGTAGTGACGGAAAGTCCGACAGCCTGCTTGTAGGCCTCCATAATGATAACGTCGAGCTTTTCAAAATCTGACTTGCCGAGAGGAGCATAAGGTATAGCTAATGTAATTATTCAGATTATGAATGCTTCGACAAGGCAAATAGTGTCGGCATCGCGCATACCCCGTGTTTTCCTGGTTCCACGCCTGATCAGGTGTGTGACTTGATCCAAGGTAGGTTTGAACAAGTTTATGAGGAGAGAACGGCATCAAAGTTTCCTGGAACTAAAACGTTCACCAGTCGTATCTATTTCACTGAGCTCCTCACTTCTTACATGAGGCAGTTGGCATGCCTAGCAGGGATGCTTTGCACGTCAGGGCTCTTTGGCATGAGACAGGTTTAAATACATACTACACAATAGAAAAATGACTAGTTCCGACTTAAGGTGAGACATTGCTTTTGTTCTTGTGACGGCGAGTGACTGAAACGTATTCAGTTTGTCTGATCCCACATCTCGCGTAAAGGAGTTATGAGAACAAAACACAAGCTTGTTTAATTTGAAAGAGCCTGTTTTTTGTTAGCACTCTCTCCTGTGTTCCAGCATCAAAAGACGATTTTTAAAGGAGAACAAAATAGGTTTAAAGTTTTCAAATATTTCGCTACATGACGCCAGGAGAGACGTAATGAAGGGAACGCTAAAAACCGAGTTATCAGTGTGTTAACTGCATTTTAACACTCAAGCAGTGCGATCAAGAGGAAGTGAAGTAACGATTAAAATCAACCTTCAATGGCACGAAGTTTATGTGACGGGATTTATATGAGTTTCTGGTAGGAGGTAACTTCCAATGCTTCATTTATTTTTGAGGACGAAGATGCGGTCATTCACCAAGCCAAGGGGAAAACAGAGACGTTCCGAACTACTTCCAATATCACAGTATGATCAAGGAACACATAGGGGTTCCGAAACATCTCCGTTTTCACCTTTAGTTGGTCAGTGACCACATCATCGTCTTCATCAACTCATCAAGATACCTGACAAAACGAACTTTCGTCGAACTCTTGACTTCATATGTTTTTGTGAAAGAGGCCATGAATGCAGAACACTACCTTGTTTAACTTGAAAGAATTTGGCTTCAGTACCCCACTCAGCTCCACTCAACCCGCGAAAAACGCTTTCCTCAGGGAAAAAAATGCAAGAAACATTGACAAACTTTCGAATCACCCATTAAAGGGGCCATGAAGTTTGACCATTAAGAGCCATACAGGCTCCAAGCGGCCATGAAGAGGCCATACAAGTTTGGTTCATTTAAAAAAACTGGATTGTAATGATGGCAATGATATCAACTTTATCGCGAACTTTTAGCAGGAATAGAGATGTTAAAGATATCTTATAGAGCTGTGGCCGCTCCCCATCCACTCTGGCGATTTTTCTATGACGTCACAGACTCATGCATGTGTGAGTGGCGGCGCCAAAAAACATGACAGGGTGGTTGTAGTGGGGCCTCTACTTCCATTTGGTTGCGTCACTTAAATGCATAAATATCGTTTAAATGTCACTTGAATGTCACTTAAATGTCACCTAAATGTCTCTTGAATTTTCCTTAAATGTCTTTTAAATATAACTAAATGTCACTTGGATGTCTCTTAAATGTCACTTAAATGTCATTTAAGTGCAGCTAGCGCACCGAAACTTGTTTTTAGTGCTGGCGCATACTGCGCCACTCTTGCACATACTCCGTCAATGTAAAGGGCAATTTTGAAACTTTTCATTATTTATCGCGTTTTTTTCTTCGATAACGTCTTTCATAACTGGAATGGAGCTGAGTGACTAACCAAAGGCTGGTTGTTTCAAATTGACAAAAGCTGTAATACGTCGATCTAGGCTCTCATTAAACAAGCGCGTAGCAATCGGGCAACTCAAAAAGCACGAAAACGCCCTCACATTCGCGATGTAGGGCATGAACATCACGGAAGACTCGACGGGCTCCTCGCCAGGTTGGCGTGAGGTGACGACGCAGTCCTTGTCGAACTGGCACTTGGTGTCGATCTTGCACCTCCCGCCGGTGGGAGTTCTAGCCACGAAAACTATCCTCTCCGAGCAGGCGTTGAGCCTAACCTGAGGGGAAAAGTATTCAGTTAGGCGCAATAAACATAAAGAAATAAAAGCGTAGACAATTTACAAATACGAAGAGCTTAAGCTCTATCGCGTGCACGTGACTCGCCCTTTTCTGCCTAGTATAGGTTCGCAGGAGGGTTTGCGGCCATCTTTGGTTATCACCAGCGTTAGCGGTGTTTCTTTTCGGAGACTAGTCCGGGCGTAATGGTGGGTCAAAGGCAGAGTAAATGCATAGCCCTTACCAAGACGTAGCAAGGTGCAAGGCAAAGCATAGCAAAGGCATAGCAGAGGTGTAGCGCTGAGCCACGGCGTAGCACTTAAGTCGCTCTTCTTGCGTTCGGCGCAGCAAATATTTCTACATTATGAGGACTTGTTTACTCCAGCTAAATCCCCTTCATTGCGCACGTCTGCCAGGAGGGTGTAACGTGCTGGTTGATACTAGAGCTATGACGTTAAAAATTTGTGAAATTCATTGGCCTTTGTTTCACTGCAAGGAGAGCTATGAATAGACGTTTGGTACTGTTGCTAGCATGCAGAGTGGAGTTTTTCAATGACTTTTCCTATGCATCGTTTTCCCTTTTGCGAGCACATAAAAAATTCAAGAATTAACTCTTTAGTTGCCAAGGGGCAAATCCCATTATCTTTTTTGATACTATTTTGCCATTGCACGAATCTGTAATACAAACAGACGACATTTTATTTTTTAAAGTTCAAAGCAGAACTACGCGTGAACAAATCTTTACTGGGCCTAATTTTCATTTTATTAAGTCGTTTTCCCTTTTTCAATGAGTTGGTTTTTCACAACAGGGTTATTCATTTTTAGTTTATCTCTTCAAGGCGTTCAACCGTGTGCTGCATGCATCGTTGATGGCTCGAACATTTACTCACCATTCCCTTGTGACAATAGGTTAGTGGATACTTCTTGTCGCCAAGGCTTCCGTATTCGTCGAACACACCGTACCGGAAATGGGCCCATTCGTGCACGAACACGTAAGCTGTAAGATGCGTTGCGGCGTCATGAGTACAACTATATTAGAGCCCCAGGTGTCAAAATTTGGTTCGTTTGGAAACCAAGAATGCGGAACTTAAACCAGTTAAGCGCTACCTCATTATGTACGTTCAAGTTTCTTGCGTTAGGCCTTTCACGATGATCTCATTGAAGAGGGAAGATGAGCGTCTCATTTATAGCCTGGCCTATTTAGCACGTCATTTAACTCTTTCAATGGCGTAGCGGAAATTACGAGACTGGATTTGTCGGTGCAAGGACATTTTGAGAGAGAAATAGAGAGAGAAATAGAGAGAGAGAGAGAGAGAGAGAGAGAGAGAGAGTGAGAGAGAGAGAGGGAGAGAGAGAGAGAGCTCTTCATTAAACAAGACAGCCGAGAGGTTTCTCAGAATCTCAACCCTGGCATACTACTCGGGGGGAAATTGGTAGGGGAGGGCTAGAAAGGCCCTATACATAGCAGGGCAGAAGAACGAGGAAAAAACAAAAAAGCAGACATCGGGAAGTTTGTGGGAACAGTTCAAGGAACTTCGCGATATCAGTAGTATTTTGCATCATTTCAGTGACGCCGATCTCTCCAGGTATTCAAATAACGCCGCTAGTGCTTTGCGTTGAGCTGAAGGGGAGGGCCATGGACTGAGGATTACTTTTAAGCTGATTGGGCTTGGGCGTAGGTGCTCGATCTGCACCAAACGGCACCTTGCGAGCATGTGATTTTGAGTTCAAAACTCTAACCATAATAAGTATGAAAGTGACGTACTGGGTTTATGACGTTACAATTGTATTAACGCAGTACCAGTTTTAAGGCTGGTCTTTATTAACAGCTGGTTGCAAGACACTAAGCTTTGGCTCTTTAGATGAAAATATAGCCATGGCTTACGCATTGGAAGGTATATAATTAGTTTTCACGCACCCAATCCAAGTACTGTTCCATTTCGCTGCTCGAAAATAAAAAAAACACCGGTTTCACTCAATAAAATCAAACAATCATAAAAAGTCAGAGCCCTTCTACCCTGAGAAGGGGTAAGTTTACGAAGCTGTCGGCCTAGTTGGGTTTGCATTGTTGACGGTTAGCTGTATTGGGAATTTGCTAAATTCAACTCTAAGGACAATGGCCCGATCTCTACCCCACAAATTACGGACACACAAGATTGAATGGTAGAAAGAATGACGTTTTATTATAGCGCAGCTACACAATCACAGCGCAAGCTCTAGTGCGGCGCACATGGGGCCACAGAGGAGAGCGCAGCATTGCGTAATGTCAGGACTCTTGTGGTTGAACGCGTTTATTTCACAGTATACCACGAAAGTGTTTTATGCCCGGGTACACCATGATCTCAGTGACGTCATGTCCGTCATGGAAGTGACGGTGCCAGAAAAAGTGCCATTGACGCGGCGGCGCCCGGATTCGAGCCCACAAACTCTCTCGCCTCTCGCCACAACGGGAGGTACGTGGTGGTCTGCCAACGGCGCTATGAACAAAGACGGGGGCTGCTCTACGAACGCGCCTTATGTCCTTTCCTATAACTCATTCAGATGGTGCTGCCATCTAAGAGAGGCGAAGCGAACTAGCGCATCATGACGCTAATGAGCCCCGACAGTTGGCGCCTCGATGCAAGCGCATTGGTGTACGGGGGACGCGGGTGAATTGAGGCACCCTCCGCTGTCGCATTGTTCCCATGACCGTTATGTGTTTTAAGCTGCTGCTTCTGCGCATGTCATTTTTGGTTTTCATGTCCCGGAATACACCGGTTCTGTTTTTTGTTTCTTGCGTGTCGGCGTCCCTTCGTTTGGCAGGGTCAGGCTCGCGAACCCTTTGCACATGAAGGAGGTTCCTTTAATATTCAACTGCTCCTGTGAACGTACCGTTTACTTTCGTGTTTTACCAATTCCTATGAAAGAGGGATCAATCACAATTTTTATGCCAATACAAGGCTGCTGTGGAAGGTTGGAGAGAAACGATGCGTGTGGCATGGAGTGCACACTAGTCGAAAAGGAAATGGCGGCCGTGGAGAGTAGTTTCAAATGGGGCCGCAACCGCACTCCCTCCGTAGGTAGTCATGCTTTGATGTGCAACACATGATGCACGGAAGTCATCTTACACAGACCAAGCTTACCCCAATCTGTTTAACTCGGCTTCCCATTTTAGCATATTGATTTGCTGTAAAGGCACTTTTCATATTCAATATAAATTATTAAAATATAGAGGCCGTAAGATGTTTTTTTTTATCATTTAGAATTTTGTGGCGCGCAAGAAACGGAGCCGCCACCTACCGACAAGCACCGTAGGTAACCATCAAGAGTAAATCATAATGCCCACACGATTGCGGACCAAGTACACGAGTTTCCGTTCCTCACGGGTGCGAGAAGGGGGGGGGGGGGGGGGGAAACAGACACATACAGCTGCGCTCTAAGGATCCCTAAATCTGGAGAAATTCCAACTTGCCTGGGTTAAGCACCTTCCGTGCCGTCGCGTTTTGTGTTAGGGCCAGAAATCCTGGTGTAAGTTGTATAAAATCCCCGGGCTGGCCGCAAGGCTTCGGTTGTTGAGTGAAGGGCATGTCGCCTCGGGCTTTGGTGGGCATTTCGATGCGTACGTCGCTCTTGTCGAACAAACTCTGCGACAGTGCGCGTGCGCCGTCCCTCTTGGGCCACGTGTCGGGTAGTTCGATGATCACGTGCTTGAAATATACGCGTCCATTGGTCGCCCGGTGGAGGAACTCCGATGATGACTGGAACAGCACCTGCAGGTTTGCGAGAGATTCCAAAGCGGGACTACGGTAACCACGGGGTTTTAATTTTTGGTACTCTACACGAAAGTCCTTTGGGCGCCCGAACAAAGCTGGGATTGAGATAACGCGTCTCGCTTACTTTACAATGAAGGGAACATAAAGTACTCTCCCAGAGCATAAAAAGAGCAGACACGGAGGGGATCCGATGAAATTCCCTTAAAGCAACTATGACTGAGTGCCTCAGTTGTCAGTCACACAAAATAGCAAGACTGAACATTCAATTGACGTTCCGGCACATCTTCCGCGCACAAACGGGAAATATGTCGATTGAATGTATAAATGGTTTGGAATGCTTTAAATCAGTCTCTTCTTGGTGGGTTAAAGACAATAATAAAATTAACAAAAAGCTGGACTAATAATTGCCATAGATCCTCTGAACATACTCATAAGGTTATACGAATTACTTTACCTTATTTCCGGCATTATTTTGGTACACTGTTTAAAATCTTGCAAAATACTAAGTCAGGGTACGTTGTTCAGCAAGCGTTTTGTCAAAAACCCGCAACGCGTCGAATATTCGGTTCTATTTTCAGCCTATCATGAACGTGCGCCTGTGATTGAAGCAATATACGTAAGCCTGCAACCGTGCACCCACATTGCTTTCGTCGTTTCGCTAGCTGAACTCACAACTCATTCCCTGTGTATTTGCTCTTTTATTTCCAATATCCAGTTTTAATTCTTCTTGTACCTGCTACATATTGAAGGATGCTCGGTTGCAGTTCCATTATTGCTGAATAAATTTGCGAATATGCTTCTTTATCCACCGTGCCGTCATGAGGCCTAACGTCTGCAGCGCCACACGAGCCTCGCGGCGTCATACACACAAAGCTCAAAGTGTGTTGTGTTCACCACCCGAATATGCCGCTGCTTGAGATTGTACAAAAAGAGGAGTTTTCGGCCTACCCTGATGTTTTCAACGATAGACTCGTTGTAAGGAACGTCTTTGCTGATGGAGACCTTGATGTCCTTGTATCCACCGTCTTCAGTGTCTATTTGCAGGCATGACGCCACGCTCAGGAAACACAGTAATGAACTCGCTACGAGCAGCATCCTTTCTATTGCGCTCCAGCGAAGAGGAGAGAAGAGGCTGGTGACCGGCCGTGAGCTGATGGAGGTTCTGCTCCGGGAACCCTATTGGGGTAATGGGAAAAGTTCAGATGCAAAACTATGGCCATGAGGCAGGGTAGAAAATACAGATTAAGCTTTTAAATACACTATTCAGTCTTGCTGGTTGGTTGTTTGGTAATTACGCTTATTATAAAGGTACCTAATATGACAAATCAACAATTGTTCAGCGTGGTCCATCATGAGAACAACAATCGAGTACCTTATTAAGTTTGTATATTCACTAATTATTGGTGGAACCACGAGCAGGGAAAACGTTTTCAACTACTGGATTAGGAAGTCACATTTCAAAATATTTGGAAAGCATATATATAGGCAGTGGCTATTTTGCCGGCAGCCGGCAGATTAGTCTGGGAGTAAAGTTGCCGGCAGTTCCTTCCCATTGGCTGAGCCAGACCACGTGATTATCCTGCCGGCATATTTTCGCAGATGCTATTTTGCCGGCAGCCGGCAGATTAGCCGGGGAGAAAAGTTGCCGGCAGTTCCCCGGCAATCCCGCCCCTGGGCTCCAATGCTGCCGCTGCCGGAGATGTCAACTTTAACGTTGGGGTCAAGTTATCGAGCTTTGCAAAGCTTGAGGAGAAGGTTGATTGGTACTGAAAAACGAGTCGGCAAGATTGCGGCGGGCAGTTCGAACTTTGTCACTTTGATTACAGACAGTAAATGTTCCTTGGTGTTGCCTTTGTAGACTTGCAAACGAATTCGCCGAATAAAGAAATGATTAGCAAAAAATCAAGATTCGCGGCAGGCTGTGTCAAAGTTCGACATGCCCGCCACAGTCTTGCCGACTCGTTTTTTCGGTAACTTCGCGTAATTCACTGAACAGTACTAATCAATGTTCTCCTCAAGCTCGGCAAAACTTGAAAAATTGTCCCCAGCGCTAAAGTTGACATCTCCGGCCGCGGCAGCATTGGCGCCCGGGGGCAGCACTGCCGGGGAACTGCCGGCAAAAGAGCACCCGCGAAAATGTGCCGGCAGAATATTCACGCGATCTGGGCCATCCAATGGGAAGGCACTGCCGGCAACTTTTTTACCAGGCTAATCTGCCGGCTGCCGGCAAAATAGCCACTGCCATATATATAATCAATATTCTCAAATAAAATATGGACGCCAAAATTCTGATTTACTTCCAGTGTAAATATTCATGTTTGCTATTTTATTGATGATTTTACTGCCAGTCTGACCACGTAAAAAGTTCCATTGCTTTCTATTTTATGGCTTGGTGCTTGTGGCGCCCGGAAACCCTGCCAGATATGGACGCAGATATTGCTATTTACGTTGTAAAATATTCAAAAAGCAATAAAATTCAGACACTACAACAGCGATCTATAGTAGTTTACTAGTAAGTAAAAATGCCACCTTTATGGCATTTTCGCTCATTTTGACTTCGTGGCATTTTTACTAAACGCACCGCTTTATTGCATTCGTTAACAAATTATGCCGCGTTGAAAGCTTGTTATCGGCTGTTGTCCCGATTTCGGCCCGGAAAGCTGATTTCCTGTTTCCGTCGCGCGTCAGTGCATGTAGTAAATAGGCAGTTGCAAATGGGTAAGGCTATCGCTTCAGGCAGACAAACGTTTATCTTCCAGCAGAATCGCTTGATTGCTCCGACCAGGCAGGAAAAAATACTCAGAAGAGGTCCTGACATCACTTTTTGTGAAACATTTCACCCTATGCCAGGGCGCCCCCGGAGCCCGCTTTCCCTTTCTAATACAGTAAAAGCTCGTTAATTCGAACTCGGTTACTTCGAACTTACGCTTAATTCGAAATGACGTCTTGGCCCGTGCACAGCCCTGTATATTTCAATGGGAAAAAACTCCGTATAATTCGGACTTGCCGCTATCCCGAACGGTTAATTCGAACTTGGATCCCCTGATTTCCATCGCTCCTCGCAGTATAGACGTCGGCCCAGAGTAATTACAATGTAATGCAACTCCAAAACAAACCAAATTTCCTGAAGATGCAAAACAACGAAACAGAAAAACAACAGAGCAGTGCGTTCGCTACGCTGCTGCGATAGGTTATTTCGCTGCAACAGCGCATGCTGTTGCTGGTTTTATTAGTGCCACGGTCGCTGGTCTGAGCCTTCGATCATGTGGCAGGTGCAACAAACGTGTAGTAGCCCCTAATCGGCGATAACGAGTCCAGAGGTGGCTTTGTTGTGTTCTGCCCGCACGGTGTGACGCTGTCCCCCTTCATTCTAGCGCTCGCCCGCTAACTGGAAGTATACGTTTAATTCGAACAATTTTATTCCCCCCTTCGAGTTCGAATTACCGAGCTTTTACTTTATTTCCCTATGGCGCTTCCCCTTCGCTGATCTGCCAATAAAACAGCAGCTGATCGGAGCTGCCGGGGCCGACGAAAGACAAAGCAATGTGCGGACACTGCAAAATCGATTCGGCGTTTCCCACACACGCCTCCTGCACCGCCAAATTTCATGGCACACAGAACTCTGTCGAAGCGCCGCAAAAAAATGTTCCTTGGTATTTAACTGGGTTTAGCGGCCGTAGCGGTAAATAACTAAGAAACCCTGCGTGGGGAATGCCGTATGATGGCGCAACTTCCTCTCTGCAAGGAATTGCGGGCGCCATAGGAACCCTTGTTGAGTATTTTAAAGCGAAGCTTTACTGTCCTTACTGATGCCGTTGTAGGGCAATACGCGCTGAAGGAAACCCGCCTTTCTCTGACGATGATGATGAATGGTCGTGGGTGAAGTGAAACGATACGAAAATTCCGGGCCATCTGCAATAAAGCTAAACCTAGGGAGGGGCGAAGCATGCAGTGCATAAGTGTATTCTTGGCATCTTGGCGCTCTCGCCCACGGAAATGAAACCGTTGGGGTGTAGAGCTATACAGCTTTGCTGTAAAATTCTCGTGTATTTGAAGCGTGAAGTGTTCCAGTGCGAGGCGTTCGAAAACGAGTGTCCCACTGTGTTCGTTTAGTACGCGTTTTTGCCCACGGAGATCAAACGTCCTAGCGCGAGACGTTGGAAATAGAGGGTTTCGGTATGAATTTTGTTTCTCAAGTTCTAGCGCGGGGAGTTGGAAAACGAGTGTCCCGGTAATTTAGTACCATGATTACATGAAACGACGACGACGACAGGAGACGCCGACAGCCCGAGGCCTTCAGGGGCTTCGACCCTAAAAGGCTTCCCGTGACCGGAATCGCGCCTGGACCCCTCACGTTACGAAGCTGGCGCCTATTCGATTTCCTCTTTTCGACATGGGCGAAGCGGTTTGGAAATCTTCGACCAGAACCAAAGAATCCGTTACGAGAGGAATGGCGTTTTTCTGCGTGGCTAACAGCCGTAAGGCTGTTGGCCACAATACGTTAGGTGTAACATCCCAGTTTGAGATTTAGGATGTTAGGCCCAACGTCACATCTTGCCGTTTGACAACTCAAACCGGCACCCACTCAAGAAATTGCTCACTAAACGCCAAGCAGTTTGTACCGATTCGCGCCCTACACCCCAAACGTTCGGAGTGCACAAACGAGAGTTGGTTGGCGTATTCTAGAAAAGCGGTGCATACTTCCTGAGTAGCAGAAACTCACCGTGCGGGATTTCTCTCCCAAAGAAGGATCGCGACAAAGCTTCGCGTTCAACCATCGTCGTCGTTACATGGAGGGGTGGATGATTTTTTATGGGTGAACCCCGTTGAGCGCTGGTGCTGTTGGGGTCTCCTGTCGTCGTAGTCGTAATCGGCGTCGTCGTCGTCGTCGTCGTCGTCGTAATCGTCGTCTCATGTAGTCACGGTACTAAAACACCGGGAGACTCGTTTACACCTCGCACTAGAACGTAACGCGTACTAAAAAAACACCGGGCCACTCGTTCACGCCTCGTGCCGGAGCGCTTCGTAACGCGTGCTAAAAAACACCGGCACGCCCATTTACGCTTCGCAATAGAGAGCTTCATGCTTCAAAGACTTTCACAGCAAAGCTGTAAACCTCTAAGCCCCCTCCCCCCCAACTGTTCCACCTTCGTTGGCAAAAACGCAGAGGCATCAAGAATACACTTATACACTGCATGCTTCACCCCTCCCTAGGTTTCACGTTAGTGGAGATGGCCCGGGATTTTTTCTTCATGGGTTTGGCTATCCTATAGGTAGTTGCATTAGCAGTCTTGATATCAGCCCAAAAATCACAGTGCAATCATTGCCCGATGTATACAAATACAGCAAGCCAATGCATTACGAGGCCCCTGACGTGTATGACACGTCAGGGGCCTCGAATGCCTATTTAGAGCTGCATTCCGGAAAGGGTATTGTGATTTCGGGGGTAATTTTCTGCGCTAAATTTGGAGTGGATTAATCTACCGATACGGGATAGTTGGTATGCCATCACAGGAATTAGGTGTAACCACCAGGCTCCCCTGTCGTATGAATATTTGTTTCCTGCCGTCGTGTTTGACGCCTAAAGCTACAGTCAAACCCGGTTATAGCGAACTGAAATATGCCCTACGATTAGTTCGATATATCCAATAGTTCGGTACAGGCGAACGCGCCTATAACGAGTTTATTGTAACCAGTTCGCAATACGCAGGAATCCCCCCGCCATCCCCGTATGCAGAAACTAACGAAATAAAGTATGTCATTACCATGAACAAAACAATCAATTTATTGCCAATAATAAAGCTACTTTCCGCCTTAACTGCTTACTTCCAAAAAAGCGGTTATTTTTGTTTTCCCTTTAGGTTTGGTAGCGTTAACTAAGACAGCATTCTTTAAAGGAAACATTGTTTGCACCAGTTCATGTCCCTGTCCTTCAATATCGAAGAAATATTGGCGGAGGACATCGACTGCCGGAAGCATTTCATTAAGTGTTGGACGGCTTTCACCCGTGACATCTTCTGCCTCCTCGGTGCTTTTCATCAGCATTACGGTGGTGCTGCTGACGGTGCCAGCGTCCGAGGGGCTTACAGTGACGGCAACGTCGTCGTCGACACTCGAGAAATCTTCGGACACTTCGTTCGGCACACCGTCGGAAACGTTGGGGCGCTGCCGTCTTGGTCCGGACTCACGGGTTCCGTCATGAGTTCCGCGGGTCGGAAACAGTTGCGGAAAGTTTCGGGCGTCATGTCGCTCCATACGAGGCGCAATGTCTCAATCGCGGTCTTTGCTCAGTGGTCGCGTCAAATCATCTCAATCGCCGCTCCGAGACCTTGCATTATGGCGGCCATTCTAGGCACGCCGAGTTCGATATATCAGATGTGAACTTCGTTATAAGGATCATGTTTCGTGTGTATTTCCGAAACTGATTTATTTTTATTCGATATATAACATAATTCGCTCTATCTGGGTTCGTTATAGTCGGGTTTGACTGTATTTCCTATAAGCGTGGTGGTTACTTTACCATCCTTAAAGACATTGGGCAGAATCGAGGGCCCCATTGACGAAAATGACCGTGACGTTGTTTATTATGCACCTTCATCTTCTAACATAAAAGGGAAGATTGTTATCGCGAAGATTTTCGCTCGTGCAATCACATCAAATTTATTTCTTAAAATGGCCATGCAGATAAAACACATGTTTGGCTCATTCGAAAGGTTACCTCGTTAAAATAATACTGACACCAATTTTAATGCAAACGTCGCTCAAATAGGCTAAATAATTAGGAAAAAAAAAAAACGGCCACGCGACCTCATTTCCCGCAACAGAACCTATGATATATGCCTAGCTGTGCGATCGTCTGAGGCCGGCAAAAGCAAACGAAAATTAGACACAGCTTATGAGCTTCCCGAATGAGTTATTTTCGCTTTAATGTTATGCATATTCATTTTACAGCTGTAAGAATTTTGCGGTAAGCAAGGAAAAGTTACGAAAATGCATTTAACCATAGAAGTACCGATCCGCACTGCCGTTGGTACTGGGCGCACTATGCTGCTTTCAGATGCACAGCAGTCCGTCGCTTTGAATTTTCTTACACGACATTGGCCGATTAGCGTGAGCGACGTTGTCTTACGTGATCCTGGTGGTCGAGGATACCCGGTGTTTCTTGAAACGATTACTCTCTACAGTAACAATAACGATACCGGTGCAAATGAGGTCAAAACCAAAGCAACGGCGAACAACGGTCCGTGGATTAGTATGGTAGCGCCATCTGGGACGACTGACTGCAATCGAAGCTGTAGAGCCGAATGACGCTGTGGAAGTTCCTTTGAATACGCCCACCTATGACTTCAGTGCTGACGTCACGACAACAGACGATTTGGCGGGAGAATCAAAATTTAACCCTAAATTGAATTATTTCTCATTGAATACGGCATTTTGCTGCCAGACAAGCGTTGGGGGCACTATAAAACACGATATGTTTGTAATAATACAATTTTGTATTTTGTCTTCACGGCCCCTTAAGGACCGCAATGCCCTATTTCAAACCAAGTACATAGGCTTCCTGACAAATAATGTAATGGTTAAAAAACAAAAGACCGTTCGCGAAAGCATCCTCTCTGAAATGAAAACAAGTGGCAGTTCCTGAGGTCAGAAGAGTGCATACCCAAAGCACGCTACGCGACTTTTATTGGCCTCCAGACAAATTATGTAATGCTTGGAAAAAAAAAACACTATTCGCCAAAGCATCCTTAGTGAAACAAAAGCAAGTGGCAGTTCCTAAGGTCTCAAGAAAACATGCCCAAAGCACAGTACGGGACTTTCATTGGCCTTCAGACAAATTATGTTGTTGGAACTTTATTTCCGCGAGGACAAGGAAGTGATCGCAGATGGTAGCAGAAGAGAACGACGAGGAACGACGGGGGTGATCGGACGTATTGTGTGTGTATTCTAATGTAAATACAGTTCTTTTCCCTTAACGAAGGCGTTGTGGTCGCGACATAGTGGTGCCGAAAACCCGCGGGATCAGCGAACGATGGTATGTACCTCAACGGTTGCGACCAATGCCTGAAAAGAACTGAAACCGTTCCCATCATGGCCGAATCACGAACGAAGCCTACTGGAGATCAGCTATACCGAAAACAAAGTGTTCAACGCTGTACTATAACGAGACTGATCTCCCAAGCGAAGGCTGCCATTTTCAAAGCGGACACAACCGATGAAGAAATTTGCGCCATAAGCCAGCGCCTTGACTACGAGTTCGGACAACTACGGAACACCGACCGTGACATCGAACCCTTTCTGACTGGAAACTACGCTGAGCCAGAGGTTATGGACACTTTTGAGTTTCGTGACATCATTGTCACATGGCAATCGATTTTAAAGCAAGGAATGCACTGCCCACGAAGCGAGCTTTGGGGTGCTTGTCTCAGATATGGCAAAGTAGCGTCGCAGTTTCTCGCCCACACCAAATCATGCAACTTCAATTGCCCCTGTGACGCATCACGGTTCAACACACTTCTTCAAACCTCAAGCCACTGCATGAATGCATCCACCAATATCGAGGACCCTACCGACAACACCGAGATGCATAGAAAAACGCCGATAGCTACCATTCAACCTGACCTGGGAGCTCAAGGTATGCTTGCAGAGAAAGGTGCTAATCTTGACGCTGTGCTGTACCTCGATGGACAAACCAACAGAGAACAGAATTCGTCATCGATTGACACCCCAGCCCAAACTGGATACATTGCAGCTAACCACGTATCCCCAACGCAGTTGTGGCTTCCATCTGATCCAAAAGTAGGCGCATCAAAGGAAGCCTTAAATAACGGAAGGTGGGCGAACGAAATACTACAAGACCCGACAAGACATGAAAACGGCATTAGCTCCATCGCAATATTTGGTTATAAGCTGTCTCGGAACCAACGCACGAACGTTGAGCAAACAATTCACGTCGCACAGGCCGTGCTTGGCAGACATCTTGGTCATGGCCGCGGCAGCATCCAATCACCGGCGGAAGAAGATTCCAGCGTTGAAAACCGTAGCAATTATTTCTCCGGACCTCGCCATACCTGGAAATACCGACGCAAAACCCGCCAGCGAGGCGACCGTCGGCCTGGAATGACTGGAAACGGACCATGCAGGAAACGACAGCGCTGGTGGAAGTACAGACGCAAAGACCTTGGACTATTCCCAAAGACTATCCCCTGTGCATCGCTGTTTTTTTCGCCCCGGGGGGAGGTTGTTGGAACTTTATTTCCGCGAGGACAAGGAAGTGATCGCAGATGGTAGCAGAAGAGAACGACGAGGAACGACGGGGGCGATCGGACGTATTGTGTGTGTATTCTAATGTAAATACAGTTCTTCTCCCTTAACGAAGGCGTTGTGGTCGCGACATATGTAATGATTGGAAAACAAAACACCGTTCCTCAAAGCATCCTTAGTGAAACAAAAACAAGTGGCAGCAGTGGCGTCACCAAGGTGGCGCCGGGGGAGCCCTGGGCCCCGGGTACCTGCCCCTCGGTAAGGGGAGGGGGGCGCCACTTGTTGCGCCCAATGTGTAATGAGGACGTCGAAAACTGGAAGACAACTGTAACGAAACCACAGCTTTGGTCCGTTAAATTTGCGTCCCCACCAGCCTATTCAGATTTGCTTCCTGGTATAATGTAAGAAAACGAGGAGAAGAAAACCACTCACGTAGCCCGCCCTCTGGCCTGTTCAGAAATCTCAATAAAAGTGTATCCTCCTGCTCCTCGGAATGCCTCTGGCGACCACCATAGTGTCGTTGCCTGACGAGGCCTGAGACTTTCTCTCACACCTCCAGTGCATTAGTAAGCACCCACTCACTTGGTTTCGACTGCACGATGTGGTTTTCTCACGGTGCGGCGTAACAGCCTTCACTCCCCCCCCCCCCCCCCCCCCTCGCTGCGGGTTGGCGGATACACCTTGTGCTGCCGCAAGTATCTCTTTGCCCCTTATTGGCTGCTAACGGTGTTTTCGTGCTCACGAGCGACACATGAAGGTGCTCTTTAGTGTTCAGATTTTTATCAATGCCTAATTCCATAAAAACGTTGGTGTTCGTGTTTTCGTGATTCGCACCCCAGTCGGCGTATGGGTTTCTCTAAACTAGGCTCGATAGTGTGGCTATTATGGTTTAGTCTTCATAAATAACACACGGCTTCTTATTTTTCCGCTTACTTTCTTGATATATCGCCCGTTGTTAATAAATAACTACACATCATCAATAATCCTGTGACTTCGATCATTTCGCATCGCATGTTGTATATTATGCGTGCTTGCATTGACATTTTGTAGCCCACGCATTCAGTATCCGTGAAAGGTTTTTTTTGGTATCTAAAGGAAAGGTAGAAAATTGGTAGAGACCAATTGCTCTTATCGCGCGACGAGACCGATGCCGAGCGACAAGAGCGACACAAATCGCTTTTGGTATCTCCAGTCGCAAGCGTAAACGAACCTTAATATGGTAACGGTGGAATACATTATTATTATGATATTAACAATATTACTTGTATTATTGTTAATTATTGTTTTGTATATGTGCGGGGGTGACAAATTTTCTGGGCACCGGGTTTAATTTTACCAAGCAACGCCACTGAGTGGCAGTTCCTAAGGTCTGAAGAGTGCATACCCAAAGCACGCAAGGAGACATTCACTGGTGTTTAAATCTCTTACGGAAACAATAATTGTTAGCTTCATTACCCCATAGTAAGAAATTTAATTGCACATGCCAGTCTCCTACATAAGTATCAAAGATATTTTTTTGGTTTGTGCTGTGCCATTATCCACCTCTACGCGGCCACTCACGGGGTACATTAAAGAGAACTTTCATTTCATTTGCTATAAATCTGTTCTCATCGGCTCCTTAGATACCTGGCACGGCGTAAAATTAAGTTATAGAGTCGGGGATGTAATATTTCTATCCAAGGTTACATGTAAATGAGGTACGATCTTTTCATCAACATAGCCGATGGTAAATATCTAACCGTAGAAACTGAAAAGCACAGTCCCGGTGAAATGGCAGTAATATCCTGTTTGTTTTTATTAATAGGTCCTCGATCCTCAATCCCTATTCAGTGCAGTGCAACATTCAGTGCAGTGAAGTACATCATTCAGTGCAGTGTACTGAATATTGCACGGACCGTTCACTGTACACCGCAACACCGTTCAAGACTGCTCAGACCCGCCGCGGTGGCTCAGTGGCTAAGACGTTGCGCTCCTGACCACGAGGTTGCGGGTTCGATTCGCGGTCGCGGTGGCCCCTTTTCTGATGGAGGCTAAAAGCAAAAACGCCCATAAAGAGAATTAAGCAAAAACGCCTGTGTGTACGAGATTTCGGCGCACGTCAAAGATCCCCAAGGGTCAAAATTAATCCGGACTCCTCCACTAGAGCCTGCCTCATCGCCTGCGTTGCGTCGGCACGTTAAACTCCACAATCAATCAATCCAGACCGCTCAGTTTTGGTCGCAGGGGTTCTAGCAGCATTGTTTTATTGAGTTTCACAAAATTATTCGTGAAAGTTTGAGCAAAACTTTGAGGGGAACTTTTTGCTTTTATAAACCGGGCAGAAGGGGTACTAAAATAGAAAAGGACGTAAACGTACGCCATCCGCTTTGTGGCAGCGCCATTATATGCAAAGAGAGTGGGTAAAATTAATACAGGAAAAAAAGAATCCATCAAGATTTGGGTTCAAAATTTTTCCGCATTTTCTTTATCATGGATAACTGGTGCTCCTCTAACCCAATCCTCTTTTTTATCATTTGAACTTGGGTATTAGCGATCGTCCACATTTAATGGTACTTAAATTATTTGTTCTTTGGTTTATGAAGTAACTTTAACATGTTCATTTATTGTTATGTTTCCCTGTCATTCGTATGACAATCTTCATAAGTCCAACGCGCATTATTTTGTTTGTACTAGTCGTATTTCATTTAAAGTTGTCAGAGGCTTTACAATATCTCTTAAAAATGTTTATCGTAAAATATACTTTGTAAATCCTGCAGTTTCGTCCATTTCTTTTATGATTATGTATTTACTTCACTCCTCTAAAATGGCTACCTTTAGTTACTTTTTGTATAGCTTCTGTTGTACGATGTCTTCAGTTCACTATTTTCATGGGTGTGCTTATTTGAAGATAATTGGGTAGATTCATTAATGTTTCTATAATCGAATGTGTGCAAAATACATCCATCTGAACATTTATTTTATACTATCGACAGTCACCTGATTTGTAGTGTCATATCGGAAAAATTACTTGCAAAGGCATCTCAGATTTTCTTTGCGAATACAGTCAAATCCCGTTAGTGCGAACTTCCGATTAACGATTTTTTTCAGATTAACGAAGATTTTGAAAATACCCTATCAAATCCCTACTAATATCGATGTAAAAATATTTCACTGCTACGAATTTAAGAACAGCACTTATTTCAGAATAACGTATATAATTTTATCATCCTCATATAAAACAACACGTCAAAATAACGAATTCCGAGTGTTGGTGTGTTGGAATTCCGAAATTACTCGTGTTGGTGTGAACGACGACTAATGGTGGGCATATACAACTATATTCATCAGCATACTAAATGCCCGTTAGCTCTATCGCCATCGCCTGCGCTTGGGGGGTCTCGCCGCCATGCTAGCCTCCGTCGCCGCCTTCGTTCGCCGTGAACGCTCAAGCAACCTTTGAAGATTACGTGCAGTGCGACGATGAAGCATGCACGTCTGCTGAACTGACGACTGAAGACATTCTCAACACCGTTCGTCGCGATGACGGAACCAGCGACGAAGACGCCGAGAGCAACGACGACGACGCTGAGAGAGGGCCCGCAAGCCAAGGCGAAGAAGCCGCGTCTTAACGCCGATGTCTTGCAGTGCGCAGAGAAAATGCGCGCTTTTCTTATAGAAGGTACACCAATGCCACCGAGACAGTGCACAAGAACGTGTACAGCTTCGAATCGTTCCTCTTGCAGTAGTTGAGTGGCATATGTCAAGGAAAGATCACCGATTTCCTCAAATTAATGTGCATCCAGATCCGCGTTAGAGGCTAACGCGATTGTGCACGTGTTCCCATTAATGGTACGTGGATGGTTTTTACGTTCGCAATTTTAACCGCGCATTTTGTTATATTTTCACTACCACGATTATTCAAAATAATGAACTATTTTTACCAGTTCCTTGAAATTCGTTGTATCGAGATTTCAGTAGGATGAAACAAAACATGCAGGTTATATCTTAGTATGTGTAAAGGGCCGGGCCGACAATTCCACATTGCATCTTATACGTGAATACGACGCGTGTAAACGTTTGTATGTATGTATGTATGTATGTACGTATGTATGCATGTACGTACGTATGTATGTATGTATGTCATAAATACATACATACCTACATACATACATACATACATACATACGTAAAATACATACATACATACATACATACATACATACATACATACATACATACATACATACATACAAACTCTTATTTCTGCATGTATGTATGTATTTATGTATGTATGCATTTAGCCATTCTTGTAATAGAGAATTGTTAAAATACATCCCCTATTTATCTGAGGAGCGGAGTGGAACGTGGGAAAATTCACCTTTCTTTTATACAAGACAATCAAATAAGTAGTCTGCTCACCTTTTCCGGCGTCTTGCCTGTCCCTCCTAGGCAGGCTTTTGGTTCTACTCACTATTCTTGTCCCCTATTCGGAGCCAGGCTTTATAAACACCGCCATTCGGAAGCCCCGGCCTCGTTCTGGCTCTGGTCCTTTTATTATGGCTCGTCGATAAGGTGCCCCCACAATAGCGCCCAATTAAGGTTCCAGAAACAAGTGCGTAGATATTGCTGCGTACGTGGCTAATAAGCACTGGGCACGGCATCTGATACAACGAACAAAGCACGAACAAGGTTTGACCGCAAAGCAGATAGCCCCCTGTGGGCCACTTCGGGATCTCACCGTCCCATGACGCAGCTAACCGATATAGATTTTCTCGAATTTTACCGCCCGCACAATCAACACAGGACATCCGGATGCTTTTCGGATCAATTTTCAATTAATTTACAAAACCAGCAAAATAGGAACGGGGACGCGCACCGTAGACCATGTTCTAACTTACGAAAACAACACGTTGTTTTATCTTCGAGTTTTGGGTGACGAATCGCCCTTTTGCGCGATACCGTACCTTCAATCAAATTACTGTCTGTGTGGTGCATTGACCTGAGAGGACCAAATTACAGAGGCACTTGGCGCAAAACACAAACATGCCTACATAAACGCACTAAACCGATTTTTGACGCAAGTACATTGCAGTATTGGGTGGTTACAGCTCGTGGTTCAGCTATATCATTACAAAAATGGTAACAAACCTCGATGGAACCGGTTTTTCAACCTCGTCAACCCTTTCCCAATTAGTTTTGTTATTTCTTAATTGTGGCAGAACTATGTAAATATTTTAAAATCCGAACTCGGACAGGTTCGAGGTGCTTATTTCGTATTCAACATGGGAATGACAGAGCAATTTATTTTATAGAGAAGCAATTTTTCTGTACCCCCGGTGCAGCGACAATGTCCGCACGGCGAGAAAAAAATGCTAGCACGAATGTAACACACAGCACTTCATCTTCGTTGAAGACGAGTAACAGTAAGTTATACCTCGTCTCTTGACGTGATCTTCTGCATCGATCTTCAGTATGTGACATGGGCAACATAGCCCCCAGGAACAGGCGATGATCCGTCTTCCGTGGGTATTTTCTGTGATGTCTGATATTGCAGTCATTGACATAGAGACGATAATTGGTACCCACGTTTTGACATACAATGTGCGTCATGTGTGTCTAGTGCAAGAGAGCACGCGGCTTCGGATAACGCTGGCGACACCTGCTGAAAAGTGCTGGGTTAGAGATAGCTTGTCATTGCGCGTGCGCGGATCTCGACCAGGCTTGGGCTACTCGTCGTGCAGAATTGGCCACTAAAATTTGCAGACATCACCACCCGGGAGGGCGCTTCTGTTCTGCAGTGACCGCCGTAGCGATGATACGCGCGATGAGCGCGAAATTTGACGCGGTGGAATATCAGCGCAGGCGGTTGAGTAATCGCACAAAAGGTTCGACCGAAACCGCTGACGTGGATTCCCCTGCCTTTCTTTTCTTTTCATTTCATTTCATTTCACAAGATTAGCGCGGGTCGTTGTGGGCGATTACGTTTCTGCGTCGGCGATATTGCACCGCGTCAACCGACGCAGCTATCTGACCGGTCACCACTCCCGGCTGGCCCTGCTTGAGTTTCTGTGTATCACTTCGCGCAAGAGTTCCGCGCCTCATTGCCCCATGCCGTGGGTTCCACATCACGACAGCGAAGCCCGCTTTCAGTGCTGCGCACAAGATACTGTTTTCAGTCAGTTGTGCTGAACGGAAGGAGATGAAATCAACACCAAAGACAGCTCGGCGATCCCCAGGGTATCGCACATCTGCGTCCTGGGCATGCTCCTCAACGAACGCGGAAATAACGGAAGCACGGTGGATCGGGTTGTCGGCAAAGCGGCCAATGCCACCAGACTGATGAAGAGAGTGTCAAACAGACAGAGGAGGCTACGCGAGGAGAACTTCAAGTGACTGGTGCACTCCTTCGTAATGAGCACATTACGTACGTAGACGCCTTCCCCACGTGGAAGAATGGCGAGAATAATAAGCTGGAGGCGACCACCCGAAAGGCGTAGAAGGCGGCCATAGGGGCTACCCGAGTCTACAAGCACCGGGAGACTGCTCAGCCTAGGCATCCACAACGCCCTAGAAGAAGTCATCGAAGCTCACAGAATGACGCAGCTGGCGATACTGGCAACAAATAAGGCGGGAAGGAGAATTCTGGAAAGGCTGGGGTTTCGGTACAACGAGCCGCAGAGAGTCGAGACGCCGTTCCCGGACGAGGGCAGGGGGATGATCCGGGAGAACGCGATTTGGAACATGCACCCCGAGTACAAGGAGGGCAGACCAAAAGCGAGGGCGGAACTACACGCCGGAGACGCGGGGGCCCGCTACATAGAAGCAGCGCAGTACGAGAACGGAAGCGCTTTCGCCGTAACCGCAGTCGCTTCAAAGGAAACGACGGCGGCTGCCAGTACGAAGAGCAACAAACCCGAAGAAGCTGAGGAAGTGGCCATAGCACTGGCCCTAAAGACCTAGAGTGCAGCACCGTGCTCAGCGACTCAATGCAAGCGGTCAGAAACCTCGCACGAGGAAGGGGCTCCCGTGCTGCGGAGAAAATGCGAGACTAACGCCTAGAATCTTCGAAAAGAAGAAAATCGAGTGGTTCCCGGCACACGCAGGAGAGGTGTCGGACGTTAGTGCAAACCACAACGAAACCGCACGATCCCGGGTGCGCGAACTAACAGGCCGCGCCGGTCCAAGCGGGAACGCGCGTGGCACACCACGAGAGACAGAATGACCAGCTACAAATAAACCACCTAGGCATATGGACTCGGCAGACGTGCGCTTCGGCCGCCATGCAAAGGGCTGAGCTGAGAGCAGGCAGTCGTGTACAGGCAGCTCCAGACAATAACGGTCATGAGTCTGTCCCTAAGGCACTAGATTTACCTTTATACGCAGCCGGACGACACGTGCAGGGTGTGTCGTAAAGCCCCCGCGACCCTCGAGTACATCGTCAGGGATTGTCTAAATTTCCCGGAAGAATCCGCGACAGGAGGACTGCTACCCGCTTTTGAGGAGGCGAAGCGATGCGAAGACCAAGTCCGCCAAATCCAGGCTGTCCAGTGGTTCATTGTAGCACTGACCAGGCAGGAGCCCGAGCGACCCGATGACGGGAGGCGAGGCTCGGGCCGGGCGGCGACGGCGAGGGCGACTCCACCCATGTCTAAAGTCTTAGTGACAGGGCTTTAACCGCTGGCCCAAAAAAGGTTTCTCCAATCCAATCCAACAAGGTGAGAAATATCCTGATGAACTAGAGGTATGCATGTGAGATCATAATAGACTTTCGGGGGCCCCAGAGCACTGCCGTGAATGGGTCGTCATGCAAAACCAAAAATACTTCGAATCGAGCAGCTTTTGAAGATCAAGTGAGGATGATGGAAAGGTCAATCGTCGAAAAAGAAGTATGGTGTAGCGTCAGCGAATTTAATATCACGGCATTTCACCTGCCTCCATTTATCTGGAAGTGTTCCCTTCTTGAAACGTCGAGTCAGTAAGATATAAAATCATTGTCAAAGATATCGGTGGTTTCTTACGGTATCGTGAAGACGATTGGAATGATAAAGCCCGACTGCCGATGCATTAAAGACGGGCATGTGGTTTACTTTTTGTCATGTTTTTTTTTTTTCAACATTCACGTCTACTCAATCGACACATCACAATTCGTCTAGAAGCATGTGTCTTACCCCAAACACTTATATCGACTTCCACACAAATCCGGTTTGTCAACTACATTTTTCCGCTTCAATTGCTCAGCTCACATAGCTTTCCTGCTTGTATGTTCATTGGCTTGTCTGCGTTCTTCTGCTCCCCTGACTTCTACTGCACTGGCGTAAACGGTGAACTCTCTCTAGTGCAGAGTATAGGCTCGGGCTATGGAACACCGTGTGCTATGGAGCGTTTCGTCTGCTTTTTCTTACGGCGAACGTGTTTATTGCTAGGGTTCCGCAAATTTTTTGTGTACCTAAGTAAATCGGTGCGGGCAGAATCTAGGCTGCCGAAGTCACCACAAAACCGTGAGGCCTTCTATGGCGGGAAACGTTCGGTTTTGTGCGTTTGTATTTCTAGAGGAAGATGTCCCAGAACGCGAGATGTTCGTGTGTGAGCGTTTGGTAGCTTGCGTAATTGATTATAGACGGCTGCTGTCTAAGGTGGCGTCCGCCTCTTGGCTGAGCACACAAAAAAAAAAAAAACAAAGGCACCATTCGCCTTTTACGCCCGCCCCACTGCCCTATCCCCGGTTGCGGAGGCGACATTGGAACACTTCATACGGACGCGTCGAGCTCCAACCAGCCGCAACCTGACACATGGGGCCACAGATTATCGCCCAGGCCGCCTTCCCGATATTCACCTGTGGACGCATGGTCGTCTTTGCTAGAAACAATAAGACTTTCCTTCCTAAACTGGCCTGCACACTTTCCTGTAGTCCATGAAGCCACGCGTCATTATGTCGTTGCTTTTTTGTTTCCTTCCTTTCTCTTTCGTATCTATATAACTTGTGTTGTACTTATCCTCTGTATGTTTCTTATTTCTGGTAAAAGGCGCAACAAAGAAACAAACTGATGCCGGCGTCGATTTTGAATTCCCGTATTTACTCGCACAATGATCGCACTCGCGTAATAATTTCACCCCTGAAGTTAGTCGTCAAAATACTACTTTTTTTATTTCCCGCGCAACGATCGCACTCTGAACTTGTCGCAGTCATATGTGTGCCAAGTCGTATGTGTGCCAAGGCCAGCTGACAATGGCCGTGCTTACCTATGTTTCATCCTCTTTCAAAAGGGACATGGCTGCGTTGTTACCGCAGACTTGCCGATATTAGCGATATAGGCAAGCATGAGTTCATTATTGGGGCGGGAGAAGCTCTCGCTAAATGCCCATAACGTACGCACAAGACCAAGAAAAAACGCGCACAGATTGCTGCAACGGCAGCCGTGTCATGTTTTCATGTCCCGCACTGCAACAGCGGCAGGCATTTATTGGTCGACCTGAAGTCACCTCGCAGCAAACTCGTTCGGGCGCATTCCGTAATTCATAAAAAAAAAACTGCATTTTGCATCACCATGCAACACGGCTGGTGGTGTTCTGTGGAGTTTTTATTATGTTTTTATTTATTATGTTTTTTATGTTTATGAGATCAATCGTAAAATTTCTGACCTGCAACTTGCTTGCGTTTTCTGCGCTGAAACGTTTTTCGCGCAAAAATGTACCTCGCGTAATGAACCTCCCCTAAACTCGCATCCTATTTTTGGAAAACAAAGTGCGATAATTACGCGACTAAACACGGTACACTTCGTCCGTCTCGTCGTAATAAGGAGGCCGCGTATAGTTCCTACTCGAAATCAAGAGTTGGACGTATGCCAGTCTCGTCGAGAAACCGCATGACAACAAATAGTCATTCACACCGACCATGAACGTTTAAACAAAAACCAAAAAGTCGTCCTTATAGTTTGTCCTAGAAATAAATGAACATGCCAGTGACATCACAAACTGCCATGTGTGCGGTACGTGTAAATATCCCTGTGATTAATTAAACTTACAGTGCCCCCGATTCTCCACCACAATCGGATACGCTATACTCCCAGTTTCCGGACCACCTGCCCAGATTGAATGACCTCCTCAAACTGTTTGCCGTTGCAGAATTTTTGTAAGGATCTCGTACATTTGTTCTAAATTCTGACACCTAAACGTGGCTGTTCATTAACGTTCACAGATAGGATTGGCTCACGATTCGTTTTCCCCGCCCACAGGGGAAGGCCAAAGTGTGTGTGGTGCCAAAAGGACCCCAGCAGACGACTACTTCAGTAAGGGCATGGCAACATTTATTATAACTGATTTGTGACCCCTTTCCCTATACCTTGTCCCCTAGCTCCTCTACCCACAGGGATTTTTAGCCAGCTCTCTATGAAAGTCATTTATTCGTTACCTTCCCATGGAGAATCATTTTAACACGAAGGTGTTTTATGCCCGGGTACACCAAGATCTGACCAGCGTCATATCTGTCACGGAAATGACGTTACCAGAAAAAGTGCCATTAACGCAGCTGCGCCCGGATTCGAGCCATTAACTTTACCGCCGCCACGAAGGTGCCCATCGCTCTGCCCACTGCGCTACGAATTCAGGCGGGAGTAGGTCTACGAACCCGCCTTATATCTTTTCCACTACTTTCTTCATTCAGATTCCCTCTAGGAGATGCTGCCGTTTAGGAGAAGTGAAGCGAAGTCGTTCATCATGACACTGATGAGTGAGGACAGTTGGCACCACGATGCCAACGTCTTCGTGTGCGCGGGAGGCGGGTGAATTGAGGCACCCCCCGCCACCTACTGCTTTCGGTTTCGGTTTTGCTTCCGTTTCGTTTGCGCGGTTTTCAAGACATTGTGGTTTCAGTCGCATTTACGCAATCTTCCGGAGTGTGCGATCCAGTGTCTAACGTTAATGCGTCCAACGATGCTATACCGACGTAATATAAATAGCAAAGTTCCTATGGATTCACAATAAATGCTTCGGTGAATCCACATTTCACTTTAGTGTTTTACCGATTCCTCTGAAAGAGGCATCAACCCCATTTTGTTATACGATGCTCCGCAAAAGGATGTCGAAGGCGGACAAATGATGAAAGACAAATAGTTTCCGCTTTAATAATGGTGAACAGATCAGGCGAGGGAGTAACCAGCTACGCAACGGCCTTCATACTGGATAGCGGAGCCAGCGGGGCGTGGCCTGGCGCCGTTTTGAACAAGCGGATGTCCTGCGTGAGATAAGATAAGATAAACAATTGGGGCCACGTACTGACGAAACACAAACAAAACCATTCACAGAGCTTGGGCCGCCCATATCTGTTCAACCAACGAAGCCCGCGTTGTTAGTTCCGGTAAGCTTTATTTGTGTGCATACGAATATCCGTGTCTCCTAATGTAATGTGGCCAAATAAAGGCTCCGCTCAGTGGAAATTTTCTTGTTAAATGACAAAACGAATGACTCCTTCAAGTTACTTCTGGAATTACTGGGAACTGCTTTTGAGTTTAAATGTATTTCTCGGTAAACATTGTCGGTAAAAGCATACTCCTGCAAATGGGTTTAGGAGACATTGAAGGCTGAATACATTTTTATTTTTACTGAAACATCACGTGTTTCGTGGCTCTCTGGGATTTGGTTCGACCGCAAACGACGTCTTGTTTGCTGAGAAACGAATATTTTATGTTGGCACTTCTTTCTGCCGTTTAGTGCCCATTTCGTGGTAACTTTGAAGCACACTGATTGAGACAGAGCCTGGCTTTAGTAGATGGTCTCCTCCTTCGCGACATCTGTCATTGACTCTCCCTTTCGTCGCGAAGATTAGGCGACAATCACCAAAGGTATCTGTAGAGACGTCTTGGTATGCCGGCATAGAGGCTAAATCGATGATAAGGCCCCACGTTTCGAGAAATTTCAAAGCATGTGCTGCCGCCCTGAGAAAAGTGTAAACAAATACGCCAGCAAAATTGTCCAGCAGTTAATTTTGCAGCCGTCGCGTAACGGCACCTCGAGTTCACACACTCTTTGCTTTTTGACTGCTCATGTACCGCAAGGCGAAACATTCCTACAGAACCGAAACAAAACCTAGCGCCTGCGGTGGCCCCTTCTAGCTGATAATGTATGACGCACTGCAAGGCCTGTAAGTGCTCCCCGAGCTCGGAACACACCAATGTGCTTAAGAGGTTTCGCGATAGACGCGCACGCGAAATCTAGGAGGCGTGGGCGATAGCCCGGCGTGGCGAAGATTGCGGGAGCACCCTTCGTTAGCCTTGTATACAAGGAGGAATTAGGGTACCTAAACGTGCGATTGGAGTGAGGGTGGCTCAGCAGATGCGCCTGCACATTGTACATTTTCTTGCGTTTCTTTTCCCCCCACGACTGTGACGTCATTTCCGGAACCAAGTAATATTGCCCAGTTGATAGTCAGCGCTCGTGTCTGAGTCTTCTTTTACTGTCTTCGTTCGAGCGCTATTTCACTGCTTTATGATTGATTGATTGATTGATTGATTGATTGATTGATTGATTGATTGATTGATTGATTGATTGATTGATTGATTGATTGATTGATTGTAGGGTTTAACGCACAGACGCAACGCAGGCGATGAGGCGTGCCGTAGTGGAGGGCTTCGGACTAATTTTGACCACCCGGGGATCTTTAACGTGCGCCGAAGTCTCGAACACACGGGCGTTTTCGCTTTCCGCCAGCGACCGCCGTCGCCGGGAACCGAACCCGCGTCCTCGTGCTCAGCAGCGCAACGCCTCAGCCACTCAGGCTGTTTTATGATGAACCAACTAGCCCAAACCCAAACGTCAGTTTATATTGTATGCTAACAGCGGTTTGTCTATCAATGCCTGGCATTGTTTGCCGAGTATCCCCACAGCCGGGTTCATATAACGATGGGCGTCGCGGGATGTTGTCTTGAGGGAGAGAACCCATTGCATTGAGGGGGAAGAAGGAGATGGCGCGTGTGGGGCCGAGCAAATGTTTTTGCACACCCCTGCCAACGCCTATGGATGTAATGCCCTAAGTTTCCCCGAAAATACCGATACGCTGGAAGTCCCACATTTGATCGATATAATAGCGTAAATACAGATGATTAATCGAACAAAATTTTGAAAAACAACAAAAAATGAAAAATAAGAAAAATACATTTTGTAGGAAACGATCTCACAAAATAAATGACGAGCATCATATACATCTCCCGCAAAAAACAAAGAATTAACTAAAAAAGCCGGCAAAAGAACGTGCCAAATACGAAATAGAAATTGCCAAAAAGGGGAAAAAACTGTGTAACACCCTGCTTTTCCAAAAATATGTAGATTTGGCGCTAGTTCTATTTAAATCGTTATAATAGCGTAAATGGAGATAACTGGTCAGGCTGATTTGGGGAAGACGCAAAAAAAACAGAAAATAAAAATAAAATTCTAACAAAAATGACCTGACGAAATCAAGAATATGCATCTTAGCCATCTTGGACTTTTGGTCTATTGGTCTTTTTTTGCCCAGTTTCGAGTGTACGTGCGAGAAAATCCAGTTTAACCTAGAGACATGGCCGCGAAGGTTGCTTACACTTTGCCGGATAAGGCGTCCAGCGCGATGGCCCGCACGGCAAAAGAGAAGGGAGAGGACTACGAGACGGTGAATTCGACCCTTCTGCGTAAATAGAGGATGTTTGCGGAGGCGTTTCCCAAGAAATTCTACGAGGCCGAAAGAGCTAAGAGCGAGTCGTACTCGGAGTTCGCTAAGAGGCTCATCAAAAATATGGTAGAATGACTCAAAGAATCGAGGGCTTACACCGAGCACGACAAGCCGGTAGATTGCTTCGGTCTAGAACATTCCTACCGCCTACTACCAGAAAACGCACTACAGTGGGTGCTGGACCGCCCGGATGTAAGCACCGTGGACAGGGCAGCTAAGCTAGCGGTGAATTTATAGCACGACGCGGTGCGCAAGAACCTAAGAGCGGTCCAAGAGAATAGAAACACTGATAGAGAAACGAGAAGGGAGCCGACGCATATAGGCGCAGCACCGACAGACACCTTTTGGAACGCTCAAACTGTCCGCGTGTTGTAACTTTGGTGAGACAGAACATTTCGTTGCGAGGTGCAAAAACGCCAAGCTCTGCTTCACCTGATAGACCATGTGCAGACAGCAAGCAGCGTCTGAAGGCCTACTAGTGCGAGCTCGTAGTCAATGGCAAACCGTGCTCAGTACTGCCCAGTACTGCGCGATTCCGCGGCAACAGCAAACATGATTTACCTTTTGTACGTCGAGCCGTATCAATTTACTGGACGGAGTGTTCGGGTAAAATATGCCGTAGCAGCGTGGAGCGTGCTCCTGCCCATCGCTAGCGTATCATCGGAGTTCCGTTTTGTGAACTGGTCACCCATGCAGTAGTTTCAACACGACATGGAGGAATGCAACACGGCCTCTGTCGCAATGTTTGCAACTTTTCTCGAACAACTCCGATCTGCTCCTGCGTGTAAAGGGCCGTCTTTTTGACGAGTTCACAAGCACACGAGCTCATGAGCGCGCAGTGGGAATCAGTTGCCAAGACATCGAGAGTGCCGCCACCGTGGAGAGCGGAAGGGTGACTAAAAGAGGTAAGGACGACGGATTAGCTCAGGTTTCCGACAGAGGGCAGCGCAAGTCCACTGATTCAGATGATTCGTCCGCCTTGGTCTCAGCAGTCTCGGTTGAGGTTTTCGATTCGCGTGAGGCCTTGGAAATGGCTACCGTCTCAAATGGGGTGTTTACGAAAGGAGATCGGGGCAGTCAAAACTGAAGATGTTGCTCAGAGCACGTCGTCCACGTCTCACTCCCAGTTGGTAATCCCGACGACGGGCCGCCATAAGGTGGGCCTGGAGGGAGTCCGACGTCGCGTGTGGCTGGGTTGAAGTCGGAAACCGAGAGGCAGGAGAGATAACGATAAGGCCTTCGGTGTTTGCTAACCGAGGGGTTTGGCAAAAAGGCGATAGGCGGCACGAGAGGAAATCCTTGCAGACATTCATGCGGCGAGATTACCCGTGTAGGCTCGGTGAGTGGCAACGCCGTACGCTAGCATTGCGTCAGGCCTCCGCGGAACTCAAGGTTTTCAATAACTAATGCAGGAGCCTTGCTCGAGCGGTGGAAATTGGGGCAGTTTTTTTCCCGCGCACTCGGACTGTGTCTCGTGGAATGGCCAATGTGCTCTCAACCTGTGCTCTCAAGAGAACGGGCCAATCTAGGATGCGATTCAAAAAGGGGAAAGCTCAAGGCAATGCCAAGCGCTCAAATCGGAGCACTCAACGCGAGAAGTGGCCTGCAGACGCCTGACTTTCTCGAATGCTTCTTCTCCCTGATGTAGGTTTCGCCCGTTACGATTGCAAATTCTTTTCGTCGAACATTTCCGCTGATACGAAATGTCAGCCTTTCAGATTTGTCCGCTCTCCCCTGCTGGGCTAAAATTTATCTTAATGTCGCGTGGTTTTGTCGCAACTGAAAGCCTAGTAAAGCTTCAGTGTAAATTTTCTTTCAGCTTGCGGGCGATGCGGTTGATTTTCGGTGTTCTGTCGTCTGCCTGACCAAGCCATAGACGTTCGTAAAGAACAACTCTTGGTCCACTAACCGACGTGGAGAAGCTCTAGCAAGGTGCCTACAGTAGACTCACCTGAGACTGGCGGAGTTTCGTTCCGGCACAAGCCTGAAGTCTAGCGTATACCGAGCACCTTTCTTCAAAACCATCCCCCGGCAACTTTTCCTAACCTTTCCCCATCGGGATCTCGAATCCCCGGCGGAGAAGCTGTTACAATTCAGCGCGCCGATACCGTCCTGTGAGCGCGTGCTGCAAGTTTGGTGTTCTGCCGGGCAGTTTTCAACAACTTGGCGGTAAAGCCCGCCTTCTTTAAACGTGTTGCGAGCAGCCGGCGTGCGTCCGCCTCGCGGCTCCTCGCTGTCGGGGAATCATACCAGCGAAAATTTCAAAACAAACTGTTTTACCAAGGTCATGCTCACATTCGAATCTGAGAGAGGACGCCGCGTGTGGAAATCTCTCCTTTCGCCCTCTCTCAAACTCAACGTGAGCTGGCTATAACGAGACCGGGAAAGAGTGTTCTTGTGTGTCTGTACTTTGTTCGGTTTGTGTGCAAAATACTGAAAATGTGGCTGAGGCGTTGACGCTTTCGCGTATAAATTTAGCGCTTTCAATGACCGATGTCAGCCCCCACCGGAATCCCATAAGACGCGCTGCTCTGTCCGAGTCACGCTGTAAGCTCGCTCGCAAGGTTGCGGTACTGTATCGTGGCTGCTCATTTCTACACACAGAGTAGAACCAATTAAGTTTTGCTCTCGGCTGTTTGTCGTGAACACCAAGATAACCCTCCTTCTCGCTGCTCGTTGAGCACGCTACCACTACATGACGGAGGCGACGGAACTCCGTAAGAAGACGCCTTCGCCAATGTAACACCATTCACTGTAAACACTGCAAGTGCATACATACCCTGCGCTTCGAAGCCTAGTGTAAGCAGGCGCTACAAGGGTGCGTCCATGAGCGAAATTTTCAAAACTTAGGCTACCCTCCAAAAAGGCACTACTCCTGTGTCACTATCGAGCATAGAGATCGCATTCCTTCACAAGACTTCACGGTGCGACGTTTAGAGTCTTGACTGCGCTGGCCTGTGATTTGTTTTGTTTACGGCAACAAAGATTGAGCACGCCTAGCGACACAGGCATGGACCCACGTATTGCGCATGCGTAGAATGCATTTTCGTTCATACGGGTATCCTTACTAAATAAAAATCTATTGCTAGTCTGCGCCTGGTGTGTTCACTCACCGTTTTTTGTACTCTTCTTTCGCGCAGTTTTTATTTTCGCTGAGTGATAAGTTTGAAAGCTATGGCGTCGTCGACCAGACGCTGACGTTTTATTGGACAATATCGAGCACGCCCCGGTAGCGTCATGAGCCTTCGCCCACCCGGGGGTAGGCATGAGTAGGTGACGGAAGCCGAGTGGCCGGCTGACACGACGTGAGGCCGCGTCGCGTTTGCAGGACAAATAAAGATGTTTTTTTTCTCTCTCTCTCTCTCTTCGTTGAAGGCAGGAATGATGAAACTTACGGCAAAAATTCAGTTATTTCTTTATTTATTGTATTTTATTACCCATATTACGATTCGAAACCTTGTATAAATACTTGCAAATAACAGATGACATTAACAAATCAACATTGGTTATACCAACAAGCACACAACGTTAAAAGCTATGCAGTGGTTGTTTGATGTCTTTGTGCCCGGTTCGCAAAAATGTGGTAAATACCGCGCTTATTCGGGCTGTTTTTCATAGACACTATGATTACAATGAGAGCTATGACAACTGCTGCCGCAACGGCAATAAGGATCCAAGCCCAGAGGGATGGGACCACTCCAGACGACTGGCTATCTTTCTTGCCTGCGACGAACCCTCCCGTATTGGGGGCGTCTGTGGCACTAGCTCCAGTTGCTGTAGTGGCTGGTGTTGCGGTCGTGGTAGCCGGGGTTGTGGTCGTAGTAGCCACCGTAGTTGTAATGGGCGGAGGTGTGTAGGAGGCAACCGCAATATTTGAAGTGTCGGAACTCAGGCCGTCACTGTTTATGACGCGGGCGGCCAGGTAGGCACTCCAGTTGGATTCGCCGTCGCTTCGAGGTATGGCGAAGATGGCAGGCAGGGCGACTGTTACGACGTGCCTGGCGCCAGACGGTAGCGGGTGGAGATTTCCGACCACAACATTCGCATTGGTGATTTCTGTCTGGTTGTCAAAGCTTGACTTCAGTCGTGGGTAGTCCTCACTTGCACGAATCTTAACAGCAGAAGCTACGAAGGAAATAAAACCTCGGGTGAGACATTGCTCGTCAATAGCGACGGCATGTCAGGCAAGAAAAATCAGCATTTTAGGCACGGATAATATGCACTGAAAAGTGTCGTTTAAGCATATTTACAGGCGAAAAACTCTGTTTAGGCTTACACGCCCAATTCGCATTTACTTCCGGGGTGTATTTTAAGAAAAGGTTTTGTGTACCAATAGAATGAGCAGGCAAATCTTGTGCTATGGTAGAAATACAGTGCAATCGTGGTAAAGAAAAATCTCTTAAACGCAACTGCCGCTTAAACACTACAGTAGCCTGTATATTGATCGGTTTTGTATTCAGCTAACGTAGAAAAACTCTCGGTAATGGGAACTAAAATTTCCGCGACACCGTGTAAACGGAACCAGAAATGGAACTTCTTGGGAAACCCATTGGCATGAGAATCAGCTGTTTACGGTTCCGGATGTTTCGTTTTTTATTTTTTTATTCCTCCGTATTTTTTTAGCCTAGTTGGCATTGTATGCCTCGTCTTGTTAGTGGTCAGCCGTGTTAGCGCAACGAATGTTTCATGGAGTTCTTGTTCCAGTCGTTCGGTCTCCATTAAGCACGCCGAGGCTACAGGGCTGAGCTCCTGCCACCTCGTTCGTGCCCCCATGGTGCTATTCGCGCTTTATTACCGTGTTGCCTTCTTCTAAATTCGGTGGCTCTAGCGTCGGTGGAGGTGCAGTTGCAAGACTCAAACAAAACTAATGGATGCATTTTGTAGTTCACACCGACTTATTGTTGACAAATCAACTTTTGTGAATGCTGTGCCTAAAGCAAGAAAACCTCTTGTAGTTTTCTTGCTCTCTGAAAAACTATCTGCTACATTTTCCTTCGAGGGCATAGAGTTCAATGAAATGATACTAAGAGTGCATACGGAAATAAATTTGCACTTTCACACATCTATCTCAGTAAACGGAACTCCTGTTAAACAGCACTACATTGTTTCGGTGCCTTCAAATTACGCTTATCGAGAGTCCACTATATAATTTTTTTTTCCGACAAAATGCGCCATAAAAGAGACACAAATTAAATAAAATTACATAAATTGTCGGTGATTTCTCAATAAAAGAATGGGTTAAGAGCCATAATAAACCAGCCGTGACAATGTTTTACGACAAAAATTTCTACCTCCTTTCATTCGATATTTATGTGAAAAAAATCTCTCTATGTCTAGTGAAGTTGGCGGAGCGTACGGGTAGTTTGGAACGCTCCATGATATTGCCGCATGGCGGTTATTAGAGACTCGACTTGCAAAGGGCGCAATCCCCCCAAAGTGTGTACATGCCATGGTTGTGCGGAAGCCTAGCTAGCCGTCGAGGACGAAGAAGACGCTCTCGTGAACTAGCGTGTGCTCCAGCTGAATGACCTAGCTGCCTGTCTGACCTTGCTAATTACCTGCAAATAGCGTATTCTCCGGTTATTACTTGTGAATAGGCTCCGCAACATTTGTGGTAGAGGTGCTACCTAAAACGGAGCTAAGGAGCGGCCGCCGCGTCCCAGAAGGAACGATGTTGGCTTCGGAAGCCCCTCGATCCGCGCCACCGTTCGTCATCATCTCCCACCCTCGCGAGCCCAGCTTCCTCACCGATGCCGTCGATGTCGATGATTGGCTCAAGATGTATGATCGCGTCAGTGGCCATAAGAGGTGGGATCCGACAATCATGCTGGCCAACACAGGATATTACTTGAGAGGGACACCGCAGGTCTCGTATGAAATGACCAAGCACGACCTTAAGAGCTGGGATGATTGCAAGTCCCGATTGCGGGAACTATTTGGCCAACCAGAAAGATGTCAGCTCGCGGCGAAAAAGCAACTGGCGACGCGTGCACAAACAACCACAGAGTCCTACGTGTCCTATATCCAGGACGTGCTGTCCCTATGCATGAAGGCTGACGCCCAAATGACAGAGGCCGACAAAGTAGGCCATGTGCTCAAAGGAATCGCGGACAACGCCTTTCACTCGCTGCTCTGCAAAGACTGCGCCATTCTAAATGTTATTATCAAAGAATGCCAGATGTTTGAGCAGGCCAAAAGCCGCCGCATCGCACCGCCGTTCACTTGACTGCCGAACACCGCTCCGACATCTTCGTGCGAGGACCCCATACCCTCTCGCCTACATTCCCCGTCTCACGTCGGCCGAGATGCTCCTGAGTGTGACAGGTGTCATACGACCGGAACTCCAGGCAATGGCACCAGCCTCCGTATTTCAGCACGCATCTGAGAGCAACCACCTGTCCGTCCCGCTTATACAAGCCGTGGTACGTCAGGAGATTGAAAACCTGGGTATACGCTCCGTCTGCGCTGTGAACCATCGCAGCAGCTACGAAGCCCCTTTTCGAACGGCAAGCCGAAAGACTTATCGCCCGTCCAGTTACAGGAATCTAGCTGAATGGAGGACGCCGGACGACAGGCCGATTTGCTTCAACTGCCATCGGGCTGCCCATGTTGGTAGATACTGGCAAAGCCGTTATCTTCGGCCTACCCGCCGCCCCTACCCGGACTTCACGTACGTTAACGATGCCCACTATTCGTTCTCGCCCCGACGCCAGCCACACGATACCGCCCGAATTTCGACCTCTCGCCTCGATCGCTCACCGTCCCCGCAACGTCGCATATCGCACTCCCCGCCGTCTCGCCGCTCGTCCTCGCCGGCCCTTTACGCCACTTTGCCGGAAAACTAAGAGATGCAGCGCCTGGAGGTGACGCTGCATTGACGACCAGGCCAGAAAATCCTCTACTGCCGTTACCTGCACAAGAATTTACTCGACGTTTATGTAGATGACGTCCCTGTCAGTGCAATTATTGACACTGGACCCCAAATTTCTGTAATGAACTCTAATCTCCGCCGCCAACAGCGAAAAGCCCTCACACCTGCCCCAACCAGTGTCATACGTGTTGCCGACGGAAGCATGCCCGTCGTCTCTGGGCTGTGTACTGGTCGCGTGGAAATTTACGGCCACCAAATCCCCGTCCAGTTCACTGTCCTTGAAAAGAGTCCCCACGACGTTATACTCTGTTATGACTTCTTGTCGGACCATGCTGCCCTCATAGACTGCGCCTCTGGGGTCCTTCGTTTAGAGCTGCCTCTTTTTTCAACAGCAGGCGACGGACCAGGGACCCGCTTTTATTGTGAAAGAAACGTACGTCTGCCGGTAAAAGCCGTGACATTGGTGCCCTTGTCATCGTGGCCGCCCGTACCTAACGGTCACTACGTCGTTTCGCCGATACGCTCAGTGCTACTCGAGCGGGACGTCACTCTTCCCCACACCGTAGTGACAATGGCTGATAATGTTATCAGCCTCCCTTTTGTGAATTTTGGCCTGTCAACGCAAGTGCTGCCCCAGGGAATTTCGCTGGCGACCCTTTGGCCTTTGGACGGGGATCAAGTTTCCCCTCTGGCGGCGGACGCACCATCGAGCCCTTTCAACTAGATACCTGAAGATCCTAGCCACGACGACGCGCTAGTGGACACGATTGCCTCTGGACTTCCTGCAGCAGAAGCTGAAGGGCTCTACCGCCTTTTGGAGTTCTTTAAAGACATATTTGACTTCGGTGACCGTCCTTTGGGCCAGGCGTCTGCTGTCAAGCACCGGATTAACACTGGCGATGCGAACCCAATCCGCAGGCGGCTGTACCGTGTGTCGCACGCGAACGGCTCGTGATACAGCAGGAAGTCGACAAGATGCTCGACAAGGACATCACAGAGCCTTCGTACAGCCCGTGGGCTTCATCCGTCGTACTGGTAAAAAAGAAGGATGGCACCTGGAGGTTTTGCGTTGATTACCAATATAATTATACCTGGAATATCTATGTTTGTCGCCCCTAATAATAGGAACCTCTTTTACCACAGTGTATTTAGGAACTTTCTGGGATATGTCCAAGACAGCCTCGGAATTGGGGTTCGGAATGCCTTTGTTAGCAACGGTCGTTCGGGGAAGACGGAGGACCTCTCCGGTGCCTTCTAAATATGATCAGCATTCTGATTTAGAGTGGTCCCCAAGTTTTCCACCCCTGAATGCTTTCTGCTCAGAATGTGAAGTGAGCAAACGATTCCGCCAAGTTACGCTCAAGTTTACCGTGGTATACAATAGTCTGGGCCCTTTATTGGCGGTCTTGTCTGCTCCAAAGCTGTGGATAACCCAGAGGCGTTTCTTGTAAAAGTTTAAAAACTTTAGCCGTGTTTCCAGGCTCTGGTGGACGAGGCATAATCGGTAATAGGCCCTTCACTACAACACCGATGAATTCCAAGGATACTGCCCACAACAGCGATGAATGCCATGGATAGCGCAGTAAACTGCAATCATTCCACGTGAAAAGTATTCATCCTGCTCAGCAGACATGGGTCAGCAAAGACGCTAGGAATAACACTACTCTGTAGCTATGCTTTTTATACCGATAAACAACAATAGACTACACGCCAGATAATTTTCAACTAACTTTGAGAGCTACATTGTAAATGACCTTGAAAATTTCCCGACATTAAGGCAGGTGACGGGTGCTGCGACCAGCTTGAAGAAGGGGTGAGATGCTGGTTCTATAACATCTTTCTCTCGTTCCACCTTCATCCTATATACGTTCTGCGCTTGGACAGCTGGCTATGTCCCCGTGATCGGCTGTTGCTTGTGCATGCGTTTTTGGCATCACCTCCAAACTTTCACGTGCCAGACGGTCACGTGGTTTTTTTCTGTTCGCCATTTTTGACCTTGAGCGGCAGATGCGCGGTTGTGTCGCGTTCGCTCCCTTCGCTGCGTGCTTCTTTACTGCGTTGGCAACGAGCAGGGCATGTCCACAAACGTTTTCTTCATTGATACCCGGGCACAGCACGACAGAATAACAGAACAAAAGGCTAGTACTGAAACCCGGCGGCGACGTTGGCTGCGGTGTCCCTTCTTTTGGGCCTCTGGCTGCCTAGTTTAAATGCTCGAGGTAACCTTAGGAAAGTGGCGGCGACTCGAGTGCGGGTTTCTGCGCCTCAGCGTGTGCGGCACGGTGCGTGAATTCTCACAGATAGGGTGAGACAAGTGCCGAGTTTCGGGCTCCTAAAGCGAGAACAGTTTTAGCGGAACGTGGACACGGAGATCACCGAAAAGGAAGATATTCCAAAAGGCATCTTTAGACGCTAAAAAGCTCAAAAAGGCACGAACCTTAAGACAGGCGCTTTAACTAATTCATTGCAATTAATTATCTAACTCGAGAAGTACTGTCCTAATCACTAAAGTGTCAATATTATTGCTTAAAATGTTTGCTTTGCCTTAGTGCATGCATACATGTCAAATAGTCCTGGGACGGGCTCAGGAAAAAGTAGGCATTTTGCCTAAAGTTCCGCTGTCGGGTAAGCAACCATTCAAGTTCGTCCCTTGACGTGGATATTTTTGCTTCTTCAAGTAGTAATATTCCCTTGATAAATTGAAATTTCACGAAGTGATGCAGCTGAAGAAGAGGTTTGCAATAAAAAAAACCACACCGCAAGACGATCTTCTTTTAAGCATCGCTTGATTGTCCCTCCAGACCAATCATTTCCGAACGTGCATTCCGGCTTGCTTAATTCGCCAATTATACATCGCGGGCTTGAAGAGCGACACTACAGGCAGCTTTGAGAAATGTTTAACTGTCGCAAACCCATGTCGTCACGTTAATTCTGATTCACAAGAGCTCCACGGAAACTTTCATCTCACAACAGTACCAAATAGATCTATGAACCTGCGACGATACACTGTACCGTGCTACCAGCCTCTTGAATTTGTAAACTGGAATTTTGGTTCAGCAGAAGGTGCAGCACGGATCAGCTGGATCGGACCAACGTTTACTACTCTTGGGGTTAATGACCAGGGCCTTAAAGGGATGCTGCAACACTTTCAATAAACGCTTTTCCTCTTTCCTTTGCGTCTGGAAGCACTGCGAAAGCAACAGTTACCGCCATCACGGAGCGGCACTGCGTGATTTGCTCGTCGCACCAGATACGCCTTCCGTTTCTACTTTGTTTTTGTGGCTTTATTTTTAAAGTTGTTATCGAAAAGCGTTCATTGCTGCAACTGAAGGAATACCGACCAACAGAAGCTACATGGCCTCAGTGACGTCATTCGGTCTGTCGAAGAACGTCAACACCGGGAAAGAGAGAAAAATCTATTGAGCGAGTTTGCAAGTTATATGATGAGCATAGAGCAGTAATTTTTGGCTGAGGTACTTTGCGACCCCCTAATATAAATACTAGGTCTGTTGGGTGAATACGTTCTGTAAACATTTAGGATTTCAAAAAAAGTTGAAAGAACTGTTGCAGGGTCCCTTTAATTTCAGGGCGCGCCACAGGGTCCCACATTCCTTGCATTCATTTGAAGCCTTCCCTTGATTTCTTCGTCCATACTCAGCTTCAACGCGTTAGACTAATTTTCTGGGTCTAATACTTTTTAGAGCTTAAACACGATATATGCAGTAATCGTTAATTCCATGTTTCGCATAAGCAAGCTAATATAAAATTGAAACAAAAGCTGCGGCACCTTGTCTATGGGCTCAACGTGCGCTTGTGGCCCCTCGTTTTACTGTCCTGTATAGTTTATGCGCTACTGTTGTTATGTTGCCTATGGCAGGTTTACAGCCAATCAACATAAATTTTGTAGACAAGCAAATATTTCCATGAATTAACACTCTCTCAACAATACCTAATGCTACGAAAGAGCATTGCCATAAGCCACGTTCAGTAGCGCTTCACACGAACAGTACTTACAAAACCGTCCCAGTTAAACATAAAAATGTCTTGTTCCGTGACTAATAGCTAACAAATCAGCGGAAATCCTTAGCTAGTAATCAAAGAATTGCTACACACATTTCTTATCTAAAGAAAAATTCAGTAATAGTCAGTAGTTGCTACCAGCTACCATGGTTGCGTTCGCAGAAGTGTATATTCTACACCCACAAGTTACTCTCTAAAGCACAAATTTTGTGCTGGTAAAGCACAAATTTTCGCTACTGACTGCTAAAGGAAGCCCGCAGCAAAAAAGTACCACCAGTCAAGTTTCCTGGTTCCTCATAAAAGTCAGGTAATCTGATAAGTCAAAACTCAATGTAATATGAATCCCTAGCGAACGAAACTCCTGATTTAACGGAGATATCTTGGTCGCCGTTCAGACGCCCATAGAGCCCAATGGTTTGACTCACTGAAAGTAACAAATGTAATATCACGATCTGTGCCGGTTTAACGAACTTTTTCTCAAAAAATGCTGTTCAAAAACTTAATTTCTCGTGCAGCTTGTAGAGAACGCCTCAAAATTGATTCATCGCGTCCTAATAATAACATCATGGAGCAAAGTTGGGGCACATTTACCTCGCTGCGGTGAGCAAAATAGCAGCTGTAATTTTGATTTGAATCCACAAGATGGCACCAATGGTGAAAAAGTTTCTTTCGCACGTCATAGACGGCACTGAAGTAGTTTCAATCGGTCTTCGGCGGTCGGATTATTAATTATCATTATAAATCAGTCAAAACTCCAAGTACAGTCAAAACTCGATTTAACGGTGAAGGGACTCAAGAATCACTTCGTTAAATCGAGAACTTCTGTTAATTGGGTGAGGAATTTCTTGGTGACTTAATTCGGCACGCTATATTCTATACTGTAGCGGTATCCAGCAAGCTTACGCAGCGTCGTATTTGCGAAGCTGAAATGCTTCGGGAATAAAATTGCACCGCGCGCGTATGTTAAGAGGCCACGCAAATTGCTGCCTCAATAAGAACGGCAACCAGAGATCTACAAGTTTTGTTTGCTTGTATGCGCTTTCGAAGCGATGGCCGCATAGATTTCTCGTAAGTTCCTAAAGCATCCAGTACGTCTTTCGTATCCTCGCGCACTACGGCAGACGTCCATAGCATATCAAGGACATTCATCACTTGACCAGGTGTCGGCACGAGATTCGATATCTTCAACGTCTTCATCAGTGTCTTCAGATGCCACTTCCACCACGGTTCCTGAAAGCCATGAGATATTTCCGCCGTCCCAAGCTTCCGTAGTGATGGTGCTTTCATGGGCACTCACGTAGTCGGAGACGCGTATCCGGACGGGCACTTCCTCCACTGAACGAGTCTTCCAGGAGTCTTCATGCGGGTGCCCGGCGCTCGCGCAGACCGGTGCACTTCGAAAGTACCACGACCTGGCGTACATAAGCCAGCAGACCTGAAGCAGTTGACAACTATCGACTACGTCGTTGGACGGGTGGCTCTCCAAGCCACCCGTCCACCCGTCCAAGCCACCCTCTCAACCGCCATGACAACGTTGATATTCGTCTCGCGCTTCATCTCTAAGCCTAAAACTGTTCCGACCCCTCGACGCCTGTATCCGCATTTGAAGTAATAATAATTTCATGATTTATTATAATAAATAATAATCCGACCTCCAAAACCCAGCTGCAACAACTTAAGTGCTATCTATGACAAGCCAACGTTTTTACCACTACCGTCACCTGGTGAGTTCAACCCGAAATTACAAGTCCCGTTTTTGGCCCCCCCATTTCCGTAAAAGAAAGACAAAGGTGCTCCTCTATGCTAAATATGGCGCACCACGAATCAATTTTGAGGCGCTCTCTTGCAAGATACACGGGAAATTGACAGTTCTGGAGCAGAATTTTTCGAGAAAAGGTTAGTTAAACCAGGAACGATCGAGACATTGTTTTTTTTTCTATTTTGAGTTAGTCAAATCATTGGGCTTCATGGGCGTCTGAAGAGGGATCGGGATATCTTCGTCAAATCGGGTTTCGTAAAATCGAATTTTGACTGTATTTACGCTTCGCAAAAACGACGCCGCATCAACTTGCTGGATGCCTCTACACTGTATAATTGAATGTGCCGAATAAAGTGACCACAAAAATGCTGAACACGATTTACCAAAGTTTCCGAGATAATAAAATGATTCGCCCATCCTCTCAACTCTGTTAAATCAAGTTTTGACTGCGCCTCCTCTCTGAGACCGTACAAGAATAGCCTAGTTAAAGCAGCAAGTATATACATGCAAGTATCTACTTGTATGTGTGTGTGTTTGAGTGAGGGTTACACTTCCGTCGTGACTTGTTCGGAATAAACTTTACTGCTCTCTGACGTGTCCGCGGCGGGCTCTCAAAAACATGTCGAGAACTCTGGTAATGCTGCGTAACTGTTCAGAAGCAGGTACATTTTTTATGCAATGTACACCCGGCGTGAGAGGTTTCTGGGACACGATTGCGAAGATCGGAGTCAATTTCTCTGCTCTCTTGGGACGAAGTTGCTGCTACGCGTATTGTAATCATGTTCCGATGTCTTATGGTTCCTTAGGAAGGCAAGTAAGGACTGAGCCATCAGACAGCAGAAAAATTGATTTCGAATTTTCAAACCATGTCCGGGAAACTTTTGATGCCGGGTGTACGTTTCCGCCAAACTTGACGTATTTATTTATTTATTTATTTATTTATTTATTTATTTATTTATTTATTTATTTATTTATTTATTTATTTATTTATTTATTTATTTATTTATTTATTTATTTATTTATTTATTACGTACCCTCAGCGCCAGGGGCATTACAGAAGGGAGTGGGTGATTAAAATATTTTGAAGGAATATGCAGCAAATACTAATATGCAAATAATAAATACTTGTAATACTACCGTAATTACCCGATTCTAACGTGCCCCCGATTCTAACGCGCACCCGATTTTCCAGGCAAAAAACCGAAAAAACTTGCACCTCCGTTTGTAACGCGCAAGGAACTTTGTGAGCAAGAAAAACGAATGCGAGAGAAACGGGCGATTTATTCCCCGAAGTAATCTCACTCATTTCACTCCTCGTCGCTCTCCGAGAGCTCCTTGTCGCCTTCCGCTGACCGCAACATCTCGTCCTCGGTGCCGTCAAGCGCGTTCGCGATGCCACACTTCTGAACGAACGTTCAACCATGTTCCATGGGATCGTGGCCCACGCCTCGCATGCCCATCCCGCGAGCTTCTCCAGAGGCATACATTTCAGCCAACCGCTCGTTGTGAACGTGTGGGAGCCGCTCGTAAGCCGCGGAAGCGGCGCACCTTCGTTGCTGCTGTTGTCATTGCTGTTATCAAGCACGCAAGTGGAATAATTTGACGATTTGTGTGAACGCCGAAAGAAAAGCCTAGGCGCCTAGATCCTAAAAAGTGTTGCTAAAAGCTTTGGCGCCAACTGATATGGCGATGGCGATGCGTGGAACAAAATTTCAGTTGTTTCGGCAGTTTCGGATTCGTATCCGATTCTAACGCGCATGCGATTTTTCTGCCTATTTTTGCGGAAAAAAGGTGCGCGTTAGAATCTGGTAAGTACGGTACTACTAAAAAATAATACTAATATTAATACTACTAATAATATTAAATACAAATAAATGCTCAAAATAAATACTAATAGTAAATACTACTTGGTTGCTTAGTAAAAACAGATATTGGGAGGCGTTCCTTCGATGCTCACCTTTTCCCGCAGTCAAGTGCGCTCCTGGCCACGTCCAGCTGAGTTGCACAAGTAGCGTCCCATTGCTTCCCGGTTTCACGTCGGCTACGGTAAGATCTCGGATTTCCCCGGGAGGCACCTGGTTTTCCACAATGTCCTCGGTGACCTGGAAGGACCCTCCGGACGCCACCCTTTGGAAATCATCCACGGGTTGCGACCCTCCAGGCGTGGTACTGTTTGTGTCTTCGGTGGTTGTGTTGACCACGATGAAGTCATCTATCGGGTACTCAGAAGCCGCGTCAAGGCTGGCCACTAGAAATGTGTTAGAAGCATGAGTTAAATTCGGAAAGAAACAGCCTGAAGGACTTGCAAGTTGAAACAAAAGTTTACTCAAGACATCACCTTTCATAAAATTACAATGATGCTGCCATCTTTCAATAAGCTCAGCTGCCTTGTAAAACAGTGTTTCATTTGCAAATCGTACGGGCAAAATACCAAAAGCTTTATGTTTATTGTAACCAAATTGTAAACCCTTGTCATCGGAAACAAGAGTGCACGCGAAGCGTGACCTCATTGAAAGCGAAAAACGACCGAAATCGAAACGAAAAAAAAAAAAAGCGGAAACACTTCTGCTAAAATAAAAGGGCAGTAACCGAAACGAAATGGCAAAATCATGGATCGACTAAAACGAATCCTTTCATTTTGCTGAGCTTTACCGTATTGCAAATGTTTCGTATACGGTGTTGGAATGTGCGGTATCTATTTTCAAAAGCTTTCCGCTTTTCCGCAGAGCGAACCATGGGCGGCCTACCCATGCCGCGCTAGAAGGCGAACTTCCCGACAACAGCGAGTGACTGTTTCGGTGATGGGGCGAGGTGGGACGGCGACATTGGTGTAAGCTTCAACCGGGGGGCTGTGAACCGTTTATGCCACTGTAAAAAAATGGCCAATTTTACGGAGAAAGCTGCTGGTAAAATGGGGCCGGACACATTTCCGTAATTTAGACAACGGAAATAATTTTAAGAACGGACATTCCGTAGTACGGAAAGGCCGTAACAAAACAAACACTCCGTTTCAAAAAGCACGTCTTTCCGTAATTCATAGAACCTTCAGAAAAGACAAACAAAGATACTTCGACGAGGAACCGAACCCGCGACGTTGATCGAATGGCCACGACGCTCGAGACCACTGCACCACCGCACGAACGCTGCACTTGCGCCGAACCACCTGTATACTACATGGATGCTCACCCTGCGTGTGCCATACATCGGTGTTTACTAGCTGGCTTACAGATTTCCTGGCTGATAAAGTGCGATTTCTTAAATACCGCTTGCGCGGAAAGGCTCCGCGAAGCCCCCAAATAGTTGATCGCCATCAACTCCGCTGTTTCGAGAAAGCGCTCGCAAAAATGTGTGTGACTGGCTGCGACTGCGATTTCGCACTGCATTAATAGTGCTTGCTGTGCTTTGGTTTTAAGCTTTAGGCTGAATACTTCGGCCGATATTGATTCCTTAAGAACTAAATTACTTTCCGCAACTCTGCTTCTGCACGGAAATGAACTTATATTTTCTACAAGTGTGCCGGTCACACACGCATGTGCAGTTTGCAGGTCCGGGGCAGCGACGTCGCCGGAGTGTCGTAAAGACAAGATACAGCGCTTGTGTTGAGCGGTATGGGCCTCATGGTCCTCACTACGTTTACTACACTTTAGACACTAACGAAACAGAGCCGCATTCATTACGCTACGAATGTTGTCGGGGCGCAGCTTTCGCTTCTCGATCGATTCCCGACGTTCGACACGACAATATATTTCTTGCAGTTATCAATAAACCGATCTGTTTCTGTTCTGCATTATAGAAAGGAAACGCCCGTATTTTGCAAAGCATAAAAAGATTCCGTTTGACGTGTAACGAAGAGAGCATCCGTATACTGAGGGACGGAGCGCACTTCCGTTAAATTACGGGTTTTTTCTTTGTTCTGCATCAAACGGAACACGGCTCTGTTTTATTACGGCCATCTGGTCCGTAATTTGTCCGTAAAATTACGGATTGTTTACAGTGTGGCCAATCCCCCGAGTATGTACATTCCAAACACTTCAAGGGCATCAGCATCACCGCCGTCATTAAAAGGCGCGGATAATGTTGGCGTTGCCTCAGGGCGTTTCAGCGTACGCCGATACCAGGGTTGCCAGGTCTGGCAAATTTCTGATACTCGTGGCGACGAACATTTCAGTGTGGTGATTTCACTACATTCTGGCTAATTTGACCATTGGTCATTTTGTGTATTCCGGGCCGTCCCAATGCCCAACTTCCACAAAGGGTCTTTATTTGACCTTTAATTTGATTTCAGCAGTTCAGACAAACTGAACAAACAGAACAGAACAAACTTTTAGGCAGATGATGGTATCTGCTAGGTTTCAACAATTCAGCCACTTAAATACACCGCCGTACAGCGCTGGTTAATGAAATAAATGGCAATTTGCCTTGGACTTTTTAATATCCTGCACCTGGTCTCGTATGAGGAACGTTAAAGCCCGCAAGCAACGTCATCGGTTTAAAGTGCAATGCTTCAGTTTTCTACGGGAGCTGAGGTGGCATGCCGAGTGGTGGGAAGTGTGTATGACGTTGTATAGTAGGCACGGGAATGTAAAGACGCAGCGAAAGGGGAAAAACATGGTGTGCAGAAAACGCGCATTCAATTTCAACCCACGCTTTGAATGCTTCAACAAACCTGCATATTTTAACTTTTTTGTAGACAGTAGTCAACAGATGTCGCTTTCCCGCACGACAGCAAACGAATAAAATTTAATATGGTTTTCTACTTTTCGAAATTACCGCATTTTTTCCGCAAATGTATTTAAAAATACATACGTGCATCACCTTTCTGAAAAATGGCGAAACTTTTCTGGCTCCTTCTCAAACCCTCACTTTAGGGTGCCGACTTTTTTAAATACTTGCGGCAATTTCCAGGCGACTATACCTACTGTGGTAGCAACCCTTGCTACCACCTGCGTTGCAAGTCAGCCAGTACCAGCTTCGCTTTAAGCGTTTTAACACTTTAAATTCATTTTTTCCATTCTTTAAAGCCCAAACGATGAGATTTATGACATTCAGAATGGTACAACTGCGGTCTGATTTAAAGCTCTCATGACTAAACCGACAGCGCGAGAGGTGGAGTGTATATCTATGGTGTATATAGAAGATACAGCGCAGCCGTGCTCAAACCACACTGGCACTGTGTCGTCTCATCTGCAGTTGTGTTTCATACGGGGTGATTAACCATAGCACACCACGATTCCAAATGAGGGCGTGTTATTTCAATTATATTTCTTAAAGACCGTATCATAAGTAAACTTCCTTTAGGCGTATTGCGGGGAATCAACAAATGATGGACCATTATGGTTACAAAATGGATATCCAGACATGGAACTAGAAGGAGGGGAAGAGATATAACTCTATGTAGGAAAGGAAACACACGTAGGTTGCCAAGAATAGTTTGTATAGCGGAGTGCCGAATCCATTGGATGATAGAAACACTTGGTAACACTTCTTTCAACTTTTTCTAAGTTTTCACTGCTTTTAAAACGTACTCAACACATCCAGTACTTGGAATAGGGAGTCACAAACTACCTGATACAGAAATGCTGCTCTATGCCCATCAAACAACGTTCAAACTTGCTCGGACGATTTTGCTCTCTTTCCCGGCCCTGGCGTTCTTCGATTGCTGGAATGATGTCATTAGAGCGATGTAGCGGCTATTGGCCGGTGTTGCAGCAATAAGCGCATTCGGTAGCCAGTTCAAGGATCATGCACCCCTCCGTCAAACAACGACGACGGTTGAACGCGAAGCTTTCTCGAGACGAATTCTCTGGTTGCCGTGTAAGTTTTCCAAACCGCTTCGAATTTGTTGAAATGGAACAATCGGATAGACGCAGGCTTCATAACGCGGGGGGTCCAGGTGCGACTGCGGCAACGGGAACCCTTTTTTTTTTCGTTCGCTTCTGCGCTTACGCGTTACAGACGCGATCAATGAGAACATTAAAGCTTCGCTTTAAAAAACTAGCCAAAATAGCAAAGCAGTAAGGGAAGGCGGATCTACTACGGCGAGCAAACCAAAAAGTGCCGCTCCATGCTTCCGACAATTATAGCTTTCACTACGCTTCCAGGCGCGAAGGAAAAGGGGAACGCGTTTATCGGGAGTGTTGCAGAGGAACATTCCGCTCGCATCGGGCATGAATGGGCTGATTATGATGACGCTTGATGGCGACCACACGATGTTGCTGATGACTATGATGATGAGGACGACGATGCAACGCGCAATCCAAACGTTAGCAGTAGTGTGTCTCTGGTAGCTGAATCCCGGCGAAGATTTCTTCTTGTTCAACTACACGACTCAGTTCGAATGAGTGATCTTTTACGTCGATATGTGCAGCTCTTAAGGATTTCTCAGGTAGTCAAAGTTGTGGTACCGGGGTTCTTGCACCCGGCCGCGGTTCCCCAGAAAGGACACTGAGCCCCCTCGATCACACCTTTACTGTGAGTGCCGCTCCGCCAGGGTACACCGCTCAGCCGATCCGGCTGCACACACGTCGCCCAGCCGAGTCCGCCATGTCCTATCCTCGCTCCTCTCGCGCCACCTCCTCATCCTCCGCCGGCACATGTCCATCGCGCGGGATTGTCCACCACCACTATTGCCGGATTACCACACTCTCCCCCCCTCCGAAGAAAAGGCCGACGCTGGCTGCCCTCGGCTGCAGTCGTCGGCACTTTCGAGGGACTCCCACGGCTCAGCCCGGATGGCAGTAGACCGGTGCCACAGGTGGCCTCCTAAGACCCGGGGGTCCTTGCAGAAGGTCCAAACGTGGCAAGGTCCTGTCCGCGGGCCTCGCTCCGCGGGTCGCATCGGCACTCTCGAGGGACTCCCACGGCTCAGCCCGGATGGCAGTAGACCGGTGCCACATGTGGCCTCCTAAAACCCGGGGGTCCTTGCAGAAGGTCCAAACGTGGCAAGGTCCTGTCCGCGGGCCTTGCTCCGCGGGGGTGGTGCCCGGCGCAGTCGTCAGCAGCTGTCCGCCTCGAGCTCCTGCTTCATCTTGGCGAACTCCTCCTTGGTCATGGAGCCCTCGCCCTCGCCGAGCTTCTGGAGCTTCTCCCGCGAGGCGTCGAAGTCCGGCCGCGGAGGGGCCGGGGGAATGATCATCCCGGCGTAGTCCTCGCTCTCCTCCAGGGCGTCATGGAGCCAGATGAACTCCTAGTGCTGCCGAAGCACAGAGAACTCCGGCTTCTGGAAGTCCGACAGCGTCGTCTTGGTGTGGACAGTGAACTTGACCTTGTCCCTCTCGCTGAGGGCATCCGAGATGTCCACCACCAGAGACTGGTCCGCCAGGTCGATCGTGTCTGACCGCATCCTCAGCGAGCTGTCGGTCACGTTTGCCGTGTCATCGCTGCCGTCCTGAAGAGTCATCATCACTGGGCGCTGGCCGGCACAGCGACGACGCAGTCCACCGAAATCACCCACGACCCAAAGCAGCGACCGCTCCGAGCCGGCCTCGCTGCTTCCTCCGTTCGAAAACGCCCACTCACCATGTCCTGTGCCACTGCATTCTGGGCGGGAAGAAGACCACAGTGCCCTTCCCAGGAACCACGGCCGGCCCCACGTTCAGGGCGCCAAATGTGGTACCGGGGTTCTTGCACCCGGCCGCGGTTCCCCAGAAAGGACACTGAGCCCCCTCGATCACACCTTTACTGTGAGTGGCGCTCCGCCAGGGTACACCGCTCAGCCGATCCGGCTGCACACACGTCGCCCAGCCGAGTCCGCCATGTCCTATCCTCGCTCCTCTCGCGCCACCTCCTCATCCTCCGCCGGCACATGTCCATCGCGCGGGATTGTCCACCACCACTATTGCCGGATTACCACAAAGTTAAGAATAAACGTCCGAAGCAAAGCGCACGCCAAGAAAACGAAGTGGGGCGGGAGGTGCATCAGGGCCCACCCAGCGCTGCGTATAAAGGAATGCTGATGCCGCAGTTAAAAGACAGTTTTAGTTTGACGTGCTTACAGAGTTCACGTACGCAAATGTTAGAAGTATACGTAGCCCACGCGTATGTACTTCGAAACCGATTTAGTTACACGTACGCGACGCACGCCGCGCGTAGGGTGGCTGAAGGCCTAGTGCCATCTATGAACAGACACAGAGACCCCTGTCGTTACTTGTGAACTCGCGAGCCTGTTGCTATGACGACGACAAGCGCTACTTTGCCCCGCTTCACCGATCGAAAATCGCTATTCCATCAGGAAAACCAAAGCACTTTATCGATTTAAACTTTAGATGAGGGTACGAAAATCGAAATCAAAATCAACAGCTTGGAACACGACATCGCACCAAAGGATTAACGACGAAGCTGTATGGTGGTGGTGGTGGTGGTAAACTTTATTCACAAAGGTAGAAGAGGAGGGGGTGGAGTCAAGGGTGGAATCCTATTTCCAGGACTCCAGTGGCGAAAGCCCCTAGCTTGGCTCTTTCCAGCAGTTCTCGCTGACTGGAGAGGTCCGAGCTGGACAGTGCCGCTTCCCAGGACTCTATTGATGTCTTGTAGTTGTTCTGTTGCCATATGGTCGGGCAGTTCCATATAGTGTGGAAGAGGTCTGCCTTCTGATGGCATTTCTGGCATTCTTCGTTATACTTATCCGGAAACATGAGCGCTAATCTAGACTTATGTGGGTAGGTATTTGTCTGAATTTTCCTAAGATTTCTGGCCTCCTCTGCGTCTAGTAGAAGATGAGGTGTCGGCATTGTTTTTCTGCTTAGTCGCAATAACCGGAGTCGGTCGGTAGCCGCACTGTATGGAGGAAGGGCGTATGAATGCTCAGACTCCCCGCGGTCCATGATTTGCCTCGCGAGGGAGTCCGCTTTTTCATTTCCTTCCAGTCCCTGATGGGCCGGGGTCCATATTATTTTGTGTTTGCCTTTCGGTGTCAGAGGCATTATATTCTTTGCTGTTTTAGGAATTATTCCGCAAATTAGGTTTCTAATTGCTCTCGTGGAGTCAGTAATTATGGTGAGATTTTTCTTTTTGTGCTCGCCCCACCTTATGGCCATTAGGATGGCGGTGGTTTCGGCTTCTTGTATGCTCTGTTTGTTGCTCATTAGGAAGTCTAGAGCTTTCCCGTCGCAGTTGACTACCACCGCTGAGGCGTTGCCACGGCTGTTAGTTGCCGCGTCGGTGTAGACTGCGTCCGGGTCTGTGCCGTATGTCTTCCTTATGTATCTTGTTCGTGCTAGTCTTCTTCCTTTGTTGTATGTGGGATTCATTTTTCGGGGAATCGGTGCAATTTTGAGGCTTGCTCTTTGTTGAGGAGAAAGTTCTGTCGTTCTCTGTATGTACTCTGAGTGGACTGAGTACCCGGCTCTTCTCAGTATTTCTCTTCCAGTCTTGGTATTCAGTAGTCGTTCTTTCTGGGCTTCTAGGAGAGTCTCTGTGACCTCCCGAAAGGTGTTGCACACTCCCAACTTGTAGAATTTCTCATTTGAGGTGTATATGGGAAGACCGAGAGCTGCCTTGTAGGCTGTTCTGATGAGTGCGTCGACCCTCTCATGTTGATTTGCGTCGATGTGGTGGTACGGTAAGCTGTAAGTAATTCTACTCATGATTAATGCTTGCACCAGCTTGAGAGTGTCTTCTTCTCTCATGCCTTTTCTTGTTCTTGTGATTCTTCGGATGGCCCTAGCCAGTTGTTGTGTTGTTTTCTTTAGCTTGTCCAAGGTAGTGGTGGCCTTGTTGTCGTTTTGTATGTGCATGCCTAATATTCTTATCGTCGGTTTGAAGAGAATGTTTTGGTTGTCAATTACTATGCTTCCAGAGGGAATTTCTTCTTTGGAGGGTCTTATTCTAATGAGTTCAGTTTTTTCTGGGGCACATTTTAGGCCATTTCTTCGTATTGGCTCTTGTAGCTCGTTGATTGTTTCTTGTAGGATCAGTAGTTTTTCTGAGAGGGTTCCACTTTTGGTCCAGATGGTGATGTCATCTGCGTAGATTGATTTGCCGATGTGTTCTTTCTCTTCTAATTTCTTGGCTATTTCAATCATTGTCAGGTTGAACAGCACTGGGGAGATGATGGCCCCTTGTGGAGTTCCCCTGTTAGGCATTTCGAAAGGTTCGGATCTAGTGTTTCCAATGCCAATCGTGGCTGTTCTGTTTGACAGGAAGTTTCTGATGTAATCATAAACTTTCTTGCCGCATCCTGCCTTTTCAGCTGCCTTCAATATTGCCTCATGCGATACGTAGTCAAATGCCCCTTTCAGGTCCAGGGCTAATACAATTTGATCGTAGTCGTCATTGCGATTGAGGATGTCGTGTCTCAGCTGTAGAAAGGCATCTTGAGTGGATAGTCCACTGCGGAAACCAATCATACAGTGTGGAAACATGTTGTTTTCCTCCAAGTGCTTTTGAAGCCTTGTCGTGATAATTCTTTCGTACACCTTTCCTACGCACGAGGTTAGTGATATGGGTCGTAGATTTTCAATAGCTGGTGGCTTCCCTGGTTTGGGTATTGTCGTAATTCTCGAGTGTTTCCATTGCATAGGTAATCGGTTCGGCTTCCATAGCTTTTCATTTATGTATGCAGCTAATGCTTCCAGTTGTGAGTCATTTAGGTTCCTGAGTATGTTATTGTCAATTCCATCTTCTCCTGGCGCACTCTTTCGTTTGCTGGCAAGGATGGCTTGATACACTTCTTCTTTTGTGATGTCACTGTCGAGCTTTGCATTTTGGGAACCTCGGTATTCTCTTGTAGAGGGTGGAATTTTCGCGTTCAGTTCAAATCTGTCTTTTAGGGCTCTAATTAGTTCCTCGTTGGTGCCTTCGAAACCTTTGGCTACTCTGTTGATGTTGTGTCCGGTTTCTCTTCTTGTTGTCTCCGGATTGAGCATACCATTAATTATTGTCCATGTCTTCGAGGTATTTAGGGTATTCTTGAGTGTGTCACAGAAGTCTTGCCAATTCTGATTCGTGAGTTGTACCGCGTACTTCCTAGCTAGATTCGTGATCTTTTTAATTCTTGCTTTTAGCTTCTTGTTGTGTCTTTTCTTTTTCCATCGCTTAGTTAGCTTTTGTTTCTTGTTCCATAGACTGATAAGATGGTTGTCGAAGCACAGGTATTCGCTCTCTTGTCCAAATTCCTTGGTGGACTCTTTGAGAGCTTCTCTTATGTTATGACACCAGATGTCTATGTCTTCTATTTCTTCTGTTTCTCTTAGCTTTTCTCGAAAAACGTCCCAGTTAGTGATCTTTTGTTTTCTTGCCTTGCTTCTAAAGTTGTCTGATTTCGTCCTGATCTCTACGATATCGTGATCGCTGCCGAGATTCTCACCCGTATTTGTCCAGGCCGTGAGTCTGTCCTTGGTGGGCACAATGGTCAAGTCAGGGCATGTATCTTTGCATCTGTGGTTACCCGTTCTGGTGGGGTATGCCGTATCATTGATCGTTTGGAGATTTAGATATTCCATAGTATCAAATAAATTTCTTCCTTTTACGGAGTTGTAGTTGTAGTTCCATTCATTATGCGGAGCGTTCATGTCTCCCAAGATTATGATGTTATTGTTCCGGGTTAGGCGCATCGTCTCTTGGAAAAGAGGGGTAAAATTCTCTTTTGGGTTGGAAGGAGAGCTGTATATGTTCAATATGAAGAAACTCTTCTGTCCTCTCTGGGTGGGGTATATTTCAACCAAGTTCGCTGACGGTTCTCTAGTGGATAAGTAGTGCTTCCGGCAAGTTATGTCTTTTTTTACGTATACAGCTGCTCTGAAGTCTTCTGAAAGGTCCATCCTATTGTATCCTCTGAGACTAGTTTGCACCTTTACTTCTTGCAGGCATATGACGTCCGGTTTCAGTTCTATGGTGCTTATGTACGTTTCTAACGAGTATTTCTTATTACGTAGGCTTCTACAATTCCATTGCCATATTATTAATTGTTCTTGGATTTGCTGCCGTCTATAGGTCATCTTCTGAGTCTGTGTCATCGGATTCCGCGTCCATTTGGCTTGGGTCGTTTTCAATGATTATTTGTTTTGGATTTTTGCGCGCTTGTGTGTCATCGAGCTTCCGCTTATTAGCCTGTTCTAATTGCTTCTTCGCCTGGTCCATTGGGATTTGTGCATTCTCTTCCCCTATGGCTTTGCTCCAATCCATGAGGATTTTTTTAAACTGTACTTCTATTTCTATTTTAAATTCTTGAATTTTCCTGTTCATTCGAGTAATTAGATTGTCGTCCAGTACTGCTGTGGTTCGAGCGCCCGATGTGGAGGGTTCAGTTTCTGTTTGGGTTGGGTTTCTTCCTTCTGATCTCTCGTAGTTCTCCAATTTCTTCCTTAACATTACATTTTCGGCCTTAATGTCTAATATAAGTTCCTTGAGAGCTGCAATTTCATCCTTATATTTGTTTTGCTTGGACATTTTGCGTTTATGACAAATATAGTCCTGGGAAGCTGCATCTGCCCAGCTCACCTTAGTTCTGTCGTCTTCTTTGCTTCTCTTCTTCTTGAGGGCCTTGGTCCCAGAACCCTTGGGTTTCCCTTGGGCTGGTTGGTCCTCTCGGTCTTCTGGCTCCGGGTGGTGTTCCAGCTCTGGCCACTCGTCGTCGAACCATCTTGGTCTGCTTTGCTTCGTTGAAATTTTGCTTCTGTTGCCTGGTGGGATTCTGGGGCTACGGAATTTCAGCTCGCACTCCTTGGAGCCCGTGTGGTGTTCCTTTTTGCACAGCGCACAATTGGGCGTACACTTGTGGTCTTTCGCAGGGTTTTCTTCTCCGCATGATGAGCAGATGTTGGCGTTGGGTTCTGGGCATACGTCGGCTCTGTGCCCCGTTCTTCTGCATATTTGGCAGACCAGCCTTGTAGCCTTGTATAGGTAGCACGTCATTTCCCCTCCGTAAAAGTAGACGGCGCGGGGAACCGTGTTGCCCTCGAAGGTGACAAGAGCGGTGGTCGATTTGCCCAGCATGCGAGCGAACACGATCTTGGTGTCGATGGTCCGCACGCGCAGGCCGTCCAGAAGTTCTTCTGAGGTAGTGCCAGGAGCGAAGCCGTGAACGACGCCTTTAACTTCTTGTTCGGAGTAAGCCACGTACGATTTTACATCATACTTTTTTTCTCCGATGGTCAGGGTTTCTATGGTTCTAAATTCGTTAGCGGCTTCTTGGTTCGGTGTGCTAACCAAGATGATGTTGGAAGTCCACTTCGGTCTTACTATGGCCTCTTGAAGGTTCTTCGCCCCACTGGGGCATGCTCTCGCTATAGCTTGGGTGATTTGGGGCACCGTGAACGAACGTATTGGCATTCCCTTAGGTCTAATGACGATTTTGAAGTCCTGCTTGGGAAGGTTTGGAATCCTTCTCTTATGTGCTACGTTGAACTTCGGAGCGCTCTTCTCCGATTTCTCCGGCGCCTGCGTGTCCTTTGTTGCAGCTGCTTGTATCTTCATTTCTTTCTTAATCTTCTGCTTGGTCCTCCTACTGATCGCCTGTTCCCAGGACGCGTCGTAGGTGCTGTTATTGCAAGTCTCCGTTGCGCGGTCGGCTTCCATGTCTTTATCGTCGGTCCTCTGTATTGGGGTTCTTGTCGTGTCGTTCGTCTTGTCCAAATCTTTGGCTCTAATTTCTTCCACTTCCATCGCTTCCGTAGCCGAGGCGGGATGTGCTGAATTCTTGTTCTTGTAGGCAGGCTTCATCGGAGCACCGAGCTCGCCAGCGTTGCGAGGCGGGGTGCCAGCGCACGTGGGCGACGGCCGGGCTGAGGCGTTCGGTCTGGAAGCAGGTTGTGGCGTGCTCTTCTTTCTTCCGAAAACCACCGAAAAAGCTTCTATGGTTTCAAAATATTTCGTTGGACGTGGTCCTGAGGTCCTCTTGAGGTCGCCAACCCATATATTTCGGTTGGAAGAGTGAGATTTCGCTCGATTCCAGCGGATTCGTCGGGAGCACACGAGCAACACGTCCGCTAGCGCGAGCGTTCACCACATTTCCCTCGACGAAGCTGTATTCGCTGCGACGCGGGAGGGCAGGGCGCCGCCATGTTGGTCAACTTTACGTACGGAAGCAACGTGAACAGCGCTACGTAAAAATTTGAATCTCACGTACGTCCGTGAGACTCCCGTAGGCCTTTGCGTTCTGAGCATGCGCACTGTTCACCCGTGAAAGTTGTATGTTTGTCGAGTTTGGACGTACGTGAAAATAAAACTGTCTAAAGTTTCAATGACACTGTGCTCAGCCCCACAATCGTGTGAAAATGAGAGAGAAAGAAACTCATGAACCCCTCCGTCTAACGAGGACGATGGTATTACTCGAAGATTTCTCGTCAGGGATTCCTCGGTTTTTGTCTGAATTTAAACTTTTACACGCAGATGGTTATGACCTTAACTCGCCCGCAGTTAGGACTTTTGATCCCAGCGGCTTTGACGTTGACCCTTCGTTATTGTATTTCGCAGGAAGAAAGCTTCGCGTTCAACCGTCTTCTTCGTAAAATGAAGGGGTGCATGATTTTTCTCTGTAATTTTGCGCGTCATGCTCCCCTCTCCAAATCCAAGGTGCTTCGACCATATCCAAATGGCGCGGATTCCACTTCTGGCCACCGTGGCGACGGGACGTGTGATGTCGAGCTCCCCCGTTTGAGCGGCCATTGCGGCCTCGGACCGCGGAAACAGGGCAACGTATGCTGAAGCAAAGGGCAATCAGATTATTCTGCGCTAACTTCCAACAGGTCGGTTCGTCCTGAAATCTGTATTTTTGAATGGCAACGTTCAGGCACGGTCTTTTCTAGCGGAAAATTTGCACGACACACTCGCTCGCTTAGAACCGTCTGCACGTGGTTCAAGTGAACCACGTATAGGCAGTAATATTCAAGAACATGGAAACTTCTAAGAAATTGGTTGCTTCTCGCGACGTGCAAGTGAAGAACTTCCAGAGCTACTGACATCGCCAGGGACCGGTGGCTTATGACCGGGTGCCGTGAGCACGGCTCGAGGACACGCATTGCGTCGCTCAAGCCCAAGGCTGGCGTTATGTTTAACGACAGGCCCTACCACTTTCGTACCCCCAACATGTTTTAGTAAGTCACGCAGTGGGCGTTTTAAGTGCGAATGCACTTTATAAGCGACCCCAAACCATCCACCGCCGGCGGCGGCGGCGGCGGCGTCGGCGTCCGCAGTGCTCCTCTATATTTAAAAAAGAAACAGCATCCGGCGCCAGGTTTCGATCCGAGGACTTTGCGGCCGCAGCGCGACGCGCTACCGACTAAGCCACGGACGCCAAGCTGATATCAGCGTGAGTAACGCGCCTTATATCTTTAACGCATTCAAACTACGTCGTAAGCGGCGTGCGTTGGCGACTCAGCGGCGTTATAGCGGCTTGATAACTGCGTGGTGTACACGTGACACTACAAACCCGATGGAAGAGATGGAAGAGAAGGCGGCGAGGCGGTGGGCTGCGGGGGCCGAGCGCAAGCGCCGCAAGCGGGCCGACAACCGTGCATTCGCACTTTCACATTCTCCCCCTGGGGGAAATGCGGGGGAATTTTTTAAGTGCAGAGCATTTGATGGGCTGGCCTTGTCGTCTTAAGAGCTCGCTAACGGTCGATGCGACTGCCGAAATCAGGCGGCGCAGCGAGATTACGCACCCAAATAGACCCTTCTGTACCGGAACAGGGAGTCACGCTGACGCTTCGAAAACCGCGCGCCATTTATAGTCATAACCCGTGGTCATAACGTTCAAACCTCGTGAACCGCTGGTGCTTGCCATACATCTCCCCGTTGTTTGGCGCAGAAAAAAAAAAACTTCAGGTTGGTTCCCTGCAAAATTTGTGTATATAATCGGCAGCCACCGCGTTCATTTAGTCAGGAACGCTCGTTGGGTTGGTTTTTACGGTGGGAAGCGAAAAAGCGGCCACAAAGAAAGAAATGGCGCCTTCGAAATGGCGCAGAAAGGCTCGAGCCGCACAAGAAAAGAATGGCGCGTTCGAAATGCCCCAGAAAAGCTCCAGCGCTTGGATCAGAAAAGTGGTGTGCTTGTAAAAATTGGATAACAGCAATTGAAAACCGCGGCGTGCTAACGAATGACCAGGCGCAGACACAGGGTGCTGACGCATCTCTGGTGCACCTTTTTTCTGCGTAATATGCGTAGCGTTTTTGCGCACAGTGTGAAGTACGTCCGGGTAGAGTTCTGCCCGAATTTTTTGTTAACTCTTGTGTTCATGACAGTGGCATTTATGGCTACCTAAGTGAGGTACTGCTTCCGGAAAAACTTCTCTTTTCGCGGTTTTCTCTCGAGTACTTTGCAATCGTGCACCGATTAATGCTGTATAGTGACATTTTTGACACAACGTTGCCGATTCCTTTGTGGAGATCTATATAGAGTGCAGGGCCAGGTCAAGATGAGTGTCAGTGTAAGAAAAAGTGGCCGTGCTGCTTTACGTAATTTTCCTCTTTAAGTCCCACGCTTTTCACACGTTAAAAATATGATGATCAAAAATATTTGCTGGTTTCTTGCAATGAGTCCCGACTCTTTGCGTTGTAAGGAGCCAGAGACAGTAGAGCAGGGGTGTTCCTTTGAAACTAATTGCAAAGAACGCTAAAAAATGACTTCGAGTTTAATAGCCATGAAATCAGTTTCCTGGACGTTGAAAATGACAATGAGTTCGTACACTCTTCTGATGTTACTGTCCCTACACAGTATAGAGAACTCTCGAAAGGCAGTTGCCATAATTATGTTTATGAGAGGCCGAGCAGAGAGCTGTTCTGCGAAAGTGTAAGGGACGTATTAGAAGTGTACAAAGCACAAACGTTCCCACCTCATTCGTTGAACGAGTTGGAAGATGTGGCAAGGCTTCAGCCTGCTTAACAGTGACGTAACAGCAAGTGGTGTACTAGTGCCTTTTCAAACTTTGCAATCATTTTTTTCTTTTGTGTTTGACGACTTGTATGCCAAATACGGTCAATAAAGGAAAAAAATCTTGGAATAGCTCAATCGTTTAGACGTTGGCTTCCCAAAGTAAGGACCTAGGTTCGATCCCGACCAAGGGAAGCGTGTTTCCTTTCACTTCACCCACGATCATCAGCATCGCAAAATAACTGGCCGCGTATCCGCTGCTTTCTTCGCAAATGTCGACAAAAGACGATAGTCTTTGTCGACTTTTTCCATGTAAATGCCTACCTTCGCTTTCCCGCTCACCTCTCATGTTGCCCCTGTTGCGTCGCACTCCTCCCAAGGTAAACACGCTCTAAAGGTTTCCTCAAGTCAATTTGAATTTACCGCGTTCCACTGCTCCAGACAGGGTGCCTCGATGCCAGCGCTGCCGTACGGCAGAAGCGCGCGTGAATCGAGGCGCACTACTTCAACGTTTAAAGACCCGCGTTGCCCCAGTCCACGTGCGTTACAAGCAGAACGTGAAACTTATCTAATGGAACCTTTTGTAACTGTTGGCGTTTGAATTCTTAACCTGCCATCCGCCGCGGTGGCTCAGTGGCCAAGGCGTTGTGCTGCTGAGCACGACGACGCGGGTTCGATTCCCGGCTGCGGCGGCCGCTTTTCTGATGGAGGCGAAAGCAGGCGACAGTCTGCATTTTTTTTGCAGTGACGTAGTATTTCATTTCTCAAATATCAAGCATGTATGAATATCCTTTGTAAAGGCACACTGTAAATGTCCCTTGAGTATTAATTTTCTGTCGTATATTTGCGTAATGTCTTGTTCTTGTTCAACAATGTTGACAAGTATGAACATATAAACCGGACCTAGATGTTTAAATTTCGCTATGAGAATATAGACTATTGCGCAGACTTCGTTTCACTTTGGCCGGGTGGCTGAATCGAGTCACAGATAGACAAACAGGCATATGGACAGACCAAAATTTCTGGGTTTAAGTAGCCCAAGAAAGACTATCATGTTTAAAAAAGTTGGCATTCCCGCAGTTCATTTTCGACGCGAGAGTGAAAAAAAAATTATTTCTGACGAGGCTCAGTCCTAGCTAGTGTCCCTTAGGTGGGGAAGGCACGTCAGGTAACCTTGAGCAGGGTGGGTGGTGGTCACATACGCCATTAGTGAGACGCAGAAAGATTCGCTTTAAAAGGAGTGAAAAAGATTTACATATTTGATAATGCCATCTATACTACACGAAAAATTAAAATAATATAATTGATCTCCTAACGGAAATAAAAAACGAATGGAAAAACCGATAAGGCACGATCATCCTTTCTTTTCCCCTTATTTTACGGTCTTTTTTTTCTGAATAGTCCCACAACTTGTCCAAATAAAGTCGTTGCCGGAGAAAACCAAAGAAACGGTCATATATACTACCGAGACGCGCAAAAGGCCAAGGACAAGCGAATTTCACGGATGCGTGAGAAAGCCTTCTTAAAGGTGACCAAGGAAGTAGCTGCCTTTTTTTCCAACTCACCTGTGGTCAACGTAAGCATCGGTGTGCTGAAGAAGCTTCCAGAGCCTCCCAAGGGATCGGCAAGTCGAGTCCCGTTCTGGTTCGACACGTGGGCAGAGACGGCGTATCTGCCCTTGCCGATGAACTTCGTGAAATATCCGCTGTACGTTCCGTCGTCGGCGTGATTGTCGGGAACTAGAGAAACAGAAGAAACGGACATCAGGACAACAACGACACCTTAACTTCCTCGAAAATATGCTGCAGCCTTCTTTTTTTAGGAAAGTGCACATGCTTACGGGCAGGCAGTGGTCCGCAAATTAAATTGGCGGTAGGAAATTCCAAAATGCTGCTATTCACCAGCGCTCTTTCTCTGATGGGTGATCACTTTATAGGTAATCTGCTGTCACATACGAATTGATGCTCGGCAGTGATACCGACATCATTTGCTTCAAGCAAGCAAATTTCAAATTTGAACTGCGAAAACCGTGTTGAATAGAGAAATATTTTTTCAGGTAGAAGTACAGCACTTGTCAAAATTTTCCTCGTCAAGCCGGAAGTGCGCAGGCCGCCAAAAAATCGATGTAGAAGCATACGAGCCGAGCAAGGCTGAAACGTTTTACGCCGGAAAGCTAGAGAAAACACCCTAATTTCTTACTGTAATAAAATACTTTTGTCACATTAAAATGTAAAGCTTATTCTTTGACTTTTTCGGTGTCCAGAAGGCTTAGGATTGGCCTAAAAATTTTGACAAAGGGAGTACGTGAGTAATACACAGAACACCTAATTCTTCTGCCGCCACTAATACCATAATTCAGAATTATTCTCATATGTGTGAGGAACAGACGAACACATTTCGGTAAATTTACTGGATGTAAAACAAAATTTTTGCCATGGCTGTACCCACATTTCGGGCTTTGACGGTAATCGATTGTATATATAAAATACCGTAGCCTTTCTTGAATACGTAAACATGAAAATATGTCTGTCCGTCTGTCTGTCTGTCTGTCTGTCTGTCTGTCTGTCTGTCTGTCTGTCTGTCTGTCTGTCTGTCTGTCTGTCTGTCTGTCTGTTCATTTACCAGCCCGACGAAGAATTCAAAAAATGATTGGGCGAGAAGTATATACTACGAATAATGCCTTTCCAAAAAGTAGGGCAGCCAGTCTGCTTTCCAACACTGTTCGGCTCTTTTATTATGTCTCTTTTTTAAATCTGGATGCTCTGGATGCTTGTGTTCAAAAGCGGAACATTAATATCCTAGTCTGCACAGTGCGTCCGTTTATCGCCAGAGCCTGCCAGCTGGTTCGTAGCCATGAGTGCCTTAAAAACAGGTTTCTTAGCCTTGTGGAAAAAAGGTGGCAAATAAAAAAAGGCAATTTCAATAGATCTACGATTTAAAAATCGGTACCCTTTGGTAATGCAAGCTGCAAAGGTGTTTTTAATCTTAAAACAAAATGATCTTTTGTAGTATTTGTGTGCGACTCTTCTGACATTGAAAAACGGTATTGCATGCTAGTATGAGCAAAAAATTATGCCAGTGCCACTTTCTGATGTGTAATGGTCGTCGATGCACTAAGAGATTTTTCATCAGGGCAGAAAGGAAGTATCAAATAAAATTGATTTCTCGTGGAATTTGCGCGCGACGCTTTTGGCGTGAAAGAATGGCACTACATGCAGGTCTGGGCAGTTAATTAAGGCAATGCCACTTTTCGTGCTGGTCAATTCAGCACAAAAGAGAACAAGAAGCTCGGATATTTTACCTCGCCCGTCGTCGAGGAGTAGGAACGTCGACTTGTGAGGCTGGCCACGAACCTTCGGACCAGTTACCTCGGCGTGAACTACGGCGTTCAAAACTACTTGCTTGCCCTTGGTAACTTTTGCATACACGATAGCTTCGTTTGGCTGGCCGACCAGTATGCTTCCGACCTCGCAAGTGACTCTAATCGGCTCGCCGCCATCTTTTCTGGCTTGGGACTTGACTTGGACGCTCACATCGATTTCGTCAGGGCTGTCCGTCTCCAGGTGAAGCGTCCAGGTTCCTACCTATGACGAGTATTATAAAGCAATTAGTTTGGGTTGATGAAATCAAACAACAGCAACGAACGTCTGCGAGCGCCTTAATCAGAGCACCAGCGAAGCGGTTTACATTTAAAGACATTGAACTCTGAACTGAAAGGTTGGCAAATATTCCTAGGAGCGGTGTAGTATTAACCCCGCAATGCCGAATGTGTCATATAGGATACGCCATCTTTCGGATTTTTTTACTCGCACCTAGTCCTTTCAACGGCCAAGAAATATCCACTGTATCTTTTATGATACCTCCTAAGCCTTTTTTTCAAAAAATTATAGCTCTATAACTGGCCGCATGGAGTCCCAAAGGCAGTTTTAAGATGGGTTCCTCCATCGTAAGCGCGTGCGGCGGTTCTGAGCCTACTTTCAATGGCTGTATGATGCACTTTTTTGTGGGGTATATACCTACTTTATAGGTAGGTATACGTATACCTGCATGTAAATGGGTATATCCTATATTATATACCTACAGTATTTCTGTAGGCATACACATACTTACTTTTTTGCTTTTATGACACATTATGTTATTTTATAACCCTTGGAGAAAGGGATGTTTTATTCGCCTTTCTTTATTGTTTGAATCGCTAACTATAATGTAATAAAGCATTAGAACATTTATCTATTGTTTTCATTGTTCGGGCATTACATGGTTAAGGTTTACGTTACCTTAGCGGGGTTTGGAATGGAGACGACTATGCCGGAACCGTCGGGGGTTTTCTTGCAGGATTGGCACCTCCTTCCACTGGGATCCACCAGCCACGCCTTCATACCGAAACTGTCGGGGTTGTTACGTTTAACGATGACCACGGTTTCATTGCCCACTCCGCCGTCGATTTGGAATTCCTTTTCAAACTTCTTGTAGAATACATCCACAGCGTCCACTAGCTGCACGCGCAGAAATAACGTGTGAAACGGGATGGCTCATCGTGCCACGACACCGACAGCAAGAGGCGGCAGCGAAGCGGTGACGACGCTACGGCAACAAAGATTACCCAAAATGTGGGGTACACACTACCGTCGTGTCGGAATAATGCTTGGGTAATGAACACCCTCAACGGACAGTGTAGTGAATTTTAAACATTGCGAGATCACTTGGGCAAAATAAATTCTGGAGTCCTTATAGGCCAGGTTTTGACAACTTCGAACTTTTTTAGTAAACTTCGGTCTTATTTTGTACTCCGATCTATAGTACTTATTTAGTAAAGAACCCGTAGTGGCTGCCCACAATCTGCATTAGGGCCGCTATCATCATCATCCGCGTCCTTTCACGATCACCATTAGCAGTGGCTTTCTGCATTCATTGACTGTGCGCAAGCCCGGCCGGAACTGCAGAGCCGCGCAGAGCTACCGCGCCGCTGCGCAGTTGTATTTGATCTTCTCTCGCGTGGCAGTGCTGACGCGCAAGTACCAGGACAGCTGATGATGATCGTGAAAGGATGCGGATGATGATGATAGTGGCGCTAAATTCGATGGTGCTGCCACCACTACAAAACCAATTCCAAAGTGCTCTTCTTTTTCTTCATCCTCCTTACCGCTTTCCTACTACGTTTTCTATGAGGCATATGGTTTCGGATTCTCCGATCCCCCGACCACGGCACTGGCAAAATTAGTCGGCCGGCTCGCGCAGTGAAATCTCGACCACGACAGGATTTCTACCCGGAAGAATGTGGCTTTATTTTGTTATATTGCAGACATATATGCTTCGTAAAGCCTATACTCCACGCCAGCTTATATGCGATACATACGAATACTGGCCTGCGAAGCAACGCTGATTTCACTTCAGTTGATCTGTAAGCTGCATAAGCTTCTGCCTGTACGGTTGGTGCTAAGGACACCGTCAAATAACTTCACAAAAACATTTCGCGTCATTTCGGGTCATTGCTGTAGTTGTTGCCACCGGCCCAGGCGTCGAATTTCATTATTTTGCTATCAAGCTATATAAATTGAATATCGCTTTGGTGACAGGATGAACGATGAGAAGTATGTTTATTTGGGCCCGTCTATGCAATGTGAACACCAACTGAAGTTTCGAAATTTCGTGTCATTGCCGCTTTAACAGAGTGGAATGGCCGTTGATTTTTTTTCTAAAGCATGTGTTTCCTAGTGTTCGGGCAATGCATGCGTGACGTCGCAACTAAATGAGTCACGCTTGAAATTTTGGCCGATCGTCGCGGTGGCTACTAGTAATTCCGCAGTTGTCACAGTCACAGCAGCCTTGCCACGCAGTTGAATATACCTGCCGTCGGGTGATTTCAGCATAGAGCATGGAAGGGCCGGCGGTCTTTTTAATTAACGAGATAGATCACATTGTGAGACACATGAATTCTTCATGACATTTAAACATGTGTGCTCCCGTAAAGTTGTGTATTTTTGTTTTAGTGGCAGTCACAGCCATTTTTCTTACGTAACCTTTAAAATTCACGAGATAAAGTTGGCTTGATAAAAAGGTGGCTCACACGTTGCGCCTGTAACAACGCGTATGTTTTTCCCTCTGTGATAGCTGTACAGCCATGTAGGAGCGATACTACGTCGTATTGACTACCCAGACAAGAAATAGTTTAAATAGCAAGTGCTGTCAACACCAACCCGAATAAAGGAGCTCAACAGCCTGGCAGCCTTCATCATGAAGAGAACCCGGAGCTGCCTGAAGCAAAGCGGCCTTTAGCCTCCCCACTGCCCTCTCTTGCGTCCCGTTTTCATTTAAATTGGATATTTATTTGCCCCTCTACATCACCCTCGATTTTTGGAAAACACATCCGCCGAACTGCAATACAAACTAGAACCCACACACACACACACACACACACACACACACACACACACACACACATATATATATATATATATATATATATATATATATATATATATATATATATATATATATATATATATATATATATATATATATATATAATATAGGACGCATACCGTTTGCGGCCGCTGAATATGGTCCACTTGCGCAGTCGTGGCCTCAATGAAGGCTGTTTCCAATTCCAGAGCAAGGTTTCCCTGGAGGTCCTGGTATGCGTAAGCCTTTGCCTTTGTTGCAATAGCGAGTTCCTCAAGCTTGTGGTCTGCCGTGGCACCAAGCGCCACCGTGTTGACCGTGACTTTCGCTTTCTCGACCTTAGGCTTTACAGCTTTAATGTCCGGGCGAACGTTTTCTTCGCCATCGCTCATGAGGATGATGATGGCTCCCTCTGGAACCTCGCTCGGGGTGTTAAGCAGCTGCAACAATTCAAACAAATAGGCATCTCTAGTTTTTATCTGCTAGAAATACAAAAAAAGATCTTAACTTCATATTTAAATTTTATTTTTCTTACAGCGGTTTTTTATAATCAAAACTTAATATAGAGTCTATGCCAGAAGCCTCGGCATTTTTTAAACATGATAGCTGGGTATCCCTCAGCCTTTCCAGTCGTTGATCGAACAAACGCGGACAGACACCATTTGTTTCTTGCGCTTTAAAATGTGGATGGCTGAATAGCGCCAGGCTGTCGGCCATAAATAACGATTCGAAAAAGTCGTCCTTTGTTACGTTCGATGTAAAAGTTTGTTACGTTCGATGTAAAAGTTTGGAGACAATTAGGACACCGCGTCTATCTCGATATAGCGCAACGCAAGCGCAGAAGAACGTAATACGCCACAGTGAGCTCAGGATTTCATGGCTCATGGTTATTGTAGATGTAGGGTATTGCAAGTTTTCTGTTAACGTTTCTGTTCAGTCAGCGTCGCACCAAAAAGTGTGAAGCAAAATCAAAAAAACATTGCTTGCTTACCGTTACATATAAATTGAAGGCTATCTGCTCCGTGACTCGCAGGAAACGTTTACGTCATAGCTCTCTTACTCGAAAGAATAAATGCTACGAAAGCACAGCACTGAGGAAAGTCGTGCCCAGTTTCAATTATCAGCCTACCTCGAGGGCCTTTTCTAGGCCGCATCCGATGCAGGTGGATGCGTCAGTACGTAGGCCTGCTATCTTGTCTAAAAACCCTCGTCGTGTGTTTATATTCACTGGCATGAGCGGGTGAAGCACGGTTGCTTTTGTACTGAAGGTAACTATGGCCAGTCGTTGAGAGCTGTCTTGGATGTCTTTGATGTAGCGGGTTGCGGCCTCTTTCAGGAATTCCAGCCGGTCGTGACTCTGCATGAGTGAAGAGAGAGAGTCAACTTTATTAACACATGGTGCCCCTAGGACCTGAAGGCCAACTACTCCCGTTGAGCCAGCCGTATCTGGATTTGAGCGCGTCAGTCCGCCAGCCACTCCTCGCACTAAGCGAAAGTGGTGAGAGGTACAGACGGGAGAGTGGGATTATTGGCGCAAGCCTTAACTGTGTGCAAAAGAGCAAGAGCAAGTACGTAGGCGAGTCATCAACCAACCGACTAGCATATACATAAGGCTATCATTTTATTAATACATTCGTAACAAACCATCTTTGCAATTGCTTCTTGCATATGAGTAAAATGAGGATAGCTTCCATAACACTAGAAAAGGTTCACGTTGAGCGTCAGCGCACAAGCAGGTAGACATCAAACTATACCGACAGTATTTTACGTCTAAGCGCCGAAAAGTGCTTGTGTGTTGCGCGTATTTTTCTTGCAAAGTTATCATTGGGAGGAAAAATTCGTGTGGGTGTAGAGTCAAGGCCAGAAGATAGTTCAACATGGCCTAACACTGGTGCTGTGCTATTGAACTTTTCGTAACGCAAACTGCCTATACTTGTCTGCCGAGGGTTCTCGCGAAGCTACTCTTCACCCAAAAGGTTTTTTGCGTTCCCTATATCCATTTCATAAAACGGTTGCACTGTAACTTCAGAAAGAGTTGATCTGGTGAACGAGTTAAGGTTGTGTGTTCAAGCTGAAACGCGCGCGAGAAGCGGCACATAGGGGCGAAAATTTTAGATCCAGCAGTCAAGTTCTTTGCGAAGCCGCCCAAGTTTAAATAATAACTATATGAGCACAATTCGCAAAAAAAATCCTCGCCTCCGCACCCATCCCTGTTAAACTAGTTTCACTTTGGATATTCGGTTATGAAGGGGACAGTTTCCCCACACGTCGGAAAATGTTTAGTACATAATTTCTGAGAGAGCACATAGATGTTGTATTCCACCGCAGGTGCCTGTAGTTCGATATTAGGTGCCTTTGATTTTTCTTTCATCCCCTTGTATCGCGACATCTATAGCGGGCATGAAAGGGGCTTTTAATTTAAATAGTTTTGGGCGCCCCAGTAGAAGTATACGCCGCCCTTACTTCATTATCGTACAGTCTTGTCCAGAATAATCATTATCGGTTTGTATTTGCCACGGCTGAAACTCTGCCTGTTCGAAGTTCGAAGAATGGAAATGCGGAATATTTACTAGAGTATATAATTTAGCATTCATGTATATTTTGGCTTTTCCACAGCCAGCTTCATGGTTCCCCCAACTCTTTTTATTTAAATATAGTTTGATACGCACATTGTGAGGTGTGAGTAAACTAATGCTTACCTTCATGCTTCCGGATACATCCAGGACAAGTACGACGCGCTGGGCAAGGTCTTCTTTCTGTTGTTCCTCCTCGAATGTAACTTGAATCTTCTTCGACATATCCGGCCTGGGTAGACTGGGAAGACGAAATTAAAAAACATTGATTGTGGCTGGGTCACTTACACGTTAAATAACACCTCTTTTTCTTTTAAACAACGCGAACAAAATGAGCGGTTGTATGATTTGTTTGAAAACGTAGGGAGTTGCCTGATAAATGTTACGACTCTCCTCGACTGAATGGATTGGCAGTAATGGTTGGAAACAGTTGTTGTTGGTTGTGTCTTGTTACATGTAAAGATGCTAAGCCAGGCGCACTGTGTCCAATCGACGCTTTGGGAAATCAAATGACGCCAACGCCGTTTTCAACATTATTTATGGCATCATGTGCTGCGCCAATTTCCCTTTTCTTTTACATAATTTACTCCCATTGTCTCGTCCAGGGACATAACCCAGCATTATCGCCTTCAGAGACAGACCCTACCTTCGCCTTACCCTGACCTTTCCAGAGAACAACAAACTACCGTACGGCCATACGGTTCATACAATCCGGCTCCTTCTCCCACCCGACGCGTCTTCACTTACTGCACCCGAATCGCTACGTCGCTGAATGTAAAATTTGCTAAGAAGTAGCAACACTCTGCCCCATAATCGGGGTGTGCGATTTTAGCCCTGAGCCCCCTCCTCTCTTTCCGTCAACTACCGAACAAGAGCAATGGGCGATGCTGCTGTCCAGCTTCTCTCTGCCTACCCAGCTTCAGCTGTGGACAGAGCACAGGCGGCGCGGACTGCATATGGGCTCCAGTGAAGAAGGAACCACTGCCCTGGGCCGCACTCTGGTCCGTTCATAAATCTGAAAAGAAGTATTTCCACCTCCTCCTGTCTCTCATCCCGCTCCTCGTCCTCCACCGCCTCCTCTTGCGTCTCGGCCACCGATCTCGTCGCGTCGGTCCGCGGCGGCAGAGACGGAGGAATGAGATCGTCTGACACCGGGTATAGTTTCCTTTTATTTTTAAAGACGAGAGTCTTTCTTGGGCTACTTAAACCCAGAAATTTTGGTCTGTCTGTATGTCTGTGACTCGATTCAGCCACCCGGCCAAAGCAAAGCAATGCCTGCGCAACAGTCTTATATAGTCACAGCTAAATCTTCCCGTCTATGTCCGGTGTAACGTTCATACTTGTCAACATTGTTGAAGAAGAACAAGACATTACGCAAATATGAGACAACAAATCAATACAGAAGTGATATTTGCAGTGTTCCTTTATAAAAAAATCAAACATGCTTGACTTCTGCGAAATTAAATACTTCATCAACTGCAGAAAAAGAATTCACTCCGCCGTCGCCTGCTGTCGCCCGCGCCACTATAGCTTCTGGCGCAATTTTAAGAAATCAACCGGCAAAAGTTACTCAAGGTTCCACTAGATAGGTTCCACGTTCTGCTTGCGACGCACGTGGAGTAGGGAAACGGGGTTCTATAAACGCTGAAGTAGGGCGCCTCGATTAACGCACGTCTTCGCCGTACACCAGCGTTCGCATCGCGACACCCGGTTTGGAGCAGTGGAACGCGGGAAATTTAAAATGATTTAACCAAACCTTTGGCGGCCTTACCTTGGGAGGAGCGCGACGCAAGAGGAACAACATGAGAGGTGAGCGGGAAAGCGAAGGGAGGCATTTACTTCGCAAAAGCCGATAGAGACTATCGTCTTTTGACGACATTTGCAACGAAAGGTGCAGATACGGGGTCAATTTTTTCAAAAAAGTTTCCACTCATGTGCTACACCAATACAACTCAACCAACCACCGTTCATACATAATGCATTGATTTATCCTTACCAAGAATATCTCTTCGAAGTAATAAAGCGTGTGGTTAAGTGCATTTCACTTCTATCTGGATTCGCTATTTGTAGAGCGACGTGAGGTAATTTCAGTGACGTCGCATGGGTAATCATTGTGGGTGCGGTTTACAGCTTTGCTTCGACCAACCACACTCACAGGGTGGATTGGCGACAATTTGTTTTTTGTAAATGAGATTTCTGTACATATTTTGTCGCGCATAAGTTTATTTACCGACGATATTGTTTTATATCTACAGGTTCGGAACGAAGGTGACATTTCTCCCTACATTAGGTTGTAACTCTCAGTCGGACGTCAGCTCGCCACTGATAATATCAAAACTAAACATGACTCCTTCTCGCACTTTATAAAGCTACAAACTGCACAATAAAAGCTTCATGTACCCTTCCTGATAGCGCAGTCACATATCTTCAAAGCAATGCTAACAGCGTACAGAAAATGCCGCGTAATTATAGTCACAATTCAAATGTACGTATAATTCGGCCTGCTGGATTACGTACCGTACTCACGGACGTTCACGTACCTTTTGAAGTCAGCGTTCGCGCTGATCACTTGCCACGTCGACCTCTCTTGGCACAGGGCGTTCTGCTTGTTAGGGGCGAATGGATTATGGTGACGAGGTCCACTGTTCTGGTCACAGAACTGGCTTACCTGACAAAATAGTGAAATAACAAAAAAAAAAAACCAACAGCTTCACAGTGAGTTGCCGTTTTCTGATAGTAAATGGATATCGAATGGTCAGAAACATTGCCTAAGATAAAATAGGAATAAAAATTTTTGCAAGTTACAAACCCGCCCCAAAAGAAGTCGCAGCTTGTACTTGGTCTCCAGTAACCTCGCATCGAGAACTCGCATGGTCTTAATGTTTTAGTAACGACTTAAAATTTTATTATAAAAATAATTTAGCCTTCAATTTTATCCTGACAAAATGGACGGCAAAAAGTTTGTCCTGAGCTGCTTCTGTACCTCATAAGTGGTAGCGGTCAATTTGAGAAAAATTTTTGTTGCTCTCGACTGCTCTTCGCCTTGGGCCCAGTTTAAATGAACACCCAACATTAGAGAAATGCCACGCATCCAAGCAAGACAATTATTTCTTATTCATCTTCCTAACGGCTAAACAAAACGTTTTTCTTCTGTTTCACTGACTGCAAAATTGTTCGTGTGCGAGTTTTGTTCGTCAGGGCTCTGCCTTATCGAAGCGCGCACAGATTACGGACATATAAAAAAACACAGAAGTACTCTCACATTTGCGATGTAGGGCATGAACATAACGGAAGACTCGACGGGTGTCCCTGCAGGTTGGCGCATGGTGACCACGCAGTCCTCCATGAACCGACATTTGTTGTCCATCCTGCATTTTCCGCCTTTTGAAGTTCTAGCCACGAAGCCTATCCTTTCCGAGCAGGCGTTGAGTCTAACCTGAGGAGAGCAGTAGCCAGTTAGGTGTAACAAAGGAAGGAAATGAAAAGATGTGCGTCGTGTAGGAACGCCAATACGCACCACCAAAAATATTTCATGCGCCAACATCTTCTCCCTTCGCGCCCAGATTAGCTTCGTAGGCAAGATTTAATGTTCTATCTACAGCACCAATGGCGCCACCGTTTGCTATCCGCTGGAAACCATAGCACTTGAAGCGTTCATTTTGCAATCGGGGAAATTGGGTACCTCAGGCTTGTGCGCACGTGCGTGTTTCCTCGAGGCAGTTCCCTTTCAGCTCGCTCTTCTGTCAGGAGACATGAACTTGCTTGACCTGGCTTCCACGATAACATTAAAAAGTTCCCGGATGTGCTGGCATTTCGGTCGCTAGTGAAAATGAGAGCTAATAATAATAGTTTAGGGCTATTTCCGGAGTTCTGACTAAACATTTTCGGCAATATTTTATACGCACTTCGTTCCTCCGTCGGCCGCATGAAAAAGATCTACAAGAGCTGCTTCTAACATAATATATTCCCAACTACTTTATTTTGAAATTATTTTGCAATTCCACTAATCAGTTAATAGGTGTACACTTGGGCTTTTTTTATGTCACGGCGGGGTACGCAGTTATTTCACAGTAGAGTTATTCTTCGACTGCTTTTACTTCGCTTAATTTTCTTCGTCTCAATTCAGATCCTTCACAGTCGTCGTGACTTTTTCCCCGTGCTGGTTTTCCCTTCGAATGTCTTTTTCCAGCAATAATTCGCGTATCGCGCATGCGTTTGGTATTCTAATTAAACGACGTGGCTCAGATGTTTTACTCACCATCCCATTGTGGCAATAGGTGAGGGGGTACTTCTTGTCTCCGAGGCTTCCATATTCATCGAACACGCCGTACCGCAAATGGGCCCATTCGTGCACGAACACGTAAGCTGTAAAGTGCGTGATGGCATAAGGTAGTAGTAGCAGTAGAACTTTTATTGTGAGAAGAAAGGGGAAGGGGACAGGGGTGAAAAGTTGAGAGGTAGTTCATGGTTGGGGCCCGACGTCCAGGGCTCCGGATGCAACGGCTCCCACCATGGCTCTCTAGATCAGACATAGCTGATCTTCGAGAAATGAGCTGGTAAGGGCTGCCTCCCATGTCTCTCAATGTCTCGCTTATCCCCAGCTACTAAAATGTTATGGTCGCGGAAAAAGAAATGTGTGGGCTCAAAACTGGAGAGCCGAAGTCATGCGTAAGTTCAAGTTTCCATCGGTAGGCCTTCGACGATAAATACTATGCAGAGGCAAGGAGTCGTCGCAATCTTCCACAGGCTAGTGTAGGTCACGTCATCTGAGGGAGAATTCTCACTCTTGCCATTTTTTTTACGTTACAGGGTGAGCTCTGATTTTGAGCCCTACAAGGAAGCTCTGATTTGGAGCAGAGAGCAGGTACACGTCTGTGTGGCCGCTGTGCTATAGTCCTACTCTCTCTCGCCAAAAAATCGTGTATACTGCAACCGATCGCCTACAACATTTTGAAGCCTTTGCTCGGCAGAATGGTTATAGATGCGTGCAGTCGTTAGGCTAGACAACCACAGAATACACGATCCGAATATTACTGTTCTGCCAGATGAGACAAGTTAAAAACCACCGCAAAATAAGCACCTCGCCAAAAACCGTCGATCATACTTGAGCAAGACATTCTCACTGCGTTGGTTGATTCGTCAAAAGCAATTTCCGCCCTGCTTTCCAGGAAAGAGGCATTCGGCTCTGAAGGAAGTAAACCACGTTCTCGGCAGCAGTGCGAAGAAGCACGAAAGAACCAGACAAAAAAATTTGGCCTTCGTGTCTTGATGCAGTCCAAATTGTTTTTGACGAACTTTGTATTCTTACTGAGTTATTGTTCAGTTGTTTGCAACAAAATGCCTATGAATATCATTTTATTTGTATGGTTTTCCGAAACCAGACAACTCGCATTAAGCCATGCATGAACGCTGCACAAAGGCGCTCGAGCCTTTTAGACCTCAAGTGAATTCCTCTTTGCTAACCTACGGCTCACTTAAATTGACTTTCCACAGCGAAGCTGTTAGCCTCTCGTTGGTTGGAAAATTTTGTGTTGTAAACAAAAATTACAGGGAATATCCAACAGTTCTCGCCGAATACGCCGAGCACATGCATTAAGCTAGGCAGAACCTAGCATTTTGCCGCAAGAGAAGCCCAGCGCAATCTTTCCTTGCAATTAGGCATACAGCACAGAGTTCAGTATTCGTATAAAAAACAAGACAACATTCGAAACCGCGCGGTAGTTCATAAGGCGCCTGTGAGAATTGTGACCCCTTATGTGTTACCGGTCAAGACAAAGTTTGCAGCTGCTCGCGAAAAGGGGGTCGGACATCATTTGAGGGAAGCGCAGATCCTTTGCCGCCAGGGAAGTCGAACGTAAGTGACAAGCCGAGACGACAAGGAACATTTCGTACCCTCCCACATCAGCTGGGACACATCAGCTGGGCGCGGCGTGAGTGAGGCCGGAGATGACAAATGCCTGAGCGAGCCGAAGAGTATCCGTTTCTTTCATGCCTTGGCGTCGGTTGGTGATGCGACGAATCATATGTGTTACCTGATCAGTCGCTTTACTGAGGTTGTCAGCACCTGGGCTCCTGGACTGAGGAACCTCTCTCACATTGTTGCATAATAAAGTTGTCTCTCTCTGTCTTCCAAACCAGCATGTGTTGTGGTCTACAAAAGCTTCGCTGGACATCCACTTTCGCAGGGCGTGATGGCGACCAATTTTTTTTTTTGATAAAAATACGGTTTATCCTCCTTTGGGGCGTCTGCTCAAAAGGGGCGTGATTACGCGTTTACATTGCTTTTGGAATTTTCAGCAAATCGAAACGATCCTCCTATGGGTACTCATGCATCCTATACATCGGTGAAATACGGATGTTGGACGCTGGAACGAAAAAAAAAAAAAACCAAGCAAAGCAGCATGGCTACGTTGCGGTGCAAACATGATTTAGGAAGTCGCTTTTGTTAGTCTGCAATGTTTTCATGCCATGAAACGGAACCTGGGGTCGCTAATACGCTACAGGGGATGACAGATACAGCCACGCGGACGCGGACGTGGTGGTTGCAAGGGACTCCTGCCGTGAACCAGCGAATCGGGGCCACCACGTTCCCACTTCCGCTCCAAGGATGTCAGATCAGGAGTGGGACCCTGTGGCGAAAGCTCACGTCCGGAACGGGTCCTTCTCAAGACAAGCAGGAAGGCTAAGTAGAGCAATTCGTGAACCTTTACCTACGTGATTACTTTGTGAAAGGATCGTAGGGCATGCGTGTGGAACATTCGTTTGTAGACTTACGTCTAACATGGGCACGGAGCTGGTTGTGGCTTTTAAATAGAACTGTTGAGACGGATAACTTTGCTTTTTAAAAGGTTTAATGCTGACAAAATTACGGCGGACCGGGTATTCACACGCGCGTATACATGTTACAAACACGAAGTGAGGGTCAATAACGGCGGGGCAGATGCATGCAGAAACCAAGAAATTGCCGTTAATATCAAACTGTGGCTATGGAGTGAGGCAGTTTTTTCAAAAATTTTTACCACATCTTTCACCAGGTTTTTTTGCAAAACCTTTTAATATGAACGCGGATATGCCGCGATTCCAGCCAGCGCCTGTCCGAAAATGGTGCTATCACACCAAGGGGGAAACAACAGCCGTCCTTGTAGGGTAGTAGCTGCAACAGCCGGTGTATACCAGATGTTAAAGCTAATGATTTCGTTTGAAGCCTGATGTCGTCAACCGGTGTGTGTAGCTTGATACAAAACGAGTTTGACGTTGCTAGGCACCTTCCCATCTTAATAGTAAGGCTGCCCAAACGTTAGGCCTAAGTATACCCCACACAAGGGTGGATGACGATGTTACTGAGTCGCAGCAGTGAAGATAAACGGAACACGCACTGAGAACAACAACTAGTGCAGCGTTCTGCGCCGGACATGATAGAGACAATAAATGCAACCAAGCGAGTGGTTTCAAAACAAAGTGTGACATTCCCATAGCCGTTTTAGCGTTGATTCGGTGCTGAAAGATGCTTTAATTGCCCAGATACCGCTAACAAACGCTGATCAAACGCGAAACAAACAGCGAATGCGGTCGCTGTTGTTACGATAAACCGGAGGGAAGTGAGGCAGCCGGGGCGTAGAATGGTATGACGCGAACCAATGCAACGCTACTACGTACTCAGCGGTTTGGTCGGTTTCGGTCAAACCAGTCGTCAGTCGTGCTTTCCCGAACTCCCGGACGTTGTTTGCAACTCCGGACCACTAAGCGAATTGTTCCTCCATGAAATTTGTGATCAGTATCGACGCTGTGTTGCAGAAAAGCATATTGTCCATTTTAGGGCCAGTGAATGTTGGTACTGAACCAACTGCTCGTGCGCAGCTCGCACGTTTCCACGAAAGCGGTATCACCGCAACAAGTACGGATTGGTAGCGGTATCTAGCGGCAGCCGAGGAGAAACGGAGCGCACGCCAGACGTTTTAACCACCTCCGATGCATGTTGCGCCGTTTAGCCGGTGGCGATGGCACCTGTCTTCACGTTTCGGCTATTTTCTACCTTATTTTTAAAAAGGCTACGCATAAGATTGGCATGTTCATGTTCTCGGTAAGCTAATCCATCAATATAGCTCAACTTGCATTTTGACTTTAGAACACGTTGCAGCCCACTGTTTGGCTTTGAGGTGTTACGTCGTCAACATTCACCCGAAGCTTGACGTACAATGAGCATGACGTTGGTTGGGCCGTCGTTAGGCCTAAAGTGTTCATTACGAAAGGCTAAGGCTCAACATAGGCCTATCAATTATGGGTGGCTGGTTGGGGCGCTTATTTTTGGTGACGGAGGGAAGGAGATACACAAGTAAGCGAGGATGAACGTGCTTTCGTCTCCACTTTGTAAGATGAACGTATTGCCGGTGACCCCTGCCACTCTTTTGTAATCAAAGAGCGTCTACGATATGAAAGAGAACTTAGCAAAAAAAGCAAATAGAAGCACTCTTAAAAAGATTACTTCGATCCACAAGCTAAAAAAGGTGAAAAACCATGTTGCACGTGTTGAATTCAAACAAAAGCATAAAAGCCACAAACCGCGGGAAATTCGAACTTGCCTGGGTTCAGCGTCTTCCGTGCCGTAGCATTTTGTGTCAGGGCCAAGAATCCTGGTGTGAGTTGGATAAAATCTCCTGGGTGGCCGCAAGGCTTCGGTTGCTGGGTGAACGGCATGTCGCCGCGTGCTTTGGTGGGAACCTCGACGCGCACGTCGCTCTTCTCGAACGAACTCTGGGACAGTGGCCGTGCACTGGATCTCTTGGGCCACGTGTTGGGTAGTTCGATGATCACTTGCTTAAAATACACGCGCCCGTTTGTTGCCCGATGAAGGAACTCACTTGAAGACCCGAACAGTTCCTGCACGTTTTAGAAAGATTCGAAAAGTAGAGCACGATAATCACGTGCCTCGATTTCCGGTGCGCTACGCGAAAGCAGATTTGAAGTAGGGTAACTTGGAGCATGTCAGGGTAGAACAGCGCTAACACAGCGCTAACAAGAGTCTGTCGTCTTTTTGTGTGCCCCGTTATACCGCTGTTCCATCTTGATATCTACACGAAAGCCTTTTGGCAGCCCGAACAAAACCAGAATTGAGACAAAGTCGCCTACTTGCCAGCTAATAAAGCCTGCATTCTGAACGCTATCAGAATATCAAAAATAAGGCATGGGGCTAAATTCAAAGCTTTGGAGGCGTGATTGACTAAATGTGTCACTTCTCATCCGCACTGTACTGGAAGGATAAAAACTACCGGGACATCACAGAATCTCCGCCTTTTGTTTAATCTACACCCGTCGCTTGGCGGTTGCAACCTGCCTTTATTTCGTTATGTAATTTTTGGTGTGTAAGTGGATTGCGAGGCGTAGTAGAACTGGCGCGAAGCTGCTTTGTGAGCCCGCGCAGAGCTGCCGAATATTTTCAAGCTTTACCGATGCACTGGTCTCATTTCCGGTACTACTTTTGGAAGAATACTTGACGTGCTGCAACATGCAAAGACGGATTACCAGAGGGAGGCACCAAAAACATATGGCGCGTGTTCTGCTCTATTGCATGTTCTTAATCCCAGTGAATTGGACTTATGGTTAAGGCCCCATATCCCCAGCTTGTCTCTACCCACGTATCGCCAGCGTTTAGGGTAGTTCAACTCTTACTCAGTGTTCATTATTTCATATTACATTGCTTTATTCTGGGCGGTAAATTTTGACGATTGTTGTACCTATCTAAATATGGGATGCATTGCCTTTTCCAGTTCCATTATGGGTGCGTATGCACGGATGTTCCCCATCGCTCAACGCGCCCACACGTCTAACGCTCGCAACGCCACACGAGTCACGCGGCGTCATATACAGACAAAGCTCGAAATGTGGTCTTTGCATCACACGAGTTCCTCGCAGAATGCGAGTACTGTGCTCACCTTGACATTTTCAACGGTAGTCTCATCGTAAGGAATGTCCTTGCTGATGGAGACCTTGATGTCTTTGTAGCCACCATCTCTGAGGTCGATTTGTACGGATGACGCAGTGGATATAAAACAGAGCAACGCACTCGCGACGACCAGCATCCTTCCCATTGCGCTCCAGCTGGGAGGAGACGAGGAGGCCGTGAGCTGCTTGATGTTGTGGCGCCAGAACCATGTAAAGGAAGCCAGAAAAGTTCACAACCAGAATAATCAGACGACGCTAAAAGTAGAATTAGGTGCATAATTTTGAATCCTGCTGACTGTTCGGTTAGTAGTTATGCCTATTACTCAGGTAGTGCAACAATTTAAAATTTATTCAACTGGGACGGCGATGTAAGGAAGCGATCAAGGAAATCAATCGGCTTGTACATATGGGTATAAATTACCCATGTATGAAGAAATATGGGGTTGTTATTTCTCTGCAGTAATAGGAACTAATTTTTGTTGTATTTAGAGTCCGAACAGAAAGGTAATAGTCTATATTAAAGCAACGCTCGGTGAGATGCTGATTTTTCCAAGCAGACTAAGCAGCACTAAAACGCTTTTTATCACTGTTTACATTAACACTGTCATCCTAATTATGCAAGACGTTATTACTGCTCATTACTTCATTGCTTCGTGTAACGCTAGTTTTAAGAAAAGAGTAATAGTCCATACATGTGCAAACATTTCAAAAATCGTTTATAAATGATCCATAGCTCCGTACTCACGCATTGCACCGGTGTTATTGGGGTTTACTAGTGATTATCTTCAACACGTCCCTATTACAAAAGGTATCTACATGGCTCATACAATCTGTCGTCTAATAACAGCCTTTGTATAAAAATTGCAGATAAAATTTGTGAAATAACATTTTAATCTATACAATATTTCCTTCTTTGAAAGGAGAATCGGTAGATATCCATTTTTGTAAAAGACATTTTGTGGTGTCACTGCTCGGTGGATTTACGTGATACGACTAGACAGTGGTGTAGCTTCGGGGGAAGGAACACTCGCAAAATCCTCATTGATTTTTTCTTCACGTGTTTTTAATGCGTGCGGTATGTGCGCTATTACATGTCGCAACGCATAAAGGCTCTCGTGGGGAAACGTAAGCCTTAAATGAAAATGTTTCTCCTTTCTCGTCTATTTCTTTTTGTTATACGTAAAATGAACGGGTTATAATTAACTATTCGTGAAAATCTCTGTGAATATATTTCTGTTATTAATACACTTATAAAGTTAAGCCTACGATGCGGACCAATAGAGACGCGTACAGGTGCAATCAAAAGTAGACACAGCACGGATTCATGAAATTAACATGTTTATTCTACTATGCCTAAATTGCTTACCAGAAGGAGGGACTCTGATAAAAAGTCCCTTCAACGCTGCTGGCTAGGGACACGGCAGGAAAACTCTCCTGAATTTTTCAACCCGTGCTTGGTTTACTATTGAATACACTTGTGCGTCTGGAGTACACATCGGATGGTAGTCGCATCAATTAAAAACATGCAAAAGCTCTTCAGTGTGCAATTAAGTAAAAAAGAACAAACAGAAAGGCGCAGCAGTTGAATTTATCTGATGTTTTACTGTAGCAACGATTAGCGCATTTGGGTCATACTCTGGTTAACCGTGCGTATATCCCACATGAGCTGAAATGTGTTTTGAGCCGTGCATTTGCTGGCTCCACCAGCGGCCATTTTGTGGTCACTCCTGTTGACAAACGATGGCGGTCGCTTTTCGCGTTTCACGAGGCATAATTTCAGTTAAAGAAATTGACATTTATATCGTAAATCGCAATTCTTCATGCAAAACCAATTAGTAAAGTGTTTTGATGCGCATGCTTTTGAATCTTAAACCCACGACGCTGGAGCGGGTTCAACCACTGATCCTGCCTTTACCAATTTGTGTCCACCTCACGCTTTCATCGGAGGTTGTTACGTCACCGACCATTGTCAGAATACCCTTAGTTTTGCTCTTTCCACTCTAAGAGATACCCACCGCCCTCAAAATCCGCTTTCGAACAGAATTGTTTTCTGACAGCATTGCTAGCACAAAATGAACTTTTATTTACTCGTGGGCAGATGAGCAGTCTTTTTTCCGTAAAATAATCAGTAATGACTTATCAACTTGAGTTATGATAAATAGTACCCTCTGAAATAAATGGGCTTCGGCGCTGAGCTTTTTTCCAACACCGAGTTCACGCTAAAGCTTATGCATAAAACGCACCCTGTAGTGAAAGAGCAAATTGCATCTGTTTATTGTTTCTTCAAAAGTGCTGCAACAGTCACACAATAATGTTCTTTTTTCCGCGGGAAAACAAGAACTAACTTGAAAACATCACCATACAAGCCGATAATATTGTTAAAGAATACCGCGTTTCTTCTTTAAACACTTTCCTAAACAAAAACGCTAATTATAGCATTCTTAAAATACGCTACTGCAGTAAATGTTTAATTAAAACAGCGACATATCCAACGCTTTCGATTCTTAGCTTCCACCGGCAACCACTGTACTAGCCGCGTAACGCCTGCCTAAACAACAAAACGGGCCACTGTGTGTTTTCTATTTTCCAACAAAGTGCGTCAAAGTGCAGGCTACGATTTCTTATCTCAGGACTACCTCTCCGGATAAATACTGCCAGCCTTGGTAGTGCCAGTTAACTTAAAGAAATGTGCGATCTATTGTGATGTGTTTTACCTGTTAACCTGATGTCCAGAAGTGGAACTTTTCCAGAATAGCTTGAACGCAATGAAATAATACTGCTTCTGAAAAAAAAAAGCTGATAAAAGCAGGGGAAGCTATCTCTCGATCACGTTTAATCTTGCGAGTGTTCGATGAGGGATAAAAACCTATTGGCGCAGTTCAGTTCGAAACATGTTCCTAAATTTAATTCCACAGCCCGAAGCTGTTTGGTTTTTGTTCTTGATAACCTAAGAACATTGTCTATTGACTCTCACAAAAAGACTTCGAAAGAAAAGCTATGGCGAAAAATGATGATTTATTTTTATTCAAACCAAAGGAAGGCCTTACAAGACCATCCTGGGCTTTACCAAGGCGATTGTCCAAGGAGATTGTCTGATAACTTTGGAAACGCCGTATTTTGTTTTAAACTATCGAATCATTGAACCTTTCTAATCTCAATAAACCACGCTGTGCGCCTTGAATTGAAACCTTTTCTTACTACCTAGAACACTTTCGAACTAAGCTAAACAACGTTTACACTTCAGTGTCCTTTGACATTAGGATGAGTTACGTCATCGCAATAACTCCGCATCTCTGCCCCCCCCTCCTGGCTTAAGGCTAGAATTGTTAAGTTTGAGCGAACTATATACAAAACCTGCATCGCCTTTGCACACTAAGAACACTGTTTTCTGTTTACCGATTTTACCCTCCACATTTACCGACTTTTTCCCCCAGAAACGCTAACGTTCCTCCAACCAAACCCTCTTTTCCCTTAATTGGGAAACGTATTTCATATTTCATTTTTACGGATAATATTCCGCTTTGTTTCTTATTGATGAAGTAAAGAAATATTCCATCTTACATTTCATTTTTATTTGTATGGGCGCGTTCAAAAATCTTGTGTTTATTATCTTGTTTGTGCAATATGTTTTCTAAATAAACTTGAGACAACATCTTTTGAAATTGTTTAATGTGAAATGCTTTCAATGTTTTCTGGTTTCGCTCATTGGTTTGATAAACATGCGTTTGCATCAATCCGTTAAGATAGCTCCTTTTAGTTACATTTTTTGTATCCATTCAGCACTACTGCGTTCCCCTCCTCCCCGGTACTGCTTCACTGCGGTACTACTTTCTGCGATACCCCACCCCCATTTTTACTCTGAAGCAGTAAATATCATTTGGTTGCTTTGTTGAGGAATTTAAAAATTGATTAATTGCTAAATACGTTCATAAATGTCTTGTGAATTTTCAGACGTGAATTTATTTCCAAATAAGCTTTCTGAAGTCGACAGCCGCGGTGTTAAGCACTTCATGAAACTGGCCTTGAGATATTATCGACTTTGAAAAATTCTCGGAAATCAAATTATACAATAAGGTTTAAAGTTCTTCAGCCACTTTCTACAGGGCCTCTTTGAAAAGAGGCAGATGGCACTCAGCGCTCCAGTATATTTATTTAAACATCCTAAGGGCCATTGTGGGTATTACATAGGGAGAGATTGTGGGGGGTTACAATCGAAATACAGCACATTTTTGTAGAAGAACATAACGGCACAGATGCTGTACATAAGTATAACATGAAGAACATGAAGTACATGCCAAGGAATAACGTTAACATTCAAGGGAAACGCACAGGCGAATAAGGCTTAAAAATAACACATAGAAAACACCGTCAGTCCACTTCACGGTAGCAGGAAAAAAAAACTATATACTTCCTTATACATAGGCTAAACATCTCCCATTAAAACAGATAATTGTGGCAAAAGCTACCTAATTTTCCCGTCTTGTCTAGAGGGATCATCAGGAAGCGGATGGTTTGGTCTGGTTCCAGACGCAAAGCAAGGCAGCGGCCATCTCACCTTTTCTGGCAGTTTGTTATCCCCTTCAGGGCTGTTGTTGTGCGCGAACCCCAGCCGTTCAGTGCACTCTATCAGTTTAGTGCATCGCCTAAATACTCTTCTCGAACGGACCAAAGCTTGATAAAGACCGCTGTTCAGAACCCTTTCGTTTCGGCTTTATTCCTGTTAGTCTTGCTCGTTGATAAGCTGTTTGGATAATGTACCCCATTGTCGCTTTCAGAAGGCATTGTGGAGTTATTGCGGCCGACCTGACTAATAGGCGCCGAGGCGTGGTATCTGATATAGCGCCAGAAAAACAATTTCGACGAGTTTTGTCAGCAGAGCAGTCGGCATCCGTTCGACAATTTCAGCATACCGCCGATTTGTCACCTAGTACTCTGATGCATTTTGGTCGAGGTTCACGGCATTAACCATCAAGGTAGGAATTGAGGATGCGTTTATAACAAACTTCAAATTAAACAACGACGCCCCTGATATCCCTACGCGCACGTACCATACGCTGCTTTGCAAGCTAATTGCGCTCAGGTCTGCCCACGGTACATACGTACTGGACGTACCCCGAAATTACCGTAGAACACCGTGCATTTTTTAAATCTTCTGGCAATACGTAACGGACCACCAAGTACCATTTCATGGTCTCTAGGATACCACGGGCTGCCACCAGCGCCCTTACGAATATCTTCCAAATTATTTCTGTCTACAGCGAACATGACTTATATGCTCGAAAAATAACCCACACCAATTCAACCGCTACAATAGAAAACATGGCCCGCGCTGGAACTCAAAATCAAAATAATGTCTTCGTATTCATTACTCACCAGCAATACTTATGTATCCTGGATTGCTTATTTCTTCTATTTATACAAAGAACTGGTATATACATGAAGCCCGAATAGAGCGACTGTATTTTTATCAATTCATTCTCGATGATTTCGATTCTTGAATTTGTTGTCACCCCGGACCACAACCACCCGTACCTGAGAATCATACTTCCGGTACGTGTAATTGTTTTCCGCGGTGAGAGTAATAGCGCGAGTAATAACAACTACGGGTAATAACAAACACCTAGTAACAATTGATATGATGACGATACGCTGATAACGACAAGGGAATACGAGATAATGAACAGCGTCAGCAATGTGTCCCATGAAGTAAGGACGGGACGGTTTATTAGTTTCGTCGTAAGCGCCGCAGGAGTTACGGTTTCGCCGCGAATCACAGAGAATGGCGCAAAATTAGCAATAGGGAAGTGTCCTGCCGGACATACCTAGGCAACCATCCCGCACTCGCCCATATTTACCTAGATAAAGGCTTTTAATTTGGACAGACCATGCATCCTGTCCCTTACTTCTATATTTTGCAGTATAGCAGATTGTTTTTTGGATGACCAAAAAGCTACACAATTTATTTGAGCGCGCCAATTTCGAGGAAAACAGAAACGGAGGTTGCCGGGGGAAAATCCAAAGCGCTGACTCTGCTGCAACGGTTGAGAGGTTATGAAATACATTAATGTTGTGTGTGATCGTACGTTGGCCCACACACTGGATCGGCTAAGCCCTTCTACCGACAAAAACTTCGACATTCACTCTTAAGTCGATAAGTGTAGTCTACGTCCAGGGCTGAAGTGTTAGCAGGCGTTAGAAGGATGCAATGGGTGCACGCGAGAAATTTTTAAAGCGTACGTGATCTTCAGGGAAGGCTCCACTCCTGTGACACTCTGAGTGGCGAAGTGGCGTTGCTTGACAAGACTCTCTGGTGTGACGTTTAGTGTTTTTGGCTGCGCTGGCCTTTGCTGTGTTTGTTTATGGGAATGCTGATTGCACATGCCTAGCGTCACAGGCACTGTTCCACGTAACGCGTTTTCCTTCATTTCTTACCCCAGGGTTTCGCGCATGCGTACAAGGCATTTTTGTTCATACGGGTTTCTTCACAAAACAAAAACCAATTGCTAGTCTGCGCCTTCTGTGCCCACTCACCCTTTGTTGTCCTCTTCTCTCGCGCAGCTTTTTTATTTTTCGCTAAGCGATGATTCAAAATTACAGAATCGTCGCAGCGGTGGTTGAGGTTTTATCAAGCAATATAGCGGTCGAGGACGCCCCAGTAGCGTCGTGAGCCTTCGTCCAGGACAGGAATGTTTCAACTCCGTGAAAAAATAGCGTTTTATTTAAATTATTGTATTTTATTAACACTATTAAGCTCCAAAACATTGCATAAATACTTGAGAATAGCAGATGGCATTGACGAATGAACATCGGTCACTCAAACAGGTACACAACGTGGCACGCTATGCCCTTGTTTCTTGTTGTCTTTGTGCGCGGTTCGTAAAAATAAGGTAGATACCGCGCTTATTTGCACTTTTTTTTATAGACACTGTGATTACGATTAGAGCTATGGCAACTGCTGCCGCAACGACAATTAGGATCCAAGCCCATAAGGGCAGGACCACTTTAGACGACTGACCATCTCTTTGTGCTGCGATGACCGCTTCCTTCGTGGTAGCTTCTGTGGTACTAGCGTAATTTGTAGTGACCGACGTTGTGGTCGTAGTAGCCGCTGGTGTGGTCGTAGTGGCCACTGTTGTGGTCGTAGTGCCCGGGGTGGTTGTCGTAGTAGCCGCTGGTGTCGTCGTAGTGGACATTGTGGTCGTAGTCGCCGGGGTTGTAGTCGTAGTAGCCACAGTAGTTGTAACGGGCGGAGGCGTGTAGGAGGCAACGGCAATATTTGAAGTGTCGGAACTCAGGCCGTCACTGTTTGTAACACGAGCGGCAATGTAGACACTCCAGTTGGATTCGCCGTCGCTTCGAGGTGTGGCGAAGATGGCAGGAAGAGCGACCGTTACGACGTGCCTGGTGCCTGACGGTAGCGGGTCGAGACTTCCGAATACAACATTGGCGTTGGTAATTTCTGTCTGGTTGTCAAAGCTTGACTTCAGCGTTGTGTATTCCTTACTTGCACGAAACTTGATAGCAGAAACTATAATGAAAATAAAAACTGTAGTGAGACATTGCTTCTCATAAACCTGAAAAAATTTGTCCTGGGACGTTGTTATTTTCGATTTCCGAAGGGTAACTATTCTATTGGTAACAAAAAATTCCACGTTAGGATGCCACTGATGAATAGGATTACAGGTAAAAAATCACACCACAACAAAGTGTTACTTTAATTATTGACGAATAATCACTCCAGAACATAATTTGCGAAGGTACACCTGGTTTGCTTAATTTGCCGGATATACTTAATAGTCTTGAATAGCGACAATACAGACAACTTCAGGAAATATTTGTCTCTGACTTCTTCCGGTTAATTCTGCGCCACCAGAGTTCCGGCGAAGTGTTGATTACTCAAAGCTATCACGCAGGTCAATAACACGCCGAAACACTAAACTGTGTTACCCGGCTTTTCAATTTGTTACGTGGAGCACTAGAATGTGTAGTACCGATCAGCTATAGTAATGAGACCAATGTGTACTACTCTTGTATTTGTAGAAGACAAGAAGCTTACTTTCAGTGCATGTCACAGAGCCTTACGTCCATTACATTCATCTGCAGCCCTGTTTTGTTTTCTTAGTGCCTACCCAGCTTCAACGTGTTAGACCATAATTTTGCATGTCTATTCTTTTTATCCCCAAAAAATACCTTCCTTTCATTAATTGGTTTGCACAACAGCAAACATTTACATAAAATAACACGCTCTATAAACAACATATAAAGCTACGAAAAAGTACGGTGCGACGTCGGGTTTTAAAAATTTTCATATGAACACTGCTTACGAAAACGGTGTGAACGTCACAAGGTTACCTTGTTGCCTTACTAATAGCAACTATTAAGAGTTAATTCTCACCGAGTAGCAAGAAAGTTGCTACTTTAGACGTTTCTTATCAATTGAAAAGTCTATTAATGGTTTGTAACTGTTAGCACGGTTGCCTTCGCACAAGTCCTAAGTTTACACCGAGAAGTCGCGCCACAGTAGTACATCATATGTTTAGATTTTGACTGTTCAAGTAAAGGCGCAGCAGAAAGGTACTAAGTCTTGATTCGTGGTTCTTCATATAATTCAGGTTATTTGGTTCTACCTCGCCGTACCATTGCCGTTTGAATGACAGGACTAAAGCTCTCAGTACGTCCGCAAAAGTAAGCTGCTTGACCGAAATAGGTCTATCGTGTTTTTGTTTGCCTCTTTATGTGCCGTCATGGAAATCAAAACGCAAATAAAAAAGTATGAACGAGGACACAATTAGAGAGATTTCTTTCCATGCAAGTCAACTTGACGCGTATCTTAATTGCAGTGACGAAGTGGGAAAAACCGGCTTTCCAAATGTACCAATGTTGCGGCATTATGGGACCTCCACGAGGACTTTTTTTAATTCTGGGCGTTCTCGTTCATATTTTCCTCTATCCGCCACGCTGGCTCAGCGGCTAAGGCGTTGTGGTACTGAGCACTAGGAAGCGGGGTCGATTCCCGGCCGCAACGGCTGCTTTTCTGATGTAGGGGAAAAGCGAACATGTCCGTGTTTTCAAGATCTCGGCGCACATTGAAGATCTCCAGGCGGTCAAAATATATCCGGAGCACTCCACTACGGCACGCCTCATCACCTATGAAGCGTCGGCGCGGTAAGCCCCACACAATCAATCAATCAATCAATCAATCAATCAATCAATCAATCAATCAATCAATCAATCAATCAATCAATCAATCAATCAATCAATCAATCAATCAATCGATCGATCAATTAATCAAACAATCGATCAATCAATCGATTCATCGATTGATCAAGCAATCAATCAATAGTTGCTTGTTCGCATTTCATTCATCCGTGACGTACGTGCCTGCGAGTCAGTGTGACGATTCCGCCTTGATTTGGTAGGAATAAACTTTACTGCTTTACGACGCGTCTGCTTCATACTCTCTGCCGCAGGAGTCTGGGACTGAGGCCTTCTACCGCTTTCGAGAGCGAACATTCTCTCTCTTGAATCAAACGAAGTTTTACCTCCACCACCACTGGAAAGGTTGCGCGATTTTTCAGAGACAGGGCCATATGGTTATGTAATGTTTGTTTAGGCAAAATTTGCTTATTACTGCTTTACAAACACGTATTTGGACGCGTTTCTTCGGCGCTCACCTTTTCCCGCAGTCAAGTGCGCTCCTGGCCAGGTCCAGGTGAGTTGGACGAGGAGGGTCCCATTACTTCCCGGTTGCACGTCAGTTACGGTAAGATCTCTGATTTCCCCGGGAGGCACCTGGTTTTCTACAATATCCTCAGTAACCTGGAAGGACCCTCCGGAAGCCACCCTTTGGAAATCATCTACGGGCTGCGACACTCCAGGCGTGGTACTGTTTGTGTCTTCGGTGGTTGTGTTGACAATGATGAAGTCATCCATGGGATACGCAGAAGCAGCATCAAGGCTGGCCTCTGGAAATGTTTTAAAAACACTGGTTGAAGGGCAAAAAAGAACAGCCTGAAGTGCTTACAGGTTGAACCAAGAGGTTACTCAAAAAACCAAAAATAAAAAAATACCTTTTTCCCGTGGGCTTATATGCCTAGCGAAAACATGTCTTGTTTTAGAAATTTTACTGATAAAATAACTCTTTTCCGCTTATTTTTGATAAAGTTATGACCCCTTTCCTCCGGAAACAAGGGTGCACACACCGCCTGACCTCAGGGGAAACAAAAACGACCAAAATCGAAACAGAAAAGCTGCAAAACGAAAATGAAAAAAGCTTCCGCCAAAATCAAAATGCAATAACAGAAACTGGAGCGCAAACCCATCAATCGACCAGAACGAAACCCTCAAATTTGCTTAGCGTTACCCGAACGCAAATGTTTGGTATACGTTATTGCGGATTTTTCTCCTGCCATAGTCGGGACTCGGGAACGCTTACGTCCTTCAGTGGCGTCCCACTTTTCCGCCGGGTGAGCCGCGCGCGGCGTACCCACGCCGCGCTAGAAAGTGAACTTCCCGGCGAAATCGAGCGGCCACAATTGCTATGTGGCGTGATTCCAGCTACGACGACGACGTTGTTCTAACCTCCAAAAGGGGCTGACTCAACAATGTATTCCTGGCCAATCCTCCCGAGTGTTCTCATTTTAGGGGCGAAGCTCCTAAAGCCGTGGGTCTGTCCATCCCTTGTGTCTCGTGGTACGTGACCGCCTAGTTCGATGACTCACTCGCAGGTGGCGCTACGTGACCGCCTAGTTCGATGACTCACTCGCAGGTGGCGCTACGTGACCACCTAGTTCGATGACTCACTCGCAGGTGGCGCTGATGTGAGTGACGTCATGATGACGTCACTCGCACGTGACTGACACTATAAAAGGCAATCGCTGTTGACGCGCTTCCTCTTTCGCAACGAGTCACCGGATAGAGGAGGTGGTTGTTGACAAGGCTGCGGAGCGGAGGGCGCGCAGGGCGGCGGCAGCGCGCGCTCGATGACAGGATCCCGCCGTGCGCGAAAGAGAGGCCGAAGCATCTCGTCTAGAAAGTCACGCTGAAACCGCGCGTCGGCAGCTTCGGGATGAGCTCGCTTGATGCGTTTTGCAGCCGCCTCGCGAGCTCTCACTGCATCGGGGTTTGCCTGCCGATACGAGCGCTTGCTTGCAGCCTCACGAACCCTAGAACAACAACAACAAACGAACAAGAACAAAATAAAAGTTGATTTGTACAATGTACGCACACAGTCTTACGTCTTTCTTAATGATGTAATGGGCGAACTTTCACGGGAGAGTTACGGTTACCGATGATCTCCCCCTCTCGAGCTTCGCCCCACTTATCATCATTCATTCTGTGGATATGGCCTGATTTTTTTGTGTTGGCATTTCATCTATCCATGACTGTACTTTTACACGTCCATTGAGGGGGAGGAGGGATAAACGTGTCTCTAAAGCAGTCAGCCGTGGGGAAGAGTCCTCATTCCAGGACCCCTTGAGTCCGTCTTGCTTCTTGGGGTCTCTGTACCAACCAAAGCTGGTTGACAGGGTCCGAGCTGGACAGTGCTCTCTCTCAGTAATCAGGGGAGGGGAAGGGCGGTAGGTGGGGGTTCTTATCACAGCCCCACATGACGTAGCAGTGGGCGCCCGGAGGCTCGCAGAAGCGGCTTTGCGAGGAGTGCAGTATGGTTCCTAGACATATCCATAAGTGCAGGGTGGGGGCCAGTATGTGGACTCTAGTGGGTGGGGAAATTGTTTGTTTGGATGCCTCGGAGGTGGCACTCTTGTTATTTAGTGAGAGTTTTGTGCGCATGAGGATGTAGTGCTTGTTCCAGACGGTAACGATGGGACGCTAGGGTCACCTACTCCGTCCCCTCTGCCTTGCTCTACAAGACCGAAAAGGACAAGGCGGAAGCAATGATACGCAAGGCGTACAAACTAGCGACTACCTGTTATTACCCCGACGCAGAAACTCTTGCGTTTGGGAGTACACAATACGTTAGATGAACTATTGATGCACGTTGCATGTCAAGCATCCACCCCCCCCCCCCCCCCCCCCCCATTGCGGCCTCGACCCACGCAAAAGGGACAACTCAAAATCAAGCCCAGGATTTCCGAAATATTCGGTCTCAAACTCCAACAGGTAGGTTCGTCTTGAACAGTATTTTTGCGCGCCGACTTTAAAGCGCGGACTTATCCAGTGGAAGATTTCCACTACACACTCGCACGCTTGGAACTGCTCCCAGGCGTGATAGCGTTGGGGTCGTTCCAAACAAACCACGTGTGGGCGGTGACGTTCAAAGACGCGCAAAGTGCGAAAAAATGGTTGCTTTTCGCCACGGGAAAGCGAAGAGCCAACGCAGCATGGTCATCGACGGGGGTAACCAGGTGCTTCCAGTAAAGTTGCACTGGGTGCTTTCCGATGTTCGCGACGACATCATGCGCGGCGATTCCGCCATGTTCGGGGTGATAACGGACATACCAGGGATTGACGGCACGAATCCGGGTACAGTGAGAAGAGTCCGACCACACTCCCTCCGTCGCTCAACGTCAAGGCTGGCGTAACGCCCGACGACGTTCCCCACCGGCTGAGTATTGCCGGGGGCAACACCCTCGCAGACGAACTGGGACTACTTCCGCTGTGCCTGCGTTGTCACCGTTCGGGCCACGTACGACAGGAACGCCGCCTCTCGCGCTGCCCGCGTTGTCATCGTTTCGGCCAGAATGACAACTAGTACCCGCCAACGTACGCCAGTGTCGCCGGGTGTGTGACGACAAGTCGGAAAACCTGATGGACAAAGGAGAAGCAGAAGTCGCCGCTGGACGACGATGGGACGGACCACATCCGACACCTGTATCCACCATGCGAGGTGGCGGCACGAACCTCGTAGAGGAGGGAAACAGTGCCCAGGAGTGTAACCAAAGTGGTTCAGCCGTCAACGAAGTCGCCGACGAGGACGGCGCTTTGGGAAACAGCCGAGGAGGCAGTCCTAGGGAGGACGACGGAGGCTCTGCTGAAACACACATCACCAAAGACCCCACCAACAGCACCTACGGTAAGCAAGCCCGCGAGGCGCACACCCACTCGACCCACGAAGGCAACGCGACTTCCGACGAGCCGCTTCCGAAAGCATTGCCCAGGAAGCCTTCTAGCCTGAAGCCAGAGCCCGGCGTCACACCGTACACTAGGCTGCTTGCGACGACACCGCGGCACCAACGCCGTCGTACCTGAGGAAAAGGTGTACGCCCTGACTTGGAAAGAAGGTTAAGCCGTACGAGCGAATGCCGGTAAACGCCAGGACGACATCAAAGAGTGTGCGCCTCCAGGTACAGTCGGCGAAAGTTTTAATAATATCGCGCGAGCGCCGACTGGCGAGTGGGTCAGCGCCTTATCACGGTAGAAAGCGGCGAAGCGAGCGAGCGTGCTACGCATGCGCAGTACGATCCCTCCAGTGCACGCATCGTGTGCTAGGCTTATCGCGCAAGCCCGACACAACCCCTTCCTTTTACAATCAGCCGGCTATCTTGATTTCGGAGCGGTGACGTCAATTTTGCGTGCGCCTCGTTCACGGCAAGGCGGCTTATAACCAGCGGACAGGGGTGGCGTTCTGCTTGCGGGAAAGCCGAGCGGACGGCGATTGAATTGGCGGTTAGTTCTGCTCATGCGAAGTACTCTCGCTCGTTTCGCCTCTGTCTACTGTGATAAGGTGCTAAAGCAGTCGGCACTCGATGTTCCGTGATATGATTAAACAATTTTGCAGCTTAGGCGCCAAGGCGACAAGGCCTTAAGGCCGTTAAGGCGAGAGCCCTTGTTTTTTTTTGTCTTAAAGGGGTCCTGAAATACCTTCCGCCGATGCATGGATGTACATGTAACCAAATAAAGCAATGTATTAGCAATCTCCTCCCGCAAGAATTTTGTAGAAGGGATGAGTATTAGCTGAGAAATCGTAAATCAAAAATTCCCGCGCCTTCCCGCGAGGGGAACACGAGTAAATGCAGAGCATTGGGGCCTCAGTAGTGATTGAAGGCAGTGTTGCTTCCATCGCTTCTTCCGTGATGTTGGAGTAGCAGACACGAGTAAACGTGGGCACGAGCGTCAACCAAGGAAGGAAGGAGCAACGCAGTGACTGAAACACGAGCGACCGCTAGCCGCTATATTTGCAGCGCGCGCAGTAGAGCGAGAGCAGTACGGGGGGGGGGGAGAGCGCGCATGCGCAAGCAGCACGCGCCCTTCCACGACCCACCGCGCTGCTATCACGCACCTGTTAGGCCGAGACCGCGACGGAGCTAACGGGCTGACTACGATGCATGCGCGCGCCAGCTGCTGTTGAGAGAGAGGAGGGAAGGAGAGGCGCACCTGCTGCGGACGCGAAACTGTTGACACCGTCCGACGCAGGAACAGGCGAGGCTAAGAAATGCTCTGCATTTAAAACTGCGCATAATCGTCGCGCCGCGTTTCCTCCTACTTCCGCTGTTGACGGCGCGCGAGCCTTCCCTCCCATGATGCTGCGCTCTCAGCGATGACGTACTTCCGCTATGGCGCTCCTAGACTGCCGTCTGCTACGGGCAAGCTTTGTTGACAGCATGAATCCCGCACTCTGCTCAAGGCTGGAAAAGCGAACGAAAAATCTGGCTTCATTTGTGCGGCGGCATGGCCATGCCCTATCGCGCTGTACGTTGCTGGAGTTGCTATCGGCGGCACGCGACTTTTTATCGGCGGCGAACTCGCAGCCGCTCGGGGAGGATCGTGTTCTCGGTCCCTTTCATGCACCGCGCACTGTTTATCCAAAAAGCGCCGTATCAGATCTGACCCCGCTGGTGCCGGGTCCTATTTTGCGGCGGTGGTAATTCCTGCCGGCGGCATGTGACAAATACATTTTAAACCGGTACAGAATCCGTGCACAAAATGCTTCAATCATGTTACCAGTTCTGCTTGGGGCGACGCGTGGTGGAGAGCGGCAACGTTGGCAAAACGTGCTCCGGCGCGGCTCTGAGCTTTCTAGCGCTGGAGCGAGCGCCATTTCTTTGACAATCTCAAACATAGGTTGCCTTGGCAACAAGGCACAAACCGCTCCAGAAGTCAGTTACGATTGCGTGATCCCGGTTCAGCTTGGGGCCCCACTTCGCGACATGTGGGCACTGCAGGCGTACCACTCACTCCCATTGGGAAGTGCGAGATGCGTTTGATATTACAGGAGGCGATGGTGTGTGTGTTGTGGACGCCTTTGTTCGCGATGAAATGCCACGTTGGGCTTCTGCAGGTGGATAGTGCTTTTTATGGTCTGGATTATCTTTCTCGGGCGACGTACGACTCAACCTCGCATGTGGTATGTGCAGTGTGCGTGGCTAAAGGCCATCTCGGCTTGTGCGCCAGAGTTAAGTGACTTGCTGTTCGTCTCCGCAAACCGCGCGCGAGGGGAGTGCCGAATTTACGACGGGCAGGAGGAGGAAACCCATCGTCTGTCAGTCGCGGTTCACACTTGCAACGCATGTTGTGACGTTGTGTTCGTTCGAAACGCATCTCTGGATTGTTTTGAAGTGGAAAAAAATGTATGCGTCAAACCCGGGCATTCGGCTCAGGGCGTTCTCTGCTATTGCACAAAAGAAGTGGCACGGGGCTTCAACGCTTTCTTTATGGAACGTACTCAGGTAAGAGAACATCCATGTCGTGTTATGGCCGTGTTGCATTCAATACAAACGGTTAAGCGTTTGTTTACACTTGTTTCGTTTGTCGTGAAATGCCCAAGCACTCCGGCACTACGCTGGCAGATCAGCCGGCGAGCCGACGCTGAGCACACGACTCATCTCTTTGCCGGAAGTGCGTAAAAAAGCCACCCAATAGCAGGATGTCTAGCTCATGACGAACATCTGGGAATCGATGATGTAGACATGTGAAGATGGCGGCGTCCACAAACACGAAGGGAGGGTGAGAAAAAAGCGACAAACTTTGCAACAAAACTGTGAGATTTCCGCTGCGCGTAAAAGACTAATACTTGGCACAGATGACGTTGACGAACCAATCTAACGATTGCGCTACTGCATTTAGTGTGCTCAAAACGCCTTTCAGGGCCCCTTTAAAGGGCTTGCTTGACTCTGCTTGTTTGGCGCTTCCCAAAGTTACTAAACAGTGCTAATATGAAAAGCAACCTGCATCCCCCAGCGCGCTGATAATTACTATGCTCCATAATGCTAAATTTGTGCGCACCGTGAACTACTGCAGTCTCGGCCACCTCCCATAGCAGCTGCGTCTCAGTAAGTGGCTACGTGATCAGTGAACGCACATAGGCGCGCTAAACTGGCGTCATCTCGCCGCGCGTTGCCTCCGCCCAGCATGCCGTTGTGAACAGTAGTTGAAACTCCCGCGCAAAGGTAACATGGTTCGGATGAACCACACCAAGAGGAGGATGGCCAAGGACCACATGCAGCAAGGAACGCGTACTGGGCTTGTCCTCGGCTTCACCACCCTACTCCTCACATTTTCGCCATTTCCTCCTGCTTTTTTTTCTGTCTTCGGTGCTCGAATTCGTTCGCTTGGTTACGAAGACGCAAAAGCCGCCATACCACAGCATCGGACGGTTAAAGCCTGCGCACTAAAATGACATGTTCGACTTATTTCAGTTCTTTTATCTTTAATTTACACGCGGGAGTATTGCACGTTATAACTGGGATAAATAAATAGGGCTTGTTTCCTCCTTTGGGTACTAACTGTTAGCTTTAGAAGAAGCCAGAGACTGTAGAGCGCGCGTTCATGGACTGTTGAAATGGCTGGTCCTTTTTGGGAAGTTTAGCAGAAAAGTCTAAAAAGGATTTCCCGTTCAATAGCCGTGGAATCAGTGTCCTGACAGTTGAAAGTGGCGGCGGAGTTTCGTATGACCTTTTGATATTTTCTAGCCTTTGCAGTGTATGAAAATCTCTAATGGCAGTTCACCACAATGATGTTGATGTGAGGCTGCACAGGGAGTTGTTCTGCCTAAGTGTAAGAGACATATTAGAAGTGTACAAAGTACCACCTTGACCACCTGATTGGTTGAACGAGTTGGAAGGTGTTTAAAGGCTTCGGCCTTTAACAAATTACACACTAGCAAGTGATGTGGTAGTGATTGTAATTGTATTTTGGCTTCGTGACTTGTATGCCACTTTGTCTATGCACAAGAATACTGTCTCTTTTCAACTGCGCACTCTCGGAACATGACCCCGCTCTACGACCATGTAGGACCCTCAAAGCTATACATGCAAAACACTTGGGATTTTTCCTCAGCAAAACGTTACACGGCCCATATACAACAGGTGAGCAGCAACGTCTGATATCGTAACTGAATACGTGATGACGGATGCAGCAAAAAAAGCGCGACGGTTCGCTTCGGTTTCCTCGATCTTTTTTTTTTTTTCAGAACACCCCAGATATGGAGTAGTGCTACCTGATCCGATTGTAACATCATACCGGATACCTGAGAGGCTCGACTAGAGAGTCAAGCAGAATTCCCTCACCAGAGAACAAACTGGCAAACCTGGTGTAGTAGTTGGCCCCGACCTGCCATGACTGGCCAACCCAACTCTCGCACTCAGTCCCCAGCAGCTGTAGAGCAGGTGGCCACAGTGGTGGTCCCGTCAGCGACGGGGCAGAGGGTGCTAAGAATCTCTAAGTCCCGACAGGCTGCCTCTGGAACATCATCCTGGCAACTTTCAACGCGCCAACTCTGCTAGCGAGGCAAGCTTAGCAGTGCTGTTAGAAGAGCTCCCTGACGTTAAGCGCGATATCATAAGACTAAGTGACAAAGAACAGGAGAAAGACCTATGGTACTGAGTAGCGGGCATATTCTGTCCTTCCGAGGACTCCAAGAAAATATCGAGCATGGGGTGGGGTTTTGGTGCACAGGGAGATGGCAGGGAACGTAAGAAAATTGTTGAGGATTAGCGATAGAGTAGGAGCAGTTGCGATCAAGCTAAACAAGCGATACAGGTTAAAGGTAGTACAAGCCAACGCACAAAAAGGTAGCAACGATGATGAGGCCGTAGGTAGTCCCTACCAAGATATCGAGTCAGCAATGAATAAGAGAACAACACTATATCTCGGTGGGAGAGGTCAACGAAACTTGAGGTGAAAATAGAGTCAGAGAAAGATCGGTGGGAAACTTTGGAGTAGGCATCGCAACAGTCGAGGAGATGCATTCGGTAAACATGCGGAGTGGAATAGCCTGAGGATAATGAACGCAATTTACTACAAACGAAAGATTAGGAAATGGACAAGAAAATTTCCCGACGGTACAACAAAAACCGAAATTGGGTTCATTTTAAGTGAACCCAGGTATGGTGCAGGACGTAGAAATATTAGGTTAGACTGCGACCAGTGATCGTAGGATTGTTAGGGGCAAAGTAAAGCGGAATTTCAAAAGAAATAGAAGGACTCTTGTGAAGAGCAAAAGAAAACCTACCACGGAATCAGTCAGAGCCAGGACGTGGTAATTTGAAATAACCTTACAAAACGAATTCCCGATTTTAAACCACGAGTCCGAGGTTAGTGAAAAACGGGTATATACCAACCTAACAACTACAATCACAGAGTCGGCAGGAGTTGTTGGAGAAACAGCATGTAGGAAACAAACTGAAAAACCATTACAGAAAATGATGGATATAATTGCAAAGTGTAAGAGCATGGAAGGGTCGAGTACGGTGGGTGAAATTGAATTAATAGTGCTCTCAAATTTCCTTAACAAAAGTAAAACGAATGTCATTCGTGGGTGGAAGCTGGAAGTGATCGAGGAAACGCTGGGAATAGCAGGGAGCTTAAAAGCAACAAAGTAAAAGCTAAGTATCCGAAAAGACAGAATCTTTGCACTCAGAGGAGTAGGGCATGACAACGCACAACATGGCGAAGATAATCGAAGTAGCCGAACGATTGCACACCAAGCTATACGTATGCAGCGTTAACCCAGGAGAAACTACTGAAAGTACAGGCTTAGGTTACGACGTCTAACTGGTAACTAAAGAGGAATTATTAAAGCCTCTCAAGGGCATTAAAACAGGGAAAGTTCGAGGTGATGACATCATAACCGTGGAGGTTTTAAATGGGGACGAAATATTGTACTGGAAAAACTTACAGCTCCCTTTTCACAATGCCTACGACTCTAAAATTGCCCTTTGCCTGAAAAAACGCCAATGTAACTCGGATTCACAAGACGGGACGCACCAAAGGCCTTAAGAACTACCGACCCAGCAACATACTCTTTGTTGTATACAAGCTGTTTACGAAAGTAATAGTTAACCGAATAAGTGACAGCCTTGAATTCCAGCAACTATTCCCAACAACGAGAGAGCAGGCTGGGTTTACGAAAGGACTCAACAATGGATCATATTCATGCAGTCAATCAGGTAATAGAAAACTCCACAGAGTACAGTAGGCCCCCTTGGATGGCACTTATAGACTATTACTAAGCGGTTGATTCAATAGACAACGGAGCAGCTTTGAAGGCGTTGAAGGACCAAGCCATTCAAGTGACGACGTATCGAAGCGCAGCAAAGACGAGGACAGGAACACAAAGGCGACACACAGAGCGCTACTATGTGTGTTGTCGTTCCTGTCCTCGTCTTTTCTGCGGTTCGATACGTCGCCATGTACTAACTCGCCCAAAAACAATACTCTCCTGAACTTTATTACAGTGACCTACGTAATACGACATGCACGAGGAATGCACGGGTAGGATAATACTTCACGAGCAAAGCGCACCGTTTCCATCAGAATTGGAGTAGGACCGGGTGATAGCATGTCTCCGAAATAGTTCCGGATGCTCCGCGACCTTGGCTGGGAAAACATAGGGTAGCGGATTAGCGGAGAATACCTGAACCATTTGAGGTTTACAGACCACATATTTTTGCTCGCTAAATCTACAGAACAATTACAAAAACGATTGGAGTACTACAACCAGAAAGCCCCGCCTTTGGGTTAAAGATAAACATGAATAAATCGACTGTATAGATAAACAAACGAGATAAATGCGCCCTCTTCAGCATAGGCAACGAAATGCTAAATCAAGTAAAGGAATATAACTATCTTGGCCAAATGGTAAGCGCTGGTGCCAAATGCCAGAAAGAAATCCGGCGCAGAATAGCAATGGGCTGGTGCGAATTCATTAGCCCTCACAAAAAATGAAGTGTGAACTCCCTGTGTCCTAAAAAGTACGGTGTCCAACGAATCCGTGCTGCTTGAGATGACGAATTGGGTGGATGCTTGGCGCCTTACGAAACTACTGGAAAGCAATGTAAGCTCGGCCTAGCGGGCCATGGAGCGAATAATGACAGGAGTAACGCTTAGGGGCAACAAACGAGCATCGTGGACCAGAGGACGAATTCGAATGAAGGTATCGTAGCTCTAATTAAGAAAAAGAAATTGACTTGCCCCGGCCATGTATTGAGCGAAGGGACAACAGGTGGACCGCGAGGGTGACAGAATGGATAGCGAGGGACGGGACTAGGAGAAAAGTTAGTGCATGAACTGGTTGGAGGGACGAAATAAGAATTTTTAGTTGCAAAGATTGGACTACGGCAGCGCAGGACAGAACGGGTGGAGGTCAACGGGCGAGGCCTTTGAACTGCAGGGAACCTGAATTGTCTGTTGATGTTGTTGTTGTTGATGATAATGATGATGATGTCAGACAGGCAATAAGGAAAAAGTGTCGGAATGGCGCGAAAGGATAGACGTCGCTTTCATAACACGCTGAGCCCAGGTTCGAATCCGACAACTGAAAGCGTTTTGCTGTTTCATTTCACTCCCGATCATCATCTTCATCGTTCCAGATAGTCGCCTTCTTACAGTGTGTTTTCGACGCGACATACGGCATCACTGAGACATACAAAGCGACGCCTGAAATGGAACCGCAAGAAATATACAGGGTATATAGAGTCACCTATGTTACATCAAGCAGTTAAAAAACAATGCTTCTCATAACGAAAGTAAAAGGCGATAACGCAAGAGCATTCTAGTCCTTCGCCTTACTTTGCACTTTTTTCTTTTATGAATCGCCTACAAATTCGGCGAAATAAAGTCCTCGTCGGGTTAAACCAAAGGAGCTCTTATATATACCCCTGAGACACGAAATGCCGGGGGTAAGCCAATTTCAAGGATGCGTGAGAAAGCCTTCCCAAACGTCACCAGGGAAGTAGCTGCCTTTCTTTCCAACTCACCTGTAGTTAGCGTAAGCATTGCTGTGCTGAAGAAACTTCCAGAGCCTCCTGAGGGATCGGCAAGTCGAGTCCCGTTCTGGTTCGACACGTGGGCAGAGACGGAGTATCTCCCCTTGCCGATGAACTTCGTGAAATATCCGCTGTACGTTCCGTCGTCGGCGTGATTGTCCGGAACTAGAGAAACATATGAAAGAGACATCGAGACAAAAACGCGTTAACTTTCTGGAAAATATAGAGAACATTCTTTTTTGTCACGAAAGTGAACATGCGTACTGGCAGACACTGACTAACAAAATATATTAGCTGTTTGAAATTTAAAAAATGTTGCAAGTTCAACGACGTCCTTTGCTCCATCGGTGATCACGTCACTGGTAATCTATTGTAGCATACGAATCGATGCTCGACAGTGACACCCACATCGTTTGCTTCAACCAAGCAAATTCCACAGCGGAAGAGCGAACGTCGTGATGAATCGAGAATTGCATTTTTTCAGGTAGAACTACGTCAGCGGGAGTCCCAGCAGCTACTTCTACCGCCCCAAATAACATCAGGATTAAGGATTGTTCTGACGGGTGTGAGGAATAGACGGAAACAATTTGGCGAATTCACTGCACGGGAAAGGCTTTGGATGCTCTTGATGGTATTATATCAAATGCCAGGCTTTATTGGCTACCTAAATACTGTATTTACTCGCGTAAGGAACGCACTCGCATAATGAACGCACCCTCAACTTTAGTCGTCAAAATTAAGGTTGTTTTTCCCCGCGCAATAAACGCACCCCCATCTTTTCAACCCTGCTGTCCCACGAAAGGCCGCACTGTAGCTTGACCCTTTTACACGCTCCCACTCATGATGATCGCGCATGCAATTTAAGGCCATCTGTGAGAGTAAAACACGAACAAACTCTCCGGCGCGGCGTCGTAGGAGCAAAACAACGTTCAGTCGACTCAGTCCTCTAAGCTTCTAGCCCTACTTTTTTTCGGGAAGGTGTTGCTTTCCTGCTCGTCTTGCACCTTTCAGTCAGCGATGGGCCGAAATGTCAGTTACACGGGCAGTTTAAGTTAAAAGGCTCTGGGGTTCGAAGTTGAGTACAGGAACCGTGCTGCCAGTAAGCAATTCAGAATTGACAAAGTTAAGCCTTGACAAACGAAGAAGAGTGGAGTTCAATAAAAACGCTGTTTGTTTACCAGTACTGCGCGCGTACATTTACTGCGAAATGTAGGTTATATAATGAACTATTTTTTATTTGTTGCGGCCTTCTTTCGTCCCTCAGAAAAAGATTCCGGAAAATTACCCCGCATAATAAATGCACTCCAACTTTGGATCTGTTTTAAGCGAAAAAAAGTATGTTCATTACGCGAGTAAATACAGTATGAAAATTTGTCTCTGCGTCCGTCCGTCCGTCCATCTGTCTGTCTGTCTGTCTGTCTGTCTGTCTGTCTGTCTGTCCCTTGATTTGACCACCCGACCTTAGTTTCCAGAATGTGTGGACAAGTATAAATTATGGTATTTCTAAAAACTGGAACGGCAAGGAAGCATCCCAACACTGTACGACTCTTTTATGCTATCTCGTGTTTAACACCATCATACTCCCCTTCAAAGAGGAAGGTTAATTATTCTAGAACCCGCAGTGCATCTGTGAGGAAGGTTAATTATTTTGGTACACGCGGTGCATCTGTTTTTCGCAAAACCTACCAGCTCACTTGTAGCAATGAGTGTCATAAAACAGTTTTCTTAGACTTGTGGGAAAAACTCGACAAATCAAAGAGTTCACTTCTATAGATCCGCGATTTCGACATGCGCACCTTTGGTAACGCAATTGGCGCAGATGCTTTTAATCACGACAAAAGCGAAGTAAAAGACAAAATTAGCTCTCGTGGTATTAGTGCGCAACTCTTCTGAGATTAAAAAATCATAGTGCAGTCGGGGACAGTATTACGAACCACCGGCGAAAACTGCCGCTGGGCACTGTGGAGGCACGTCGCCTGCTGTCGACACTGACACAGCTCACATGCACGTTCGTGTTTACTCCCGTGCACGCAAGTTTTCTGGCTTTCAGCAGCTGAGCAACGGTTATTGGTAACGCAGAAAGGGGTGAAGTTTTTGTGCGGTACCGTGCCCTCCGATTCAATATCTGAGGCCTTGCGACGTGTCAATTGCGCCGACTGTTGCTCACATGTGTTTCCTGCCTGCGGATCTGTCGTTACCCGAAATGACTTCTTTGATGTTCGCTGTTTCACCTAACTGTATCAAAACAAAAAAGAAAACTTTCCGATGGACTTTAGGCTGGTCGTCGGGTTGAAAGTGATGCTACAAAGGCGGCGCCCCGTGGTGCGTTGCTGACAATCGTAGCGCGGCTGACGATGTGAAAAAAACTTGTGTGCCCGCGAGTAAGCAAGGATGCGGATGCGCGCCGCGTCGGTCTCGAAAGCAGGCGCCGTGCTTATAGAGTGAATAGCGTCAGTTCTCGCCAGGCGGTCGCGTGGTCTCGAAAATTGTATCCCTATCTGGGCATGATGGTATGAGCGATAAATTACGCCAATACCACTTCCTGATATTGGAATTTTTGCCGAAGCACTAAGAAATTTTTAATCATGGCAGAAAAGAAGTACCAAATAAACATGATCACTTGTGGAATTTCTGGGCGACGCTTTCGGCAATAAATAATGATAGCACATGCTGGTATGGGCAATAAATTATGCCGATGCCACTTTCCGGCATTAAAGTTGTCGGAACATTTAAAAATACTGCTCAAATAGGCTTGAGAGAGTACTCCAAGAGGGAGCACTATACCTCGTCCATCATCATAAAGGCGGAACGTCGACTTGTGCGGCTTGCCATCAACGTTGGGACCGGTGACCTCGGCGTGAACTACAGCGTTCAAAACCACTTGCTTGCCCTTGGTAACTTTTGCGTACACGATAGCTTCGTTTGCCTTGCCAACGAGTATGTTTCCAACTTCGCAAGTGACTCGAATCGGCTCGCCACCGTCACTTCTGGCTTGGGACTTGACTTGAACGGTCACGTCGATTTCCTTAGAGCTGTTGGTCTCCAGGTGAAGCTTCCAGGTTCCTACCTATGACAAGTATTGTAACGCTATCAAACAGGATTGCAGAGACGGAACATCAGCAACGAACATCTGCTAGCTCCGTAATCACTGCTCCAGCGTTGCAGCTTAGATTCAGAGACATTGAAAGCTGAATTGAAAGGTTTACTAATCTGCCTAGTAGGGGTGTAGTAGTAGCTTTACCTTACCTTAGCGGGGTTTGGAATGGAGATGACTGTGCCGGAACTGTCAGGTGTTTGCTTGCAGGATTGGCACCTCTTTCCACTGGGATCCACCAGCCAGGCCTCCATACCGAAACTGTCGGGGTTATTACGTTTAACGACGACCACGGTTCCGTTGCCCACTCCACCGTCGATTTGGAATTCTTTTTCAAACTTATTGCGGAACTTCTCCACATCGTCCACCAGCTGCGTGTACAGAAATAACGCGTGAAACGGCATACTTCATCGGGCCGCGACACCACGTGCAAGAGACGGAATCAAGGAGGCGACGAAGTTAGATTACCTAACATGAGGTGTCGCCACTTCCGTCGTGTCGCCAATACTCCTCAGGTAATCAACACGTTAAAGGGAGACTAAACTAAATTATTTTTACTGCAAACGAAAGCGCTTCATCATAGTGCAGACCTTCAATACTACGCCCACACTGCTGAACTTTTTCGGAATTTCGAGCCTATATAATTACAATCCTGGGGTGGAATACACACAGGCTGTCCGTTGCAATAATAAATGTTTTCTGACTTTATCCAACCTTACACCACCTTTCGAAGTTCTGTATAATATCAGACATAAACATCCGGGTATGATTGTTTTCTCACGTTCACACCATGGATTTTGGCAGGCTTCAGTACTGTACGCAATGTCTCTGAAATAATTTAGCCAGCAAAAATTTCGACACAAATATTGTCTGCACCAGAAAATGGAACGAGCCCGTTAAAGAAATGGGAATTTGTTTATAACACTGAAAATGTCTGTTGACCATGCGTAGCACAATTGCAATTGCATGACCATGCGTAGCGCAATTCTTTTGTATGAATTTCTCTCCTAAACATTTACTAGAAACGAAATTTGTTTTTATTCTTTTTGTTTCCCGAAAAGGTTGTGTTTTTGTTTGTTTGTTGCATGAACCTGTAAGTTCTTTGCCTGTATGTTTTAATACGCAGGTTGCTCGTTCTTCCACCCGGCATTTTTCCCCTTTTTATGATTGTGCGTTTGTACCTACCACTGCACCAGGCATACAGTTCTCAGGAACATTAAACCGATATGTGTACTATTTTATTGCGTGTATGTATATAAAATATGTTTGTGTCTCGAATTCATTATTGTAAATGTACATCCGAGTGTACAAATGATTATTTGGGGGTATTTTTATTTGTATTCAGAAGCACACACGTGTACATTATTCTTTTGTGTCTACTTTTTTATCCAATTTCTGTAAAACTTCAAACATTTGTATTCATATTTCTGCTCTTCTTTTCGGTGTCAAAAAACGAGGCCGACACCCCGTCACGCTGCTTCCCCAGTCGAAAAAGACGACAATAAAAATTTCTGTAGTTTTGTCGCATTTTCGCGTTTCGTACAGTCGTTTTGTCGTATTCTTGTCATGGAGGGATTCCGATGTTCTGTCATGTGTCGCATTCCTGTATTCATTCTGATGTACCGTCATGCCGAATTCATGTGTTGTCATGATCGTAATCATCCAGCAGAAGTTGCACATTGTTTGAATGTTTGTGCCCGTTTTGAAGAGTAGCATAAGTGGCCGTTCTGTTGCGACTACAGGAATGTCGGTCGTTAAGAAAATCGACCTTGTCGTTACGACAGAATTGTGTGTCGTAACAACAGATTTCATTACGACAGAAATGTGTCGTTACGGCAAAAATCTGTGTCCTAACAACATATGGCTCTGTCGTAACAACAGGACTTCTGTAGTCACAACAAACTTTTTTGTCGTACGACAGGAATTCTTGTTAGGTTTTTGCGGTATTCCTGTTTAGTATGAGACTGGGTCTTAGCAGCTTTTTGTTTCTGCCCTTATATTTTAAGCGTTATACAAGATAACAATACACAATAAAAGAACATAGAACTTCGAACTTTGGAGTGAATATTAAACTTTGTGAGACTGCTTGCGCCGATTCAATTATGGTGTCGGGAAGCCAGCCAACGTTTCATCAAATTTGGCGTGGCTACGGGAACTTCTTCAGTAATAGAATGACTTCCAACGAGAAGTAATTTTTTATGCATCAACCCTGCGGATTTCCTAGTATGTTTCTCATACAAAAACTTAACAGGAACATAACGCACTCGTTCGGATTCGCTTGACTGCGCCAACTGCCCACCTTCCAGACACGCCGACCACAGCTCCGACAAAATCAGTAAGCAGGCCGCCAGCGGGTAGTCGCACTTTCATCGCGTGGTGAATACTGTACCCCCACAAAATTTATTCGCGCAAAAATTTGGCCTAATATTGTTTATTTGTAGAGTGTATTATGCTTAGTAAAGTCTATAGAGACAAAAATCCATATTGGCTTCCGACGCTTCGGTGCCCTCTCTTCACTGGATATGTACGCTGCATATGCATTACGACTGGCGCGCTTGTAGAACATCTAAGGCCAGTTAAGGGCAGGATAATACTACGCGAAGTTAACCTACGTAATTAGGAATTTTAATCAGTGGAAGCTTTTACAGTTAAACGTAAACCAAATCCACTAGAAGCCATTTTGCAGGGCGAACTATCGGCCCTATCCGCAGCAAGGCCACATATTTCCGATCGATTTTCTGCTTTCATCTCCGCAGTAGCTGGTGAACAGAGATTTGTGAGGGCTAAGGGAAAGTTCACTACTGAAACGTTATTCAAGCTCAGCTTAGAAGCTCGGAGTGCAGAAATCCAACATGTAAACGGCCAAGTACATGTTGGGTAGGCTTCCGGGATCTACTACTGTTGTTTGTCAGCCACCATGCCTGTTCCCATAGCTAAGTAAAGCGGAACAGAAAGTTTTGTATGGAACTCTTCACGAGTGATATTTTATTGTGCGGGTTCGAATCCCGAGCGGCGTTCATGCTTCTTTTCTTTGAGTTGGTCAAGCATGGTCCTTGTATCCACGCGCCTTTTGTGACCCGGTGGGTACTACAGAGAGGAGGCAGGCGTGCTCCGAAGGTCCAAGAGAAATGTCTCCCACTTGCCAATGGCGCAGAGGGCATTCAGCCACTGCGTAGGTTGGCGTTGAATTCTAGTACAATTGTCATCCTGAGTGTGCTGGAAGGATTACCCGGCCCATTTCTGCAGCCAACAATATTGCAATAGCGGGTCATGGAGATTCGTAAATTGTCGCAAATGCTAGATACCAGATAACGTGTTAATCAAGATCTAGATAACGCTAGATCACAGATAAAGTCATAGACCAGTTGCACGGAACAGAATCCCACACCGGTTTGAGCAACTATCTAAAAATACACCATAAGCTTTTGACACATATGCTTGTGGCCGACAGTACTAAATTTTTACCAAAAAGAATGGAATAACAATAACACTGGCACACATCCAAGTGAGTATACTGGAACTTTAAAATCTCCTAGTCCCAGTGAAACGACACCGGACAGCTTTGCAAAGACGCATAGGCTGGGCAGTTGCACTGAAACGAAATGCCGACCCATAATTTTCAGATTCACCTGTTCAAATGTTAGAAGCGAAGATTTTTCTAATAAACGCCAACTTAAAGGTGCGCGTCTATCGGTTGGTGAGGAGTTCTGAAATGTGGCCGCATTTCATGGAAAAAGGCTTCTGGACTACCTAAAGCAAGTGATCAGCAATACACGCCAAGATAAAAGAAGCTCTACATCAATAAAAAAAGGTTTAGCTTACTGGTAAAAATCTGATAAAGTGTACGACACTAGTCAGGTCACTGACCCGTCAATTTTCTTCAAGGAAGTGCTCTCGGGACGACTGTTATGCCTTCAACTGTCTGGCAATCAAATCGTAATAATGCAAATAGTACTGAACACACGCCGTCGTATCTGTCTACTAACAGGTGTTTTGCGAAAGCGTCACGGTATTTTTGCCGTGATGGATGACTGTGCATCAAACATTGTGATTCCCACACAAGCATGATTGTGAAGCAAAACAAAAGATAGTGAAATTTTCTAAACCGTAAAATAGTATAGATATTCACAGATCAGAATACAAAATGAGATTCGGTGGTGGCCTCTTGATCCCTGTATCTGCACAATCGCATTCGCATGTCATTACCAAAAGATGCCTCCTCGAGTTTGTTTGCTCATGCGTTCGTTTCGGCCACAAAGAAGCGGTTTTATATGCCTGCTATCGCCCGCCAAATTTCATATCCATGTTTTGTGATACACTGCATTACGCGTTATCATTTAATCGTCCCATATCCCGCCTCGCCAATCTTCGCCCTCGGGATTTTAACATTGTGTATAATTCCTGGAAGGGCGATAGTAGTCCACGTGTAATCCGTTAATCATGAGGCATCAGGTTTATTACCTTTTATTTTATCAGGTTTATTAGCAACCTAAACCAACTGGTAACGAAGCCTACACGTGTTACGTCAGCGCTTGGCATAATCCTCACCACTATTGCTGACACAATCTGACCTCTGATCTGTCTAAGCGGTCAAAGCCACCATTGTACCCTACATGTCATATGTATCAAATTTCCTCAGAAAGAGCAAACTAGAAAGATAATAAGAGATTATGGAGGGCAAGAGATTATCTTATGGAACAGATTATCTTGCGGCCATAAATGTGGAACTTGAAATTTGAGAGATTCGATCACCCGCACTTTCGCAAGTCGCACAGTCGAGAATAACGGGGGTGCATTCAAAACCAAAGCGTTCACTGATAAAAACATCATTACACACTAACACTACAGGCTGTAATTCAAGGTAGCCCTTGTTCATGTGAAACTTCAACAGGCTTCTCCACAAAAAAAGCGCCTGCACCGACGCGCTGCGTTGACCGATAAGGAAGACCGATGATGCGCTTGTAATATCGCTGTGTTTGTACATTTTTGTACATGAATGTGCTCTTAAAGCGAGCAAATTGAAATTTTCAGCATCGACTTTACCTTCTTTGCTTTTAAACTAACCCTCCTTAATTCCAAAAACTACTGAACTTTTGCGATGAACGAGGCAGTCTATTTCTTCTGGCCCGTGTTGCGAAGTATTGCAGGGCGCATTTACTATCTCATTCGGTAATAACTCTTGTGCCGTCTTGCCTACTGCACACAAATTGTCTTGACCGCCAATGCATTTCATTGTAATTGATTGCGTAGGAATTGAATTCCTGATTAGTAATACAAAGAATTCATCATCTCGAACTGAAGGGATTCCCGCTCAGTTTTTAAAGTGCACTGTAGCCTATTCATCTATAATATTGCCCTATATCTTCACACAATCCTTGAAATGCTGTACACTCCCCAGTGACTGGCAAGCGGGAAGGTTGGTGCCAGTGCCCAAGAAAGGTAACACTTCTGATTCCTTGAACTACACACGCATTGCATTAATTAGTATATCCGGCAAAATTCTAGAACTCATATTGTAATCTCATCTCAGCACTTTACCTGAATTAAACAACTTGTTTATTTTACTAAACACCAACAAGGGCTCCGGAAGCACTACTCTTGCAAAGCATAGCTACTTCTTTTTACTAATCGACTCAAATATACCTTCAATGTCAGTCTTCATTCACTGAGTGCATCTTTCTCTACTTCCGGAAAGCATAGAAATCCGCGTCACAGCACCTTTTTCTTCATACATTGAGCAAGATTGCCTGAGACTATAGCCTAGCTAACTGAACAGGAACTTTTCTAACAGATCGAACGCAATATGTCACTCCGAAAAACTGCAATTCACGTACGTGCCATGTAACATCTGGTGTTTCCGAAGGTTCTGTCTTGGGACCCTTGCTTTTTCTTATTTTCTATGGATGACCTTGTTGTCCACGTTTCCTCTTTAATTTGAATTTTAGAGGATGACTGCGTAATCTACCGTGAACTAACCGACTCTGTAGAGTCATCTTTACTACAGTCTGACCCCAACAACATATCCTCGTGGTGTGACAACTGCCTCATCAACCTTAGCCTAAATAACTGCAAATATATAAGGGTTTATAACACTTCTAATTGCCACAACCTGCCTGACTGTCTGAATACTATCTTAATTCAACAAGACTGGACTCTCTTCGCTCCTATAAATACCTCGGTGTTCACATTAGTAATGCCCTACCATGGTATAAGCATACTGATTATATCGCGATCAATCCTGACCGCATGCTTGGCTTTCTTCATCGAAATTTTTCGCTAGCTCTAGACTCCGTAAAACGGCCTTTAAATAAAACTCTTCTTCGAGTAAGCTTGAGTATGCTTCAGCAACTGATGCCTTCGCCAGTTATCTCTTTATTCCCTAATTTAATCGATCCAGAACAGTTCAGCTGGGTTATTGTTTTAAACTACTCCTCACCAGCGACTGCATCCACTACTAAATCTAACCTTTTTCTTCCTCACTTATCGATAACAAAAAAGGGTCTCGCATCTGTCTTTTCCAAAAAATCAACTTCACCAATCCTGATATTAAGCCCGAGCTTCTACCACCACTTGCTTGCATTTCCGAACGTAATGACTACACATTTAAAGATAGCCTGCCGAATTCTCGAACGAATGCGCATTTCAATTAGTTTTACCAAAAGCAGCCACTGACTGGCTCCACCTTCCCGCATCCATCTTCCGCAACCCTGACCGACCATCGTTCCAGACGGCCATATGAAACTGTTTAAACAGTCCCCACTCCTCTCTGTAACGTCCATCAAGGTATTCAAATAAATAAATAAATAAATTAATTAATAAATAAACAAATAAATAAACAAACAAACAAATAAATAAATAAATAAATAAATAAATAAATAAATAAATAAATAAATAAAAATATTCCACGGGAAGATTTCACTTCGTTTCACAACAATGCTTTAGATGCTGCCGCCGCAGCAGGCGTTGTATTGTAGTTTGTTTCTTCTTTCAGGCTTTATAACTTGAATATAATCTTTCGGGACCGGGTCAGCGACAAAAAGTATGTTTTTCTGGGCCGTCTATGCAATGAAAACACGAACAGTAGTTTGAAAATTTTCTTCATTGCCTTTTTAAGAGAGTCGAATAGAGGGTTATTTTTTTTTCTTCAGCATGTTTTCTTTACTGTTCATGCGTTGCAGGCTAGACGTCTCTACTAACTGAGTAACTGCTCCTTAAGGCCGGTCGTCGCGGCGGCTACTGAATCGTTCCTAGTTTCCCCAATCGCATCAGCCTTGTTACGCAGTTGAATATATCTACCGTTGGATGATATCGCAGCGGGCGCATTTCGTTTGAACAGCCGGCGGCAGTTTTATTTAACGAGCTGGATCACTTTTTGACACTTATCAATTGATTATAAGATTTAAACATGTTTGCTCCCGTTAGCTTTCGTGTTTTTTCATTTCAATCAATGTGCCATTTTTCTTACGTAACGTTTAAAATCGGTAAACAAAATATGCCTCAAAAGCTGCGCGTGTAACCAGACGTTCTCCCTCACAATGAGATAGAACTTCAGCCCTGTAGCACCAATCCTAAACAATGTGGACCACCCAGACAAGACATTGCTTAGGACACATCACAATGTAAGTCGCCGTCAACAGGAATGGAGTAGCTCAACACCCTGGTGGCCTTTATCATTACAACAACCGACAGCCGCCAGAAATAATGCGGCTGAAAACGTGTCCACTACCCCTTCCTTGCGTCCCTGTTTTATTTCAATACTCTATTTATTTGGATTAACCTCGCTCTGTGAAAAACGCATCGGCCACAGTAACTGAAACACCAAATCCAACGTAACACATACCGTTTGCGGCCGCTGAATATCGTCCACCTGCGCAGTCGTCGCCTCAACGAAGGCCGTTTCCAATTCCAAAGCAAGGTTTCCCTGGAGGTCCTGGTATGCGTACGCCTTTCCCTTCGTTGCAATCGCGAGTTCCTCAAGTTTTCGGTCCGCTGAGACACCCAGTGCCACCGTGTTGACCGTGACCTTCGCTTTCTCGACCTCTGGCTTCATGGCGTCAATTGTGGGGCTCTCATTTTCGCCACCATCGGTCATAAGAACGATGATGGCCCCCTCTGGCCTTTCGCTCGGGGTATTTAGCAGCTGCGACCAGTTAAACAAACAGGCATATTGAGAACTCTCATATGTTAAAAAATTGGCCGCGTATCTGCTCCTTTCGTTGCAAATGTCGTCAAAAGACGATAGTCTTTATCGACTTTTGCCAAGTAAATGCCTCCCTTCGCTTTACCGCTCACCTCTCATGTTGTTCCTCTTGCGTCGCGCTCCTCCCAAGGTAAAGACACCAAAGGTTTGCTTAAATCATTTTAAATTTCCCGCGTTCCACTGCTCCAAACCGGGTGTCTTGATGCGAACGCTGCCGTACGGCGAAGACGCGCGTTAATCGAGGCACCCTACTTCAACGTTTATAGAACCGCGTTTCCCTACTCCACGTGCGTTGCAAGCAGAACGTGGAAACTATCTAGTGGAGCCTTGCGTAACTGTTGCCGGTTGATTTCTTAAAATGGCGCCAGAAGCTATAGTAGCGCTGGCGACAGCAGGCGACGGCGGAGTAAATTCTTTTTCTGCAGTTGATGAAGTATTTAATTTCGCAAAAGTCAAGCATGTTTGAATTTTTATAAAGGAACACTGCAAATATCACTTCTGTATTGATTTGTTGTCTCATATTTACGTAATGTCTTGTTCTTCTTCAACAATGTTGACAAGTATGAACATTACACCGGACCAAGACGGGTCGATTTAGCTGTAACTATATAAGACTATTGCGCAGGCATTGTTTTGCTTTGGCCGGGTGGCTGAATCGAGTCACAGACAGACAGACGAACAGACATACAGACCCACAGACATACAGACAGACCAAAATTTCTGGGTTTAAGTAGCCCAAGAAAGACTATCGTCTTTAAAAAAGGATTACGTAAACTGTAGTTCTCTAAGTGAACTTTCTCTTACACCGTCCCTTTAAATCAAAAGTATATTATACAGGCTGTCTAAGAAGACTCCCTAGTTTTTACACATGACATCTATCCTCACACCACTCCTCCCAGTTGCTAATTGAATAAAAGCTGATAAGTACTACTTCTTTCTCAGCCGCCGCGGTGGCTGAGAAAGAAGTAGTACTTATCGCGGGTTCGATTCCCGGCCGCGGCGGCCGCTTTTCTTATGGACTAGAAAAGCAAAACCGCCCGTGTGTACGACATTTCGGCGCACGTTAAAGATCACCAGGGGGTCAAAATTAATCCGGAGCCCTCCACTACGGCGCGCCTCATCGCCTGAGCTGCGTCAGCGCGCTAAACCCTACGATGAATCACTACTTCATTCTCGCAGGCTCAAAATCTGTACGCCTCAAAAACGCAAGGTTGTCAACCATAAAATGCCATTGCAAAGTATTGTCATCTGCCACCGACTGCAAAGTGTGGCGAGAGACCTTTGAGCCTAATGGGAGGGCCAACAGAAACGCCGCGGATCTTCACGGCCGCCGTTACTCCTGACTCCTGAGATAACCGTGAAAGTCATGGTCATCACAAATACGGGCTATTAATGCGAGTTCCCTCATTCTAGAGCAGTTTATGACACTGCTTCTGCCTCGTTTTTGCCATACCCTTAACGTTCCTGTTCCGCATCCAGCGCGCCACAAGTGGTTATTAAGTAAGACATCTGGCTCGGGGACTGCTACATGTAAATTGAAGACACTCCACACTCACACCAGCAGAAAACGTTTACATCAACGGTCTGCTACCCGATAGAATAATTGGTACGTCAGCACAGGACTGCGAAAAATCATGCCAGTGTTTGAATTATCAGCCTACCTCGAGAGCCTTTTGTAGGCCGCATCCAATGCAGGTGCGTCCCTCAGTACGTAGGGCTGCTATCTTGTCCAAGAATCCTTGCCGTGTGTTTACATTCACCGGCATCAGCAAGTGAAGGACTTTTGCAGTCGTACTGAAGGTAACTACGGCCAGTCGTCGCGAGCTTTCTTGAATGTCTTTAATGTAGCGGGTTACAGCTTCTTTCAGAAATTTCAGCCGGTTGTAACTCTGCATGAGCGGAAGAGAGAGAGGCAGCTTTATTAACAGACGTTTCCCTAGTCCAGGGTCCAGGTATGAAGGTGAAGGCCAACTTCTCCCCTTCAGCCAGCTGTAGCTGACTTTGAGCGAGTGAGGGGCAAGGTACTCCTAAGAGTTAGGGAAGGTGCACCTTGCATCTTGGGGAACGGACCGAAAGTAAGCGCTTGTCCAGCTCACGTCTTTCTTATTGTGTCCCTGTTATTCCACGCTCTTCCCCAAGATGAAAGTGCACCAACTCGCCCAACTCGCCGCCCTGTTAGCGATGGTGGGGTGATTTATAAGCGGGAGGGCTAGATTTTGAGCACAAGCTAACGTTGTGTGAAGGGAGCGAGAGCTAGTAGTTAAGCGGCCAACAAACTAGCCCGCCCGCATAATACATGAGGCTAAGGTTTTACAATTGCATTCGTAGCAAACAATCGCTGGAACTGCATCTTGGGTACAAATGAAATGATAATTACTTCGACAGAACAAACATGGTTCACATGCACACTTTGAGCGTCAGGTACAAGCAGATGTTCGGAATATCCGAAAATCGTAGTGCCGACCCTACTTTTTCAACTAACCGTCCGAAAGTGCGTCTGTGTCCAGGGAAATTTCCTTGCAAAGTTGGCAGTGGAAGAAAAGGTTCGTTTGGAACAAGTACCAAGGTCAAGGGGTACTTCAACATGGTTTAAATATGGGCTGTGCTATTAGACCTTTCGTCATGGAAACGGCCAAGATTTGTCTGCGAATGATTCTTGCGAAGTTACTGTTCAAGTATAATGCTTGCTGTGACCCCTTTATCCCTTTCATATAACGGTTGTACAAACCCGTACGGAATTGTTGATCTGATTGACGAATTGGTGTTGTATATTCCAACTGAAAGGCTTAACAGAAGCGACACATAAAGACTGAGAGCCGTAAGACCAGCGAAACGTAGGGATGACAATTTGAACGCCAGCAGTCAAGCTATTTGCGAAGCCGTTCAAGTTTCAATAACAAATATATCAGCACAATTTCACCTTGTATATTCACCTTGTATATTCTATTCTGAAAGGGTCAGCTCCCGGAGAGGTGCGAAATTGTTGCGTACAAAATTTCCTAGGGAGGTTATTGATGCTGCATTCCCTTACAGCTGCCTCGGGAAGCAATGAAAACCATCAGGTATTTTTAGTTTTTTTTTTCATGCATTGGTATTGCGACATCTATATCGAGCATGAAGGAGGATTCTAGTTTAGATAGTTTTGGGCACCCCGTAAAGGGATACGCCCCCGTCTCTTCATTATTATAGTTTTGTCCAGAATAATTATTATCGGTTCGTATTTGCCACTGCTGAAACTCTGCCTGTTCGAAGTTCGAAGAATGAATATGCGGAATATTTACTAGAGCATGCAATTGAGCAGTCTTGTATATTTTGGTTGTTCTCTTGCTTTTCTACAGTCAGCGTCATGGTTCCCCTAACTCTTTTTATTTAAAAAGGGTTCTATACGAACATTGTGAGGTGTTAGTAAACTCATGCTTACATCCATGCTTCCCGATATATCCAGGACAAGTACGACGCGCTGGGCAAGGTCTTCTTTTTGTTGTTCCTCCTGGAATGTAACTTTAATTTGCTTCGACATATCCGGCCTGGGTAGACTGGGGAGACGAAGGTAGAAAAATATAGGTGGGGACTGGGTCATTTACAGATTAAATAACACTTCTTTTCCTCTTAAACAATGAGAACAATTGAATGATAAGTCTGAAAACGTATGAAGCTTTTTGAGAAATGTTAAGACTCTCAGAGGCTGAACGAATTGCCAATAGTGATTAGAAACGGTTATTATTGGTTGTGTCTTGTGACATGGAAAGATGGTAAGTTGAGGAAGACGCACATACACCAACCAAGGGCGTTTGTTGAAAGGGGGCCGCTTTCAATAAACGCCCATGGTTGGTGTATTTGGTTGATGTATTTGCCTCTTCCTCAAGGTGAACCAACCAGACAGAGTTCTGTCGAAGATGTTCACATTCAAAGATGCTAAGTGAGGCGCAAATTGGCAACTCGAAATGTTTCGTAAAATCAACGGATACCAAAGCAGTTTCCGTCATCATTTCTGGCTTTAACACGTGAAATATGGTGAATTATTGTTATAGCTTTCTACAGTACGGCTTTCCTCAGGCTCCAGAGCTTGAAGACGCGTTGGCGGGAAATGGAGCCCAAGTCACTCATCCTCGATACGTTTGGTGTTGCCTGTATCAGCCGGGCTGGCATGGAAAGTGAGGAGGATGTGAAAGACAAAATCAAAAGGTTGCACAGCATACCCTCGTCAACGAATCACGTCGAGAATTTCACCACCTGAATTACCCGCCATAGATATAGCCGCCATAGCCACTCAAGCGACAACACATATGTCGAACACTCGATCCAAGAGCCACGTGGAGACCACAAAGCCCTTTCAACAGGATTCCAGTCATTACGTTTACACAAGGACAATATTCCTCAACTCCAAATTTCAGTTCCTGGTATCGAGTTTATAATTAATGAAGGAACTGTACTTAAACTCCCAATGCATCTGTATGTTATAGCTCTTTTTCGCATTTTATATAGCTCCATCAAGCCCCAACGGCAGTTACTTTTCTTCTTACGTTGCGCTGCGACTCGTTGTCGGCCGTAAGCTCCGTTCTGATTATATTATTACCAGACGGAACTCCTACTCGCACTTTATCGAACCATAAATCGCACAAACAAAAGCTTCATATGCACGTCCTGATTATACAGCCACTTATTTTCCTGGCAATTCTGGCAGCGTACAAAAAACTTTGCGTAATAGGGTCACAACTTCACCTTACGATAATTCAGCTTGCGTAATTACGTACCGTACCGATATTCGAGTACCTTTTGAAGTCGGCGTTCCCACTGATCACTTCCCACGTCGACCTCTCTTGGCAGAGGGCGTTCTGCTTGTTAGGGGCAAGTGGATTATGGCGACGAGGTCCGCTGTTCTGGTCGCAAAACTGGCTTACCTGTTGAAATAGTAAAGCCACAAAAGAACCTGCAGCTTCGAAGGAGTTGAGGTTTTCTAATTATGAATAGATAGCGAATGGTAGGAATCATTGCCTAGGATAAAATTTTAAAAAATTGTATGTGACAAAACCATTGCACGGAAGTTGCAGCTGTTACTTGGCATCCTGTACACCTGATATCAAAACCCCGCATGGTCGCGATGTTTTATTAATCACTTAAAATGATAATATAAGGACATTCATCGACACAAATTTTGTCTCGACCCCTTTGAGCTGCTTCTGTATCTAATAAGTGGTAATTGCCACCCTGAGAAGAATTTTCGTTGCTACAGACTTTTCTTCGGTTTGGGGCAAGTTTATTTTAACACCCAACAACGGAGGAGTCCCGGCCGTTCAAGCAAGACAATGATAAACAAAACGTTTTTAATCTGTTTGACTGACTCGAAAATTGTTCTTGTGAGGGTTTTTTCATCAGGGTTCTGCCTTATCAAAGTGCGTAAAAACTACTGAAGTAAAAACAGAAATACTCTCACATTTGCGATGTAGGGCATGAACATGACCGAAGACTCGACGGGTGTCCCCGTAGGTTGGCGAATGCTGACCACGCAGTCTTCCATGAACCGACATTTCTTGTCCATCTTGCATATCTCGCCTTTGGGAGTTCTAGCCACGAAGCCTATCCTATCCGAGCAGGCGTTGAGCCTAACCTGAGGAGAGCAGTAGCCAGTTGGGTGCAACAAAAGGAAGGAAATGAAAAAATGTGCCTCGTGTAGGAACGCTAATACGCGCGACCAAAAACATTTCTTTTGCCAATAATGTTCCCTCTTCGCGCCCAGTTTAGGTAGGTCTGTAGGTAAGATTTGAGGTGCTTTCTACAGCACGTATGTCGGCATCAACTGCTTCCGGCGGCTTTATAGTCTACGCGCTGTGGTGATGCGCCTATCGGTGGAAACCCAAACCAGTTGAGGGGTTTGTTTTTGTAATCGGTGGCATTGATAACGTAGGCCTTACGAGCACCTGCCTTCTCAAACCAATTCTCCTTTATCTAACTATACTGTCAGTATACCCGAACATGCTTGTCAATGCTTCAGCGATAACGCAAAAACATTGCCCGGGTGTGTTGGCGTTTAATTCGCTAGTGATATGGGAAAATAGTAATGGTAATTTGGGACTGTTTCCGGCATGCTGAGTAGAAATTTTGGGCGCGTTTATGTACGTACTTCGTTCCTCCATCGGCCGCACGAAACAGTTCAGAATGGCTGCTTCCAAAGGGTTGTAGTCCCAATGACTTTATGCTGAAATCATGCTCCCATGCACTTGAGTTTCTTTTATATAAAGGAAGGGTGTGCATTTATTTCACACCAGTATTATTCTACGTCTGCCTTTATTACGAGGAATTTTCTTTCTCTTAATTAAGATCTTTGAAACTCATATTGACTTGTTTCCGTGCGCGTTTTTTTTTTCTTTGACTTCCTTCTTCCAAGAATTATTCGCGAATAGCTCATATGCTTCCTATTCTGATTATAGTACGTGGCTCACAGATTTACTCACCATCCTATTGTGGCAATAGGTGAGGGGATACTTCTTGTCTCCGAGGCGTCCGTATTCATCGAACACGCCGTACCGGAAGTGGGCCCATTCGTGCACGAACACGTAAGCTGTAAGGTGTTTTAAGACGTCAGAAGTAACACTTCACCGAACCCCAGATACTAAGATTCTACTCACTCGGAAAAGAGTATGTGGAGCATAAAACAATATAGGGCTGCAGTCATGTGCCAGTTCACATTTCTAGCGGTAGGCATTTGACGATGAACTCATTGAACAGCTCAGAATTTCGTCCCATTGTTCCGCTGACCAGTTATTGTCACGTGGGGTGACAAAAACTGAAGGCCCGAGTTTGAGCAAACCTCGGGTGAGGCGGAGCTGTGGTGATAATAATAAGCCCATGATATTATTTCGTGGCAAGGTTTAAACGCTTTAAAAAAGCGAATCATGCTATTTGCTGATTCCTGAGGTGACGTAACCGGTCCAGGGCAGCGCACTCCAAAGATGCACGACCTGAACGTGGCGAATATTTTAGTGCGTTCTCTCGCTCCACTGCTGCACCAGTGGCTACTGGGGACAAGCAAATCAAACTACTTTATATTATTGTACGTTTACTTTAATAATCTGTGTTTCACTACAAAGTTCTTTTTTTTTATTCCAGGCGTTCACCTGAGCTTTTTCTTTGAAATTTTTTGCCGTAAGAAACAGTTTCTGCCGTCGGTAACAGACAGTGCAATCACGTGTCTATAGCCGACTGCAAAAAAAGAAAGTGGGTGATGAAAGCAAGCCACATTCAATGCAGTTGCTACTTGTATACGTTATCAAAACCCTCGGATTTTCGACACAAAATTTCCTCAGGCACTTCAGTCAGCTTACGTGTTTTTAAGGCGAAATGCTGGCAATACTTATCTGCAAGTTTTCTGATAACTCTACTTGCTCATTTTTCCTCGATTTTGTTTCTTTGCCTTTGGGCTCCGATTACGGTTTCAAACGGCTTCTTTTCTGCTTTTACATGTTCGCGTCAAATTCGTCTCTTTTATTTGCTTGTCTTAGTGTGTGAATTACGTCAGCAAACAGACTGGAACACGTCACAGCTTCCATAGAATCGGGCTTCGACGAGGGTGGTGTGCACCTGTCCTACTCCCGTGACATCACGTCAGGCTTCACGCTGCACGCACTATTCTACAACTGTTACTTTTCAAATTTACAGTGTTATAATTTTTGTGACACGGGCCCGATAGCTTCACAAACCTCGCAATTGCGGGCCAATGCCGCAAGTGGCCATGTGCTACGAAGGAATGAATAGCAACACGGACAGCAACTTTTCATATTTGCTTGCTTTATTCCCTTTTACTCTTCACCGCTCTTTTTCGATGAAGGTTTCCACAGTCGTTTTTATAGAGTGCAATCCCCTCACAACCCTCTCTTTCTTCGCGCCCTTTCCACTCCCGCTTACCGTCCCTCTGGCGTCACGCGATTACTTTATTCCTCCCCTATCCCGTTTACTCGCTTTCAATGCTCTGCTTCCTGCCCTACGACGGTGACGTTGAACAAAACACGTTGAAATGTGTAACAATCGCCTCTGATATTAGACACGCACCGCTTATTGTATTTTAGAGAGGATATTGAACAGATGCAAGAGGCCATCAAGCCATCGGGTATGCACCGTACCAGCATCAACCATTTGGAAACGGAAGGTAGGATTATGTCTTATCCAGACGTGAGGATATGCGCCAAAGACGTGTCAGGTGAAGACGAACCCCATAAAGTGCATGTGCGAGAAACTGCCTTTGTTATTTTAACGCTCGCACCTGCGTTTCTATCGGCTTCACTCCTGCGAACAAACACCTCAACCGGCTATCGTTACGCCGACTGTCCCGTTGACTGTATATGTAATACCAGAGCATCGAAGGACTCTGGTAATACGTACAAGCTGTCCTGCCAGTAACGTTTTCAGAAAAAAATGCAAGTCACGCAACCTCTCGAGGGAAACTTTATGCCGCGCTGATGATAAACAAAACGTACGGTCATGGAACGCCTCGTTCCAACAGACGATAACTGAAGCTCGCGAGCAGACGATAGCTGAACCGCACGCTCCGGCTGCAGACGGATAAACGCGCGGTAGATACCTGCGGAATCCACGTCCGCCAAACCACCTAAAGGAAAGGCGAGGCCAGAGAAACACGTCTCGATCGAGTATATTGCGCACACACCGTCTGACGGTCTCACTGTTGATGGTGCGGTCACCACCAGTGCTTCTGTACAAGCTGCCCGTCACGTAAAACCGCAGCGCACACCACACTTGCTAGAGGCGGATTAGAGCGAAAGCCGCCTCTAAGCCGCCTCTAAGTCCCCAGACGACTGCAAAACCAATGCACAGCCCTTTTTCGAGAGATAAAAACGAGCTCGAAATTCCTCCTTAGTTTAAAAGACCTCTCGGCGTTGAAATGTGCCTGCTACGGCGACCATAAAATAAAACCACGCCAAATCAGCGGTCACCACGGGCGTCCCGAGTTCCACTCCGCCGTGCAAAACCATGCCCGAGTTTCCCCCGAGTTGTAATGTCAGTCAAACACACCCAGCCCATTCGTGGGTGCGGCGTAGTAACCGAATCCGCACCCACCTATGGCCCCGACTTTGTCGATGTCTTAGCGTAGTATCCACGAAGTCGACATTTGATGCCCGCTGGCAGAGACAATAACTTAGCAGCAAACAGAAATGAAGTCCCTAGGCCACCGTCAGCCAATTGTGCTACAGTCGCGGTGGTGTTCGGTCCGAACTGGACTTTACACTTGTCCGAGCCGATAGGAGAGGCCAAGACGACACGATTTTCGCGCGGGAGCCTTCTTCATACACCGTGAAAGCACAGTCGATGACAAATGACACAACTTCAACGTCTAAAACACACTCGCCAAAGCTCAAACACGTTCTTGACAGGGGACGATTTCTGATAAGCGCCCGCCCTGCACACTCAACCAAGCCGTAAACAAAATAATTAATGGTAGGGAGCAGGGCGCATTCCGCTAGCTACAGTGAACCCCTTTGATTACGTGGTTTGCGCTTGCGCAGAGCTGCACTGGAGCTACCCTGAAGCCACGTATAGTTCAGTGGAGTAACAGAACACAGAGAAAAACGGACCGCCCCGCGCCAGGCGTGGCCAACAGCCGGACTGGAGATTTCAAAGTAGTAGTAGGGTTATCTAGTTTACTGAGAAATGAGTATAGCAGATGGATTTCAGATGGTGCTGCATGCGGAAGATAGCACAAGCCATACCTTATCGACGTAAGCGGCCAAATACAGCGCGCTGAATGTGCCAGGCATGCTGCGTGCGATTCCGACGGTTTCGCTCGAGGTGTATCGGATGCTCCACTATCACTACTTTCATAACCCAAGCAGCTGGAAACTCGGGATTAGGCGGAACTCGGGACTTCTGTAATAGCGCCCCTGATGTAAGGCGCAATTCTTAGTTTGGCTATTCCATGTCCGTTACAAGGCGTCTACATCGAGGAAGCTCTAGCTGACAGCCAAGTGCAAGTACGCAAGTAAGAAGTCCTTTATAGCGTTATTTCATGTCACTAAACAAAGCCTACAAACTAGAAACAGTCACCTACAGCCTATTGCAATTTTTTCATCATCTGGGGTCTTTTGATTTTGGTTAATGGAGGCGTGTAATCCTGAGTTTAAACGACGGCTAAGAACACAAGCCGAATATTACTGCGCTCCGCAGGTAAGTTAGGAACTCTGCGCGAAATTAGCAGATCTCCGGAAACCTTCGGTAATACTTTGAACCATAAACAGTTAACAATATACTTTATTGGCATCATGTAGAGAATACATGATGCCGGAGCTGGCAGAAAAAGCCATCTCAAGGACAGCTTGACTGAGCTGCAGGGCCCCATTTTGTCAGCAGCGTACAACACGATGTACGGCATGTTCAGAATGTCTTTAACAAGATATCCTAACTACGTTGGCAGATTCGTCGGTAGCTGTCGCCAACATGCTTTCGCGAACAGGGGAATTCGGCTTGGAAGGAAGTAAAATACATTCTTAAAATCAGTGAAAGAAAAGCATGGAAGGAAAACCAGAGAAGCAAAATCGTCGTCTTCGTTTCTTGACGCAGGCCAATTTTTTTACGCAGTTTGTATTCTTACCACATTATCGTTCATTCCTTTCAAATGGCGTTCGTGCAAATGTCTTTGAAGACATCCTTATTTGCAAGGTTTCGTCTAAACCACACAACTCACACTGACCGTACATAAACGCTCCCGAAAGTACTCTTACCTATACCAGCACACGGTTTCCTAAGCGCAGCCCGTTTCCCCGGATTAAGGCGCACTCAAAAGGCCTTATTTGTTGATAATTAATAAAATAGTGTATTGTTCTTCCCCCGCCCCCGGGTTCTTGCTGCAAGTTAGAGATGATTTTGGTGCTCTCATCGATATTGGCGCTGTCAGCCAATCGATTTGAACTCAACTGAACTTTACTGGCGGCTATAATACATGCTACGTCGGTTAAATATCGCGGTTCGACACTGCATCAAAAAGTGACCACGTATCTGCTCCTTTCGTTGCAAACGTCAGCGAATGACAATAGTGAACTGGTGCCCCTGTCACGTAAATGCCTCTCTTAACTTTTCCGCTCACCTCTCATGCTGTTCCTCTCCCGTTTCGTTACTGCCACGCTGCCACGTTCCTGCATATCAAGATAGCACGCTGGAGGTTTGCTCAAGTCAATTTAAATTTACTGCGTTCCATTGGTCCAACTCGGGTGCCGCGATGCCAGCGCGGCCGCACTGCGAAGCGGCGCGTGCATTGAGGCACCCTACTAAAACGTTTATAGAACCACGTTTCTCTACTCCACGAGCATTCCAACTGGAACGTGGAACCTATCTAGTGGAGCCTTTCGTTGATGTTGCCGTTTAATTCTTTTTAAATGCCTCCAGATGGCGTGCGACAGCAGGCGACGGCTCTCTGCTGCTGATGTAGTACTTTATTTTCTATAGCAAAAACCAACCATTCGCGGTTTTTTTAATAAAAGAACACGGCAAATATTACTTGTGTATTAATCTTCTGCCTTATATTTGCGTAACGTCTTGTTCTTGTTCAACAAAGCTGACAAGTATACACCATTTTCCTTGTTAGACGTGGGCGCTGCCATTTGTTTTTCACACCAGACACTAGCGCCGTCTATGGAGCGACCGCCGAAACCGCCGCGCTGGGCTGTTAAGTACTCCGTTCTCTCCGTGCGTCTTCTCGGTACCCATGCATTACCGAGTGAACCATAGTGGTTTGGCGTTAAAATAGCGGTCGCAGTGCTCGTGTGTGTGTGTTTTATTTTGTTTTCACCATATGCGGACGGATTTTAGGTCCTAATTTGCTGCCAGAGCGGAAGATGCCGACCCCAGCTGTTGCGAGCAGAAGTAGCACTGGTGGTGGTAGTGCTGGTGGGTCTCCACAGTTCTGTGATGCGAACGCTACCGGTACGGCACCTACTGAGATAAAAATCGATATCTGGGAGTAAATACGTATTTTCAATGCCACCATGCTTGTTATTTTCACCGATTAGTCATGTTTACGGAAGTTCGGTCGTTGAATGCGCAGCGCGCACAGCATATGTGTGTCACGCTGGTCGCGCTGATCCGCGCTCGCGGTGGACTTTCGACGAGGCGATTGCTACGCTGTTGACATTGAAATGCAATATAATCTTTCTTAACTGGACTTATGACGGCTTCTGACGATACGAAATTACCTGGGCGGAAAAATAACACAACCGCACAACCATTCAAATTACTATTAGAAGGTTGAGCAGAAGGATCGATATTTGGGCGAGTCAATAGTGATTGATCATCATCGTGATCATGATTGGCCTACCTCTGCGCAGCGCATGTGGCCTGTCCCTCGGAGCCCGCCTTTGCGGAACCTCTGCTTGCACCACAAATGCTCTACGCGATCAGCAGTAACTGTTTTGTAATTGTAATCCTTTAGATTCCGTGACAACGCAAAAGGATTGAATACGGAAGCCGCCTTTGTTGGTTTACACAATGTTTCCAGGTCATGAAAGGGAATTTGGTGGTACCTATACACTGAAAAGGAGGAGGATATAAACAGCCACGAAAGCTGGTAGAAGTACTCCTAAGGCGAAAACTTTCCTTCACAAGGTGGTAAATACAAACAGAGCACCTTGTTGCAGGACTAAATTAAAACAAAAATCCAACGCCCCTTTCTGGAAGAAAGCTAGTTGAAACACGTGGCTTTCTCCGATACAGCTGCAAACTCCACGACCCAATGAGACAGCGTCGAAGTTCATGGCAACGCTGAGCTAACCGATTGTAATGTTATGATTTTATATCATGCGTATTGCTTTGCGAATGGGTCATATGATTGTGCTGATTCAGTGACTCATGTAGTGTTGTCGTTGATTTAGATTCGGGCGGATTGGGTGGCGGGCTTCGCATTTGTATGGTAGGAAGCTTCACGTTTCATTATCATCATCGTCATCACCGTCGGGTCCTGCTTGTGAAAGCCCATTGTGTAAAGTTGGCGTTACTCCAGTGCTTTTTGACTGGGCATTTTCATCGGAGAAGGATTCGCGTTTATACATCACCACCATCATCGCCACCACTATTCGTGGAGAACCAATGTATAAACTTGTCTGTCCGGCATCGTGTTCTTTTGCAGCACCGCCACAATTGAGGCGTAGAAAGCTTCGCGCTAAAAAACAAAATTCTCAAAGTGCGAGAAATTCTGACTTGCCTGGGTTCAGAGTTTTCCGTGCCGTCGCGTTTTGTGTCAGGGCCAAGAATCCCGGCGTAAGTTGAATAAAATCCCCGGGCTGACCACAAGGCTTCTGTTGCAGCGTAAATGGCATATCACCATGGGGTCCGGTCGGCTCGTCGACGCGTACGTCGCTCTTCTCGAACGAACTCTGCGAAAGCGCCCGTGCGCTGGCTCTCTTCGGCCACGTGTTCGGTAGTTCGATGGTCACTTCCTTAAAGTACACGCGTCCATTGGTGGCTTGGTGAAGGAACTCGGATGACGAGCGGAACAGCGCCTGCATGGTAATCATGGTTTAACATTTCTGAAGCGCTGTTCGAAAGCCTGTTCAAGGTCCGATGAAAGCCAGAATAGACACATAAAGATAATTTATTATAAACCCCATATCAGCGCGCAGCGCGGCCGCCAAAGTGCTTGCGCACTAAAATTCCTGGTGCACCGCCAAATTCATTATTGATGCCGGAGCACGGATGTGCCGTTTTGCCCAACGTGCCAACGCGGGGCCTAACGCTTGCAACGCCACATGAGCCACGCGGAGTCGCAAATGCACAAAGCTTAGTTCCACGCAGAAGGCTGGTCTTCTGCCTACCTTGATATTGTCAACAACAGACTCGTCGTAAGGAATGCCCTTTTTAATGGAGACTTTGATGTCCTTGTAGCCACCGTCTGTGGTGTCGATTTGGAGAGATGACGCTGCGCCCAGGAAACATAGCAACACACTCGCAGCGGGCAGCATCGTTCCCATTGTGTTCCCGCGGGGAGGAGACGACCGGCCGTCAGCTCCTGGAGGTCTTGAAAAGATAATAATATGGAGGAAACTGGAAAATTAGACAGCCAAAATGATCCGGCAACGTTGTAATAAAAAATTACGCATAATTTTGAATCCTGATCATTGAACGGTTAGCAATTCTGCTTGTTACGCAGGTGTCTAATGCAACGATTTAAAATTTGTTCTGTGGGGTGCGATAAAAGAAGCCATCAACATAAATTTATTAATTTTTACATCTATCAGTTACTCGTGTTTGAAAGAAGGGTTCATGTTTTCGGGAAAGTAACAGTTAAATATGCTCGGAGTGCGAACAGAAAATAAGTGGTGTCTAGTAAAACTATTGATGGCCAGCCATTGATCTATTCAAGTATAAGTAATGACTACTAGCAAGTTCGTTACAATATTTATTTTTGTTATGCCTTGCTGATAAGTAAGAAGCTATGACTGCAGGTTACTTTATTGCTTTGTGTACGTGTACAGCCATGCTAGGAACAATACTAAATACTGGTGCAAACATTCCCGAAATATTTACAAATTAACGCCACCCAATTCTCACAGATTGCAACAGCGTTATCGATTTTTCGTGGTGATTACTAATGAAACATCTCAGCTACGCGCCGTAATAGAAGGGATGTAGGCCGCTAACATGGGAACTATCATCTTGCACACGTCGGTACCTCTGACGATGATAATTACACGGCTGAAAGTCTTTCTCGTCGAACACCGACATTTCTGGTCAAAGTGATGCTTTAATTTGTAAGATAAGAGTTTAGTTTTTTCAATATTTCATTCCTTGAGAGGGATAAGCTGTAGCTGGTAATTTACAGTAAAAGAAATTTAATAGTGAGACTACCCAGCTGCCAAAAATCAAATAATAGCAAAGAAAGTAATATAGCCTTCGTGAATAGCACTTCTGCCTCTCTCTCTCTCTCTCTCTCTCTCTCTCTATATATATATATATATATAAATATATATACATATATATATATATATATATATATATATATATATCGTTGGAAGAGGCTTCTCGGGACTGGTTGGAAATACGTTCGTACAAAGATAACAATAGCAACAACAATATTTTTTGACTGAATGTGTCGGGAATCGCGGGGGGCCGCAGCGCAGTGCCCGAGACAGAGTACCAGCATGCCGGCTTTCCAGAATCGAAGTTCCCGTGGTGTGATGGCGCTAAGCTGTGCTGAGTTGCGATAGCCAGAAACTTGAGGTGGGAAGCCTGAAGACGAGTTTCTGGGCGTTGGCTAGTGGTCCAAATTGTTGAAGTCATTGAAAGAGCTCCCTAAAGAGACGCTCGTGATCTTGTGGAGCAGGACTCTCGACTGGAATGTCGTCAATGTATGCACATACAACTGGGAGGCACGTGCTGCCTCGGCGATGAATCTTTGAAAAGTTTCAGCTGCGTTGCGTAGCCCAAAATGCATGCGCACAACAGGCCAAAGGGTGTAATGATGGCATTTTTTCGGGATATCGACCGGTTCCAAAGAAAGTTTGTGAAACCCCTTGAGGTGGTCCACCTTGCTAACGATCTTGCACCCTTCCAGGAGGCCTGCGATTTCCTGGATGTGTAGTAGGGGTAGCTGTTGTGGACCATCTCAGCGTAGAGCATCCGGTAGCCTCCGCACGGGTGCCAGTGACCACTTTTCTCGGGGACCATATGTATTGACACGCGGGGTTTTGGATGATGGCTGGGTAATTCAACGTTGCAGCACGTAATCGAATTCGGTTTAGCAGTTGCCAGACATTCACCAAAGAGGCGGCGCGGCCGAGTTCCGACTGGTGGACCACGAGTGCCGATGTTCTGGGCAACTATGTGATTTGGTGGCTGCTTTAAATTTCAAGGCTTTTAATCTCAGGAAGTGCTTCAAGGATTTGTTCGTACGGGGATGAGAGAATACGCGTGCGGATGTCAGTGGGAGCGACCGTAGACAGTACACGCCGAACAGAAAGGCACGTCTTGCTGTCGATGACGCCATGGTGACGCATACTGACGTCAAAGTGAAACTTGGTCAGGAAGTCAGAGCCGAGGATGGGCTCACTGACGTCGTCTAGTATGAAGACCCACTGGAACGTGCGCCGCAAACCAAGGTCGAAGGTGATAGAGCGCTGACAGTACGCGGCGATAGGTGTAGAATTTCCTGCAGGAAGCGTAGGCCCAGATGCCTTAGAAGTGCGGTCACTTTTACGTGGATGGCAGTACACTGACATCAGCACCCCTGTCTACCAGGAAGTGCAAACCGTAAATGGGATACATGACCAAGAAAAAGCGGCCAAGCTCTAGAGCGAGGTCACATGCCACCGTCAGTGATCCCGCTTCGCATTTCCTGACAACCTGCATGGGAAAGGGTGCGCAAGGGTTTGGCGAGCAGGAATCGTCAGGGGAAGACGAAGGACGACTAGGACGTTCAGAGGAGCCGCAGTGGCAATTAGACGTCCGAAGCGCGTCGATGAAAGTGGCGGCCTGATCAACCCAGGCCTACAAGCGAGGCACGGCTGAGCACTCCGGTGTTTAAGCGAGGGCAGCGACTGAGGAAAAGGTCGCGTCATGGACTCGATTAGCTAGCCCGGAGAGATGGCCGAGGGTCAAGTCCCCTAAAGCAAGTAAGAGGAGGCAGGTAGGCTGTGGCAAGCGCTGCAGAAAAAGCTCATTGAAAAGTACACCGTTCTAGTCAACGTTGCTTGCGTCCAGTGCTGAATGCGCGCGCTCTCTGACTCTGAGGTGCATTCTAGAATACTCTGCTTCAGGTGCTGGTACGGGCGTCACCCAAAGGTGGCTCAGTGACGTCCGCCACTTCATAATCCACTTGAGAAGGCAGAGTGCTGAGTGAGTGGCAATACCGAGAAGCATCCGAGGTGACGTAATGGAGATCGAAGGTGGCCTCGACCTGGGCGAACCAAATGTGCGAGTTCTGGCTCCAAAACGTGGGTATGCGGAGCTGTACGACGGCGACGTCCCGCGAGCGCGACGTAGCATCAGGCGGAAGAGGGTCTGAGGGCACAATTTTGCTGGGGTCGGTCATACCTCAGTGTGGGTCACCAATGTCGGGAATCGCGGGCTGGCAGCGCATACCGGCATGCCGGCATGCCGGCTTTCCAGAATCGAATTGCTAGTGCTGTGCTGGTGCAGCAAGCACGTGCCGCTCGTGTCTTTATTTTCCTCGACTTTAGTGGCCTGCGGCACGCCGCCGCTATCGAGCACCGACGAAGGACGGGTACAAACGCTTCGGACAGGGGTCACCTTTCCTCAAGAGGGATATGTAGACTGGAAATTGTTTATGCGCAGTTCAGAAACTGGAGGCTCCATATGCTGAAGATGATGAAGATGGATAGAGGTGAAAAGAGATGAGGAGATGGAAAGAGATTATGAAAGAAAGATAGGATGAGATGAACGAAGGAAAGGTGTCATGAAGCTGGAAACAGATGACAAAAGGAATACTGAGAAGGCATAAAAGGCAGGAAAGGGAGCGAAGGAATGGCACGAATATTTGGCTGCCTAGCTGATGAGCGATTGGGGAAACAATCGTGAGGCTGACAGGGGCCTGCCGTCGGTCAACGCCGGCTCTCTGAGGCAAGCAATGTGGTGTGCGCACGACCGTCCACTCCCCGCGTATTACGGGCGTGTATTTTCGTCGGGTCCTAAAGATGTCCCTCCATTTTCTCTCCAACTTCTCTTTCTTACTCGCGCCTGGCGCCCCAATCAGGAGGAGTTTACGTTCGAAGAAGTATGCGAAGCGGAGGCGCAGGGGCTCCAAAGGCCGTCGAACAACAGGCGGCCTTCATGAGCCACCTCTAATCGCACCGACGCCAAAGAGACTAAACTGCAGAAAAGCCAAAGCGAGATTGGTCAGGGTTGAGGAGGTGCACAAGAGTCGCCTTGCGCAGAGAGACATCAGAAATACAAAGTAAGTAGAAAAAAATGTGGCTGATGCCTCTTTCATAGGAATCGGTAAAACCCGAAAGTCATATCAGCATTCACTGGAGCATTTATTGTGCATCCCTGTGAACTTGCACATCGCTTTTTATATTACGTAGATATAGCACTGTTAGACGCATCAATGTTAGACCCTCGATTTCACGCGCCGGAACATTGCGTAAATCTGACTGAAACCACAGCTCTTGAAAACAGTGCGAACGAAACGGAACCGAAACCGAAAGCAGTAGGTAGTGGAGGGTGCCTCAATTCACCCTCGTCCCGCGTACACGAAGACGCTGGCATCGAGGCGCCAACTGTCTTCGCTCATTAGTGCCATGATGAACTACTTCGCTTCGATTCTCCTAGACGGCAGCATCTCCTTGCCGGCATTTGAATGAAGAAAGTAGTGGGAAAGATTCAAGGTGCGTTCGTAGACCAGCTTGCGCTTGGATTCGTAGCGCAGTGGGCAGAGCGTTGTGTACCTATTGTTGAGGCGAGAGAGTTCGTGGCTTGAGTCCGGGCGCAGCAGCGTCAATGTAACGTTTTCGGGCGACGTCATTTCCGTGGCGGATATGACACCGGTCACATCTTGGTGTACCCGGGCATAAAACACTTTCGTGTTACAAAGGAACGGGGTATGATGGGGAAAATCAGGAACAGGAATGCAGCAAAAACGAAACAAAGGCACCGAACAGGAGGAAATGAACTGTTTAGGCTAATAGCGCAGAACACTCTCGCAAACGCTACCTAGATTTATCTTTGGAAAATGAGCGGTTTTGAATACAGACACAAGAATAGGCGCCGGATTTCTCACCTTTTGTGGCGGTTTGTTAGCCCCTTCACAGCTGTAGTTTGGTGCGCACCTCCACGCTGCTAGTTGGGACCAGAGTATGAACACTGTCCTCTGTTTAGCCTGGCGTCACTGGTAGCTCTTGTTCAGACCGAGGCTTTATAAAGATTGCTGTTCAGAAGCCTCTCGTGTGGGCTTTCTTCTTAGCATTCCCGCTCGTTGATAAGGTGTTTTGATCCCATTGTCACATTCAGGAAGCATTGCGTAGATATTTCAGCGTACGTGACTGACAAGCGCTAGGCAGGGCACCTGATATTGCGGCAGCAACGAAACATCGACGACTTTTGTCAGCAGAGCAGGAAGCATCAATTCGATTACTTCGGCACTTCACTGATTCGTCACGTAGTACTCTGATATGAACACTTTCGAGGTTCACGGCCAGTACCATCAAGGTACAAAACTGGATGCCCTTCTAATCAGCTTTGAATTAAACAACAACGACAGGGATATCGCCACGTAAGCGCGTACCACGCCCCGCGGTACAGGTTGATTGCGATCACGTCTACTCTCTGTACATACGTGCTGAACGTTCTCTGAAATTAAAAAAAAAAACTCGGTGTTGTTTTTGCAACTATTAACAGCGGAGATGTTTCGCAAATCGTAATTTTTTTTGTCGGCAGTTAAAAATACTAAGAAACTGCCGAGCGCGCACATGAGCCCGGACGTAATGGCCATCGCCCGGCAGTTTACAAAACCAAGAAAATGCGAAGAAGTGGTTGTTGTTGTTGCTCCTGGTGACTTGGCTCATACCCACGCGGGAGATTGGCCACGAATTGGGCGTGAGAAGGGCTAATGCGCCCGCTTAAAACACCGCAAACTTATACACCTCGCTATTTATACGCAAAAAGAAAGAAAATGGAATTGGTTGAAAGTTGTAAGTGGATTTTTGAGTGGAACAATTGAGCTTTTTGGACCGGAAAAACTACATGCAAGAATCAAAGCTAACAGGGCAGGTGCCTGGTCTCGGAAACGTATGCATGAATGGCTGCAGCCACCCCTCGCTCGGGTGTGTGTGCCTCACGTCCGCGACGCTTGTTCCTTAAGCCAAGAACACCCACTTAGGGAGATTTTCCCAGATTGACCAAAAAAAGAACTTCAGTTTTCGCCCTAATCGTGGCAACACCTGCTCAGAACGAGAAATACTCCAGCATTCGCCGTAATCGTAGCAACACTTGCCTGGAACGAGAAAGACACGTCAATAACGGACGTCTCATAATGTGATGTCCGATAATTATTACTTCCAAAAATATGAAGGAAGCTCTCACTTATAGCACCAATGATGGAGTAAAGGCCGTTGCGGCAGCGAAAAAGAAGGAAATCGGCTCGAATCTTGGACTTAAATCTTGAGTGGCGGTCGTGAATGTTGCTTGATCGCTACCTTCAAGTCTTACGTGTTACCATAAGCTCCCTTCATTTTTCTTGTGATACTTAGCGGAGCACCCACTATTATTTGGTGGCCGTGATGATACCTCGAGCTGCCACCCACGCTCCTTCAAGTATTTATTCAATGATTGCATTATACCGCGAACATGCTGAGTTACATGCACCAAAAAAATGGCTGTGCCAATTTAACCGCAACATTTAAAAAAATCAACTGCCCCTCTGTCGAAATTTCAACGATGGGGAAACGTGAAGCCTGTCAAATACAAGTCCGTCACCATACGAACCGACCGAAAGACGAGCGCCTGTTTTTAATCGGGACGGTTTACTGAACTACCATTGTGCTTGCAGTGATACGGACACTCCGTGGCTTTCCGTAGGGTTCAACCATGCTGGTCGCCAGACGGAGAGGTGGATTTCCTGTCTAATTTTGCACGTCCGTGGACCCCTCTTCTCATAAAAGTGCTTCGACCGTATCGGAATGGAGCTATCGTATAAACGTCAGCTTCATAACGCTATGAACCCAGGCTCGATTCCGACCCCGCAAAGCGCTTTGATTTTTCTCCATTTCAGCCACGATCATCATCATCGTCAGACGCAGTCAGCTTTCCGGCAGTGCGTTTTGGGTGGACTACAGACTACACCATTGCAAGGCTTAAAGCTTCGCCTTAAAAACAGCCCGCGGCGCTACTCAAAAACTCGACGCAGCACAGAGTGGTGGAGAATTGAACAGTAATGACTGCACAATCACAACTCGCCAGTAAGACTTCAGTTTGCTCGAATTTTTTGTTTTGTTTTTTTCTGTTCTGATAATAAACTGCTATACACACCAAGACCGAATTGGACAATGAAGTTGTGATCCAATCAAGTGTAGAAATTTTTATTCTTAAACGTTGCGCCACCATGGAGAACAACAAGCCCGTCCTAAAAGCATTTTTCTGGTACCTCAAATTGTTCTCAGCGGTGGACATATTTCTGCAGAAGAAACAGCAATAGATGATAACGAACACGTAGTAACAGTCGTCTGATAGCGAAGAGCTGATAACGAATAGAAGATACGAGCTACTGAACTGTGTCAGCAACTCTCCCCTTTAAGTGAGGAGAGAGACCTTTTATAGTTTTGTCGAAGTGCCGCAGGCGATGTGGCTTGGCCGCTTCAGAAAGAAAGGCACCAAAATACAAATAGGGAAGTGTTCTCACAATTTTCTGTAGCACTTGAGACAGGATGAAAGAAGAGAAGACACACGACGACGCTATCTCCTTCTCTTTCGTTCTGTCTGAAGCGCTACTTAACGATGTATCAACACCAAGAAACTCAACTGTAAATTTTACTGAAGTGTTCTGACGAACATACCTGGTTACTCATCATGGCGTCCCGCACATTCGCGTAAATAAAACCCGAAATTTGAATTTCCCCTGCATTCTCTCCGATACTTCGATATTTTGCTGTATGAAAAATAAAAAAAACGCGTACAGAGGAGAGCAAAATGGGGTAGAAAAGTATGGGAAATAGGGAGCCACAAAAACAACAAATATAAGGTAAGCAAAGGAAACCGTGTATGCAGTGGGAGGGCAGTTTTATAGGAAGGCATGAAGTCTGATTTTGCACAAAAATTTCAGGACAGCACAGTTGCACGTGTTGTTGTGTACCAATCTGGCGTAGTCACCCGGCTCCTCCAGCCGGAGACCAGCCTGCCAGGAACCAGTTACTCTGACACACATATTATTCGACTGCAGAAAAAGCTCAAACCTTCCGCCCCTCAACCCTCCCCTTCCCTGAAGCAGTGGGAAATACTGCTGTCCAGCTGTCAACCTGAGGACCAGCTCCTCCTTGTGACCAAGACTACGGCAGCCTGGACAGCACCTTGGCTCCTGGAATGAGGAGCCACTTTCACATTATTGCATCACAAAGTTTCTCTCTCTCTGTATCTCTCTCTGAGTGCAGTGTCTAGAGCGGTGTTCTTGTTCTGGCACATCCACAGCCGACGCTTTTCATGTGGATCCGACGCCTTGACGTTCACTAAGGCAAATTATTCTAAATTTTGGCTTTGGAATGGTAAGGTATTCAAAGATATCCTGGCGAATCCTTAAACGCTTCATAATAGTCCACATATAATCAAACGCATTTCGCCGTAGAACAGCTGTGAGACCCGACAAAAAAAAGGGCAAACTCTTCCCCTGACAACCCTCTTAGTGGCCAGATCACAATCTGGATAAAGATAGCTTTGTCCGCCTTATTCCACATTGAATCGTATACACAGCGTCTCAGAGAAGATAAGGGGGTTACTGATATCTCATTCTTTCAACATCCAGATTTTCACCACTGGCTTTTATAGAAGATCGACATATGCAATACCGTTAAATCCGCACTTTTCGAAGGTCTCCAATTATCACAAGGCCCAGAAGAGAATTAACGTCCTTCAAATAAAACTCGGGAGATGCAGAAAATCTGAAAAAAAATTGTTTCAGTAAAGAAGGGGAGAGACGTGTGCTATATTCATGAAGCGTATTACTTCCATGTCGTAGTTGCTGAAATGCGTAATGAAATCTTACGCCTAAAATTTACGCAGTGAAAGTTGCAGAAGAGGGAAGAAGCGTTTCACCACCAGGACGCTATAGAAGAGTATTAAATGTGTTTCGACAGGTTGAAACAGGGCAGTCACCGATAAAATTTTTGAAATTTGTCAAGAAACCTGATCAAAACTAGCAAACCTACAACCATAGCAATGTACAAACTACGAAGCCGGTCGTCTTGTTCCCAGTCCCAGTCCAGTTTAAACTAACACAGGCACACATGCACGCACACGCCCTCACACTCGCACACACCTTCTCTGAGCTTCTCTGAGAAGATAAACGGGTTACTGATATCAAATTCTTTCAACAACCAGATTTTCACCATTGGCTTTTAGAGGTTGTCGACATGCGGAATACCGTAAAATCCGTACTTTTTAAAGGTGTATAAGAAAAGAAACCTCGAACAAGGTGGCAACCGCGATTGTTGCCATCGTTTCAGCAAAGAAACTTGCCTTCGTCAGGGCAGACCCTCGCCTGGCTGGAGTGCTGCCAACCTGCGAAGCCACTTTTCCCCTTGCTCGGTTGAAAAAATTCCCTAGATATCCCCACATTTTTGCTGAATGCGGTTATTAGGTGTTTTCTCTCACATAAAATATTTAGCGGTAACCATATGGAGCGATTTTTGCGAGTGACGCGACGAGCGATGTGACGGGGATCCGCAATCGCTCGTCCCAATTGCTCGCTGGGGAAGCCACATGTGAGTAATCGCGTGAGCGATGGCGAAACGCAATTCCAATGTTGCAGCACAGCGCCCAATTCGATTATCGGAGTGCACGTGGTCGCAAGGTTTTTTTATGTGTGCATTTCTCACAAAAGAGGAAAATCTTGCACTACAGAACATTTGACACAAACATTTTGCACTACAAGAGAGTGCACTTGTGATACCACGCAAGCATATAAAAAAAAGAATAATAGGAACGACCACAGACGATGCGGAGCGCATGTGGTATTTGAGCGAGCAAGTTTATGCATGTTCTTTTTTAATTGACACCAACAATGTCAAACGTAGGAGCGATAGATTTGCTTGATGCACATGTATGTGAAATATATATCTGCGCTTCTGTGGGAGCCTTAAATGCATATGTATATAAAAATAATGAATGCTAAAATTAATAAAAAGCACCATTACACGACTGAAGGCATAAGACCACGTAGACGCAAAAAAATTGCGCCCACCTCCCCGCGAGGGGAACCCTGTGTAGATGCGACGCATCGTGGGGTTCACTTGGTGTTTCCGTTGGATTGATTCTGAAATCGCGTGAAACGTGTCGGGAACGCGTATGATTATTATCTTTTATGATTATTATTATTATGTTTTATTGGCCAATCTTGGTCAATCTCTCTAAGTGGTATGCTTGGGGCTTCGCTGTCGCAACGACCTTTACTCCATCATTGTTGCTGTAAGTAAGAGCTTCTTTTCTTTTATTGCAAGTGTTAATCATTGCCCCATTATGCGTTGTATCAGTAGCATCTTGACGTAGTATGAATGAGTCAAGGATATAAGGCGCATTCGTAGCATTTGATCCTGTCTCGGTTTTGTGGCACAGTGCAGTAAATATGTACTCAAGGCTAAACCGAGCCTGTAAGAAGCGAAACGTGTCAACCACTTCTTTGAGGAAACCCCGCGGGCTTCGGGCTGCGTCCACAGACAGCGAAGACATCACAATATCAGGGAGAAAATGTGCAAGACGTATTTGCAGTACAGCTTTCAAAAAAGGATGTTGAATATCTCGAAAGTAGAATAAACGAGAAAGAAGCTGCCAAAGAAACAGATGAACAAGCCCAAGTCCCCCTGATGCCCTGGTTTCTGGGCTTTTTCCCACACCTTTATATCGTGTTCTGTACCTACAGTGTCCGTACCAGGATGTGCTCAATAGAGTGTGTAAAATGTGTGTTCCGCCAGGTGTTAAAACATTTTTCTTTAAATTACACACTCGCACGCTCCCTTTTAAAACTTGGATGAAAGATCGGGGTCTGTTTATAGCTTGGTCGACAGACTGTCGGCTCTGTACTCGACCAGAGACAATTGAGCACTGCTTTATAGACTGCAGAGATGCTGTCTTTTTCTGGGACATTTTACAGCGAACGCTAAAAAAAGACATGGATATTACGCCTTTCTCTATCCGATTTTTGCCATTCGACTATCCTGGTGAGCCACCTTATGGCATGTTCGTGTTGATTGGTTTGTACAGTCTGTGGCGATGCCGCTTATGTGATAGGCATGCTGAGCCACCAAGATCAACTAAGTCTTATTTCTGAGAAACTGTGGCAATTGAACATAGTGTGTATAGTTCGCTTGACCAACCACCTGACTGGTTTCCTCTTTTGAACGCTTGTGTGTGTTTGCCTGAATTTTGATGTATATTTGCTTCTCATAACTTCAGTGTATTCTTTTGTTTGCTTGTATTCCTCGTACTGCAACGTCTGAGCGTGTTCTCCCATGTAATAAAGAAAAAAAAACGTTTTGTGGCGCAGTGGGAAGAGCACCATGTATCTCGCGTTCCGCCCACAGTGTCGTGGGATCGAATCCGGGCGCCGCTAACTATTATTTTTTTTGTAGTGTAGGGGGAGGGGTGTGGACGGACAACGCCGTATGTAGGGACAAGGCGAGTGAATGAGATGCCGTCGCATTTAAAAGTTCCTAGATGTTGACAAATTTCTCTTTTTCTTTAAAGACGACCCAAATACCCTACATCTAGGAAAATTTCCCTAGATTTGGCAGCCCTGCCTGGCTGGCTATCTTTATATAGGGGTAGGTCCCTAGTAGCGTCACTAAATAATGTATTTTAGAGTGTCGGCACTCTCTTCTCTCATTGTTATGTGTTGCCAGGATTTTCATTGGAACGGTGGGCGCCACGTGATATTTGTTTACATATGGGTGCACCCATTTTGTTTCCGGGCGTCTCTCCTTTCTCTCTCTCTCTCTGTCTCTCTGCTGCAGCGGACGTTAGGGAGCGGTCGGTCGTACACTGCCCGTCACATCCGGCGGCGGTTTCGTTAGGAGAGATGGCAATACTGCAAGCCAGAAACAAAATGGCCCCCAGACGCTTCCGGGTGCACGAAGTGGCGGTACTCTTAAGCGTAGCTTATTTAGTGACGCTAGTCCCCCGGTAAAAGGAGAGAAGGACGTGAAATTCAGGAAGCGGATTGGTTTGGGAGTATGCAGGGGGAGATATTAAGGGGGCAAAAAAAGTCTAGTTTGAGCCGCGAAGTCGGTACGAGGCAAATCAGGTTTGGTGGATATTCCGTGAAATTCTTGGAGAGAAAGGATGCGAGGGTGTTCGTTGCCCCGCCGGGTGAAAGTTCTCAGAAAAGCCGGAAGCAGAACAGGGAGTGAGAGAAGTGCTTATCAGAAGCTATCTGCAAGCCCCGGGTCAAAAGAAGAGGTATAGAAGGGGGAAAATAACTAGGTCAAGGAAAGAAGAGAAAAAATGAAAACACACATACACACACACACACAAAAAAAAATAATAACCGCACAAATGAAATGGCAGGTGTCACCGGCAGCAATATTCCTGGAACACACCTTTTCTGAAACTCAAAAACGAAAAGATAAAGCTGGAGGGATGTACGGGGCACACCGCAAATTGGAGAAAAGAAGACCGAGAAAAATAAAACTGAAATGGAATTCCACAGAAATGGTTGGAGGAATGCGTGAGCGTACTAAACTGGCAGCTAAGGAATGACAACAAAAGAAATTCGGTGACCACATAAGGAGCAGAAGGAGGGGTTGTAATCTTTGAATAAGGTACAAGCAAGCAGTGCCTAATGCTGTATTCCTTGTGAATATCGCAATGATTTCAAGTTGTCCCTAGACGCATTAATGCCAGCAGGTTCCATGGATCTGAATTTGTGCATTAAATAGGATTCTCTGTATTTTCTTGTCCAGATAAGGCTTAAAGCTTGATTGAAGTATATAAAACTTCAGGTGATCAAAACTGTGGCCTGGTTGGTTGAAATGCTGCGCTACAGCTATGAAGGATTGCCTAAGAGTATCTGCCCGGTGACCATTAACACGTATACGCTCATAGGTTGACTCGTTTCTCCTATATACTGTTTGTGACACATTGAGCATTATAACATATACACAATGTTGTATGAAGTACACGTAAAACTTGAATTCATCTTGTGAACATAGTTACTAGATGTGCTTTTTACAATGCAAAATGTCTGCAGGTGCCTGTAAGTCTTGCATCTGGGACGGGAACAGGTGGCTATGACTGGTTGCTTTGAATGCCCTGTTTTAGCATGTACTAAAATATCTTTTAAATTCCTATTTCTCAGATAGGTAACCCTTAGTGCTTCCAGGAACGTCTTTTAAGTCGGTCGTTACTGGCTGAAATGGGGTAGTATTTTCGCATGATATTGTTTAGGTTAGAGAGGGCGTTTCAAAATTTAGTTATTAGGGCAGGCGGCCTATCGCTTTCGTTTTGTCGCTGTTTGTTGAGCACGTCATCTCTTTTGAGATTCGATGCACGTTGGTACGCCTGATCGCGGGAACGTTTGGGGTGGTTCCTGTTCATAAGGGTGGATTTGAGTTCGTCTAGATGCTTTACGTAGTCCCTGTCATCACTGCATACTCTTCTAAGTCTGGTGGCTTGTTCTACGAAGATCCCTTGTTTGCAGTGTTTCGGGTGATCGCTTTTGTAATTTAAATAGTGCTGCCTGTCTGTTAGTTTTCTAGAAAGCGTAATTTTAAGTTTACCGTTGTCTAAAATGACGGTAGTATCCAGGAAGTTCACTTCATTTTCAGAATGCAGGCAGGAGAACTTAACAGTCGGATGCGAAGAATTGAGATGAGATATAACCGTTTCTAGTCACGCGACCGTGCTCCCAAATCGTCATGAAGATGCATATATATATATATATATATATATATATATATATCAGGGTGTCGAACCGGAACCGAACCGAACCGAAAACCGGAACCGAACCGGTATTTTTTCCAGAACTGAACCCGAACCCGAACCGTTATTTTTTGAGCACGCTGAACCCGAACCGGAACTGAACCGGAAAAAGAAATAACGGTTACCGGTTCATGCCGAAACGGTTCGACCCTCTGTTGTTGATATTGCACAGTCAATGCAATTCAGGCCTTTTTTTCTTTCCCGTACCATCAACTTCGTACTTGCTCGCGCACTTTCCCCTCCAGACAATTGAACACTATCACGCTTTATGTAACAACAGGGGAAATGAATGAGCACCAATGTAGCATTGGTCTGTTGCTGCTGGAGGCGCGAGCGTAGTGCAAGCTGACCAAACGAAATGTCATTCTCGGCAGCTTGCAGGTGATATAAAACGACTTTGCCCTTCCCTAGCTGCGACTTCATTGGAGAAATCAGGCTGCAGGAGTGCTCCACTGCGCAACAGCGAAAGCTCACACCCGATGTGTGCAAACTTTTTGCATTTCATAATTTGTTGAAAAGTCCGACACCTGCAAATTATTAATACTTGACAAGTGTGACCGCAGGAGCTGCTCAGTGGCTAAGCTGTTTGCTAAGCCGTTTGCCCAACTCGCTACATTGCTTCTACTGCTACTCGTTCCGGAGGGGAGTACTGCTGTGGACGAATTAAAGAGCGTCTACCCAAAAAGTCCCATCTCATGCTCCACGTGTCAAATTTCCCTTTCATTTTGTAACCGCATTATCTGTTATAAGATTCCGCAATGTAGCACACGGAACGATGGTAGGGGTTCAGGCGGTACGACAACAGAAAGTCTAGTGCTAGGACAACAGAAAGTCTGTGCTAGGACAACAGAAAGTCTGAGCGATAAAGAAGGTGGTAAATCGTCGCCACTTCATGTGTTTTTCTAATATCTCCTAATTGTTTAAAGTTTCCTTTGCAATTGCGCCACTGCCCTTGGGGAGCAGCACCATTTTGAATGTCAGTTTGTGTTTTGATTTGACGGTCGTTTTAAACTAGTAAATGTTTTTTTTCTAATTTTAGTGATAATTCAACTAATCGAACCGGTTCGCGAACCGGTTCAAGCTCCCGAACCGGTTCGCGAACCGGTTCGGTACGTGATTTTGTCGAACCGGAACTGAACCGGAACGAAATTATTTCACCGGAACCCGAACCGTAACCGAACCGGTATTTTTTTCGGTTCGACACCCTGATATATATATATATATATATATATATATATATATATATATATATATATATATATATATATATATATATATATATATATATATATATATATATATATATATATATATATATTATATATATATATGCATCTTCATCTTCATCTGAATGGGAAATGAGGGGCTCGTTGAATTAAGAGAGAAAAACTGTTGGCAGTCAAGAAAACCTCGAAAGCCAACCCTTTGAATGCCACCATTTTTTTCTGTCTTATTCAACGAGCCCCCCCTTTCCTAGTCTGATTCGGTACATGTATAGCGAGGGCCTCTGTTCTAGAAGTCTTGGTGCCATAGGGAGCTTAAGAGGGTTCGACACTGGTCGACCACTCTCGACATGTCGTAGACACTCGAGTCCCGGCTCGGGGGTTAAAAGCTTCGCCACCAGTAGGAGTGGTGCTGTGTACCACCTCCAAGCACCGGAAACAAAAATACCTTAAGATAAATACACAATAAATTGTAGGAGGAAATAGCCCCACCGGTAGCAAAGTGGTCTTCGCACCAGACGCGTATTCAGGATGACGTGGGTTCGGATTTCAACCGACGGGCAGTTTTTCTTCCACTGTCTGTCTTTTGAAGCTCTTTATTTGTTTCAACGACCGACCGCATTCTCCCCTTTGCTTTCCGAGGTTGTCTTATATATATATACATACGCCTCGAGCTTCGCGATCGCTGCGCCGCCTGCCGCCGCTTCTCCGTGGCGCGGCGTTGACGGGATGTGCGCTGAGTGGCGGATAGGGGTTCGTGTAGTGTTTTGATTCTGTTTCGGTTCTTTCCACCTTTCCGCGACCTCAAAATACCTTCTTATAATTACGTCTATAAGCAAAGAGTACGTTTCGGTCACTTAAAAAGCAGCTGCGTCTTCGTAGAGCACGCAAACGCCTGCAAGAGCCACCCGCGGGGACGCGGATCTGCGCGCATGGTCGCCGCTTTTCCGGGCGTCGGTGAAGGTAGCAGCATATCACTCCGGTCACCTCCAAATACGTCAGGCACAAATGAATTCTACTGTCGCCTCGTTTAGACCTGATACTGGCACAGGGAGATGTTGGCTTCATTTTGCAGCGTGGACAATGAATGCGGCTTCGTTTCGAATATAGAAGTCGCTGAAAAATATGTTTCGGGGATGTGATTAACCAATCCCGGACAATAACTTATGCCTTTTATAAGAATATAAACCATCCGGAAATTTTAAGTATATTCTCAGCCTGTATGTCGTTAAATCTGTGCCCACAGACGCCTTATAGCAAGAACCAACGCGATTTAATATGAAACCACGGACAAATACATGCTGTGCAAGGGCGGAAAAAACATAATAGCTCTAACGAAAAAAAAACACAGTGCAGCTTCTGACATGCTAAAGACGTTCGCCGAAACTTAAGCCAGGTAGGGATCACCAGACCAACTATACGCGAAATGCACTGCTATTGCGAGAGACATAGGGGAGGGGGCGGTAGGAAAGGGGGACGCTGCGTACAAATGCAGAGCGGAATCAAGAAATGAACGTTTTAGTAATCACACACACAAATCTCGCGTTCAGTGTAGTTTTGTTTTTCGACTTCAATGAACAGCTGATCGTTAGGCGGACGCATTTTTGGAAGTATACAAGGGTAGGCAGTTCACAAGCGATGAAACGTGTCGTTGGAATAGTGTGGTATGTGAAAAGGGCCTCTGATTTCAGTTTCTCCTTTATTCTGCAGGCTTTCTGTGTCATGTGACGATATTTCGAAGAAGCGTTTAGTCGCGGACGCGGATTATATTCTAAGCCCGTGTGTGCGCTGCTCGCAGAGGGTATACCTAGCAGATGAATGTTTGCGGGCGCTCACCTCACGACAAGACGACTCTTTTTCGTGTGCTGATCCCCGAGTATAATTCTGCATTATCCGTCGTGCTTACGTTCAATATTCCGGAAATTAACACAGACTGGCTTGTAAATGGTGGCCATCAATATAGGTGGTACAATATTGGCAAACGTAATGGCGTGCCGTCAGGTATCAGTGTTCCGCTGAATATGTAAACGCACAAAACTGATTTACATCGTAGTGTAAACCCGTAGCATGAACATCTGAGGAACCGGTGGTTACGGAGACACTGCTAGTAAATTCAGGGTAGTGTAACTACAATCAGGTCCATGCATACGCCGGTTCCGCGACGCTGGCCTGTGACATACACCTGGCGCTTATACAGACCGAATATACCACACTAAGATCGCGTCAGAAACATTTATCCTCTCGTAAACACACCCCATTTGCGAACAGAATGACTGGTCCACATGAACATAGATTTCCAACACCTGCAAACAATACATCTCAGTCGTGAATATGCCGGAAAAGCAGCGGCGACAGCGGCGAGCGGGACGGAGACTCCCGCGCCTGCTTTCGAAACGGGCCCCTAGGCGGATTTCAGTGGCGCCCCTACAGGCCGCGCTCTAGGCGTATATACATATTTATATATATGCCCAGTCATATCCTTGTGTAAGTGAGAAGATTGTGATAGTGACCCGCTTTGCTTGAAAGGGCTGGTCAGCGCTGTCTTGAGGAGGTGGAATGACGTTAGCAAGAAGAGGAATATACGTAATGGCAATCTGAGACGTTTTAATCGGAAAAATTGGGACAATATGTTCGTAGGATGGCCGCCTTTGCCAAGCTATCGTTTAGTGCGAGATTAACGGAAGCCATTTATAATGATTCTGGATTCCTTAAAAGGAAATAAAAAATGATCGCTAGTGGACGTGCTGTTAAAGAAGGATCTACATAGCCAGTAATGGGCTGGTACATTTTTGGCGGGGATGATAGAACAGTTGGCGAGCGTTGTTACATCCTGGTTGGTGTTGGCGTGGTGAGAGCGTAAGCTAAACCACCTATCCACCCGAGTGTCCTTGACGTGATGCATTCGATTATTTGAAGGTCAAATGCAGACTTTCCGCCCCCATTTGTTTCATGGTGGTTTCGGTTGAGGAGCACTGGGATGAGTCATGATTTCCAAGGCCACCAAACAATCTATGCTCTTATCGTCAGTTAGATACTGCAATATATCGCTTTCCTGACCTATTGTTATTTTCGCGGTGACTGCACGTATTTTGAAAGATCCGGCGATCAGGAAATTTCGGTAGAAAACTCACTGTGAGCGACTCATGTGGGCGGAACGAACGAAAAGTGCCCTTCTATTCCCATCATGAGTGTCTTACGTGGCTTGAAAATTCAGAAGAGTTTTAAAGTAACCTTCAAGTGAAGAGGAAAATCAATCTACTTGGGAAACCTTCTATTCGACTTCAGTTCATTACATTTCATTTTTTATTTTCTTTTTATCCCCCTATGCCCTAATAATTCCACAACAGTCGGCGACCGGAGCATGTTGAATTGGAGGTATTTCATAAGGGGTCGATATACACTAAAAAAGCACCTGAACTCATTAGTTTTCGGAACAAAGGTGAATACTGACATTTGTAATGAAATTTCATGGGCCCGTGGTTTAAACAATGGCGCAGGGAAGGTCGTTCTCGAATATTTGGCTGCACGGGGAAAAAAGAAGCGGAAAAGGTGACAATTCTGGTACGCTAACGGGACTTGAAGGAATGTCCGGTGCAGTGGGAAATGTATAAATAACAGTCGTCGTGTGTCCTCTCTATGAAATGCTACGAAATCCAGAGTGAAATAAAACGAAAAAAGTCAGCCTTCCACTAGCCTACAAACATCGCCCCTGAGAGAGATTTTGTACTTTAAAGAGAGGTGTGATTTATGGTTTCTTTATATTTTGGGAGTGTTTTAATGTTCAGTGTCTGAAACGTAGCTAGTAACAAGAAAGAATCGATTTATAACATGATTTTATATCATTCCGCACTGATTTCGCACAAGGCTGACCTCTGCTCTTTTAAATCCAAGCTTGAAGAGTCTCGTTTGGCGCCTCTTGAGGGCTGCTGCTGCTTTCTGTTTCCCTGACCGAATGCACAGCTCGTGCCTAGCGGCTCCTCCTCGACCGCAGCTCTGGTGGCGGGAAGGAGCATCCTGGGTTTCTCACACAACAACCAGATGGCGCGCTGGTGTCCGCGAATGCCGCCACGGTGCGTCTGAGAAGCAGGAGAACAAAACTTTCCGGGCAGCATCAAGTGCATCCGTGCCCCAAAGAAGTGTATCGCAGAACAGGAAAGTCTTCACTATCAGTGAAATGCGGCGCAAATCGCGAACGTACGCTGGGTATGCTGTCTTGGACACATGAGTCAATGCAACAACTAGTGGTAGCAATGAAAGACAGCGAGTGAGGGCAATGAGGACTGCACGCACAAGCAACGAGCAAACAAAAATACCGCCTGCACTTTCCACTCAACTTAATTTTCCCATGACGTCCGCGCAATCATTCCAAACGGTACTTGAACTCTGATGGGCATTTCTGAACACTAACAATAATGACAACGTAAACATCATTGAAAGCTTCAGATTTCCCGATATGCACGGCACAACGGTGAGTGTGTAGAACAAAGATGGAGAGGAGCTGACGGTGGCGTGACTAGAAATGGGCGACACGTACTCGGCGGAAGAGGCGGTGGTAGCGCTAGCGGCGCCGACGTGCCGTTAGCACGTAGTGGTAATTACTGTCGGGCAACCTGCTGGGATTGTCAGAAGGGCCCCATCTCGGTGGAGGAGCTGCCGGTGCTGCGGAAGATTGAAAATTCCGCCGAAAATCTTCTGAATCTGACTTCCAGGAAAACGAGGAGACGACCTCCACGGCTCGCGAAGACGCTCTCCGGGCATCCCTCCGGGGCCTGCACCCTGGTCGCTATCCACGGAGAGAATAAAATATTACGGAGGGTTACCAACGGGGTAGAAAGAGGTACCCAGTCTCACACCCCAAACTGAAAAAAGGAGTCCTGTTGAGACAACCGCTAACGGAATCGAACGCGTGTGGTGCCATAATACGCGCGATCTGCTCCGGAAGCTACGGCTTGGAATGCAAGTACACCTCGATTCGCAAAGCCCTATACGTAATGCGCGGGCCCCTACAGCATCGACTTCCCCACCAAACATGGAGCAGTAAGAGGCCCATCTGCCTAGCGCGGACCCAGAAGACCAACTTTGGTTGCAGGGCAGGGCGAGATGAAAAGCCATGCCATTTGTCATCTCGGTCTAGGACCGCCCCCCACCCAGGCCGGAAAACAAATCCCCTGCTCTTACAGTAAGGTTTATTGATATTGCTGATGGAGGAGACTCGTACCCTGCTGGTGTGTCTCCAGCTATTGAAAATGTTAGCTTTGCATGCAGTTTACCTGCCTCGAAAAGGCTGCAAAATCTACATGAACTTGTTAAACTGTGGGCTTCGCAATAATTACAGGAACTAGGCCTCCAACAATCTTTTCGAGCATTGAAACTTGTGTGCCTTCTGCAATCGAGTTGATTACATTGGCTGCATAAATGGTATCCTAATTAATTTTTTTCCGACTGCAGCTATGGTTTCTGTTTTGAAAATCCGTATCGCCGCTAGCAGGTACCGTGCACAAGCTGGGAATAGATCGGTAAATAAGTGTGTGTAAATTAGGCGTTGTGGTTGCCCTGAAGCAGGTTGTGCCCTCACAAAAAATCCTGTTGTGTTTTATGCAGAAATGCATTAGAGCCGCGGGTTGTCTTGCGTACGTTGGCCGGCGTCCGCAGCGCGTCTGATGATGATTGTGGCATGATGCCCCTAGGGATTGGCCAATCAAACAATCCATCACGAGATAGCTTCGCGTTCAACCACCATCGTCATCTTCCCGTAGGGGAACCGCAGAAGAAGAAGGAGAAGAAGACAAAGCTGCGAAGAGGAGGGCTGCGTGAGTTTTGGCTACCGTTATCCTCCTCGGCCGGCGCATCTTCCCGATCTGAACCCGGTCGAAGAGCGGCTCATCGCGCCTCGACTCCCCTTCGTGAGCATCAGGCGGCTGACTCGAGGCAACGGGCAGTTTGGAATCAAGGGACAGGCGGTGAACGAGCCCATCGACGTATCGAAGGTTGTGCGGTGCCTTCCTCGCATGGTACCCGAGGACGTTGCGTTCGACGTTCACATCAAGCGGAGGCTGATGAGTTCGGCAACGTACAAGCGCGGGTTGGTGAAGCGCGGCAACATCCTGGCTTGGCTCAAGCACCTGGAACACACCCCGCTGTATCGCGCCATCAACGTTCGGGTCGATTGGAGTCGGCTCGATCACTTCGATGACGGCGGCGAACGAGAGGAACCGCAGGAAGACGACGTCGATGATGCTGACGGTGAGTTCGAAACGATTCCCGACGACTTTGACGTGAACGATCCTCTGCAGTTGGCGGTTGCGCTCAACGCGGTCTCGAAGACGCTTCTCTATAACGAAGCGGAAATGACGGGTGTGGGAAAAGAAAAAAATAAATGATTACGCTCACACTCTCGCCTCTCTCTTCGCCATTAATCGCATCACACTCATCGGTGCACCCGATGCATTTCTGCATCCTCACAAACCCCCTCGGGGAGGTGCGGGGGATTTTTTTTTATGTATTTCTGTAGAGTGTTGTCTTCTTCTTGTATAGAGATTTTGTAGAGTTTGTGGAGAATTTTTTTGACGAGCTCTTGACGTGTTTCAACAAGTATTTGGCCACGGAGTTTCTGTGGAGAGTTTTACGAGTGATTTTCTGTAGAACTTATGATGTATTTTTGCAGCCTTTTTAAGTAGATTAATGCGTACTTCTTGATGCACTTCTCATGCAGTTTCGGTAGAGAGTTTGACGAGTGATTTTCTGTAGAACTTCTGATGTATAAATTACCAATTCGAAAATATCACATGCTAAAGGTAAACTTTACCAATCGTAATCCTGTATTATAAAAACAGTCAACCTACTACATATGCTTCCCATGCCGTTCCTGACTGCGGTTTTTCTTCATGAACTGTTGCAAGAAACCCTCCCTTCCTAACCATATATGTACAAGCACCGCCAGGCTTTCAGTTCTGGCAGCCTTGGGGCCAAATGCAGCGTAAGCGTGTTCTCGTCGGTTGACTGCTTTGGCAGGATGTAGACGCTGTAGCAATGCACGGCCTGGCGGTTAGAAAAGGAATTATATTTTCTATTCAGGAGACGGGGCAGCGCTGGCTTCAACCCTCAAGCGCAAAATGCAGTTCTCAGCATAAATACTGCAAAAAGTGGCAAGGAGCCCAGTCCTCAGATAGCCGAAATAAAAACGTTCGGTCCCCTTTATGGACGCATGTTCTCCACTTTGTTTTCGAACATAGAACGCAAAAGCATAACTTCGCTATCTTGGCCTTTAAGAAACGAAAAAATCAGTCGAGCTGTTCACCTATCCTACGATTTTTTGGCGTTCTGGACTACTGGCCTTCCTTTCTGCGTACAGGCTTTCGCTGGCCATGATTAATTATGTTTGTGATTAGTAGCGCAAGGGCTTCAAAGCCAAAGAGCTCCAAAAAGCGTGTTGGGTTCCATGTTAGTTGTATGCTCTGTGCTTCGAATAAAGGATGGTTATCTTAAATTGGTGTATCGGGCTACTGATTTATCTGTAAAAAAGTGAATATAACATAGTTGGGAATGCATAAAACGATTCGGGCCTGTAATCAGGGTGCCTCGGGGATAGATAGATACGCACATACATGCTTACATATATACATACATACATACGTTGATACATACATACATACATACATACATACATACATACATACAGGTGCCGTCATAAGTAACTGGAGCACGGAAGCTGTGGTCGAACTGTATCGGAGCGCCGTGTAGCTGCACCGGCGGTCAATGAAAATGCGAGAACACGCATGCGCGCCTGTCGACGGCGATTGCCCATCTATACTTCTCAAACCCCTTTTGCTAACCTGGCTTCAAGCATTGTTCACAGCATACTGGTCTCGGCGATGGCGCTAATAGGGTACACACGTAAAAATATTTGAACGAAAAAAATTACGCCCACCTCCCCTCGCGGGAACCCTGGTGTGATGCGACGCTGAGGGGGTTTCAAGCGCAAGCGGAGAGCAACCGTCGACCGAAAGGCCGCCGGAGAGCGGCCCACCGGTTATATGCGCAGCGCGCCCGAAGGAGAGGAGACCGCGGAGAGAGAGAGTACTGCACATGCGCAGCACCGCGCGGAGCCCCGCCCATTGGCGGAGTGAGAGCGCGCTGGGCCGCACACCCGCAGATGTGGAGAGAGACGGTTCGCTCTCACCTGGGCACGCGCCGGCACCAGTGCGTCTGCCGCGGCTATGACGCAACACAATCCAACACAATCCCTTTAATCCAATCCAATACAATACAATACAAACCAAGCCAATCCAATCGAATCCAATCAAAGGCCCCTCGCGAAAGAGTGTTCGCTATCGGAGAGGAGAGGGGTGAGCGGAGGAGAGTGCGGATGCTGACGACGCCGACGACGACGACGACGGACGCACGCAGGAAGGAACGGGCCGCCGACAAGCGATGCCCTCAGCATCGCGTCTAAAACTCGCTACAAATTTCTGTGACAGCGCGCTGCGTCTCCGGCAGCTGGAAGTGCGCCTGAGACGCGGCCAGAATCGTCTCTGCTATCAGCGCCGTCGCCGAGGGCACTATGCTGCGAGCAATGTTCGAAGCCAAATTTAAAAAGTGGTTTGAGAGGTATAGATGGGCTATCGCCTTAGGCAGGTGCGCATGCGTGTTCACGCCCTTTCATTTACCTCCGGTGCAGCTACACGGCGCTCCGATACAGTTAGGCCACAACTCCCGTGCTCCAATTACTTATGACGGCACCTGTACGTAGGTGCATGCATGCATGCATGCATGCATGGATGCATACGTAGGTCAAGACATGAGGATACAGGAACATATGTAATTTATCCACCTATGCCCTAATAATTCCACAAATGTCGGTGACCGTTCCAGACAAGGATAGCGTATGCCACTTAATAAAATGAAACTAACCTTATTTGCAGAATGGAGATAAAAACAAATTTTTCGAGGCAAACGACATAAAGATGAGTGGAGCGGGAGGATCCTTCTGTTATCACCGAAATCAAATCCAAGACATACAAAGCAGCCTGGTTGGCCGTAATAAAGCGTCAGCATTAGGTATCTCATTCAGCGAAAAAGCTGGTACCGCCGAAAATCGGGCCATAAATTCCTCTGCTGTAACGCATTCACAAGCGCGCGAATCATAAATGGTCAGCAAAAAGGAGCGCGCTCATTGGCTACAGCGCATTTTATAGTGGATGCCTCAGGCATATAATACAGACCTTCCTGCACTGCCTGATTTGGCGGCACAAAAGTCACCAGCGCGCCAGCGAGATCTAAAGGGCGCATAGCCGCACACTCTAGCGGCGGTGTGGCGGCTTCCCGTTGCACCGTCACAGAATGGGTAGGAACGAGCACTCATTTACACGGTAATGCTTTCTGGTTCATTACATAATCAGAAAGGATTAGGTGTTCTTATAGTTTTAGCATAGCATGTTGAATAAAAATCATTTATGAATTTTTATTGTTTGAGCCCCAAAGCGCCTGTCCTTGTGTCCTGCTGGCGGTAGTTGCCTGTTTTGTGCCGCTTCCAATTTTTGTTAAGAGACACATCTCACCCTGCAAGAAGTACTATAACGGAAGAACGACGGAAGCGAGACCGGAGCCACGGCGGTTCGAAACGGCGATGAGATCTTTAAACTTATTGACATTGCTATTTTTATGATGATAATGGTAATGGCTAGCGCATACCCATCGGAAGACTCAACTCCCTCCTGCTCCGCAATGTTCCCGTCTGGCCTTGAGAAGAAGCGTTGTGCTGCACACCGAAGCTTGAATCAGCAATCTTAACAACTCATTTTTCTGTCCATAATGTCAATCTTGAAGAAGATTTCGGGAAGCTTTCTTTCTTCTCCAACGGTGCATGCACCATCGAGCATGTTTGAGGAGAGTCTGGCATCGCCAAGATAAAGCGGGCACAAGCACAACAAAACATTTCACCCGGCTTCCAGGAAGGTTTTCAATCGCATATATTTCGAAAAATTGCAGTGTAGGTGGTGTCGGAAAACTCTCACATTTTCGGTGTTGCGAAAGCTCGAAACCAGTCTTTCCCCTTCCTAGCGTTTGCTTTTCTGTAGTTGCCTATCCTGGCGAGCGCATTTTCTTGATAGATGTCAGCTCAAAATACGGTTCTTCTGCTTCTCGACCACGCCTTGATGTCTCCTCTCAATGACGAAAAGTTATAAAAAAGGGTGGCTCAGCCCTTTTAGCTAAAGGAAGATAGGACTCATATTTGCGATTGGGTGCAGCTTCCCGGTGTACTACGATTGGCGCGAGCCGGTATTAAGAAAGGACCGGTAGTGATTCACCCTTCATGAAGTCGGGAATGAACATGTACTCGATCCCATAAGGCGGAGTCTTTGCATTTTCTTTGACGTACCTCACTTCGCGTTTCCCGACGTCTTCTGCTTGTATTGCTGTCTTTAAATCGCCCTCGTCGGCGGCAGGTGTTTTTTACGGTTTTCGTTTGCGGCGCTCGACGCTGCAGGGGTGCTAGCTCCCATCTGAAAGTCCTTGCGTTCAGGCTCACCTTTCGCATCCTCCTATAAGCAAGCCTGGGCTGTAACGCTGGCTTGCTCATTTGCGAAGAACTGAGAGACGTTACGGGACGGATTGGCTTGTATCGTGTTCTCTTGTTCGGGGAGGGGCAAGAAGTGCTTCACCGCGTGGCATATCGCATTGAACGGAACGGCTATACCGCCGTACTGCAGCAGCTGTTCTTCGGACGAGCTTTTGGCATCACGTTGTAACGAGTCGAGGGTGCTGACATCGTGATGTGAGGAAAACGGTACAGTGCGTTCTCGCTTCGTTTTCTCGGCGTGATGGGCGTTACGTCAAAACCTCTGGCTGGGTCATGTCGGACAAGTCCTTGCGGTCGCCGGTCGTCGCCTCGATATATTTCCCAAGCCTCTGCAATTCAGGTGGCTCTCCATTAAACCTACCAACCTGTCGCGTTGGTAAGACCACATGAAAGGTCGTTGTGCGTGAGAGTGGCCGCCTCGATGGGTTGCCGGGCCATGTGGTTGAAAATTACGGGGAATGGTCGAAAGAAATTCATTTTACTGACGTGGCGTTGGTGCTGGCTCCCACGCAGGGCGACTTCGGGATTTCAAGGCATTGCGCAGCCGGTAGAGGGCGCGGCATTTAACTCCTCGGTACGCGAAGTAGTCGAACTAATTCCCTTTTAAACTTCCCCGTGGTCAAGAAGATCAAAGATTTTTTGGTCCGCCTCGTACATTGCTGCGTCCCTGCGGCTTCCAGAAGATCCGTCACTGCAGTGAGCACTGGTAACGGCGCCGTGTAGAATACGTTGCTATCCGCGAAGCTTATCCGTCGAAACATTCGCTCGGTCACCACTGGGGGTCAGGGGCAGGCGCGCCGACCTTCAGCGGATGGTTTGGATTTGCAATCAAAACAGCGGTCAGAACAACGGGCTTCTTCGTACTTCACGCCGGGAGGTAAATCGGTGGTCTCCTACCGGGCGTGCGGTCATCTTCCCGGGTTTAGAAACGAAAAAGTAACGGAACAACAGCGGAAGTGAGACCGGGACCGCGGCTGTCCAAAACGCCTCTGATGAATTTAATGACGAGGGTGTTTACATTGTGATAACGATAATGAGTGACACATACACATCGGGAGATTCAACAGGTACTTCCAAGCACTATCGTAGAGATAGGTAGTCAAAACAAGAAGTCCTACATAACAGCGTCCTAAAAAGTACTTGCTCCTGAGATAGTTGCGGAGTACGTTACGTCATGGTTCATGCGCTAACAAAATGCGGACACTGGAAAAGCGACAGGACACGCACTCGTCGCCGGCGGCTTTCTGGTGTGCGTTTTTTTAAATGCTTAAATCATGTCCACAACAGCATCTCCTCAGTTTTTTAGCCAATACGATCGAAACAAACAGTTTATTCATCAAAATGCACAGCATAAGCATACTCCAACGCCCTAAACATAAAACAAATATAGTAAACCTCACTTCATACCTGGATGTGAGATCGCGGTTTTTTTGAACTCCGGAATCAAGCCCACCGCTATGAACGAGCGTTTCCCGTTCGTGGCGCCCTGTAAACGATAACATTCTCTGTGCTACGCTTTTGCGGGATCATTTTAACTATAACGACTGCTGCGATGCTAATTAACAAAACACCGCCCACGCCCCCTATGACAATCCACAACCAAACGGGAAAAATCGCCAGCGGCGACCTCTTCCTTGCAGTCACTGGTTTGACGAGTTCTGTCGAGGTTGGTACCGGCGCAGATGTGGAGGCAGTCTGTCGCGTAGTGCTCGCAGAACTCGTAAGAGGAGAAGTTGTGGTGGTCATTTTAGTGGTTGCTGCCTGTGTGGTTGTTACCGGCGCGGGTGTGTAACAGGCGTGCGCAATGTTCGACGTGTCGGAGCTGAGGCCGTCGCTGTTGGCTACACGAGCTGCTAAATACACGTTCCAGTTCCAGCCACCGTCGGTCCGAGCAGTGGCAAGGGTGCGGGGAAGGCTGAGCGTCGACACGTGTTTGGAACCAGCTGGAAGAGGCTTGAGGTCGCCCTTCACAACGGTGGCTTCAGTGAGCTTGGTCTGGTTCTCGAAACTTGATTTCAAAATACCGTAGTCCTTGCTGGCTCGGATCTCTATGCTGGAGGCTGTAAGTAAAAAATGAATGGTGGTTAGAACAGGAAAGTGCACTTCGTTTTTTCGAATGTGAAAGAAAGGTAAAACTATGTGACTCGAGTTATTTTAAACGAATATTCTTAAGTAGCTACAAATGCGTTTTGTCGATCTGAACAATTCGGAGTAGTAACGCAAGAATGGCCCCTTTGAAATTCTTAAATATATGTCCAGCTCAGCATGAATACAGGTGCTGCATAGAAAGATAGACACAAATAACTTCACTAAATGTTTTCCCTTACACGAATTATCGTAAACGTGCCGGTGGATGCGATTCTAAATATATGGAGGAGCCCTTAGTTGCTGCAGGAATTCGCACAAAGTAAAAGTACGCTCAGACTTTACTTCCAATGTTTCGACCTGAGACAGGTCTTAATCAGAAGACCTGTATCTCTGTTTAATTACCTTTTTTCCTCGCGCTCTGTGAAAATTTCTGCTATATATATATAGAAAGAAAATGCCGGCAGTCAACAACGCCAAAGAAGGCATGGGGGAACGGTTAGACTATTTTTTACCGTTGGTGACGTTACATTATTTTTTAATTAACTTTTCCATTTCCATATATATATATATATATATATATATATATATATATATATATATATATATATATATTTATATATATAATATATACATGTCTATCAGTTAAGTTGACATCTAGTAACAATGACAGTATGTCTGTCCAATACCAACCAACACAAACATCATTTCTCACTATTTGTAGAATCTAATGGTGTTTTAGCGTTAAGGACCGCTACGAAAATCCTGTACTCTAATTCCCAGGGATTTGAGTGTAATTAGAACGAATTTTCACAAATGCCTTCCTGAAGTTTAACTAGTACCTGCATTCTATTTCCTGAACATCGTGCCATGTTGTAGAAGTTGGAAGCGTGAAGAGGCCCTGCCAACAATGCTCAAGGGAAAATAGTTCTAAAGCAAACCATCTGCTAGTTCATGGTGGCACCAACCACTCGGCGGGAAAACCGTTGGAAAACTTTTTTGGCGTACCTACTAACCTCAGTGGCTGCTTCAGCACGCCCAGTCTTCCTAGTACCTTCTTATACCAACCATACCTTTCTCGACTCTGCACAAAATTTATGCAGTGGAGCATAGGGCAAGGAATTTACTCCTCAGTCATTGTAACGTGTATTGCGAATAAAACCAAACAATTTTATGGACTGAACACACTATACGTGCGTATGCTGCACAAATAATGTCATGTCATTCCTCTTGCCATAAGCCGTGAACGGTGAGGCGACAGGTAATCAACAAAATCAGGCATTTGTCACAACAACAGCTGCAAGATTGGCTCTATGAGAGCTTGAAAAATAGTGGGATCAATTGTTTTCATAAGTACCAAGATTCGTAAGAGTACACTTTTTTATTAGTGTGCCGCTTTTAAAAATGTATAGTTCTGGCTATTCTTCACTTGCACAATAGAATACTTGGTAATTAAAACACTTCAACAAAAGGGTGACCGCAAGATTCACTCATCGCATATCCTTTCGCAAGGACAGATCTCCTTTGCAACCCATAAGCTTAAGACTGACCGTTTCCAGTGGTCAGATGGGCTCCGGGCCAGGTCCAGGTGAGTTGTACAAGAAGCGTGTCGTTTGCACCGGTTCGCACGTTGACTACAGTGAGGTCCCGAATGTCCGAGGGAGGAACTTGCAACTCCACAATCTTCGTCGTCACCTGGAACGCTCCTCCCGATCCTGTCCTTTGGAATGGTTCCACTGGTTCCAAGAATCCTTTCGGTGTTTGGCTACTTGAGTCCACACTGGCATTCTTCAATATGAAGTCATCCAGGGGATATTCTGAAGCAGCCCCAGGACGTGTTCCTGCGGGAGTTTTTCAAACTGGTCTTAGTTGTCTGCTGCAACATAAATTGGAGGAAAAAGCAGAGCGAGCTTTCGGATTGCGCAGGAACTAACCTGAAATTTCAAGGTTGTAAGATCTCAAACCAAGTAAAGAAGGGAGCGTTATCGCCTGGTTTGTATTTTTTAGGCGCAGGTGGCTTGGCTGTCAACAAGTGGGTTTATCAGTACACAAATGTACGCAAACACAGTCCTCGGAAGTGCCCACTCGACTGCCAAAAATATTATCCAGGCAATGGGATCTCTATTCGGATCTGCTCTTACAGTGCAAAACCGTGAGACTTTTTCAGCATGTATGTTGATTTAGAAACTCCAATTTAGAAAAAAAATGCGAGAGGTCGATATCCTGTGCTTACTTTGTACTTTATTGAAGTAACCAACATGTATAAACCTATAAATTCCTATTCATAAAACATATGCGAGCGGTCTATATCCTGCATTTACTTTGTATTTTATTGAGGTAAATAACTGAGCTCGGTTTACCAGGGGAATAGGTCGAAGCACAGGACTTGATCGGACTCTCTAAACAGGACTCTTTCAATAAGTGCATTATCGTCATCATAGTCATCATCATTATCATCACTTCATCAATTTCATTTTTTTTCATACACCTGGTGTAGCAAGCTAGGTGCCTTCGCCAGGCTAACCTCACCAGTATAATAAAAGACTATTATCTCTCCCACTCGCCCCGTTCTTGTGTCTCATGATGTATTGGCGGTCATAAACGCGAACGCCCAATAACAAACACTGCAAGAACTGTACACAGATAATGTGGTCCCAGAACTAGAAGAACCACACGGAGCCGACTACTTTCCTGACGTCAGGCAAAAGGGACGCCCTAATTAAAATATGGATCATTACTTGCGCCGTCAATGCCCACATTGAGTGCTACCTTAAAGATGTATGTTTTTGTAGCCCAAGAAACGCACACGCCTACTCTAGTGATGCTACAAAAGTATACCTCCAATAGTTCAGGTTATTTCAGGTCACGAAGCAACAACCATAAAATAGGCGAGACAGAGCTTTTTTTCGTGATCAGTTTCGGTTAGTTCGCAGATAAATTCAAATCAGTAAGATAAGCATTAGAGACGCTATAACAAGAACAGCAAACCTAATTTCTCTTTGGAGGAAGGCACCTGCTGCCACTGTTAACTCATAATCTATGAGCCATTTGCTCAGACCGTGCTATCGGGAGGCTGAGGGCATGTCTCAGAAGTTAACCCGCTACCTTTATGTACTTTATTTAATAGAAGATGCGTCTGGGAACGGGACGACAGCGCACAATACTAGATTAATGTCAGTTTCGGGGGTGGGGGGATATTCGTGTAGAGAGATGGAGGCCTGCAAAAGGACCGTCGGGGTCGGTGCTGTTCTGTTCGCAAGCACTTCTCAGTTGAACACCCACACAATGCAGCTTTGGGTGTGAAAAACACCACTGGGGGAGAACAAAAGATGTTTACGCGATGAATCATCTTTTTTTCTATGGAAAATCGTGTAGCTGAATTGGTGATTTCTGCCAGACGCCCGTACTCTTCGTAATTAGTGTCAAAACTAAACTAATCAATTCTCGCTATTTCACAAATTGTACGGCAGCACAGATGTATCCCAAATATTGCTAACGTTCTGCAAAAAAGTTCACACTTTGGCTCCTGTGAAAGAAACAGCGCAATTCTTCAATTACATAGTGAACGCAAGCCCGACCACAATTATTTACTTGCATTGAGTCGGCCCGGTGAAGTGGCATCCTGGACTATAGGACGCTTCACCCACTACCCTCTTCCACTTTCCTTTGGCTCCAACAAACCTTTCCTACTACTCCTAGATTTTAAGCGAGGGTGAAGTTCAAACATTCGAGCTCAATCTTCATCCGAGAACTAACAAAAAACGCGATATAATTGTGTCTCTTCCGTGTATGTAATGACATTGGTGTACTGCCTTAGACATCGGCGCTGCAGCGAAGAAAAGGTAGTGTTTAAGGATAATGTCGCTGGTCGGTGCAAAGGCTTCTGACTGATACGTCAGTCACGCTACCTAACATTACGTCCCGGCAAGACCAAGGCAGTCAGCGGTGCAGTCTAAGCAGTCCCCGTAGGTCGTCTTCACCATGGCGTTATAGAATGACCAATGGAAGTGACCAAGTGTTTGCCGATACGGCGACTGACCAAGGCCTATACATGATTTGACTAAGAAAATTTCATGTGTATAGGCATAACACACAAGTCATGAATGGCGTGTTTCATTGCGCAATGTCCCAACGCAGATGCCCTGTTTCACTCAACTTGAGTACTCGGCCATGTCATTCACCGAATTTGTACCTTAGGCCACTTAGATTTGTCATTCTGGAGCACTGTAGTGAAGACGGTACTTCTTACAGAGTAAAGTGCTACCGAGGGGGGGGGGGGGGGTCGTGTTGTTGGTTTCTGTAAATCTATTATATCTTCATCTCGCCTGTCAGTCGTAATTTCAACGACGGGTTGGCAATTAATGGTTCAATGCGCTTTGTTTATTCAGGTAAAGGTGGGCGTGGTATTGTACATCATTGCAAAAAGGCTCTGGTGTTTTTATTAGCAATTTATGCCCTATCAATGGTAAAATCACGAAACCACTAAGGCAAATGTAAATATTTAAAAACCACGTACTTTGGTTTCTTCTTAGATTACGTAGGCATGGGAGTGCCGAAACCTACTTAAAGGAACATCGTGACAAAATTCACGCGAATTCTTCAACGTTAAAGAAACCGTTCAGTTTTTCCCCCAGCCACGAAAAAATCGTAAATAAGACGAAAACATAAACCACTTTTGAAAACCTCCGTTTTTTTCTTCATTTCGCAGGGGTTATGAAATCATTGAATTGCCCAAATTCGGCTATAATATTTTTTCCGAGATTGACACTTCAACCTAAAGGCAGTACGTTGGCTTTGTTGAGCAGAGCAAGTGGCGTTTAGCTAAATTTCAGGCATCTGTAAAACGGCGTTTTACAGACGCGAAACCAGAGAGTGTGTATTTACTACCATGCTAAAAGAGCAAGATTCATCATTTTATGCAACGTAACCGCTCTTACTTGCCCAAGACTCACCCGCGGTTGGTGCAGACATGGCTTCACTGAAGCAGCTTCCATGGCCTGGTGTTGGATCAACAAATCGAGTCCATTTCTGGTTGGTCACGTGAGCTGTGACGGCGTACCTCCCTTTGCCGGTAAACTTCGTAAAGTACCCGCTGTACGTTCCGTCGTTGGCGTGGTTGTCAGGAGCTGGTCACAAGTTGTAATAGTTGTGTGAGATCGAAAACGTTACTGCAGTGCAGTGACATCGGCAAAAATATCATAAAGACGCATTAAAGAACTTTCGTTGAACCACAGTTGACCAAAATGGTTACTTACTTTCAAGAAAGACTAGATTCTGGATGAGAATGTTTGGCCATTCAATATTTTAACTCACAAACACGCATGTGTTGACCAGCCCTCCCAATTCGGAATAAATAATTTCTGAATTTCGCAAACCAAATTACTTCCATTTGCATCAACTGCTCTTTTTCTTTACTTTTCCTGTCAGCATTGCAGAGCAGCCGTAACGTACTCAACGTACGAACTTTAAGGCAGGCGTATTATCTGATAAAGGGGTTGCAGCCCAAGCATATTCTTAGAAGCCTATGGCCACAAAGACTACCGCACCTTCAAATTATCATCGTTATTGTTTAAAAATTACGCTAAACCTTTCCTCAGCCACTGGTATAACGTTTATTTGTTTCGAAACAAATTTTTATCGCAATTTTTACCAGTAGAATAAGCCGTTCGACATTCCCCTACATAAAACGTTTACTTTTTTCAGAAGATATTTTTATCACAATTTTTATCGGTCTAATAAGCAGTTCGACATTGCCTGGGGGATATGTAAGCCATGTAACACTCCAAGATGTGCAGCTTCAAACACGCAAAATAACGTATAAATGTTGTTCCGTGTGCCCGTTTTTCACGCAGCTAGTAACTTCACTCGCGTAGCCAGTTTTTTTCAGCGCTGTTCCGAAACATGATTAGTGTTTCGGCATTTTTACTGGGAAACCGACTTTTTGTATAGTGTTATATTTGTCACGCCTTGCGAGAATGCCTCCGAAGAGCTAAACCGTCGTAGCTCTAGGTTGTTAACGGTGAACTGTACGGAGACACTCAACCGAAATCCATACCTTGTCCATCGTCGTACAGCTGAACTATTGTTTTGGATGGCGGATTTGGCCCAATTACCTCCGCGTACACAGCGGCATCCAAGACTACTTTCTTTCCCTTGGAGACTTTGGCGTAGACGACAGCTTCGTCCGGTCGGCCAACGAGCAGTTTCCCCAGCTTGCAGGCCACACGAATGGGATCGTCAATCCTTGTCCTCATCTGGGACTTCACTTGTACACTCACGTCGACTTCGGTCGAGGTGTTACTTAATAGATGTACTGTCCAAGCTCCTACCTATGAGATAGGCATAAATTTGGTCTTTAGTGCCTTGACATAGGCTATGTTTTTCTTTTAATTAGGGCTGAAGGGTGGTTCCACCATTTAAACGGCAAACAGAGGACTTCTGGTTAGGAAAGTACTTGCATGATCGATGTGAACTTCACGGAAAGGAAATAGCGCGACAAGCATCAACAAAACAAATATATATGTTGCGGAAAGATGACAAAAGCTTGCAAAAAAACACAGGACAAACTCTGACTCTCAATTGTTTGTACTGAGTCGTCTTTAAATCTACTTGCACAACAACACAATCTTTTGCAACAAGCGTTCACGAGCACATTGCAGCATTGTGCAAACTTCCATATTAATTGGCGCTGAGGCGGCGAAGAAAGGCGTCGAGCACCAGATAAAAAAAATAGGAGCATTTCCACTCCGTGGATGATGGCGAGGTTGCGGAGTACGGGGAGTCGAAAGGTACTCCGCACCGCTACAGGCGAGGAAGTAAGCCATTTGACTCTCGGGTACTAACTCACGGTCGTAGCCCAATGGGTAAGATGACTGCCACTAACTCTGTCTGGTCTACAAGGCACAGGCTCGAATCCTGCCGGTGCCTGCGTGATTGCTTGCGATTATAAAATCCTATGCGCACGGACACGGACGGACATTGTGCGGTCCTAAGGTGCTCTGCACCTAAAATATTGGCGTTTCGACAAGCTAAGTCCTCACGCCGCGTTGAAGCGCAATCTTTATAGGAACTATACCAATGAAGCAAGTTTTTGAGATCCAGTGAACGTGTTTGATGCCATTACCATTGTTTTAAATGAAAACAGAATGGACGAAAAGTAAAAAGTGAGCAGAATTAGCATTGGCAGAAAACGTTTTTTTAGTGTTTCGCAGAAGGTATTTCCCTGCCTCGAACCCCGGGCGTGGGCTACCGCCATTTCAAATAACGTGAGGATAGGATGTTTAATTGGACGAACATTCAATGCAATTACCCGAGTAATAATACCAAAAAGCGTCAAATTATTGTCGTTTCTGGTTTTTCACCATCACGGCATAGTGAAAGGAGTGCGATGGCGGACGTCATCACTTAGAACCTGTTTTTTTTACAGCAGCACTTTCTTAATTGCCCTAGAAAGTTTTTAAACGGCATAGAAAAGGGAGTGCGATGGCTGACGTCATCACTTAGAACCTGTTTTTTACAGCAGCACTTTCTTAATTTCCCTAGAAAATTTTTATACGGCGTAGTGAAGGGAGTGTGATGGCTGACGTCATCACTTAGAACCTGTTTATTACAGCAGCACTTAATTTCCCTACAAACGTTTTATACGGCAAAGTGAAGAGAGTGCGATGGCTGACGTCATCACTTAGAACTTTTGTTTACAGCAGCACTTTCTTAATTTCCCAAGAAAGTTTTTATACGGCATAGTGAAGGGGGTGCGATGGCTGACGTCATAACTTAAAACCGGTTTTTTTTACAGCATCATTTTCTTAATTTCCCTAGAAAGTTTTTATCCATGAAGGCGCAGCGTAAACCTTCCCTCAGAACTTGCCTTGCTGCAGAAGGACCCGCAGTGCATTGAAAAAAGGGGTGAAACCTTAAAAAACTAACGCGTTCCCATTACAGGTTTTCATTACGTTTTACACTCTTTTGACGTGATCAGAGACCACTAAACAAACCCCATAAGCTTCTGACACAGTCGCAACCAACAGGAACTCTTGCTCCGCAGTGGGGCAGGCGTTAAACCATGCGACGCTTTTATTAACAAAAAAATATCAGTACTAAACTGCAGCGAACACTCGAGAGCAGTAGGAGCCTTGAACGTTACCTTCGCCGTTTCGGGTATTGATATGGTCGCACTGCCTGCTTGGACGTTTGTGGTGCAACGTTGACACCTCCGACCGCTGGGGTTGACCAGCCATGCTTCGATGCCGATGTTGTCATGGCCGTTCCACTTCACGTACACCACCGTATTGTTTCCGACTTCGCTATCCACTTGAAATGCCTTCTCAAACTTGTTCGTGAACGTTTGGAGAGTTTCCATCAACTGTGCCGACAAAAAATTACCCATTCCTATGTATGTAATCATTTGGGAACGGCTTATGGGATGTGCCTTCGTCAGTGAATATGTCTGTTATACGGCGCCTCAATAACCCATCGCTAAGATGTAGCCAATGTAGCCGGATGTAGCCAATGAGAACTTCCCTAGAAGTTCCGTTTAGATACATGACTACCAGTGAACCATTATTTTCAAACATTACTCCGTCAACCCTCAAGACATTGAGTCAACAAGTACCGACGCGGGTACTGATCCTTTTTTTTCACAAGAAACTGCTTGTAATCCTTCAGCTAGTGTGTGTCTTAGCTACGTCCTATTGGTCTATAGCTCCTTGGGTTGTTCAAAATGCTCCAAAATCTCCAATCAAACACATTTGCCCGACTACTACCGGGCACTGTCGCCTGACAAAACTTACTAGGAGAAATTGCCGGCCCTTTTGCAACACCTAATTTATCACCACCGACTTAAGGTGGATTGTTTGCAACGTGTATTCCCAATGGTTTGAAACAGCTACTCTGCTTGTACGGATACTTTGCGCAGTTCTATTATCCTGAGGGTATCGCTTACATGCGATCGTGAAATCGCTTTCTCTGTACCTCTCGAAGACTTTTATCCCACAAGCGCTCGTGTGCGCCGTTTCTGTGTTTTCCTGACACTCACGCTGTTTGCCCTGATCAGATTGAGGCCCTATCAGTGCATGGGAGGATCCGTATTCTCGTCAAGTATCGCCTATTCCTGCGCACGAAAGTTGGAGATACGCTGTTTCAAAAGTACAAATAAATGTTATGAAGCAAAGCTTTCTACCGCGTACTGATAACTCTGACGTCCAGGTAAAAAACAAGTGCAAGAAAGCGAAATTTACGCAGTGGGTTTGACAAAGGGTGCAACAATCATACTCCACATAACCTAACAATGGGAGGTATTCGCACACCTAAGGTCCCTTGCGTAAAGCACAAAATACACTTTGGCAGTAGACACGGTTAATGTGATGATCGTGAAACGCATTCTTTAAGTGGGGTTAGACTTTGGCTTTGGACTTTAGCTGAGTTGGAGAGAACTTTGGACAATGGCAGTTTGTATTTTGGACTTTGGGGGAGTGGAATTTCGACTTTTGCTTGGACTCAGGTTTCATGAAGAAAGCTTCGCTTTTTAACCATCTTTCTCTTAAGGGGCCGTGGAGACAAAATACAAGTTTGATACTTTAGAAACTTGGCTCTGTTCAGACAACAGTAATACCTCCACTTGGAAAAAATAATGGAGTTATTAAAGAAAAAATGTAAAGTGGTGGCGATTCCCTAGCCACTTTCCGGCCGCTTTTCTGTGACGTCACAGATTTGTGTTTGGGCGTCTGGTAGCCGCCTAACTAACCCATCGCTAAGATACACGAGTGGCAGATTGTACAGGCAAACCTGGATATAACTAATCTCTATGTAACAAATTCCTGGATTTAACAAAGATTTTCAGTTCCCCATTGCCACCCCCCTTGAAGCCCGTTTGTTTGCGACCTCTTTGTAACGAAGGCGTTGCGGTGGTTAACATGGACGTAACGAATTTGCTACGTTCGTGAGTCACTCCTTTTGCCATTTTTCTGAAAAAAAAAACGATAGAGAAACGCCCTAATTTAGCGAAGTTCGTCGGCTCCGCAAACTACTGTGCGTTTCTAAGTGTGAGTGCCGTGTCGATTAAGGGCTAGGCCTTCCTGTCAGCGTGTAATTGCGCGTGGCCGTTCCGACCTGTAGTGTCGGTCCTGATGCCAGAAAACGGCCATATTTGTATTTCAAAGGTACCTCGAAATTTGAAATGCCACCTCCACCTACGAGAAAGAAGAAAGTCGCCGCCCGGTAAAATATCCAAGCTAGCAACCTCTTAACTCTTTTGAGTGCGGAAAATAGCCTCAAGTTCGAAAAAAGGCGCCCTTTCAGCATACGTTTGGTCCTTGTAACGTGTTAACGGACCGAAAAGTGTCAGTAGGGAAAACAGTTTCTTGAGTTACGTTTGGGCATGAGGTAAGTCACCTTGCTCCTTTGGAGTGTCGTGTAGTGATTAAGCTCGTGAGAAGGCCGCAGGTGATAATCACGCAGTTTTACACTGTGAAATACATCCTTTATTAGTGAGTTCACCGCCACTGACGTCTAGCAGTCTGGTTTCATTTCTGCTTCATTCACGCGAGCCTCAACTCGAAACCTGCATGTTACGAAAACATGGATGTAACAAAAAATTGCGAATTTCAGATGCGGAGCATCTCATGCTCGGATCTGTGTCCCTCCCCTGCCTTGTCCGCCGTGTGCACTCTACTGTGCGTGCGCGTCTCTTCAGCCCCGTCAGTGTCTGGGCAGACGTCAGCGCAGTCCACTATAAAAAGAAATAGTTAGGCGGCGCCCGGTTTCAATCCCACGACTCTCTGGCCACACCGGGAGGTAGGTGGCGCTCTTCCCACTATGCTACAAACCGAGACGGGAGCATGTGCTACGAACGCGCCTTATGTCCTTCACTCATGCAAACTACGGCAAGAAGGTACTGATACAACGAAGGTACGCGAAGCTGAACGTCAACGGAAACCACGAACTGAAAACTAATGGGAACTTCAGTCGACCCCATGGCTGCTTCGCATACTACTCAGGGTTCCCCTACGGAAAGATGGGGTAATTTTTTTGTCAACTTCGTTATATCCAGGTTTACCTGTAGGGGGGGGGGGGGATTCCGTTTAATCGCATCGTTTGAATGCTACCTCGCTGTTAACACACAAAAAATTCCCTTTAGTTCTGATCCGTATGAAGTCACTTCTGCCCATGTGACGTCACTGTAGAGCGAAATTTGAAAGTTTTTTTATACTCCTTGCGTTTTCTCGGTTAGAAAAACGTCTTCCGCTGTCGAACAATACTTCAGAGAGTTTTTCCAGCCTAGCCTAGTTCTGTCAAATTAAACCTTTATGCACCCTCTACGAGGGCCTTCAAGTATTATTCTTTCTGGAAACTTTGTTCGTTGTCTCCGAACCACAGGCCTGGCTGCATATTAAAAATGCCTCGGTATGTTTCCTTTATGTCAAGGAGAAGCACCCGGAAAATGCGATTTAAAAGATAATTAGCGTAGACGTCAAATTCTACCAGTGATATAAAACTTCCGCGGCATCTACACACGCCAATCCAGGGCGTACAGTAACAATCAAACCTGTGTAATATGCAGGCATGTGTATTCACGTTAATGTCCAGTGCTTGTAGATGGTTGCTGTGCTAGAGAGTTTTAAGCAGCGTTCTCATGATGAGGAAATACATTTTTGGGAATCTGAAAGCTATATTAATCGGCGTTCGAGTTGCAAGAGCCGCTGTTACAACGGCTTAAGTAACTTTATGTTGGGCTTTAGGGTTTTTTGGGCCAGGTGCCTGGAGCAGTAGTTGTCATATCTGATTTTGGTTTCCTGGAAAGAAATATGTTTTGAGCCGACCTGCCGTGATAGGCTACCGTCTACCAAAATGAGTCTGTACCGTTTGGGTCCGTCGAGCTACGTCGGCCTGGGGGGTGGTCGCCGCTATAAAAGCTTCCTGCAAATCTATGGCCAGGTTTCCCTGCTCGTCTTGAAAGCTGAAAGCCTTGCCCCGCGTCGCAATGGCCAGGTCCTCGAGCTTGGGGTCCGCCTTGGGTCCAAGCGCCACTGTGCTAATCGTGGCTTTCCCTTCGAGAACCTTCGGAAACATGGTCGTGATGTTCGGCTTCATGTTTTCTTCACCGTCGCTCATCACCACGATAATGGCGCCCTCCGGTGTCTCGGTCGACGTGTTGAGAAGCTTTTCCGGGGAAAAAGAGTGCATATATGGTGTTTAACTCCCGATACATGCAAAAAGGACGAACACCCTTTTATGTGCAAGCGTTTTATGGCTGTAGTTTACTGTAAAAGCAAACATTAATCGTTCGTTTCTTTTTTTTTTTTTTTTGGAACGTCACCTTTAGTTCACACGTACTTGACTAGGAAATTCCCGTAGAATGAACTACGGAGAAAATGAGCAGGCTTTTATCATTGGTAAATAAACTAATATGAGAAAATAAGTGCCCTGATATCCTTAGTAAGAAAAATGCTATCAACGCTAGGCAAAATTTATGTAATTTACCTTCAGCACCCGCGTTCGCTTAGTTAGGAACAGTCGTTGGGTTGGTTTTTACGATGGTAAGAGAAAAAAAGTGGCAGTGCCACGCCGGCACATTCGGTAGGAAAAGCAAGGACAGAAAAAACAGAACTCCGCTGGCGAAGTTTCAGGCAGGGGACGCGCGAGCACTGCGAAGGCGGGAAATTTGAATTGCATTGTGTGGATAGCGAATAACAGCCCGTTATAGCGAATCACTGCTCTGCACTTCCGACAGCTTTCCCAATGAGTGGAACGGCTTTAATTTTTTTTTTGTGGACACAAGGGGCGAGCGTCGGCATTGGCCCCCGGACAGTCTAGAGCGGTAGAGGCTCCTGAAATGGAGTGGTCACATGCTATCGCAAAGAGCACACCGCATTTTTTGTTGCTCTGGCAGCCTTTGCTTGGTCGCGCTTATCGCAGAAGTTTATCAGCTATACGATGGGAGGTCACCATTACCTTAGTTTTTTATGTGCTGTGAGGGAAGACGACAGAGCGGGACGCACTTACACCGAGGGCTTTCTCAAGTCCGCAGCCGATGCAGGTAAACCCGTCAGCCACAAAGTTATCTATCACATCCAAGAATCCTCTTCGTGTGGTGACGTTCACTGGTGTGAGGGGGTGAGCAACCGTAGCGTTATGATGGAAAGTCACGATGGCCAGTCGTCGCGAGCTGTCTTCGATGCTCCCAAGGTAGCGGGTTGTAGCCTCCTTCAAGTAGACTAAACGGTCGTAATGCTGTTAGGAGAGAATGAAGAGAACAAGTGAGTGAGTGAGTGAGTGAGTGAGTGAGTGAGTGAGTGAGTGAGTGAGTGAGTGAGTGAGTGAGTGAGTGAGTGAGTGAGTGAGTGAGTGAGTGAGTGAGTGAGTGAGTGAGTGAGTGAGTGAGTGAGTGAGTGAGTGAGTGAGTGAGTGAGTGAGTGAGTGAGTGAGTGAGTGAGCCAGTGAGTGAGCAGATGAACGAACAAAATAGGACTAAAGAACGAAATAATTCTCAGAAGGAAAGCTTTGTATAGCCAAACCAGAACTATGTCAACGAAACCGATTAACTTTTCACGTCTTAATGATCAAATTATTCTCATTCTAAATTCACACATGAAACTTTTGGGTGATTAGAATATCAGAGTAGGAATGATTTACATGGTCGCAAAGATTACGTTCCTGGCGTCACACAAACACCGAATGGAACTTTCTACGTTATTATTTCGCAGTTTTGAGGTAGGAGGAGCAAAACGGAGGGGAATGCCCGAAGGTTATCCAGGTGTACAGTCTGGTTTGCGACTCTACACTGGGGAAGTGGGGTTCAGGGGATAAAAGAGAGGGCAGGCGCGCACGCTAATCCCGTTTTATGCACTACAGTCCTTCCAGAACTCGTATTGTTCAGGAAACCTAGAATGGCTTTTGTCGCCGTCCGCAAAGTGGATAGTAGGGACCGGTGACATGATATAGCTTCTACTGCGAATACTCGATTGCACAACCGGCCGAGTTCTATGGCAAGCATGCTTCTCTCCGACGAAAGCTTCGCGAGATTGGCGGCCTTTGATCCAGGGCACAATCGTATTACGGTCGATAAATCGTGAATCATAGTTGTTAAAAGGAAAATACTCACAGCCATGCTAGCAGAGAGGTCCAAGACAAGTACGACACGTTGAGCGAGGTCGTCTTTCTGCTGCACCTCCTCGAAGGTCACTTGAAGCAGCTTTGACGCGTCCGGGCTAGGGAGCCTATTAGGGATACATAAAAACGGATGGTGCGAGCTCGCTTGCCTTGGAAATTACCGCCATATCTGCTGACTAAATTCTACTACGTTTTTACATAAAAAGCATCTCCTGCATGCGGTAAGGGCTGGTTGCGTGCTGGAACATACTGCTAGTGATTTATGTCCACTACCGCAAAGCAGGCGATCACTGTTTAAGGCTCCCACAGTACAGTCCACTACCGCAAAGCAGGCGACTGTGTTTAAGGCTCCCACAGTACGTGCTCTGCTGAGCAATAGTTACGGACCGCGACCTTTGAAATTAAACGCATTTCTCTTCTACATGGCATCTTTGAATCTCTTATTTCAGTCTCACTGGTATGACGAACTTTAAATTCTATATAAACAAGCACATTAGCTTTGCGGTGGTCATGCGGATCAGAGAGGTCGTCAAGTCACCCCAACTCCGTTCCGCAAACTTTTGTAGCAAAAGCTATACTACGCTACCTCGGGCACACTTCGCGAGGTAACCAGTTTTGACCTTGAGAACTAGAGGTTAATCCACACCCCCTTCCGCAAGCGCCCGGATTGTAGCAGCGCCCGATGGAGGGGAGAGGTAGGCGAGGAGGGAACAGAGAAGCGCGCGGGAACCGTGCCGCCACCTGGCGGACGAAGGTGATGACGGTGCCGCCGCAGCGATGAGTGCGCGCGATGTAAGAAGGCGACGTGCGCGCAGAGCCGTCTGCGATGGAGCAACACAAACATCTAGTTGTGTTCGCTCGTACAGCAGCGACGCTTAAAAAACGCCGTGAGGCGAAAAAGAGGAAACACGCTACTGTTGCGTACAGCTTCGCTACCTTCACACACGTTAGTGTGAGCTTCCCTCATTTTTTATCTTGTCATGACATATGGGCCCCCAAAAGAGGAGGTAAAGCTCATTTAAGATGCATACTTTTGCTCTAGTTCCTTCTGATGAGATCGATTCGATGGTTGATGGTGGCGAAATCTTTGGCACAGTTTTGCCAAATAAAATACCTTTGACTGGTCACAAGTTTCAGTAATTGTGCCCTCTGCTTCCGAAGCAGGAGTAGTAACCACTCGCGAAAATACAATTTCTCGTAATAGAAGTGGAGGTTTTCCCCCCCTTTTATACCCTCGTTTTATACCCCGATATAGGGTGCGAGGGGTGATTATAACTGAAATGCAACTCCCCCCACACCCCGGAACATCCCAGCTGAACTTCCCGCCTTGCAACATGGCCCTTGCTGCATAAGTGCATGGAGCACGGAATGCAGGTAAACCGGCCACTGGATATCGAAGTGCTTTTATAGCCATTTATGAACTGGAATCGTTCACCGCTCACCACTGTGGCAAATCCAGCTCAAGTCCAAGTCAACCGCGTTGTCTTTCTCTCCCGGGCTCTTTTGTTACAACGCGCAGACTTTCTCAGCAGAGGCGTTGTCTCGGTGCTTTGTGCTTTGATAAGGTAATTAAAATGATATAGGGCACCGCCGTTCAACCCGCACTACGTTTTAAATGTTTAATTACATTTTTTTTTATTTTCTCCTTCACCAATTACTAACGGCAAAGTAAACTTCTCTGCGTATTATACAAGGCTTATTAGTATCGCACGATTCTATAATCTCAGTACAACGAAGAGGGCTAACTGCTGCCATATATTTCAATGCAAAGCTTTCTACCTCTTCCAGGCAAGTCGTCATCTTAGCGACTAAGCTACGCCCAAACGTGGAGAGGGTGAGACAGACGCTGGTTTTGATTCAGCCGCTGGAGAGGGGGAGGACGCTTTTCGGAGGTGACACATGAAACGAGTATGAGGGGCAGGCTGAGAGAAAATGAGGCAGTAGCCGCGCGTGCCGCCCTTCTCCCCGAACTTCGAAAGACGCTCCCCTCTGTTTTCTTTCTGCCAACGCACGGCCGGGCTACAGTGGCGGCGTTTGGGACGCTGCCCCCGCGAATCCCAGGTAACGGCAGGCAGAATGTCTGATTTCACTCTATGTAGAGCCGCGTGTTGGAATTCAAGTGACGTCGCATGGGTAATTGTTGTGGGTGTCCTGTACAGCCTTGCTTTTAAGCCAGGTTTACTGCGTGGATTGAAGCCATTGTTTGTGACAACTGAGTCGCCAACACAGAACGTGCAGAATTTGAAGAAGTCCGTAAACTAACACCAGGGCTACGAAGAAGCGTATATGTACTCAGGGCTGTATAATGACCTGCTCACGCACCTTTTAAACACGTATCTTTAGGGCTGTAGGCGTCTAAAAACAACGTACACGAATCGTTCCACACGCTCAGCGTTAGCTTGAAAGAGGCTTGGATAAAAATGATAGTTGATTTTGTTGTTGTTGCTCCTGTTGCTGTTGCTGTTGCTGTTGCTGTTGCTGTTGCTGCTGCTGTTTTGTAGATAGGAAACAGCCAGCACAACGTGAGGCACAAAGTGACGCTTCACCTTCGCAGCTTCAGATAGGTTCTCCAACAAGGATGAATACAACTGTAACAATACGGAAATGAAAACAAAGTTTACTCACTTTTTAAAGTCGGCGTTCTCGCTGATTACCTCCCAGGTGGATTTTCCCTTGCAGAGAGCATTTTGCTTGTTGGGGGCAAGTGGATTGTGCTGACGGCTACCTTGGTTGACATCGCAAAACTGGCTCACCTTTCAATATTATGAAGACAAGACACATTTCAAGGTTATTCACAGGTCTGCTATGAAGCTCAGTATAGGCAGTGTCTCACTTATTAATTAATTGATTAATCGAAATTTCGTGTGGTAATTTACTGGTGGATGGATGAATTGATATCTAAGCAGCTTTATTAGGACTTGGTTTGTGCCCTCACCTAACTACCTGGTACTTCGTGTACGCGGTGTGTTTGAGATGCACTGCTCGCCTAACTTTGACCCAGATTTTTAAATTTCCATTTCAGTGATACCGGCACTCACAGCGGAAGCTGTAAAAAGGGAAGTGATGTAAGTCAGCGCTGTTCGCTGTTCGTCTAAGCTTGCTGAATTTCACCGATTTCTTTTCCTTTCCATTCAACTACCTGCAAAATCCGTACCGTTTGATGTAGAATGATTAAACAGCAACCGACGTGGGTCACGTACGTCGATCCGGTCAAGCCTTGTCAAAGAATGGTACGCATTAAACCGTTTCTTTATGCAGAAACAAGCGCACACGCATAGGCACGAGCTACACTCGCATGAATGCCTTCAGTTTTTAACCGACATCCGTCGAGCAAATAGCCACCCCTCATAACTGGATGATTTGGAAAGCTACTACACGATAATAAAATTCCTCAGACTTATCACCTCAGATTCAGTCCTTCACGTGTGAAGTGCCACAAGAAAGACGGCTGCAGTTTCTAGATTTTCGGTTATCTTTCAAGCACAACCACGTCTGTTGGATGCACACCCCAAGAACCACCACGCCGCTTCTGGATTATCGCTCAGGGCACTCCCGGCTGGTGGAGAATGGTATAGCTTGGGCCTGTTTGCGTTCAGCACTTGAAAAGTCATGCGTTCACTGCATGGGCGGCAATTTTCATTCGCAGGTTAAGAGGCTGAAAGAGGCAGAGTTTCTTGTCAGTGCTATTTCCGCAACGTGCGAAAAACTCAGACGGGCCGTTAAACTAGCTAATCAGACTGTCCCGTCTAGGTCAGGTGAAAGGAGGAAAGTGGAAAAAAATCCCTTATGTGCATTGGCTGTCGAATGGCATAAAAAGAGTCTGTTCCTGATAAGGCGTGAAAGTCGTGTTTCCCGCTGAAAGAAAGATTGGCCAGATTTGCTCAGCGGTTGACAAGAAGATTAAGAAACCGGAGCAGGACAACGACACAGGCTGCAAGAAGAAACATTGTAATGGACCTCGAGGTCCTCCGGCAGCCAAGCCGTCGATAGAGAGCGGAGAGCGCACGCCTGGTGATAATGAGGGCTTTAATCGTTGTTGTTGTTGTTGTTCCTTTCTTATTTTGGCGCGTACCCACTTGGGGGATTGGCCAGGATCGGGCGATATATTGGGGCTAATGTGCCCAATTTAGGAGACTAAATTTTGGAGAAAAAGAAAAGAAAAAAAAAATAAATAAATAAAAATTGTTGATCAGAATAATTGCACAACAAATATAGGAATTTGTAGAATGAAAGTGTGCACTATGCAGGAATTTGCAAGACAAGACTATGCGGGATTTTGCAATAGGCTCTTATTTCGTCTGTGTACAAGAAGAGCGGCTAACAGGGTAAGCGCCTAGTCTCTGAGACCTAGGTGTGGACGGCCGTAACCAAATTACTGTGGGGAGACCCAAGCGAAATGGCACCGAATGACAGTAAGACCGGCATTGAAAGGGTAAGTCCAAGGTGGTGAATTGGCTCCACCAGGTATTTTCTTCTCATTGAAGAGAAGCCGCGGCAATGTAAGAAAAAATGCTCTAGGGTTTCGGGTTCATCACAAAGAGCACAATGACGAGAGGAGGTGAGCCCAGCGCGGTGCATGTAGAAGTTGAGCTGCGGAACTCTACAACGTAAGCTAGTTAAAGTAACCTTGCATTGGCGAGATTCGCAACATCGGGAGTCCCACGCATATGCCAAATGGGCGTAATCATCGAGGGAGGTGATGGCATCCTCCTGCCTCCTCGCCAGATGTTGATGCCGACGGATCCGTGCTCCGGCCAGTCTGTAGGGAAATGGACAGATGTCGAACGGAGGGCCGTCTAGTGCTGACCTCGCTAAAGAGTCTGCTTCTTCATTCAGATATAAACCCTTATGCCCAGGCACCCATATCAAGCGGATTTCTCTTAAGTGGGACGGAAATAAATAACCAAATGTGCGAAGAAGAGCAGAATTTTTAGGGGATATCAAAGAGGAGCAAACAGATAATGAATCAGACACAATTACGACATTTAATATCTGGGGAGGTAATTTTTTTAATGCTATGACTATTGCCATAAACTCAGCATAGAATATTGGGGTGAAGTCCGGTAGGCGAATCGAACTGCTCCGCGTGGAGCGCGAGCGCGTGCCACCGCTCGGTTCGTGCTGGTGAAGATGATGATGATCAGCGTCGTCTGTTATGGCGCAGAAGAGGAAGAAGTTCCAACACTCTCTCCCGCCGACAGATGACGCAGGTGCGCTACATTTGAATGGTCTTTGCAGAGCGGATGTAATTCTTGCTTGAGCGAATATGGCTTGGCTGAAAACTTCGGCCGACGAAGCATCGCCAATGTCGTCTCTTTTTTAGTCGGCGACTGGTACCCAGAAACCCTTGCGCACTTTGGTCGGAATGTCTCGTACTTCCCCATGGAGGACCTGTGCGTGGGCGTGCTGGATCACGAGAGTTGTTCGGTTTTTTCTTGGTTCCTTTTTTCAGGTGATCTCGAGTCGTTGTTTCATACCTTCTCACAAGCTTGACACCTTTTTCTAGCTTTTCCGTTGAGCTGGGGATCCGCATCGTAGCAATAGCAAGGCTATTTCCTAGGTCGAAGCTTGGTTTCCACGGGGAAACAACCTCTTGTCGCTCATTCATCGCTTCGACGGCCATTTTTACTCGTGTCATAGCCAGTTTGGTGGTGCCCCAGCTTTGTTTCTTCTTGCATTTGGCGCCTATGCCTCCAACTTGCGACGAACGGTGCAGAACCTTCGACACCTCGATGGCTCCCACGCACGCACGGAGCACGATAACGTTGGCACAGTGCGTGAAATTTGCTCCTACTGCCAGTGGGCCCTGTACAGTCCAGCCCAGCAACGTTTCCACGGCTTTGAGCTTCGTGGTCAGTGGTTTTACATTGCCGGTTACTGGCTCCCAGTAGTGGTCCGCACCAATCAGGATCGATATTTTGATTTCACCGAATCGCTGTGCTCTGAGTCCCCTTGTGTCCAAGCGCATTTCTCTCATCTTCGTGATGACTTGGTCGTCCGGTATGGGAATATGCTCGTTGCCTAGTGCGTCAATTTCGAGCGCGTCAATCTGTACCGTCCTCTCTGTCTTTTCGGGAGCGATGAACACACGTACTTTTCGCAGGGTTCTCGTCTCATTTTTACCTCTAAAGAGGTCAACAGTCAAGGTCTCCTCTTCTACAAACTCGCACCCTAGTTTCTTGGACGCTTCTGCAGTGATGAAACTGCGTTGGCTTCCGCCATCGAAAAGAATTCGGTGGCGTCCCGAGGATGCGGAGCCCGCGTCTGTTGCTGTCAAAGTTTGGAGGAGGACCGTGGGGCCAGTTTGCCGAGAAACCAGGCTGACCGGTGTAAAGGCAACGTTGCGGCTACTCTGGGCGTCTGCCGTGCACATGGTGGTTGCATGCTTTCGAGCACACTTGCCGCACCGTAGTCGACCTCGGCAGTCCTTAGACAAGTGGCCTTTTTTCAGACATCGGAAGCATCGACCTTTCTTTGTGAGCAGCTGTTTTTTTCGCGTGAGGTTCCATTGATCGAAGTTGCAGACCTCTAACGATGCTTTCTGGACTGGCAGAACAGGCACCGCTGAGTGTTCTTCGCTGAAGTGTGTAGAACCGACACGTTGTGTACGTCACAGTGTTGCTGCTGTCTAGGTTGCTCTTCTAGGTTCACAGCGACGTCTGAGGTGCTTACTCCCGTAGGGTTCTCCACAGCTTCTCTACACTGGACTTGATGATCGATGAACTCGAGAAGCTGCTGAAGCTCTTGTTCGGGCTGTACCGTCTGGTTCTGTCGGTCCCTTATGGCTTGAGTTGAGGTGAATGTCGTTGTTGAAGACGTCGGTGGGCTGAAGCTCTCGTGAAACTTCAGAACCATGTCGCATGGTAGTACTCTGAAGAGGATCTCCCGTAACATTAGGCAGAAATTAGCGGGACTAGTGCCAAGCGCCTTCAAACTTCTTACGTGTACTTGGACCTCGTCGTATAGCAGTCGAAGTTGATGCACATTCGAAGATGACGAAACTGGTCTCAAGTCCAGAAGTCTTCTGAGGTGATCTTGTACGATGAGCCTTTCGTCACCGAAGCGCTTTCTTAAAATATCGATGGCGTCTTTGTAGCACTGCTCGCTCGGCTGAAGTCCAGAGATGGCCGATGCGGCAGCTCCAGTGACGAGGCTGTTCAAATAGCTGAATTTGTCTGCAGTGCTCAGGTCGTCATTATTATGCACGGCCGACGCGAACTGCATCCAAAAGCGCTGCCAGTTTTTCCTGTTTCCGTCAAACTTTATGAGGTCAAGCTGAAGCAACTTAGCCTTGCTGGGGATCGGTGTCTGGTAATTCGGCGGTCGCGTAGGTCTGGATGCCAGCGCATCTTGCAACCCGAAGCGCAGGGCCGCTGCCGTGTTCACAACCTTGTCCCCATATTTGCCCGCGTCCGACGTCTCGCTTTCGAGTAGGGTGTCTGGTGTCTCGTCAAATGTGAGGTCATCCTGTTTCTTTATCTGCTGGTGGAGCGCTTCGATTCGTTCAAGCAGAACGCTCACCTCGAACGCCGAAAGTTCACGTTGCCCTCGCAGTGCCTCTTCCGCTTCGGTTATGATGCCCTCCAGTTGTGAGCGGAGGCTCTGGCGACGTCGGAGTAGCCGTTTCATAGCGGTCAGCTGGCGGCCGGGGATTCTGGGGCCAAGGTCGCAGGTGTCGCGTCGGTTCACTGGCTTGCGCGGCTCCGTGCGTCGATGAGGTTGGCCTTGTCTTGAGATCCCGGGTTTCGGCACCATGTAATGGACCTCGAGGTCCTCCGGCTGCCAAGCAGTCGAGAGAGAGCGGAGAGCGCACGTCTGGTGATAATGAGGGCTTTAATCGAACTGCTCCGCGTGGAGTGCGAGCGCGTGCCACCGCTCGGTTCGTGCTGGTGAAGATGATGATGATCAGCGTCGTCTGTTATGGCGCAGAAGAGGAAGAAGTTCCAACAAACATGACATACAGTGTGTGCCTTGCGCACACTCGGTTGTCTATCGTCTTCCGCTGGTATGCGAGAAGGCCAACATCAGGCAGACTGGTCGGTGCGTTCAATCTCCGTCTACATGAGCGCAACAGCTCTTTGAAGGGCAGACCTTACACGCACTTAGCAGTGAATTGTAAGGAGTGCGAAAAGGGTAGGAGCAGGCCTCTCTCTGAAAAAACGACAGTCATGTACAGACACAGGGAAAGAGACCAGAGAGAGATAACCGAAGCGTAACATATCAGCCTTGAGGGCTCTGTGTGCGTTAGTCAACCGTCACTGAGACTGCAGAATGCTGAATTGGAATTTTCAGAACCGCGCGTGTCAAGTGACCATGTTATTTTTTTACGATTTTGTACTGTTCTTTTTTCTGTGTATTTTTTGTTTCTATGTACTCGTTCAAGAACTTTGATGAGTTGGCGTTTTTTCACATTAAAATGTCTGTTCTTTACAAATAAAAACGAGTTCTTAGTAATGCGCCGTCCGGTGTTCTTTTCTACCTGTAGTTGTTTTTCGCGCTTATTCTCAAAATTTCGCCTAACTTTCAATTGTGTTATCAGCGCATCCTTCGCTACATTTTGAAGAGGCCTTCTATCTTTAGAGATTTTTAAGCTGTAGTGTGTAGCAAGGCAGATCAAATACAAAGCCGAATAAGGGGAGTGGCACTACCTGTGTGCGCCAAACCAAATCACCAGCACTGCTTAATGTGTTTTAAAAACAGCGCGCACTAGCCTCCAGGGATAAATAAAAAGAAAGCTAGCAACCTGTTAACAGGAAGCTTGTGTGGTTGGCGACGTTTTGTATGAAGAGATGACGCGCCTGTATTTAATGAAGAGGGAAATTTGAAACGGTTCTCACATTCGTGATGTAGGGCATGAACATAATGGAGGACTCTACTGGATTTTTGTCTGGCTGACCAAAGATGGCGACGCAGTCTTTCCCAAGCCGGCATTGCTCATCGATGTGGCACTTGTCTCCAGTCTTCGAGCGATGCTCAAAGACAATTCTTTCGGAGCAGGCGTTCAACTTCACCTGAAATAAAAGATTTCACTTTGAATCAAAAGTTACACTGCCAGACAAGTGTGTACTTGTGCGGTAACACAAAAACGAATATTTTTCAGAGCAGCTTAAAGACAAGGAAGAGAGTCTTCTGGACGTTCGCTAACCGCATTACCAAAAAAATAAAATTTTGGGTGTTTTATGCGCTCTAGCCACACCTGGGCTTTGAGGCACGCCGTAGTGGAGAACTCCAAATTAATTTTGACTACCTAGGATATCTTATACGTGCACCGAAAAATACACATACCAGAGTTTTTACTTTTTGCCTGGATCAAGCCGCCTTTCTGGTTGAAGCTTAAATTGTGTATCGCACGACTACCATTGCTAACTAGCTATAGTAGGCTATAGTTCGTTACTTGTTACAATTATGTAGGAAGGCGGAAGGAATTTTCGGTTCACAATGTTGTGCGGAGTAGGCGTGTTGTTCGTGAATCGTCCCACATTGTGACATTTGCTAGCCTTTGCCCTCCCCTGTCGACCTTGCTTACAATAACTATCCAGTTGTCAGTGCAGTTGTTTTGCATCTTTTTGTCCAATATGTAGCTGCGAGTGCATATCTTTACATTTTTAGAAACATGGGGGAGGGATAACATGACACGAAGTTTTTGAACGTCTGTGCAAGGTCTATGTAGAAAAGGAATACCACTGAACTATTTCTCAATACATTCCCTTCATCAGAGCTTCGGATGCTTAATTCCTGACTTAAATATTAACTCAATGATTGCGGTGCCGCCGCATTTTTTTAGCGAAGCTTTCTAAGCCTTACTGATGACGTACGATGTCGCACAGAAACGCGCTGCAGGACAGCCAACTTTACACAATGGCTTTCAAGAAACGATGGTGATGATGTAAAGCGAAGGCAGAGCAAGCGCTTTAAGGAAAATACGCTTCCCACGGTCGGAATCGAACGTGGGTGCTTCACATTTTGCGTTATAAACCCGACGTAATCCCATTGTTCTATGCCGACACGGTCGAAGCAGTCTGGATTTAAAGAGGACTTTTCTTGGTCGCATTGATGGTGACCGTACGGTCACCAAAACTCTCGTGGACCCCTACTACCCCAAAGACAGCGAATGAATGCCTCACGAGAAATCTGCCCGTTTCGACCATCCTTTTAGTTATACGGAAGCGCGTTAGATTTTCTGGTTACTAAGATTCCAGGCTTAATTGTACCAGTAAACCGCGAGGCCGGCTGCCTGATACAACATATATTTCGAACTGCATTGCGGTATCGCCGTGCCGACATTTTCACAAGTCATCCCAGCCACACAGTTTAGGTAGTGCGTATTTGAGAGGTGGTTCCACAGGACCTCCGTTTATCTCCTAGCCTAGGCGCAATGTTGCTTACACAATCTATCTTTCTCTAAAAACCCTCATTTTTGTTTTCGCGAAAACTTTCAATTTTAGTCATTTTTTTTTTTTCATTCGTGGTTTAATTTCGCTGGCATCAACCTAGACGTTGGATGAACAGCGGCGACCTCGTCCACAATTCTTATCGCTGTTTCTCTGTCTCTTTTCCCTCAGTCTCCAGTCCAACGTATGTTCTAATAATCGGAAAATCATCATCACAATCACCACCACTACCAGCCAATCTACGCCCACTGCAGGGCAAAGGCCTCTCCCATTGATCTCCATGTTATCCCAGTCCCGTGCTAACTGCACCTAATTTATCCCCGCAATCTTTTTTATCTCATCTGCCCATCTAACTTGCTGCCGCCCCCTGCCACGCTTGCCTTCTCTAGGGAATCGCAGAATATCCACAGCTTAAAGTCATCCGAGTTAAAAATAAGTTAAAAATAAGTCAACCGAGGACGGAAATGGCACAAAAAGTTCTACTTGAATTGAACTCAGCAGCTGTGTTCTGTTCTTCCCAGCGGCGTTGTGTTTTGTCCTCGTTCTCATCAAGAATGGCCATAGTGCCCTGGTTTATTATAAATCATACACCCCTCCGTCTAACCAAGACGATGAATAAACATGAAGCTTCTTCGTGAGAGGTTCCTTGGTTGTCGTCTCAGTTTGGGCATTGACTTGCAGGCGGTTTGGACTTTCGCTCGTTGCGCTTTGAGTCTTCGCCATTGGATTTCGCACAGAAAGCTTTGCGTTCAACCATCGTCGTCGTTAGATGGAGGGGTTCATGACTTTTGCCTAAGTCTGCACGTCCATGCACCCCTCTCCAAGTCCAGACCGCTTTGGCCGTGTAGGAATGGCGTAAGTAGATAGACGACGGCTTCAGAAAGGGAGGGAGCCGTGCTCGACTCCGGCCACGGCAAGCGTTTTTTTTTTCTTTTTATCTTCATCGACATCATCGTCAGAGATAGCATTCCTGCAATACGTTTTCAAAGTGACATACGCCATTGGTAAGATATAGAAAGCTCCGAGCTCCGCTTTATTAAAGTAACGCAAAGCATCCAAAGAGATATCTAACGAATTTGATTTGCCCTCTTATTCGGGCAAACGTTTCCGGGTATAACTAACTCGGGGTGCACCCTTGCGTGTGTTCTGTCTTATATAGTCCCTAACCCTTCGCTGTATGATTTTCAAAGGGCGAGTTTAATATCAACTTTATGGCAAGCTTACAGCTATTCAACAAACGTACAATAATGTTTAGCCTGTCTTTTGCGAAAGTAATAAAAATAATAAAGTAACAACAAACTAATAAATGCAACAAATACCTCTCTGGTTCACTACGTAATTCCAGATTACGCTGCTAATACCCTGCACCATAGGCTAAAAATTCAGGCAGTATTCAAAGAAGGAACTTTGCGAAAACAAGGTGAACGTTTAGGTTTCATATCCTGTGTTGTTTACGTGCTTTGCATACTTCCGTCATGTCGACTGATTCGATGAGCCGTTCGCGACAAAGATTTCATCGTACTTTAAATATGTCACCGGTTCAGTGTACCCTGTGGGTGTAAATCAATGATTAACCCAGGAGTCGATTTCTATCTTCTGAGTTGGTGCGAGGAAATATTTTGCAATAATTAAGTGTTATAAGACTTTCTAGGACAGGTAACAGAAGAAGACCATATATGTGATCGTGTGGCCTGTTAAAAGGCCGTTAAAGTCTCTTCCTACTTCCACCGAATCCTAAGCAATTCTGAAGTGCGCCAAGCACATTGGACATTTCTCGCAATTAGCATTCACCTTGCATTTGTCACAGTACGTCAGTGGGTAATTGACGTCGCCCAGGCTTCCGCATTCGTCGAACACACCGTACCGGTAGTGGGCCCATTCGTGCACGAACATGTACTCTGTAAAATACACGAACCGTTGGTAGTACAATCGGCGAAGCAGTCGCTGCATGCACCGCATCATCTTCTCGAAGAAAGCTCACTAAGCCCAATACATTTGTTGCCGTGCATTCCGTGTCCTCTGGTTAATTGCAATTGACTGCTTTGTTCAACAGTTCAACAGTCCTAGTTCAGCAGTCAAATTTTACAGCTAAGTTTGAAATTTTTTGCAGGCACGGTCAGAGTCACGGAGACAGAGAATTTTGAGTCTTGCGGCGAAACCAACTGTCTGGCGAATGTTCTGTAGCTCCGCATCTAATGCAACTATGCTGAAAAAAAATTATTGGAATTGGCCGCTTGGACGACCCTATTGTTGCGCCAAGTTTTATTTTCTTGTCACAAGATGTTTGTCGCAGAATTACCGTCTACTGACAATACATGTCCATCAACGGGGGAGGTAGGGTTACAGAAAACCGCTGCAGCTCTTCTATAATCAGAACTATCCCTAAATAGATTGTTTTGAAGACATTTTAAAAAAGCTGTTTATGATTGAGCTTGGTCTGGTCCCATTTGCAAAAAAGCGCGTTATCCTTATTTCATATTTGCCGCGCTTTTGAGGCGCTTTTTCAAAGAAAGTGCTACGAGTTGTGCCGCGCCTCCGCCAGATGGCGCCACGGGTCCCGCGACCGAGAGAAGACGCAGTGAAACATCCCCCTCGCGAGGGGCACGATCAAATGCAGAGCATTTCTGGGGGCGCACGACGTTAAGTAGTTTGCGTTACGTTAATGTTGTTGCATGCACTTGTGGCAACTGCTGACGAGAGAGCGCTCGTCAGCAGTAATTTGAATGAGTCAACGATATAAGGTGCGTTCGTAGCGTCCCATTCTGTGTCGGCTTTGTCGCGCAGTGGATTGCGTTCCGCCCGCAGGGTCGAGGGATCGAAACCGGGTGCCGGATAGTATTTTTTTTTATATAGTAGGGAGGGGTGCGGTGCGGACTACGGACGTCAACGCGGGTGACATCGTGAGTTACTGAAATGCTCTGCATTTAAAAACTAACATGGCGATGAGCCGTTAATTGTACACCGAGTTTCAAATTCTCTTAGCAGCTCCGTAGTTCACAATGAAGTTGTAAATATTGTGCAATCCCCATCTCCTGTCAATACATAACCTTTAAGGGGGGGAGAACATCCTCATGTTTGTCCACCAAAATACATCTCTATACTTAGTATAAATCATTCCCCCAATTAAGTAGGAAGTACGCTCAGTCGCTGATTACAAACGGACGTGTTTTATTTCGTCCATTCCTTGGACTGGCTATGCTACACTGGTCGCCCTTCTTTACGAAGTGGGAGAGGACTGAAATTTTCAACGGAGACCGCAGGAAGTAAAAATTCGTTCGGAGATGAAGGAGCTAACACATGGTTGCCTTTATTTGAGAATTTTGAGCATTACTATGACAGTAAATGCTGACGCCCAAAATATAAATTGATCTGAAATGTGTATAGTGCCCAGTAACGCTATGGGTTTTGTCTAGGAACCCCAAAATGCAACATCAAATGAATATTCCTCATGTTTGCCGTCATGGTTGCGAAACTATATAAAAGCAATAGAAAAGTAGTTTACAAATATTCACATATAGTTTTATGATGAGGCTAAATTGAACAAAAAAATGAAAGGCACGAAATGCCTGAAAAATTGACTTGCCAGGGAGTAGCGTCTTGCGCGCCGTGGTATTTTGCACTCGAGCCAGAAACCCGGGTGTAAGCTGAATAAACTCCCCCGGCTGTCCGCAGGGCCTCGGCTGCTCCGTGAAAGGCGTGTCTCCGCGGGCTTTAGTGGGCCCCTCGACGCGCACGTCACTCAGCTCGAAGGAACTCGACGACAGGGGGCGCGCACTGTCTCTTTTTGGCCACGTGTCCGGAACTTCTATGGTCACATGCTTAAAGTACACGCGCCCATTTGTGGCCCGGTGAAGGAACTCGGACGACGACCGAAACAGCGCCTGCATGTGTCCGAGTGCTTGTGTGAGGGGTGCTTGCGCCAATCTGGGCAATCGTAACTTTCAAGGGCGACTGCAGTACAGCAATGCGTAGATAATTCTACAACCTGAATATAAAACGGTTGCTGCCTGTTGCTAACACATATTGTCCCTTTAAGGGCGCAGACATAAATTCCGGTACGGTTCTTTCCGGGAAGCAACACAGGAAGATACTTAAGTCAGCACTGGCAATTATAAATTTATTCACTTAACATTCCCTACTGCATAGGCTGAGAGTTCGTGTGCAGCATTACCACTTCTAACGCAAGGGGGGTTAAGATAAGATACAGAAATAATGGGAATATGTATACAAGCATATAGGGCAAGGCAGTTGGGTGCTGAAAGGCTAGACAGCAACTAGCGCACAGTAAATAGAAGCTAACAGCAAACAGGCACGCAGTGCATCATGGACCACACATGAAATAAGGATTCAGATACATCAAAGTTTCCACTGATGAAATAAGCTTCCGGGGGTTAGTAAAGAGGAGTGAACCCAAAAATCGCACCCGTTACCCCAGATGTTTAAACTAAAGGAATCAGTCAAGAAAAATCTCCAGTGTTCCCTTCGGTCCACACCCGACGCTCAAACCAACAAGGGGCAGTGGCGTGCATTTCACGTATGCAGTGTTTCAGGTATATGTCAGTTTTTTATCAATCAACATTCTCTGAATCCTTAAACGGTATTACGTCCGCTGCCGAAATTGGAAAAAAATAATCACAAAAAGAGGTTGCTGGTGAGGTTTTTACAGCAACGTTGTTAATGGGGGGTTTCAGGAGACCACGGCCGCTCACATTTGAACTTAATTATGGTCAAAAGAAGAAATAAAACAATTCAGGGCAAAGTGCGTTGCGCCCTTAGTAACCCGTATCACTCGCTGCCCTAATACTGTTAAAACCCGATCTAATGAGGTCACCGGGAACCGCCAATTATTTCGTTACATCGAGAACATCCTAAAATCGGGTTTGTCATTTTACAAGCAATTGATTCTATCAGCTCGATATCCAAAGGGAGGCGCATTTCTGCAGCTATGATGACATCGTAATTCCGTATGCCGAGGCGCTCGCCTGTTGTACTCACTTGAAGCAAGCGCCGCTGCCACTGTTGGCGCCATCTAGCATCACTAATCGAAAACCGCCAATGCTACGCATATCTTGTGAGCTCCGTGAAATCGGGACTTTATGGGCGAGAACTTTGCCTAAATATTTCCATTCACCCGATGAAGGAAGCGTAAATATTGGAACGTAACGTATCCGCGATAAGAGAGCAGGAAGCTTTAAGGCTTTCCAGAAGATGTTGAATTCTGCGTACCTTAATATTGTCGACGATGGAGTCGTCGTGAGGGACATCTTTCCCGATGGAGACAAGTAGGTCCTTGTAACCCCCATCAGTAGTGTCGATTTGAAGGGTCGCCGCTGTGCCTAGAAAGCACAGTAACGCAGCGCCGACAGGAAGCATCTTGCAGAGTGGGCGCCGACACGCAGATTAGGAGAGGACGACTGCGAAGTACTTAGTGCGGCATTCGGCCCGCCGCTGTCCGGACAAAAAGAGAGAAAGATGAAAATTTTATTGAAATACCAGGTTTTACCGGTCTGGGGTTAGTTCCCTCCTTCCAGGGCCGCACGTTCCTCCAGCTGCCCCCCTCCTGGCTAAGGACCAGATACTTCTGAACCCCAGGCTCGGAGCTGGCCAGAGCTGCCTCCCGTAGCACATATGAGGGTGTTTTTCTTAGTGTGGGCCATATAATAGGGCAGCGCCAGGATGCATGGAACAGGGTGGTTATATTTCACCGCACATGGTACGTGCGATTGAGAATTTCTTGGGGAACCTATTAGATAGTCTGGGTATGTTTAGGAAAAGTGCTTCCGTATTTGTCTGAGAGATTGAATCTCTGCAGCTGACTCGCTTCTATCTCCTAGAGGAAAGACATCTCTGCTTTTTCTTTGAATGGTGAGGCGATCAATAAAGGTATCAGGCACAGGGCGGAGGAAGTAGGGACTACTGGCTGGGTGGTTAGTAAGACAAATTGCTGTCGGCAAAAGAAACCGAAAAAGTGCCGAAGTGAGAAAACCATTCAAGCGAAAGTGTTTGCCTTTTATGAACACGATGTATGCTTTCTCTTTAAGAAGGGCTTGCTTTCGGGCGCTTTTTCTTTGTTTGAACGCCCTAAAGGGAACCTGCAACACTTTGGGTAATCCCTTTCACTCTTTCTTTCGCGTCTGGAAGCACTGCGAAAGCTACAGTTATCGCCAGCAGGGAGCGGCACTGCGTGATGTGCTCGCCACACTAGATACGCCTCCCGTTTCTGCTTTGTTTTTGTGGCTTTATCTTTGAAGCTGCTATCGAAAAGCGTTCATTGCTGCAACTTAAGGAAAACGACCCAACAGCCGCTGTACGACCTCAGTGACGTAATTCAGGCTGTCGAAGTAGGTCAACGTCGGGAAAGAGAGAAAAATCTTTTTGAGTGAGTTTCCAAGTTATCTGATGAAGATATAGCAGTCATTTTTGGCTGAGGGACTTTGCGACCCCCTAATCTAAGTGCTGGGTCTGTTGGATGACTACGTTCTGTAAGCATTTACGATTTCAAAAAAAGTTGAAAAAAGTGTTGCAGGGTGCCTAGGTGCTGAAACAACGGTCCTATTAATAAAACAAAAGGTAAGTGGTCATTTTCAGAGACCCATACTTCAAATATGCCACCAAAATTGTCGTAAAATATCACTCATATTACATCAGTATATACCATCTCTCCTATGGAATAAAAAAAATTACGTGCTCTTTCATTTGCCAGTAATAAAAAAGATAAAATAATGTATGTATATACTGTTGTAGCTGGATGCACTTCGGCTCCTGTGGCAGAATGCGTGACATGGTTTGTTACGCTGTCTGCGATAATGTTCAAGCTAACAGAACCTGTTTTTATATCTTCCATCTGTGCGCCGTCCCCTTCATTGCGAGAAAGCTCCAGTGTTCTCCCGCGGAAGATTGATTGATTGATTGATTGATTGATTGATTGATTGATTGATTGATTGATTGATTGATTGATTGTAGATTTTCACGCGCCGATGCAACGCAGGCGATGAGGCATGCCGTAATGAAGAGCACCGGATTAATTTTGACCACCTGATGATCTTACATATGCGCCGTAATCTCGCACACACGGGCGTTTTTGCTTTTCGCCTCAATCAGAAAAGCGACCACTGCCACGGCCGCGAAACGAACCCGCGTCGTCATGCTTAGCAGCGTAAAGCCTTAGCCGCTGAGCCACCGCGGCGGGCAGTATAGAGAGTTATTCGTTTTTCGATGTGCACTGGTCGTTGGCTCGGCATGTACAGTACGCTACGCACTCGCATTGCGTAGTGTACATGTTAGTGTACATGTTACTGTATAACATATATTAGTGTGCTGTTCAATCGGGCGACGCTTTGCAACGTCGTTATGCGAGCCCGTGTTCGAATTAAGCCGATTTATTTTGGAAATATTGGCATGACGTACGCGTTGAATGTGAAATGAACTGATGTTGAGAAGGAAACGGGCGATGATCCTTGTGGGTGCGCTGAACTTGTTTGTTTTTGTACGCCTTTTGGAGAATCGTCTTGTGGTATGCCATAAAAGCCATGCAACCTGCATTTAACACGTCCGCTCACGTGTGCTATGCACTAATGTATTGCATCAAATCTTGGAAAACGTGTATTCCGATAAAAAACACTCGCAACTTATTGAAGGAGTGGCGAGGATTCATTTGGCGCTGTTAGTCAGCGGTAGGAAATGCTAGTGACGCTACACACCGTTCAGTTAAAGGAGCCATGAAGAGAAAATACAACTTTGTTTAATTTGAAAGAACTAGGATTCAGTATCTCACTCAGCTCCATTACAGCCCCAATAGATGTTTTTTAACGAAAAAAAAGCAAGAAGTATTCAAAAACTTTCAAATTTTGCGCCACAGTGACGTGTTATGAGCAAGCATGACGTCATACGGGCCAACAATAAAACATAATTTTCAGTGCGTTAACTGCACGTTAGCATTCAAGTGATGCGGTCAAATGAAACTAAAGGCCCCATTACAGACGTCGAGTCATGTGTCATCGCAACAGGTCACTTAGGCGTCCGCCAATCGCGCAAACAAGGTTCCGTGACGTCATAGAAAAGTTGCGGGAAATTGTCTAGGGGGTCGCGACTGCTTCACACGTTTTCTTTAATATCTCCGTTCTTTGTTCGAAGATTGCGATGATATTCGTATCATTGTTATCGGGACTAAGCAGTCTTTCTAATAAGCCAAACTTGTATTTTGTCTTCATGGCTCCTTTAACGATACCAGATTAATTGCGGGTTCTCTAAGATGCGAGACTAGACCACGAGTTCGTTGCCGTTCAGAAAACTTCGCGGGAAGATCGGAGGTTCGTAGGCTCGGCAATTAGTACTTGGGGTGTCGAGGAAGAGGAACGCGGAAAAACCTAATCTCTAGGCAAAGTGGAAAGGTAAAGCAAACAGCTAATTCGTACAATATCTTGAGGCGTGCGCGTGATGGAGCTTGAAGTTTTACTGAACGAGCAGTCGCCGACACTTCAGATCCAGACTCACCCCCGCTTCGTTGGACGGGAAGAGGGAGGCTTGTGTCTGGCAGGGAGATTACTATTTATCAGCAACTTGAAAGGGCCCGCTACCCCCACTCACCCATCCCACAGTAAAATGAAATTCGTGGGTTAGCGGCTTCTCCCAGCCAACTCGTATCCAAACCCCGTCGCCTATAGCCATTCTTATCCCGCACAGTTTTGAAATATGTTTCAAAGATGCAAGAAACGAGTAGATCTCGTGCACATGTTATGGGCATGTCCTAAGGCGACTTGTTAAGGCCGCAAAATTACTAGTGATGTGCAGTGGGAGACTAGCGTTCCGCTCAGATCCGGTGGATCAACTCTGGGCCATCCAGTTAACCGAAGACTCTGCTGGGACCGAAGGGATCCTGGCCGGTCTCTACGGGAAAGTTCTCTAACCCTCATTAAAAACAGGAAAACTAGGAGTTCTTTCTCTGTCTTTCTCTTATCACAAAAAGCACATAGCTTTTGCAATCAACCTAAGCATGACACGACGCTTCCTTGCAGCCCCGTGTTCAGTTCCAGGGAGCGAGTAAAATTCTTCCCACCCTTTTATTATCCATCTTAATTGACGGCCATTCATGCCTGTAAATTGATCAAGTTGACTGCTGTCAGCTACGGCTAGATAAAGTTCGTATTATTTTCATCTTGCGGCGCATTCGATTTTGGTGGCATCAAATTCATATTGTCGTCAATCCAAAGCGTTATGAATTTCCAAAGAACTGGTAATATGCGGAGGGCCGCACAACTCTATACTTGGTAAAATTTCTAAGTTGCGTGTTTCATCGCAAATACATTTTCTATTGCACCGAGCAACGGAACTATGTTCAAGACCTCGTAAATTTGCCAGTCTCGTAGCTTCGAGCTTTCTTTAATATAACAAAGGAATCTACACATGAAGTCCGTTCCCTCTGCACATGGTTAATTGCTTCTGAAAATGCGCCTTTTGCCAGGCGAAATTAAAACTGCAGAGTTCAAACCAACTCGGATGGAAGGTTTGGCTGACCACAGCAGAGTATTGGATAGTTGCAAAATTGTTGACGCGAGCTGCATCTAAATTTTACTCGCTGTATAGACGGTAGGTGACAGCCACGACGATTCCTATTCAGATAAGATACCCTCCCGTCCTTTTCCACTATCGTTCGCCTAGGTAGGTAGCCGAATAACGAATGGGAATAGCATGTGCCAGGTAGGGTGCAGCACCAAAGCGTCGCCGACATGATGAACTCTTATCCAGAGGGGATGGGGTTGTCATTGGCCTCGGTGGTGACGCCTGTTGCTAGGAATATACAGATTAGCGACAATTAGTCAGCCATGGGCGTACACGGTTCCGAAAAATTTATGGAAGGACACCAACGATATTAAGGAACGGGATAACTTGCATCAGATATACATGGAGCACTGAACCCACCTTCAATGACCAAGTTTTATCTCTTTATTAAGCGAATCGAAGGCTGTCGGAAGGCAACCAACGCTTGTTATTTCCCGTTTTGGTGCAGAGTATAATGCCTGCTAGACAGAGTCTCTGTGTATTTGTGTACAGAAAAAGATTTTTCGGTCTCGCATTACGCCGGACTGTATATTGGAATGACAGAATTCGCAGAAATTATTTTGTTTGGTTAGTGTCGACTGGGTAATTGCAGCATGCACAAAAATACGTTGATCTTCTTTGAGCTACGCCTCTAAATCAGAACCACAGCTAAGCGACTGCCACTCGTCTTTTTCCTATCCAGAGGGAAATATTTGGCGTAATGGCAAATGCGGCCCCTTATCTCACGTGAAACCTATCATCCACACGGACAGGGGCTGATTTCGCAGGCATTGTGACACTCTAACACCCCACTCACAAGGTACAAGTAATTTTCCATTCCATGTAACGCGACGGCCTGAACACCATTTTCAAGACCTAAACCAATTGATTGGTCGAGGCGGGAAGATTTTGTAGGCATTTATAGCCCCATTCCCACTCAAACTTCGGTAACTTTCTGAACATTAATCAATACCTTGCTGATGGATTTTCAAGTGAAGTAAAAAAATACAAATGTCTTGTCATCACCACTAGGCATGGCTTCTGGTGTAATGAGCACACCTGCATGCCAACATTTTAGAAGTTTTGATGTATAACCAGAGACCGGATTTTTGGCCAATGCCTATTTTGTTTCTTGTTCTCCTATCTCACCATTTCTACATATGAGCTCAAATGAGAGGCGAAGAAGGGCTTTTTGAAGAACAATTTGAGCGACTCGCACTGCCTACTGCCCTAAGGGGCAACGATTAATTCGCTTCTTCTACCCAGATCACCCGCTTCGGACGGCACCCTGTACTCCTTCTCTCCCGGATGACCGCAGCCCGAAACAACCACACGTGGCGCGCAAGCTACTGGAGCGCAACCAACAATCTTCACCCGCCGTGGTTGCTCAGTTGCTAAGGCGTTGCGCTGCTGAGCACGAGGTCGCGGGTTCTATTCCCGGCCGCGGCAGCCGCTTTTTTTGATGGAGGCGAAAAGCAGAAACGCCCGTGTGTACGAGATTTTGGCGCATGTTAAAGATCCCCAGGTGGTCAAAATTAATGCGGAGCCCTCCACTACTGAGCGCCTAATCGCCTACGTTGCGTCGGCACGTTAAAACCTGCAATCAATCAATCAAACCAAGAACCTTCAAACCTACTCAAGACAGCAACACAGCAGACGCATCACCATTTGAGTGATCCGCACTGTCTACGGCACTACGCGGCAAGCGGTTAATTTGGTTCTTCTTCCCAACTGGGCACCATTTTTATGTCGTTTTTTATTTATTTTGCTGCTTCTGGTTATTACAGGTCGCTGACTTGGTGGACGCTAGAATGATTCCCACCTGCGCTTAACTAGATAAGGAAGGGCGGTTGCTGAAGATGACGATGGAAACCAAAACCAAATTCCCTGCACTAACTGATGAACGTCGGGCAGAATTGACCCTAAGCAAATAAAAAATGGTAAATGGTGTCGTAATTATCAGAATTCCAATAGGTGATGAATGCCTTGACATTCCTAAGCAAAGATTACGACAGAATCCAGGCTACACTTCACAGTTTGATTGCAGAGAGCAAGGCCCTTAAAACAGCCAACGAGGAACTTAAGGCTTCGAACACCCAACTTGAACAGTACTCTTGTATGAACAACGCCGAGGTACGAGTTGTGCTAAATGGGAAATTCGAGGATCTTCCACAGGGGATTGCTGACATTGGATCCAACTTAAATGCCCCATCACATCATCAGGTATCGACGTTGTTTACACGGCTCCTCCTCACAACATCCTAACATTCAACAACGTCATTGTCCGCTTTGTCTCTCAAGAAAAAAGTAACGACTTCTGCAACAAATAAAAAAGGCTCGTTTTACGCCGAAAGATCTTGGCATGGGTACTGAAAAGCTTCTCCAGTATTTGTTAATGACCACCGGACGCCACATAACAAGGCACTGTTTTCAAAAGAGCTCGGGCTAAAGAAACGAAGGCAGTGGCAGTTCTTACGGACCAATCAACGTGCACAGTTCGGAAAGAGAGGCAAAGTTTATGAGATAGCACCGCGTTATGACCTGCGCATTATCATAAGAAAAAAAGGCGCACTTTGGGTCTTCGCACTTCCAATGTTACATGGCTTACGAACTACTCGATAGAAACGGCATTTCCACAAGAGATTAAAAGTGCGTTGCAAGTATCACTTTTGCACTTGAACTTCCGAAACGTGCCAGCGCACTATGACGCACCGCGTGATATGTGGGCAAAACTGAATCATGCATTTCATTTCACAGCTCTCTCAGAGACATGATTATCGCATCAAAACGGCTGTCCTTATAATTTGCCACGCTATCAGCTAGAAATTTCATATCAGGCAAGCCCACCTGAATGAAGCACCTACGAAGCCTTACATGGGGACATCGGCATATACATGAGTTCTTCCCTTCAATATACTGTTAGAAACGACATAATTATTTCCTCTAAATGGTGTGAATCTCTCTTCATCGAGGTGCAATCTGACTGCACGTCGCAAGATATAGTTTCAGAAGCATTTATTATTATGCCAGGGTTGATTGGCTGTGGAGTTTAACGCGCCAACGCTGCACAGGCGCTGAGGTGTGCTGTAGTGGAGGGCTCAGGATTAATTTTGACAACCTGGGGATCGTTGACGTGCGCCCAAATCTTGAACAGACGAACGTTTTAACTTTTCGCCTTTACCATAAAAGCGTCCACGACGCCTTGTATCGAACCCGCGTCCTTGTGCTCAGTAGCACCACTTTGCCATGGTGACTTCCAAATTATTACAGACGCCGTCAGGGGAAGTGTTAATTTGCCACATACAATGCATGAACAGTGCTAGATCCTTTTCTCTACGACCAGTACACCCGGCATATTTATTAGTTAATTTTACACTTAAAACTAACTGCATCAGTAGGCTACGACGACCTATCGAATTCACTGCTGAAAACGTGCGCAACACTTCTAAGTGAACTTTTTTGCGCATATTATCAACATGTTCGCCAACGGGGAATTTTCATCAGAACGTAAAATATAAAAAAAATGCTTCATTCTTTAAAAAGGGAAACAGTACGAAACCGGAAAACCACCGACACTTATAAATATTATCACTATTGTCGAACGTTTACTGAAAAAGCGATGCTGTGTCGTTTATACAGAGTTTTTAATTGGAACGGTTTATGTGCGGAACAGCAATGCGGTTATACGGAAGGAAAGTCCACAGAACTGGTTTTACCTAATATAGTTGAAAAACAAATTATTCAAAGCAATTTACTTACAATAGGCGTGCTGGTAGATTTGACGAAGCTGTTTTATGTGATAAAGCACAAGTTACTGCAAACAAAATGATAAAAACGCGGTATTCTTCGAACATCTCTCGAGCTGATAAAAAGTGCTTGCTAAGCCGCGAGAAATACGTATTCTTCAGTAGTGCTTCAACCCAAAGATCGCTTACAAGTAATGGTGTACCACAGGAAATAATTTTAGGCCCTTTTCTCTCCTTATGTTAAATCGGTGATTTGTCTTTGATTTGGAAGAAACTTGAGTTTTGTACGCAGATGACACTAACATTTTCCTCACAGCCAGAAATAAATCAGGCCTTAGTAAAGCTAATGACATCGTAGACAAATTGTCACAATGGTTAAAACACAACCAGATCATTGCAAACGCTAAAAAAAAACAATTATGTATTCTTCTTAGCAAACGAAAACGCTGCTCTATTAAACAACGCAGCCGTGCATCTGACAATGTTAACCTCAAAAACACTAACCTTTAAATGCTTTTGGGTGCATACTAAGACGGTAAACTTCAATGACACAAGCATGTTGAAGAAACCGTATGTAGATTTTATCGAAATTTACGGCATGGGTATCGCAATCTTGACTACAAACAAAATAGATCCTCGGGAAGAACCGTTCTGTTTTTTCGTTTTTTTCACACTTATTTTATTTCTTTCCTTTCTTCAGCTGCCAAATCTTTAGGGCCTTTTCTTTTCTTCCGCCCCCTTCCCCATCCGAGTAGCATTTCAGTGCTGAAATTCCCCAAAACATCTCGGCATTCTTTCATAATAAAGGTCTCTCTCGCTCGTTGTAAGGGCAGTGCCAGGAAGACCTCGAGACAGACATCGTTACTTAAAGTGCCCAAAAAGCTCTAGTCCAAAAAAGAGGACAGCAGCCACGCAAAATTTCGAGAAGATTGAATTTTTTTAGGGTTTTCAGACTTGCGAAAACGAAATCGTAAAGCAAATTTATGTGTGGCGTCATAGTCTGCCTTTCGAACAAAAGTAATAGACAACTAGGGAAGACTTAGAATGATGTTCAACAAGTTCAAGTAAGCTTTACGTAACAAAATATGTATAAGGTAGTCCAAACTGCATTGTCTACATGGTGACGCTTTTGAGAGCGCCGGGACGTCTTCTGAGTTACTGCATGTGCGGACCACAGCCAAGCCTGTGGCCACAGTGAAGGGATGCATTTGCGGCTGCCATAAAGTTTCAACTAGTTCTAACTATAGGGTACTGATTCAGAAACGTACACTGATTCCGCCCAAAAGTCACAGAAGTAAAATAAGAAGCACGAATATCAGATGCAAGGCTCGCATAATGTCTTAAAATTTACAATCTAGTCAGGGTCTGCACATCATTCTGCCTACCCTTAATATTAAGAATCACGCCACTTCATTTGCATTTTAGATCAAGCTGTTTAAATTTTCGGGTTCAGATTTTGGTGTTCATGTGCAGGATTTTGATGCTCACTCAAATCTACGTGCACATAGCTCTCAATGGTGGGAGGTTAACTACAAGCATCGTATGCGTTCTATTTTTCTTTAAACATGCACATTTCGACAAAAAAGTTTCACATGTTCAAAGAAGACGAACACACAGCACCATTGTGAGCGCATACGTTTCGCGTTACTTAGTTTAGCGTGTACCTCCAAATTTTGGTGGTAGCCCCCTTGCAAGATGCAACCTGACAATCCTAAAATCAAAGGAAATGTCTTCGGAAAAGCGGTAAAAAAAATACATATTTTCTAATTCGAGATAACTAGCGCACGTTCAGTAGTTTGGCGTGTGGATATCCTTTGTACTTTTTTCTGCGACATTCAGCTTGCTTCATTGCTGCGCTTAGAAAGCTTAAAGAGACAGACAACCAATATCTGTGCAGTACGTTCTCTCTATTCCACAAGAACAGAAAATACCTTAAAACACCTTGCACCAAAAAGTTGAAGACCGAAAAAAATGTCTTTAGAAGTTTGCCTTACGTATGCAGCCATGAAGGCAAGCTGGAAACTATGCCAGTCAGCCGTGCTGAAAACTACTTTTCACAGCACATGAGATGAAAAGAGGTGTTTGGAAAATTGTTTCCAGCAAAACGAATAATAATATGTCGTCTTCTGTATTCCTTTACGTGGTTGCTGAATCACGCAATTAAACCCGTGAAGCTGTTTTTATACGTACTAGCACGACATATCGCGCAACCTTTCAGAAATTACGAGGGTAAGTTTCAAATTGAAACTATTTCCGTGAATCTATTGAAACATTCTTTGACCTTACACCAGGGCATAAAACACTGCTTTTCATGTGAGCTAAAGAACATACAGTACACAAAGGTCGGTGGTCTTTCTCTTGAACACCTAGTACGGTACAAATGAAATATATCATACTTTTAATGCGTAGCATTCCTTGCCGACTACCCCTGAAGCCTGAACCACGTAAAGCCCTGCATTTACACAAAAAGGCCGATTTGGCGGAAGTTCTACCTTCAATCGTTTTGATAGCGTTGATGGAGCTGACAGGTCGGACAAAATTTAGAAAAACAAATAATAAGAAAACTAGTAAAATAAATATTTAACAAAAATGATCTGACTAAACAAAAAAATGCATCTTATTCATTTACCCCCAATACCGAAGAACTAACAAGAAAAGACCGCAAAGCAATGTTCGAAATACAAAATAAACAATAGCGAGAAAGGCGAAAAACCGTGTAGTGCCCTCTATTTGCACAGAAATTAAATTTTGGGAGAAGTTTAAAGTTTCAATCGTTTTAGTAGCGTAAATGGAAGTTATTTCTCGGACAGAATTGGGAAAACCGAAAAATAACCAAAATAATAGAAATAAAATTGAAGAAAAATGATCTGACGAAATCATAGATACGCATTTTATACATCTCCCCAAAACATCACCATAAAAAGAATTGTCTGTAAAAAAACCTTGAAAATTTGGAATAAAAATAGCGAAAAGGCAAAAACCAATGTGACGCCCTGGATTTCCACAAAAATGCAGTTTTGGCGGAAGTTCCACTTCTAATCCTTATAACACCGGAAATGGAGATAATTGGTGATTTTGAAAAAGTGAAAAAAAATACAAATTTTTACATGTGACAAAATAACACAAAGTGCATCTTATACACCTCCCCCCCCCCCCCCCCCCCAAACGAAGAATAAACATAAAAGTCCGACAAAGTACGTTGGAAATACCAATAAAATGGTTAACGATTACGAAACTCAAATTTGTGCGCAGCGTGAACTGCAGTCTTCTCGGTCAAGAAGGCGCATAGCGGCTGTGTGGCAGGCGTGTCCCAATTCTTCTCCAACCTATGCGGTTGGTGTTAAATTTGACTTTCAACATGGCGCAACAGACAACTTTCTTAAACTTTCTTGAACATAACAACGCAGAGATAACCATTATTAATATCAATGTTCATGTTTATAAGTTTGGGCCTTCCAAAGCAGACCTAATAACCGCAGTGTTGTTTTGCGAACCCCACCCCTTAAAAATGCTGATCTCGTGATACTTGGCAAACTGTGTTGTTGTGGCAATCCTGACATTTTATTGAAGGAGCGGCGGGGATGCAATTGGCTACGCTGTGTACGTGGCAGGGACTGCCACTGAAGCCACACTCCGTTTTTCAATTTAGAATCCTGAATTCGTGGCGGGTTGTGCTGAGTGCAGAACTAGTGCACGAGTACAAAGCTGTTCGGAGAAGTTTACGAAAAGGTCGCAGGACCATAGGTGCGCCAAATCGTAGTTAGGGTGTAGAGGAAGAGGGCCCGCAAACAAACGTAACGTTATTGAAAAGTGTTCAGGTAGGCCAACCAAAAAATTCTCAAAATATTTCAGGCGTGCATGAAAAAGCATAATGCATTTCTAAGCACCTTGAACACGAAAATTTGCTTATTTAAATACCCCATCTCTTGTTCCAGGGGGGGTTGAGTAAACCACTTCCAATTTTTTTATTACTCCCCTTAACTGGCGGCCGCCCGTGCTAGAAAATTACTCAAGTGCACTGCTTTCAGCTACAGTCAAATAAAATTCATATAATTTTATTCTTGCGCGAAACTAACTACAATATTATTTGGGGAACAAACTCGTATTGTCGTCTATTCAAAGCGTTAGGAATTGGCAAAGAGCTGCGGATAAAGGGTGACCCAAAATCACAGAGTAATAAACTTCAGAAGTTGCTTGTTTCTTCGCAAATATGTATTCATTCACACCGAAGAACCAACCTCTGTTCAAGACCTAGAAAATTTGCCCATCTTCTAGCTTGTAGAGTTATATAACGTACGACGAAAAACTACACATGCTGAAAAACTACTCTACACTTGGTAAAGTGATTCTAAAAATTACGTGTTTTGTTGCGCGAAATTAAAACTGTAGAATTCTTACCAATTGGGATGGTAGCTTTGGATACTAACAGCCGTGCATTGGTTAGAAGCGAATTTGCTGACGTGAAGGCGTCAATATTCCACTCTCAATATGAACGCTGGGGCCCAGAGACGAGGATTCTGAGTTTTATAATAATCGATAAGCTTCGTTCTGTTCATGTTGCAGCATCGTTCGCTTAGATAGGTAGGAGAGTAATGAACGGGAATAGCGTGTGCCAGGCTGGGTGCAGCACCACAGCGTCAACGCCGTTATCAACTCTTATCCAGCGGGGTGATGGATGGTAGCCATTGGTTTCAAAGTGATGCCAGCGACTTGTCACGTGCGTTCTCTTGTAGCCGCATTAAGTGACCCTATTACCTATCAAACCACGACAATATCTAATAAGTGACAGTTAGTCACCCATGTGCGAACAACACCGAACGATACCGATGTGAACGACACCGATGATAATAACAAAGAGGCTCACTGTCATCACAGGAATAATATATAGCATTGAACTCACCTTCAATGTCTAATGCTTTATCTCTTTATTAACTGATTGAAATGCTGTTGGAAGTGAAGCAATACGTTATTATCGCATCTAGGTCGAACGTATGATGAACTGTATACTAGACACATCCTCATGTATTGGTGTGGTCGCTAAAAACGCTGCTCACATTGCTTCGCATTCCGCCGGATAATTTGAATCACGGAATTTGCAGAAATCATTTGTTTCAGTTGGAGCCTCCGGGGTGATTCCAAGGTGTACGAAAATTTGTTGACCTCATTTGGACTACGCAAGTAAATAGGCTGTTTACGCCAGTAAATGCCACGGCGAAGCTACAACCAACAGCCTTTTTCCATTTGAAGAAATGGCGTAATCACAACTCCGGCTCATTATCTCACGTGACAACCTCCAGAAAAACGTGGGCGATATCCCCGACGCTGCGGTAGTGTAACCCTCTTCTCATACGGCAAGGATAATGTACCATTTCAGGCAAACACACTAGCCTAAATTCAATTTACTGTACAAATGAATGATTCCCCGCAAGACGAAAATTTCGAAGGCTCTCGTAGCATCATTCCCCCCAAAACTGTGGAAACTGTGCGAACATTCGACACAACCTTGACGATAGAGCTTTAATTGGAGTAACAGAATACTAATCTTTTGGCGTCATCACTGCGCGTGGCTTATGTTGTAATGAGCACACCTGCACTCCAGCGATTCAGGAAATTTGCTTTGTGGTACATAAACCCAAACGCGCTTTCCAAACTTTAAACAATCAGCTGGTACACATATGCTTAGACTGACAGTACAATATTTTCCTCTACTCTATGATTTGTTTGCAAGATGATTTAGAGACGGTCCAAATCTGCCTCCCGAACCAGCATAATGAAAGGACATAGTATAAAGACATTAAAAACCTGAAGTGAAATTCAAAGGGTTACATGTATTCGTTTCCTAAAAAACAGCCGGTCTTAAATAAAACCTTAATCACGTGATAAAAGATTTACAGTCAAGCCGTCTCCTCAACGTCACATTACACCACTAATTTATTTGCCTCTAAAAAATAGGCAGTCTGAAATGAAGCCCACCTAGTATGGTAAACTATGAGGTGTATAGTTTAACGTACAAAATATTTTTTTCTGTTACAAGTGGTAACTGTCCTAGGCAATATTACCCTCTCTGGTTTTCGTCCACCAGCACTGTAATCTTTTAGTCGCCTCCACAGCCTTGAAGTTAACTTCCTCTTTGCTACCGTTAAATTCTAGTGCTTCTGGAAGCCGAATATTTACCTCATGTAGATTTGGATGGCTACCCTCACATTCTAACGCTATGTGCCGCATAGTTTCTGTTTGATTTCCGCAGACCACACATACCCCATCACTTTGTGAATACTTTCCAACAGAGCTCTTAGACTGCAAGCAGCCTGCCCTAGCCTCAAAAAGCAAAGCACTGCCCTGGGAATTATCGTAGAAATTTTGCTTTTCGATGTTCAATTTCTCAGCCCTGTACATCTCAAACGACGTTTTAGCCTCCATTTTTTCCATGCGTCCACGTGGGTACACCCCCCTCCCTTCCCTCCAACCCAACTCGTGCCTTATAAACCGGCAACCAGTCATGGGCGCGTGCTTAGAAGGGAAAGGCGCCGCCACAATTGTCGCTCTGAAAGCCCTTCAACCTGAGCAAGAAATATTGGCTCGCGTCGACATTGCAGTTCACCCGGGCGACATACCCAGCTTTTCGGCGAGCCGGAACTTCGGCGGGAACGGCAGCGGCCGCGGCTTTCTGTGCTTATCGCACCAATTCGCACTTCTCTTCCGGCGGATCCCAGTTTGATCCCCGCTGTTATTCCTCCAAGGGAACGACGCGCGTGTCTCCATAACGAATTATAGCGTTGAATGACTCTCGCTTTATTTTAGAGGGCGAACATGTGGCTGTCCGTTTCCGTCCCGCGTTGTGGGCATCTCACTGCCTGCGTAACGCCCCAACACAAACCCGAACCGCTCGACCGTTGAGGACCGCCGACAGGTCGCATTCAGCCGCGAGTCTTCCACGTTTAAATTTCCCGCCAGCACAACGCGCATGTCATCGGCAGCAGCATGAAGACTAGCTGCGCATGCACGCCCCCTGCTTCCACCCCAACCAGTCGACGCATTATCTGGCCACCGGTGATCGACGCGTGCTTAGGTGGGAAGTAGACGGGCGAAAATGTCGCGCGGAAAACCTTTCATGCTAAAAAAATCACACATATTCACGCCGTGAACGATGCCGAGGGTGCGAAGCACAGGGACGCAATTTGTGTATTGCCTGTGTGATGGGCGTCATCGCCTGCGCGTGCTGATGCACTCTGAGTTTTGCACGGATATTGCGAGGTCTTAAAGGGCATCGCCATTAAAGGAGTACTGACACGAAATTTCTCGCTTTCAGTTTTTATGCTGTAAAGAATACCTATTGGCCCAGTAATTACGAAAATCGAACCGGAAGCCGTCAGCCGCCATCACAGAATTATTTATAGCACGTTTATTGCAACCAATTTCAAATTTGGTCGCCGCGCGGGAAAATGGCCGTTCGAAGGCCAGCCTGCAAGCGGGCCAGCCTTACGTCACGGTCTCACCCCTGACGTCAGGGACGTTTTTCTTTCCTCCATGCGTTCGCCGCATCGTCTGCTACGATTTCACATGGTCCGCACTCGCCCGCGCAGTCAGCATGTCGTCTGAATCGTCAGACTCGGATGAGTCGCTGCCACCCGACAGACAGAACAACTTTATTTGGCGAGGCGATTAGGCCGGCGATGTCTTCGCCGTCGTCCGTTTTTTAATATCACTGCGGCTCGAACCGGCGCACACCGTGATAGCAACAGCTTGTCGCCACTCTTCTAATCAATCTGATCGCGAAAAAGAAGCTCCACATAACAGAAAGTAAATTAGTGTGTTGAAAAATTGTGCTAGGGGTTGTTGTCTGCGCTTAATTTAAAAGTGGCGTTCAGATATTTGCCGCGATGGTAAGCCTACGCTGACCGGAAGCGGAGGTTCGGCGCTCCGACCCAGCACTGCCGGCACCGCGGTGCGGCGAGCGGCCGAAAGATGGCGCCACCTGCGCGCTAGAATCAAAACAGGCCGCGGCAGATGCCTTGGTCACCGATCGCTAAAACGGAAATTATTGCCTAAATAAAGCTTCATATGCGAAAAAGGGGATGATAGTGTGGTGAAAAGTTGTGTAAGGGATGGTCATTCGCAGTTGTACAGATATCAGATATCAAATAGTCGCCACGATACTAAGCCTAAAGTTCCCAACACCCAAGGTGACCCATGCAACCCCGAGCCCGCTGGCTTGGGCGACAGTTGTTGCGGCCGCCGCCGCGCACGACCTCAGTCCACGTTTAGCGCTGCATGTCGTCGCGTGGAAAATAATGGATCTTGGCGTCATCGTCGATTTGCTCGGACAGGCTTCCACGAGCAGTACTTCGCATACCGTGAGCTTGCCATAGCACAAGTTGGGCGAGCTCGGCGACGCGCACCGCCGCGTCGCCGCGGTGCCCGTCCACATCGCGCACCGCGCAGTTTTCGGCACCAGTTCAAGGGAACGCCATGCGCCGGCCACGAATTGAAGAGCAAAGACGTCGAAGACGCAACGTTTACAAGCATTGCTCACACAGCTACGCCAACGTCTCCTGCCCAAACGAATACCACCGACAACAGCAGCGCAGGATATCGTTTCCGGTTCCGAAAAAGACTATATTACGTCACCCTGAACCGGCCAGACACGCAGGCCAATGTTTCGTCACGCCGAAAGCGATTTCGCTAGGGCTGCTGATTTGTGGAAGCTCGCGGCCTGGACAATCAAAATCGATTTTAGACGTGATTCCGGCCTCGGATCGCTGCAAAAATTTCTGTGAGGCATCTGTACAAACTACTGAAGCCAATTATATTATTTTTTAGGCGTCAAAATTTGGTGTCAGTACTCCTTTAGAGGAATTTTGGGCTGACGTCGTCGTTTGAAAACGGCAAGTTGCGCGGTGTCCCTATTCGCACGTCAAGTGCGAACAATTTTTATTTTAGTTCGCACGCCGCGTGGGAACAATTTTTATTTTTGGTTCGCACGCCGCCTGCCAACAAAAAATAAAAATTGTTCGCACGCCTTCGAGCCTTCGCCCGCTTAGCCTGCTTCGCGGCCAGCGCGGCTTGCGCTGTCCCTTTCGAATAACTCTGTCCTTTGCTGGCATACCAGAAGCTTTGGCAAGCTGCCCGCATAGTTGTTGAGAATTTGTGGTAGTAAGATAACCATATTAATCAACATGTATCCGCGGGGCCATTGTTGCATGAAACTCTATGCGCAGGGCCACACGTTGAGTTGTTCTTGGTTGAATGCTTTAACTGTGTTTTGGGAAGTTCAGTGTTGAAGCTGACTTATCTCCCCCATTTACTTTTTTTCTTTTTTGTAATTCCAGTAGGCATTCTGATGTTGCTTCTCCGGGAAAATCTTTACACCTGTAGTTTTTCTGTGCTCTGTCGTATGTACGTTACCGATGAGAAGCTCTTGCTTATTGAAATATGCGCATTTCTAAAAATAGATCGCTTGATACTTTGTGTGAGTACAGCAGGCACGTGCAAGATACTGTGGTGAGGAAGGTCAGTGGTACGTATTGATTTTGCATTCTATGGGGGTTTTGTTTACGATTTGTCTTTTAGAGAGACGAAATGCGTGCCGGAAATTGCTGCAGAACATCATGAACTTCTCAACATTTTAAAGCCATAGTTATACGATTGAATAGAAGAAACTTTGGAATGTGAAAGCTGGATCAAAATTTTGTGGTTTTTGTGTCAGGTTGCTAAATCTACATATGAATTGTGTTAGGAAACATTTTCAGTAATAGAGGTTAGAATTTGGCTAGTTGTTCTCGCCAAGGATGCACCGATGTCGTCTCCTTGCGTTCAGCATTATATAACCAACTGGAGGTAACATATTTATGTACTTTATGCACATGAACATTAGATTTGTGGATATCTTCAGAGGGATGGGGAACGTGTAAGCCTGCAAGAAAGGGGGACCGCTCTTGTACCACATTTTAGTGCAGCCTGTATTAACGACAGAGGCAATGGATGGTATATTGTTTTCAGCAGCAGAGAGTAAACAGGTTAGCGACGTGCATTTTCTTTTTTGTCTTTGTTGAAAGTCGATGTTGAAATATTTGAAATTTAGAGGGGACATCCTCTTGCAGCTAATCAGAGGCACACAATTAAGTTTGGTTTCTCTAGTGTTCTTAACTAATTTCTATGTATTGCAAGTGTCTGGTGCAGACCTTTGATGCAATACTGGAGTACAGGGCGTATTTTTTAGATGTGGAGCGTCTTATGCTCGGGGGTATGTCCCATGGCGTCGGCGGGGGTCCGGCGTCCACACACCACCGTTGCTTGGCCAATCCCCCACGTCTGATGCTCGGGGCTATGTCCACGGCATCGGCGGTGGTCTGGCGTCAGCACACCACCGTTTCTTGGCCAATCCCCCAAGTGGGTACGTGCCATAGAAGAGGAACAACAACAAGAACAATTCCGGTTGTGCTTGCGCTTGACTCCGTGATTCTTCAGATGAAGTAGGATGAAGCAACAGCCGCGTCAGTGAGTGTGCCGACGCAATTAAGTGAGAGCATCAGCGCAATGACAATGTACCTCGCACCCAACCTCTCGCGTACAAATGTGGAAAGGTACATCGACGAGGCAATGGAAATGTACAGACACGGTGCATCCGTTCGTTCTCGTTAGAGACTTTAATGTCGACATCACCAGGAGCGATTGGATAGTGCAGCACATGGCATCGCGTCATTCGCTGCAGTGCGTATCGAGAGAGCCAACTACAATCCACGGAACGTGTATCGATCTAGTCTTTACCAACTGAAACAGCGACGACTACATACAAGCGCTGCTACGAGATCCACTGACTGTGCACTTCAGCGACCATAAGGCCGTCATACTCAAAGTAAGAAGACGTGCAAACCTAAATAAAGAACTTTAGATACCACTTCAATCTCGTCTTACTCGCGTATATACGCATGCAACAAGGAAAAGTAGACCCATCTCCCCGAAGGCAACCATGATTAGGATATATGAGCATTACGGGGTTCACTACCTTTCCACCAAATTTGGCTAACCAACATAACGGAAACGCAAACGGAACCCCCATGACCCTCCGCATCCTACTCATGGTTCCCTTCGGGGAGATGGGTGTAATTTTTTATTTGTGCTACGTGCACATTTGTGATAACATGGTGAGGCAGGAAGTGCTGCAACCAACACAGTGTAGTTACGACGTTAGGCCCGTGTTGTACTTGATGCTGCTGGTCGCACAACCTTCCATGTGTCTTCTAGGCGACACCATAGAAGGGCAGTGACAATAGGGTTCAAGCAGCCAGACCTCATTGCGGTAAACTACACATTACATCTGTCATTAGCGGTTGACCCAACTACCACATGCCTGTCAAACCAGTAAAGATTTGGCCCTTGTCGATCTTTAAATTCAGGATGCTTCTTCCTTGACGACGTTCACCAGCTGTACTGCACTGCCACTACCTTGTCAACCAGGGACAACTGCATCACCCGAACTCTTCCAAGCATTAAATTTTCCTTCACCCCAATGGGCCACCCAAATCTCAGACGGCTTCACCTTTCTATTGCTTCACGCTTTTGGGTATATCGCCCAATTACTTTTCCATTCTCCATTCCCAAGTTTGCACCTCGAATTTTAACCTCCACTTTCTTTCGAGAAAATATCCATTTTTCAAAATTTTCTCTAACCATAATTTTTTTTGCATTCTGATTTGAAGAGATGGGTTTCAGGCTGTAATTAACTAAAACAAATGTGAAAAAAGCTGCTATGGAGGTCTGATCTCCCTCAATGCCTGCCGGATACCAAACAAAAAGGGAGCAGTAGGTTTCCATTGCTTATGCATAGTCACTCACACGCATTACCCAGTGCATCTTCATGGTCATTGTCGCTCTTGTCCTTGTCTGATGCCATCGTGCAGTCACAGAAGTCAGACTCGCTCTTGCAGACAAATTCGAGTTGATCAGCAGATGTTGCTGCTCGAATTATTGCCAAAACGCTGCCTTTTTTTCTGAAGACGATGCCACCACCATCATTCCTCACGTGTAACACCATTTTTATGTTATCTTTGCCAAGCAGGTTTTTTCCAATGTTCTGAAGGACCCTTGGTGTTAAAAATGGGTACAAGAACCAATTACTGACCATATCACGCCTTTGATACCGACAAGCACAGCACTGGCCTCAACAAGTGCGGCTCGTGATTAACTTCACTGGTCCAAGTTCCAATGACGATGTACAGTTCCGGCTGGACAAATCATGAAAACAACAAAAGAGTTCGTTTTCATAACTTCTGTTAAAGTAACTCCATATAACTGCTTCTATAGTCCACTTCAGAGGCTGCATGCAGCACTGTGGATGCTACATTGTTGTCAACAGTTTTCCCCCTGAGGGCATCTAACTCAGTGAAGGAATGCGACAATATGCGTCGGGGCTCTGTAGTTACACCTTCCCAGAGGAGAGAGAGAAATGTCCTTTCAAGGCACCCTTCACTGTGTATTAGGTGTTCTCAGTGGGTGGATTGTTGACAACAATACAGCCTCGACAGTGCTGCATGCAGATTGTGAAATGAACTATCGAGACAACTGCAAGATGGCTACCACTTTACAAGCTCGGTCAATCTCGCTCAAAAAGTGTCCATCAGCACTCTTTACTCTTTTGCAATGACTAAAGACCGCAGTAATGTTTAAAGACCAGCTACTATTGACCTACATTGAAGAGAAGACTTACTAGCCAAAAAAACCCCTTAGTGAATATATCTATGCATCTCGAAAACCAAACTGCGCGCATATTAACGGGGACAAGAACACACGAAGACGGCACAAGCGCAGACTCGCCACTAGTTTATTATTGCACAATTCAAAGCTTTAAATACCCAAGCGCCCAATCCCCACACCCCCAATGCGTCACAGTTCTGGGCGCACTCAGCCGAAAATGCAAAAAACCGTAGCAACAAAACCACAAAACGAAATTTGAGGCGCACGGAAGGTGAAAAATCAGCAAAGATAACGGATAATATATCTATACCAGTGACATATTGTTGATAAGCATCTTTTCATGTTAACAAACTCTTTGGTACCTTGTGAGTGTCTGTTACAAAAACCAGAGATGAAATGATGCAAAATTTTTTTTTGTTGTTAATAATCGGAGGCACCCCTTTTCATGTTGTTTACACCTTGAAAATTTTCAGCCAAATCAATAACCAATGAATTACTATACTTCGACTGATCCAGAGAAGTGCCTGAAGGTGATGAATAAATATGTAGAATTGGAGAGAAACATTGGTGGATCCCCGCAGGGGGTCAGGCCGCAATCAGCATTTTATCTTAAATGTCTTCCGAACTTGTTCTGTTAAGCATATAGAAGAAGTTATCCATTCATCGGCTGCCATTCTTCCTTTGCCTAAAAGTATGTCTGGATCTACTACTAGTGCGGAAAAATCTGGGTACTGCACCATTAGGGCGCACGCCTAAAACCACGACGGTTAGCTAGGTCACATGTGGTGCCACACTGTGGACCAGTTGCCTGCGGGTGAGTCGCATGAGGCCCAGCCCATGTTGGTTCCAGAACAGCGCCTCAGAGTCAGCCACAGTGCGTCGTCAGTTTTTGCAGCCGAGACTTTGCATTTATGAGAACTGTATAAGCCACTGCACATTACACCACTGAAGGAGCCAGAACTGCGCTCCACACAGCACCGTGTCGCCTACTGGGACCAGTTCTTCTAGCGCCTTGTCGCGGTAGAGCTGGTGAAGGGAGTAGAGCTCTTTCAGGATCTAATTCGCAGTGCCAGGTGACTAATGTGGAGCTGCACCACTGCAAATGGGGCTACCATGCCGGACGTGAATCTACTGCAGCTGAGGGCAGAAGTCTTGTTGCTGAATGAATACCCTACCGGCGTTGCTTGCAGATGCCCCGTCAACTAGCTCTGCAGGCAGGGATGCGCTGAATTGAGCATTTCCTCAGAGGTTTACCCACACCGTGGCAAGCTCTGGTTTACTTTACAAGCTGGCCAGAGCCCTGAAAGCAACCTGAACCCCCTGGTGGTGATGTGATTGCGTCCCCGCCCTTTCTCTATGGGGACGCGTGTCCGCGTTGCTGATGCACGCACAGCGCTGCGCAGAGGGCGCTACGAGCAATCGGAGCACCCGAGCGGCCGGAGCGGGAGCGGCCGCCGGCCGACCTGTGCCGCGCGCTACTGCCGCGGAGAGAGAGCGCGCATCGGGGTTTGTGGGCCAATTAGAGCGGTGAAGTCGAATGGCTCGAGGTACATCAGCTCACAATTAAAGGTACGGTAGTACTATAAGACCTTTTAATTTCGCGCCACGAATTTTTCGTGAATTGAGGTACGGAGCCTCTTTGCAGCCCCTGAATTTCACGTGTGAGACCTAAGGATGAAACCGCAGCAATGAGTGAAGCCGTTTCGCTACCACCGCTGAAACCATTACTAAAGTGAAGCTTTCGATGTCTCACTGATGGCCTATGTCGCGTCAAAAAGGCACTGCAGGAATTTTCCAGGAAAGCCAACTGTCTCTGACGACGCCTAATGTTTGTGAGAAAAGTGACAGGAAAAAAACACTTCCCGTAGTCAGGATGGAACCTGGGTTCATGGCGTTATGAAGCGGACGTCCATTTCATTGCGCAATTCTAACACGGGCAAAGCAGTTTGGATTTGGAGAGGAACGCATGGAAGTGTACATTGAATTAGTCGGGAAAATGATCCATTCATCCACTGTGCAATGATGGTTGAACACGAAGCTTTCTTCGCGTGAAATCAAAGAGCAAAGGGTCGATGTCAGATCCGGTGCGATCATAAGACCAAAATGCGTGCGAGTCAGAGTCAAAGTCCAAACTCAGACGACAACGAATCGCTCGTGAGAAAGGTTCGCGTTCAAGCATCTTCGTCATCCGACGAAGGGGTGTACGATTTTTTAAAGCAAAGTTGATACAGTGAGATCCCGTTCAAAAAGAGCTCCCTGCGGTAACTAGAAGCTGCGTTTGTTCCACATCAAAAATATAGGGTTATCTCACTGACTGTGGCAAGCACGTAGCCGGCTGGTAGGATGACAAGAAGAAAAGCGAAAGGTTGAGTTGAAGTTGAAGTTGAAGATTATTTTTCTTAAATGTTGTACCAGCAAAAAATTTTTCAAAATACTTTGGGCAGAGTGCAGGGGGAGGGGAGATAAAGCAAGGTATATATGGTCATGGGAGTTTAAATGAACCTCAATATTTTTACTCCTTGGTTTCAAACAGCCATTAACATAATGATTGGCCATAACACAAATATTCCTCGTTCTTGCTTTCCCGCGTGCGTCTCGCGATTCACTCCGAGTGTGTGGGCGATCAAAAATAACCGGTGAAATGAGGAACGCAAGCGCAGTTAATGATTTGCAGCCTGGTTTTATTAAAAAAATTACGCCCACCTCCCCTCGCGGGAACCCTGGAGTGATGCGACGCTGAGGGGGGTTCAAGCGCACGCGGTGAGCAACCGTCGACCGAAAGGCCGCCGGAGAGCGGCACACCGGTTATATGCGCAGCGCGTCCGAAGGAGAGGAGACCGCGGAAGAGAGAGTACTGCACATGCGCCGGCGCCAGTGTGTCTGCCGCGGCTATGACTCAACGTAATCCAACACAATCCACTTTAATCCAATCCAATCCAAATCCAAACCAATCCAAGCCAAGCCAATCTATTCGAATCCAATACAATGCCCCTCGCGAGAGAGGGGCATCGGAGAGGAGAGGGGGTGAGCGGCGGAGAGCGCAGCTCACGCGGCGAGGTTAATGGGGGAGGGGCGGACGACAACAACGCCGACGACGCTGCATGGACAAGGCGAGTGAATGAGATGCAGTCGCATCTAAAATCAGTTTCACGTACCCAATGTGGCGAATATTTGAAATCGTGGCATTTACGAAAATTAGAGGCACGCAAAGGAGGTTTGATAGTACCCAAATTTCTGAAAATTTTGAGTTAAGCGAAATGCCAAAAGCGAAATGGCCAGGGTCACTGAAATAAGAGCTAGTGCTGGTAACAAACACTCCAACGCACAGGGAAGCTTTCGGAATACAGGCAAGACAATTTGTACGCAGCGTGATGCACGCAGCGCCGCCGCTGCATGCATCACGGAGCCCCCCTATCACGGAGCCCCCTACGTGGCCGGCGGACGGCAGACTAGCAAATATTTCTAGGGACCATACTGTCACAAATGCCCTTTCCCGGTCTCCGCAGGATAAGTATGGAGCCCGTCCGCAGCCGCAAGATGCTGTTTGCTTTGTCTCATCATGTTTGACTCACGAGGAATTCGTAACCGCAACTGCGCAGGATTCTGTACGGCGCCAGGTGATGCAGTGGACAACGTCCAGGTGACCATCAGCCTAGACGCTGCCTCTTAAAGCAATGCCTTTCTACAGGGTTCGGGACCAACTGTCAGTGATGAATGACCTGCTGCTTCGAGGGGAACAGTTCGTGGTACCTTCTTCGTTGGTGAGCAGACTTACGGATATCGGCCATTAATCACACCCAGGCATCACGCGTTCAAAGCAACAGCTCCGAGAAAAATACTGGTGGCCTGGACTTTAGTAGACTACTTCAGCAAGTGGCCAGAAGTAGGGTTCACCTCTAACGTCACTTGAGCGGACCATGTCCTTTTAGCGGAGTATATTTAGCCGTGAAGGCTATCCGAAGGAGATAGTGAGTGACCTTGGCCACAATTTACATTTGTCGAGTTTGAAGAATTCTTGAGCAATAGAGGTATCCACCAGACATTCTCTGCAGTCTATCATCCATAATCAAATGGACAAGTGGAATGGTTTAATCGTGTTTCAAAGGACTACGTTCAGGTGTGTCTGGAGGAACACCACCTACAATAGGAGGCTGTCACGGAGTACCTTGGGATCTACCGCTGCACCCCGCATGCAACTACGGGCCAGAAACCTGCTGTTCTCCTACACGGCCGTCACCCACGTACCAGGCTCGATCTCGCTGCAGGACCGACTGGAAGTATTCCCGAGGTGGAAGGCGTGGAGCTTCAAGCCGTAAAGCAAAGGGTAACTCGTAAACAGCTTGCAATAAAGCACAATACGGATCGACGCTGTGAAGCTAAACATTCGTCATTGAGTGCAGGAAAGCAGTTCGGATTAAGTTATCGGGAAATGTGCCAAAGGGTTCCCTATCATATTCACCTCCTTTCACCATGGTCCGCCGCCAACATGAGGACACGTACGAGCTGAGCGACGGTCGCGTTTGGAATCGTGAGCGGCTGATTCCATACACTGCAGCCTGGCCTCCTGCGACAGATGCAACCTGCAGTCCCCCTTGGACTCCCGGCTCCACAGCAGCGCAGTCCCCGAGTGCCCAGATGTTCCAGCCACTTACTACCCCGGCCAGCACCGACAGAATGGCAGTTCCAAGTTCTACTGCAAGTGCTGGTGTTTTGAGTGTTGATGTCACGGACATGAGTGTACCAAGGGACGTGTTGGGTAGGACTGAGGCAAGTGCCGAAAGTGAGGCTCCACGGCGATCCACCAGAGACGGACGCAAGCCTGCGTGGCTTGCCCAATATGACTTATGAGACATTGGAGTGACGGTGTGCTGCCCATTTTTGGGTGGAGGGGAGGTTGTGTTCTGTAATGTAGTTCTTTTCATGCCACCAGGTGGCGCACAGTGATACGGTGGCCAATTTTTATTATCATCATCAGTAACCGCAGCCTTTTCCGTGGGTGCGCGGTGGCGTCTGCAGATTTCTGCCGTGTATGGTGACTCGGTCGCATCGGGCGCAACAAAAAAAGTATTCAAGAGCATGCATTTGAACTACCGGACACAAATTTACTATTGTAAAACATCTTGTTTAAACACAATTTATACCGTTCTGTCATTATCAATAAACGCATCACCGCATGCCTTTGTAACATGGCAAATCTAATGTCATTCAAAGTGAATGACATTAGCTGTCAATGACATTTGGTTTGGCTGTGCTTCTAAGAACATAACAAGGGATTATTTAAAAAATAAAAAAAAAATCGTCGGTTTCGTTGACATCAGTAGACAAGACAAGCCGAGACAAGTCCGCAAAATATTCGTATTCGGGTAGGCGCGCATTGGGGACGAGGTTTTTCTTTTTTTGTTAGCACTTGTTCGTATTTTTTATTTGAAAAATGACACTGAGGGGAAATAGAAGTTTACTTTAGTTTACTACTGAACTTTCCTCTCTAGTGACACGCCACTGCATTAGAGGTTACTTATTTGTCTGCTGAATGAGCTTCCGAACATCAGTTAGCCGGTAAATGTGATTCGGCTGAAATGTTATTCGGTATTTTAGTGTAGCGCCGAAGTAATGACATTTAGAGCGAAAGCACATTTGCTCTAAATGTCATTAGATCTGCCGTGCGACAGGGGTGTGATTAGTCTTTGCAGGCACAATCATCAGCACCATCAGCAGCACGCGCGTCGCGTGGCCATGCGCGGCGCGGGGCACGGGTAAGGTCTGCCACTTGCAGGACATCTGCCTCATTCGGGTTCCCGGGCACAAAGGTTTACTCCCTAATGAAGAGGCTGATTCCTTGGCGCGATCGTCTTTGGATGGCCCTTCGGGAGATCTTTGCCCTGTTCCGGCTAGTATAGCAGGACCAAGGTTCCGTAGATATCAGCGCCTAATGAGTACGCAGGAAGGGGTCATCCTTAATTTTGTATAGCATGCCCATTTAAAACATAATTGGAATCCCCGTTTGTGTGAATATTGTGAAAGCGAGATCGCATTAACCAACTTAAGATGCAGTGTCCCCCAGCTGAACTTCTATATGCACAGGTCTGGTCTCGCCTCCTCCACCTTTTGCGCCATTTGCAGTGAGCATGAAACACTAGATCACTTCTTATTACATTGCCGTGGTTTCTGAATGATCAGACAACGTCACCTTATCAGGCCATTACAACGAATTGGACTTCCCCTCTCCATGCCTGTACTACTGTCGCTAGGGGCCAGATCACTGGGTTATTGTCACAGAGGGGTGGCTGCAGCCATTCATGCATATGTGTCCGAGACCACGTGTCTGCCCTGTTAACCTTGATTATCACGGGTATGTTTTCTGAAATTCAACTGCCACTTTCAATTTGTAGCCAATTCTTCCTTCCAATGTCGTGCTGCTACTGGATGCCTATGGATAGGAATCTACTTTTAAGCTCTGAGCGGGCGAATTAGCCCCCATCTTGGTTGATTCCTAGCCAATCCCCCGCGTGGGTATGCGCCATGAGACGTGGAACAACACCAACAACAACGACGACGCCATTTTGTCACCAGCTGTCGAGGTGAGTGCCACGCCGTCATTCTCTCCTGACCTTGCCGAAAGCGTCTCAGGTCGGCCGCCTTGGCTGTCTTTATGGTAGGTCGGCTAGCAGCGAGATTTGCCTGGCCCTGAGGCGCACTAGCAGAGCCGCGTCCCTCCGTAAATCGCCGTTTCCCCGCCGTCGTGCTGTGACGGAATTTTGATGTCGTCACGCCCGTTAGGCCTAATTTTGTTCCGCGCTCCTTAAGGCAGCTGACGTGTCGTAAGACGGTCGTTGGCGCAGTTTTGCAAATGTCTTTCGTGGTTAATGTCTAGTCGAGTGTCGTACCCTTTGTTTTCGGTGCCAGAAAATCCTTTGGTTTCTGAACTACGCTTTTGTGGTTGTTGGATTTTCTCTTTGCGCCCAACGCGTCTCAGGTCGGCCGCCTTGACGGTGTTTGTGGTCGGTCGGCTAGCAGCGAGGTTTGCCTGGAGGCGCACTAGCAGAGCCGTGTCCCTCTGTATATCGCTGGGTTTTATAAGGTGCGTCGTTTCGCCGCCGTCGTATGGTAACTTGATTTCGAGCTCGTCACGCCCGTTAAGGCCGAACCGCATGGAGCGTTTTTTCACGTGATTCGCGCGCGTCGGCGTTGCGCGTGCATTTTTCCGACGCCCGCGTCGCCGATGCCGCGCCCGCGGCAGCATCTATCTGCCTTGGCTAGATTTTGACGCGCGTCGTGCGCGGCAGTGGAAAAAGCCTGGCGACTTGCGCCAACGTAGAGTTCCTCCAAATAGCTCCCGCAGGGAGCTTAGAGTTGTGCGCCCGCCCGCCATCTTGTTATGCGAATTGCTGCGAAAAAGCCGCCCGTCGCGGGTGCAGCAGCCTCGCCGCCACGCTTCCGACGGGGGCGACGCGTGGTGTGGGCGCTTCGGTCGGCAGCGCCTTACGACGGCTACAGTGCCTAGAATATACGACGGCTACGCTCAACGTTACTAGTAACGTTGGGCTACGCTGGATTCCTGCGATATGGCTCACGCTGCTGTTCCTGGGCGGGCCGCGGTGCCTTCCCGCGGCGGCGGCTGCGGCGAAGCCGTAGTGGGGGCTTCTCTGCGCGGCATGGATAACCGGAGTGACGTCATCACGGCGGCACGTGGAAGAGGGTCACGCAACTCTCGACAAAAGTTTTTAGATCAGGCCAGTTTGAAATTAGTTTTAATAGTAGGTGCGAACGGCGCGACCGAAGAGATACGCCAGAATCGCCACAGGCACCCGCCGTAATACCGTTGAGGTTAGCAAATGCTTACTGACCAAGGCGAGTTTTTTCAACTACCCTAATGTTAATTAGCTCTCGTTTTAGAAGGCGTACCAGGCAAATGACAAGCATCAGGATGAAGTGTTTCTTTCATAATCAATTAGAAGACCGGTTTCAGTTAACAACCGAATACCTCAATGCCTACGAGCAGCGCCCTTCTTAAAGGGACACTGAAGTGATATGTAAACATTGCGGGATTACTTGCGCAAATTGTAGTCCGGGGTCCCCAGGCCATGTTACGACCACTCTGGGCGCGTTTACGAGCTTTTATTTAGTAGAAAACTTAATTCGAATATGCTGTCCTCCTCTCTTTACGCTCGCCCATTTTCTGCGGCGTTTTCGTGTGACGTCGAGAGGAGCCGAGCTCGCAATTGGCTGCGCTATCTGCACGGCTCCCCGGCCTTCAGGCAGAGTCAGTTGGCCCAGCGTTTCGTCCGCCGGACGCCGACGGGTCGTCGCAATTCGTTCGCTCAGTTGAAACGAAGCCAGGACACGTTTGTGAATGGAAGAATGGGCCTTTCTTTACTTGGTTAGTTTGTACACTGTATCTAGCTCCAAGTCAAGGTCGCTTCACACAAGCCCTGCACAAGCGCACATGCGACGCTTCGCTGACTGGTACGCCCGTAGGAAAATATAAGGCCTCTTTAAGGCGGGAGAAGAGTCAGCGAAGTCAATATAGGTACTAAGGAAATAAAATCAACTGATATTTTTACCGTACAGCGTAAAAATAGGGTGCGGGAAGCACTTTTTTTGCGCTGGGCGAACAAGCACAGCGGTCAGCAGCACGACTACGCATCTGCGAACGCTTTTCCGTCTACGAAATGCAATTGCTAGACGTGAGCTATTGTGAAAACTCGGGGGGCGCTTACTGCACGAGCACAATACAACAAATAGTCACCTAAGCTGCTTGAAATGCCAAAACTAAATAAAAATGTAAACTTGTTGTACAATATATACCTTATATTACCATGACTGGCGCGGCCCGTCTCGCGACATTGCTCTTTTCTGTACGACCAAGGATAGTGTTACAAAAGCGGTGGACATTGTTAAACGTTTTGGGTCAATCACAGGTAGTGGGGTAAACTGGGGGAAATGTTTGGGATTCTGGCATGGGGACTGGTCTTTGACACCGGACTTTTTTGCCAACGTGAGCTGGGTAACCAGTCCCGTTAAGTATCTAGGGACGCCACTGGAGTGCTACCAGGACAGCGAACCGTATTGGCGTGCCCGAACGCAGGACATACGCGACAGGGCAGAAAAGTGGAAAGGGGTTTTTCTTTCAATGTTTGCTAAAGCGACTGTTTGTAATTTATTTTTTATTGCCAAAGTGTGGTACGTTATGCAAGTGTTGCACTGTTCGCGTTTGAATGCACAGAAAATGCATCGTGCATTTGCTGTGTTTATCTGGTCATCTACATGGGAAAGGTGCAGTAGAGATAACCTTTTTCGACGCGTCAAGGAGGGCGGGCTTGGGTTGTCGCACCTGTTTGTCCGCCAGTTGGTGAATAGGTTCCTTTTTCTTCGCGATACAAGCGATCCTCTTTTGCGAACAGTTTGCCAGGTGCGGCTGTCTCAGGCACTGCCGGAATTTGTCGTATCCAGTTTGCACATACAGGGAAGGATTTCAGGATATTTTAAAGAAGTTGTCATGTCACTCAGGTTTCTGTCAACTCGTTTTTCGATGGAATATTTGAGTGCAGTGTCACGTAGAAAATTATATAAAGATGTTTGCGACAGTCTGTTCCCGATACCAAGATATAGAGAACTGTACAAAGAAGGCCCAGGGCAGGATGTACTGAAAAGAGTTAAGCGTATGGCTGTAAAACCGGGGGTGAAGTCTTTTTTTTTAAACTTCATTCGGGGACACTTACTGTGCAAACATGGTTAAAAGAAAAGGGGTTAGATACACCATGGGGTACTGACTGTACAATTTGTAAACAACCGGATAACATAGATCACGTTTTTATACACTGCTGGATGGCGGTTCACTTTTGGGATGTTATGCAGCGAACTTTACACAAAGACTTCCCACTTACCCCGCATGGTATACGGTATTCACCCACAGAGAATAACGAAGGAGTCCCCTACGATTTAATAATGCTCCTGGGCCTTCACAGCATATGGAGGGCGCGCATGGCGTGGCTCCATGGCGACGTGGATGCCCGACCGGCCCGGCAGTTTCTGCGGGAGAGTGTCACGCAGTTCGTTGAGGGGCTGAGAGTCCAGCAGCCAGTACCAGATTGGTTGGATTTTTTAGAGCCGTTAATTTCTGTAAAGTGATGATTAAATGACAAAGCCTAGCCGGAGGCACGGCTGGTATGTTAATGTCGGTGTTGGTTGTACCAAATGCAGTGTGGGTATTTTTGTGTTGTAAGTGTGTGTTGATGACTGGTAATAAAAAAAAAAAAGTCTCGTGGCCGAATTGTCTAAGGCTGCAGGTATGTCACCGCCGAGTATTTTGCGAGTCACGAGTTCGAGTCCGCGCGGGTACGTGCTTTTTTTTTTGTAAGTAAACTTTTATGTTCTCTGCCGATGTTTTCTACATTGAGTTCACCTTTGTTTGGGCCGCAACGTTCATGGCTCCACGAACTAGTTCACAGAACGCACGCAGGCTGGCACTGGCGCGCTAGCGAGTTCTCGTTGGCGTGCTGTCCATAAGCACCGACTGCTTGCGGGCAGTGGGCACAGGCCAGAATGAAAAGACCCTTGGCCTGGTGCGAACACGCATTTTACGGTACAGGCATGAGTGAGGCAAGCTCTAAATAGGGGGGGAAAAGCGCATGACATTTGTGCGTCTGCGGGTACGCGGAGGGCGTCCATGCACTGCGTAGGCCTCGGCTAGTGAATGCTACGATTCCAAGCCGTCCTGGGAGGCTTATCTTTATGCATTTTTACAGCTGACAACATGGCAGAAGCGCGGTACGATGATTACTGAGTTATTGAGAATGCCCATCCAACAACGCCACAGGTTGTGTTTTACAGAACCGAAATCGAAACCGAAACTTGTTTGGTTGCTCACCTTGGGCATCGTCCAATCACGGTCCCGCTCCTCCCAACGTCACAGCTTTAGTTGGTGCGGCCGCCGCAAACCACGCATGGTAGTTTTTCTTCTTGGGTGCTTTGTAAAATAATTACCGATTTGTCAACCGGATAAACGATGAAAAGTGGGCTAATTTGAGCCAGTCTACGCAGTGCAAGCAAAAACGGGAGCTTGAAAAATTCACTTCAGTGTCCCTTTAAAGCGGGAGGACCGAAATAAGATGCGCAGAAAAATTACGAGGACACTGAACAATTCCTTATGATGTAGTGATCGCGAAAACAATAGTTCGAAATTCCAGAACGTGTCTTCTCAATACACTCATCCTCCTTTTCCTTTTCCGTCTTTTCTTCATCTCTTTATTACTATGACTTGGCACATACCAAAGTTTGCATCTCCAAGCAAAAGGTCATGAGTGCGCGTCCGCAGTAAGGCCGGCGCAGCTAGGGTCACGGCCGCTCAAACACGTTCACGTGACCTTAAAGCACGGTAGCGGTAATGAGTTAGCGTCACCCGTCGACAGTCGCGAAGAGTTCCACAACGCTCGCGCACTAGTGGGTGACACCCCGCAATACCAAAACGATGCTGCTGATCTGATCTACTTAGTTGCGTGCAACTGTTAATTAAGATATGAACAGTAGCCGCGCGATCTTATAAATATTGGAAACAAGTGATACAACTTAAAGCAAATTTTACATGGAAATTAAAAACAACCCCCTCGTGAGGGACACGATCAAATGCAGAGCATTTCCGCGGAGGGCGCGCCTGCAAGTCGTATGGATTACGTATTGGTTGTTGTTGTAATTGTTGTCTTCCAGCGTAGACATTGTCGATGAAGTCGCTGGTGAAACGTGAAACGTGCCCTGAACCCCCTGCCGCGGCTATGACGCAACACAATCCAACACAATCCACTTTAATCCAATACAATCCAAATCCAAACCAATCCAAGCCAAGCCAATCCAAGCCAATCCAATCGAATCCAATCCAATGCCCCTCGCGAGAGAGTGTTATAGCGCCAAAATCGCGCCACCACACGAGCGCGTGATGTTGACGTCACGATCACGCCACAGATGTTAGCGACCGGAGCACGCGCGAACGACATATGTGGTTTAAGCGCGAACCGACCGCGGCGAGAGAGCGCGATGCGAGCGCCCCCACCTGTTCTTGCGCGCGAACCGACTGTTGATCAGCGCGAACCCAACGCGGCGAGAGAGGGGGTTGCGCACGTCCCCACCTGTTGTGCGCCCGAACCGAACGCGGTGAGAGAGGGCGTTGCGAGCGGAGAGAAGGCGAGGAGGACGCGGGGGAGAGGGCGCACCTGTGGCCGACGGTTGAATGAGTCGTGTTCGTAACCTTCCATTCTGTGTCGGCTTTGTGGTGCAGTGGGTAGTACCATGTACCTTTCGTTCCGCCCGCAGAGTCGTTGGTTCGAAACCTGGCACCGGTAAGTATTATTTTTTTATATAGTGTAGGGGGAGCGATGCGGACTACGGACGCCAACGCGGGTGACATCGTGAGTTACTGAAATGCTCTGCATTTAAAAACTACATCCACTGCAGAAACTCTGGCCCTGGTATTTGTTTTTCTTGGAGAGCCTTTCAGTTTGATCATATGCAAATGTCGTTTCAAATCGCGCGCCATCAGCCGCAAAGGGTTCGCACAACATCCGACAGATGGCGACGAGTGTACTGGCCAGTAGGAAGACGCATTGAAACATTCCTCTCGCGAGGGGCACGATCAAAGGCAGAGCATTTCCGGGGGCGCACGACGTTAAGTAGTTTGCGTTACGTTAATGCTGTTGCACTTGTGGCAACTGCTGACGAGAGAGCGCTCGTCAGCAGTAATTTGAATGAGTCAAGTATATAAGGCGCGTCCGTAGCCTCCAATTCTGTGTTGTCTTTGTGGCGCAGTGGTTAGAGCACATCGTACATTGCGTTCCGCTCGCAGGGTCGAGGGATCGAAACCTGGAGACGGGTAGTATTTCTTTTTTTTATATAGTAGGGAGGGGTGCGGTGCGGACTACGGACGCCAACGCGGGTGACATCGTGAGTTACTGAAATGCTCTGCATTGCAAACTCCGCCGTCTGAGGCGGCCTTAGTCTTCGCGTCGAGATCGGCGGAGCGAGCCGCTGCCGCCGCCGGCGACCTGCCGGGAAAATTCCCTTCGCTCGGCGTTGGCGAGAGCCACAGTCAGTGTTTTGCTCCCTTTGTGTTTCTTTGTTGTGAAGTGAAGTGAAATTCATCGCTGCTGAGACGTAGCGTGCAAAGACCGCCGTGCTGTACGACACCAAACACTGCTGCCGTCGTCTGCGTTCGCTTTCGCGAGCCGCCCGTACCGCGAACCGGAAACAGCAGAGGATAATGGGGAAGAGAGCTGGGCTCAGTGGGCTCATGTCATGGCGGGTGCGGCTTCAGAAATGTGACGTCAGATCCTCTCCTATCCTTTCTTTCCTCCATGTAGTACCTTTATGCTCAAGACAGCCGGGTGGCTCCACCGGTGATGTTTAGGCTTACCACCCAAGGCAGTTTTAGCATTTTGCCGCGAACCATACATTGGGTTTGTTTATTTGTGTTTTGCTTTTACCTCCCGGCTGCGCCGGTCTGTGTTATCTCTGCGCCAAGGGAAGCGCGTGTTCCATTCTTTCTTTCTGTGCCGCATGTGTTATCTGTTGTGATAGGGAGAGCATTCCGATCTAACGTGAACAGCCCAGAATAATCTTCTTGGATCTACTATGTTCTCGATGCGAATCGACGTTTCGAGAACCACGCGCGCCAAAAGATAAAAAGCCTGCAGTGCGGACGCCGGGGCATTCGATTCGACGACACTCGCCTGTGCAAGTCACTTTGTTGACCGCTGCTTCGCCGCTTCTGTACTCTTTTGAGTTGTTAGGGGAGCACAAGTTCGCTCCAATAAACGTGTTTCTCATTCAAGACAACTGCATCGCCCTTGTCTTCGTGACATCTGGTGGAGGTGCGGGGTACGCACCCTTCATGCCCACTACAACCTCGAAAAGCCGCCAAGCCAGTCCAACAAGAGCCAGCCCCCGCCTGCAAGATTTACCACCCGAGTTCGGTTTGATGCCAGAAGGGCCCAAGAAAAGGAACGCTGCAACCAACACCATGGTGCAAGAAACAACGTCGCCAATCGTCCTGCAGCAGCCCCGGAAACCGCCATCGTTCCGGGGAGCCCCCGCTGAAGACCCCGAAGAATGGTTGGAGAAGCTGGAGCGCGTCCGCATCTTCAACAGGTGGGACGACGAAGAAACTTTCCGGCATGTCTTCTTTTACTTAGAAGATGCTGCTCGAACGTGGTTCGAGAACCATGAGAGTTCTTTGACCGACTGGACTCACTTCAAAAGGGAGTTCCTGAAGACATTCACTACCGTTGTGAGAAAAGAGCGAGCTGCGCTTTTGCTTGAAACTCGGACACAACACCCCAACGAAGGGGTCGTGATCTTCGTTGAGGAGATGAAGCAATTATTTCGCCGCGCGGACCCCGAAATGACGGAAGAAAAGAAGTTACGCTTCTTGATGCGCGGTGTGAAGGAGGAGCTGTTTGCTGGACTTGTCCGCAACTCGCCCAAAACCATCGCTGAATTCGTGACCGAAGCCAGCACGATTGAGAAGGCTCTCGAAATGCGTGCTAAGCAGTATGACCGGAACTTTGTTGGCGCGGCCAGTGCGAACTACATCGACAACATGCGGATTCCGGCTGATAGCCTACGCGAGACCATCCGCGCAGTAGTGAGAGAGGAGCTGCGGAAACTTTGTCCGACGACGCCGCAATCCCAAGTCGCTTGCCTAACTGACGTGATCCGGGAAGAAGTTCAAAACGCTTTCGGAACTTCTGTGGCATCCGAAGTACACTGCGAGCCTCAAGCTATGACGTACTCCGCGGCTGTTCACCGACCCCGCCCTGCTCCAACACGTCGTCAAGAGGCACGTCGTCAAGAGACCCCGCCCTACCGCCGCCCACTGTCGCCCGCCCGACCCCCGGTAGCACAAACCCAGACGCCGAGGAAGACTGACGTATGGCGAACACCGGATAATCGTCCTCTGTGCTACCACTGCGGAGAGGCCGACCACATCTACCGTCGCTGCCCATACAAGAGACTCGGACTACGTGGTTTCTCCGTCGACGCACCACGCCCCCGACCCGGCCAGCACCCATCTGAGATTGAAGAATACCTGTCGAACGCCAGCCGTGGACCAGCCCGTTTCAACCGTTCGCCGTCGCCCTACCCGTACAAGTCGCCGGACCGCCGTAGCAGTGCTGACTTCGCACGTGGAAGGTCTCCCAGCCCACGCGGGGGAAACTAAAGGCGGCAACTTCTGGAGGTGAAGTTGCTCTACGGCGAAAAACTGGAAACCCTCCAACGACGCAAGGACGCGCTGAAGACAGTGATTCACGACATGCCCTCATCCCGACGACCCGACCTAACCCTGACGAGACTCCCGAACACGACGACAGCTACACGGCGCGACGCGTACCCGACCTGACCGAGACGTCCGTTGAGAAGACGACGACAACGACGATGCACAGTGCCCGACCATCAACACGTACAAGCCGAGATACGACGCCCCGACGAACCCGGAACTCGAGGAAGACTGCATCTGACGTCAAGGTGTCCATCGACGGCTTTGACGTAGTCGCCCTCGTAGACACGGGAGCTGACTATTCGGTAATGAGCGGACCATTTGCGTCTAAACTGAAGAAAGTTATGACCAGATGGGACGGTCCGCACATACGCACAGCAGGAGGCCACCTCGTGACGCCAAGTGGAACGTGCACATCGCGCGTCACCATAGACGGCACAACGTACCCTGCGGCGTTCGTCGTTCTGCCTAACTGCTCCCGCGACGTGATTCTCGGAATGGACTTTTTGACGGACAACGGCGCAATAATTGATCTGCAGACCAAGTCGATAACATTTTCCTCCAATCACTCCACGACGCCGCAGCCGAACCCCGATCACCGTGCTGCTGTCAGGATCGCCGACGATCACATCACCCTGCCACCACGCGCAAGCTTTATGGTCGCAGTCTACTGTGAAGATGCTGCTCCTGACGTCGACGCTATCGTAGACACTGATCAAAGGGTGCTTCTCGACCGTGGTGTGTCTGTCGCAAGAGGCATTGCGCGCTTCAAGGAACACCAATCCCACATTTTGGTTACTAATTTCACCGAGGAGTACCAGCATTTAAACAAGGGCGCGGCAATTGCATTCCTCGAAGAAACGCAAGAAGCAAGTGACGTGATCGCGGTCGCCGACTTTGAACGCACACCCGTAGAAACCTTCAAGCTCCCGCAGCCATTCGACGGGAATCCGGCGCTACCGCAAGAACAACGGAAAAAAGTATTGGCTTTGCTGCGTCGCTATAGCGAATGTTTTTCGTCGAGCGCAAAACTACGTCAGACCCCTCTAGCGAAGCACCGAATAATAACCGAACATGGAGCCCGACCTACCCGACAGTCACCGTACCGCGTCTCTTCACACGAACGGGAAGCCATCCGGACTCAAGTCGACGACATGCTGAGTGATGACATTATACAGCCATCGAAAAGCCCCTGGGCTGCGCCCGTCGTACTCGTAAAGAAAAATGACGGCACATTAAGGTTTTGCGTTGACTACCGGCGACTGAACAAAATCACGAAAAAGGACGTGTACCCCCTCCCCCGAATCGACGACGCCCTCGACCACCTCTGCGACGCGAAGTACTTCTCATCGATGGACCTGAAGACAGGCTACTGGCAAATTGAAGTGGAGGAGAGAGACCGAGAGAAGACTGCATTTATAACCCCAGACGGCCTATACGAGTTCAAGGTGATGCCGTTTGGGCTGTGCACAGCACCAGCGACGTTTCAAAGAGTCATGGACACTGTGCTAGCTGGCCTTAAGTGGCACACCTGCCTCGTATACCTCGACGACGTAGTGGTATTCGCCCAGACTTTCGACGAACACCTTGCAAGGTTGGAGTCTGTACTCGAGGCCATTCGTACGTCGGGGTTGACGCTGAAGCCTGAAAAGTGCCGTTTCGCATACGGGGAACGAACTCAAGTTCTTGGGCCACGTCGTCAACGCCACGGGAGTCCTACCTGACCCGGCAAAAACTTCAGCCATTGCGAACTTCCCAAGGCCGAAAGACAAGAAGGGCGTGCGAAGATTTCTCGGGCTGTGCGCATACTACCGGCACTTCGTCGCAAACTTCGCACGCATTGCAGAGCCACTCACGCGCTTGACGAAAGATAGCACCCCTTTCAGCTGGGAAAACGACCAAGAAAAAGCATTCGGCGAGCTGCAAAAACGCCTGCAAAGCCAGCCCGTGCTCGCTCATTTCGACGAAAATGCCGAAACGGAAATGCATACGGACGCCAGTGATATAGGCTTGGGTGCCGTCCTTGTCCAAAAGCAAAGCGGCTGCGAAAGGGTAATCGCCTATGCCAGCCGTGGTCTGTCGAAGGAGGAGAAAAACTATTCTGCCTCTGAGAAAGAGTGCCTGGCTATTATATGGGCGATTTCAAAATTTCGCCCATACGTGTATGGAAGGCCATTCAAGGTTGTAACAGACCACCATGCGCTGTGTTGGCTCGCCAATTTGTAGGACCCCTCTGGCCGTCTTGGGAGGTGGAGCTTGCGCCTGCAGGAGTTCGACGTTACAGTCGTTTCTAAATCCGGCAGGAAACACTCCGACGCCGACTGCCTGTCCCGCGCCCCCGTCGACCCACCACCACAAGACTCTGATGAAGACAGCGCGTTCTTCGGGATCGTGACGGAGAGCGACCTAGCCGCCCAGCAGCGTGCCGACCCCGACTTACGCGTTATAATCGAGTACCTCGAGGGATGCAACGTTGCCGTTCCTAGGACCTTCAAACGCAGCTCACCAGCATTCAGCCTGAGAAACTCCGTCCTTGTGAAGAAGAATTTCAGCCCCGGAACAAGAGCGAATTACCTTCTCGTCATCCCCGCGGACCTTCGTGACGAAATTTTGGAAGCGTGCCACGACGACCCGTCTTCCGGACATCTGGGCACCGCCCGCACTATTGGAAAAATCAAGGCGAGGTACTACTGGCCCGGCCTTACCTCTGACGTCACCCACTACGTCCGGAGCTGCCGTGACTGCCAGCGACGAAAAACGCCGCCGACAAGACCCGCCGGACTTCTGCAACCGATCGCCGTCCCATCGAAACCATTTCAACAGATTGGAATGGACCTTTTAGGCCCGTTCCCTACGTCACGATCACAGAACAAGTGGATTGTCGTAGCTACAGACTACATGACGCGCTACGCAGAGACCGCCGCTCTTCCGAGGGGGACTGCACAAGAAGTGGCGAAGTTCTTTATAAGCCAAGTTGTGCTGCGACATGGAGCCCCGGAAGTCCTAATCACAGACCGCGGAACGGCATTCACTGCGGAGCTGATGCAAGGAGTATTACGCTACAGCAACACGGATCACCGAAGAACGACGGTGTACCACCCCCAAACGAACGGACTGACAGAACGTCTGAACAAGACAATCGCAGATATGCTGTCAATGTACGTTGACGTTGAACATAAGACTTGGGACGAAGTGCTCCCGTATGTCACGTTTGCGTACAACACGGCTATCCAGGAGACGACACAGCTGACGCCGTTCGAGCTTGTCTACGGTAGAAGGCCGACTACGATGCTCGACGCCATGCTTCCGCACGTAGAAGACGACGATCTCAACGCCGACGTCCACGGATATCTTCAACGTGCGGAGGAGGCCCACCAGCTCGCTCGAGTTCGTATAACGGACCAGCAGCTGGTGGATGCGGGCCGCTACAACCTCCGACGCCGAGACGCCGAGTACCAACCAGGAGATCGTGTGTGGGTTTGGACTCCCATCCGACGACGCGGACTCAGTGAGAAGCTCCTGCGACGGTATTTCGGACCCTACCAGATTCTACGACGCGTTGGCCAACTTACCTAAGAAATAATCCCCGATGGTGACTCCGGCACATCACGACGACGCACGCGGCCTGAAGTCGTCCACGTGGTTCGCTTAAAACCTTTCTACGGACGATGACGAACTTTTATTTTCATTTGTTCGGACTGTCGCTTATGTTAGCATCGGGTCGATGCACTCTTAGAGGGGGGGGGGTAATGCCGCGAACCATACATTGGGTTTGTTTATTTGTGTTTTGCTTTTACCGCCCGGCTGCGCCGGTCTGTGTTATCTCTGCGCCAAGGGAAGCGCGTGTTCCATTCTTTCTTTCTTTCTGTGCCGCATGTGTTATCTGTTGTGATAGGGAGAGCATTCCGATCTAACGTGAACAGCCCAGAATAATCTTCTTGGATCTACTATGTTCTCGATGCGAATCGACGTTTCGAGAACCACGCGCGCCAAAAGATAAAAAGCCTGCAGTGCGGACGCCGGGGCATTCGATTCGACGACACTCGCCTGTGCAAGTCACTTTGTTGACCGCTGCTTCGCCGCCTCTGTATTCTTTTGAGTTGTTAGGGGAGCACAAGTTCGCTCCAATAAACGTGTTTCTCATTCAAGACAACTGCATCGTCCTTGTCTTCGTGACAATATCATTACCATGTTTGCGTTACCGTGTTACCGGAAGCCGGAGTTTCCGTTTACTGCTGACAACGGTAGGGCACCTTTTCGCGCACCGTTTGCTGTTTGCGTATTCCGGCAGCCGAGGTGCAGGTAGCGACATCTGATGAATTAGTCTCAAAGCAAATCACTCATAATTTTCTTGCTCATATCTATTTGCATTCGTTTAAAGTAACTTGGATATTTCAATTTTGGGGTAAAGCATTCACACTAACTGTAGTGGTTTTGAGAATACTGTAGCCATCACCTATAGAGCTTTAAAAAGAAAACGAGTTGGTGGCGCCATCTACTGAGGAGAGTTAGAATCAAGGTAAAATCGAATTTGCCCCCGCGCTAATTATTTAGGCAAGAAATGAATAAAATATGTCGTATCAATTACTCAATAACCTACACTACCTTGCCCAGCACAATTATGGAGCCTAAAAGCATCTTGCGAGCTCAGAAACCTATCTGAGCTATTTGAGGCGGGCAAGGCTTAGCAGCACTAGGGACGGCCATTTTGCTCGCCCATCTGAGAAAAATGCTCGATTGTCGCTTTCCCGACCATTATTTAACAAGAAACACGTAATAAACAGCATCAAGTGAGATTACTTGTATCGGCCGTACCAAGCATAAAGCGCCGACCGCACTCCATTTGCTGTAATTAATACGTGAAGGTAAACTTCTTCTGCTCAGGAAGCTCGCTGGTGACGGTAAAGCCTGTGCCGGTAAGTTACCGTTCACGGTAACTCTTGCGAAGCGCAGTGGACTCCCGCAAACCCGGTAAACGGCAACGCAAACGCGGTAACGATATGCTAAAACTATTAGACAGATTTAGCATAGCGAGCTCCGTCCACTAAGGCTACGGCGGTGGGTAGCAGGGCCCAACTGGGCAATCGCAAATTCGTTCCAGTAAGGGGGATTAGATCCGCGAGCCAGCCTTCGCCATGCCCGCGCATTCCTCCTCATCCCCGTCAACCTCCTCACCCTCCCCGCGCGCGCATGCGCTGTAGGGTCCCGCTATCACGCTGCCGTAGCGTGAGCCTCCGCTAGCCGCTATGCTTAAAACTCTATTGAATGGGCGCTTTCACTAGCGGCGTGGATGATGTTTTATAGTACCGTTTTCACCCACATTATAAGCGCCTTTTCCGCACAAGCAACTTCGTGCGTGCCTTGAGTGGCATTTTAGAGAGCGCCTAGAAGCGGTCGCTCGAGCTCCCTATTCGCTGCCGAAGCCGCCGCCATGTTGCGGCCCCGGCCGCGTCGCGCGCAGCGTCAGCGCGCCTGTGGCGTGCGCGGCGGGTTTTCTCGAGTAGAAAAAGCTCCGTGCCGTTCACGCTTTAGGCCTAATTTTGTTCTGCGCTCCCGAAGGCTGCTGACGTGTCGTTAGACGGTTGTTGACGCAGTTTTGCAAATGCCGTTTCTTGTGAATGTCTAGTCTCGTGTGGTACTTTGTTTTTGGTGTCCGAAAATCCTGTGTTTTCTGAATTATGTTTTTGGTTGTTGGATTTTCTCGCTGCGCCTGTAGCGGTAGGTAGCCTTCACGTGCGGTTACCACTATCGCCCAGTTTCATCCCTTCAAATTTTGTCGCGCTCATACATATGCACCCATGGCCCTCGCTTGTTAAGCGTTTGCAAAACTTTCGCTAAAATATCCGTTCCAGTGAGGTCTGCCGGCGGGTTTCACATGAGCTGGTTGTTACTGCGTGGTCCCACACCACTTCTATCCGCGAACGTGCTCTCTCGCCGCCCGTTGCGGCCGTGTCCTGCACCACCATTCAGTATTTGAGGCGGGACACTTGCTCGCGGCTAGGTGCTTGAGAGATACAGATGTTAGCGATTGATGCGCAGTGTGTAGAGGAACGTGCGTTGACTCATTGCACTGTGATCGTCTTGAATGATTTAATTTGTGGACTATCGTAATTTACAATATTCAATTACCCATTTTGTCAAGCGTCTGGTGGTTCCCATTTGTTCGCCTTTGCTATACTCTCGTGCAAGTTAAGAACGGCAATAGCTCAAGTAGTGTATAACTCCGCCGATACGAGGGTGCCGGATGTCAGCGCGCGCGCGCGTTTTGAGAAGTGATTGCGCTTGATGCATGATATCGTCTGCTCTTTCTAGCGTAGTGTCACCGCTGCAGTAATTTATGAGCCGATTAACATCGAGAAATCATGGAGATGACTCGCGTCACGTTAAAAAAACTCGCATTAATGCGCTATTTGCGTCACGCGGAGGAACAGCCGGCTGCCGTGATGAACTGCACCCGTTCGTTCCTACGCATATTTGCGGTACACTTGAAGGATGCCTACTTAAGAGAGCTGCAGATTTTTTGATGAAGTGGTGTGGTTATACATTAAAATTCTCAGCTTATTCGAATAGTTTTGTAGTTCAATAACTGATTGGCGGTTCATTTCGTGTGTTTGTGTGTGCAGTACTTATGTATGTGTATCTTATGGAAACTATGGCATCTCAATAGGGACTCATATGGTATAGCGGAATGTTTTTGGCTGGAGAAATTTTTATTTGGGGCTTCTTTGCTAATACAATGTTCTTTTTGTTGCCATTTTTCATGTTTTTTTTCAAGGTAAGTCGTGAACTGCTCAAGCAGCTTTTGAGTGTGCAAATTTCTTATTCTTACACTTATTGCACTGAGCCTTACAACACACTTCATGATTTTATTCATAATATGCCAGAAAATTAGTGTCACCTACAGTATAATGTCACACTTTTGCCAGAATATTTACGTGATTTGCGGGCTATGCATTATTCTCTATTTTTCCTAGTGAATGGTCACAATCTTCAGTGGTTGTTCCTTGCAATTTTGGTATATCTGCGGATGAATGTTTATCAGTAGTTGTTGGTGTCGTTTTTTTGTGCAAGGTCTCCTGTAGTACACGAAAATGATGCCAAAACAAAGTTTAGGGAGTGTCACTATTTGGACAGCACAAAGTGGCTAACAGCAGGTATTGAGGGAGTTTTTCCGCGGCTGCCTCCTGTAGCTTACTTGATCTGGGTCACATTTTTCATCATGAATTGTAATGCTGTTCATGTATAGTCTTGCCGCGATCTGCATATGATGGCATCTTAAACGCGTACTGCAGTGAATTAGCAATAAAGAATTCTGTGTGCCTGGTGCGTATACAATGTTCAGTTGTGTTTTCACAATGCGGAAGTAACAAAGCGGCACATTGTGAAGGCGGTGGGAACTTCTGGTATGGTGTTCTGGGGAAATGCTACGATTTGTCAAACCATTGGGGTGCTCTGAGACTGCTTCGTTTAACTCTCCGTGGGCTTGTTAACCCGCGATGTGATTGTGGCTGCTTAGAAGACCGTGTTACGCTGTTATCGACCTCGTTAGACCAGCCTCAATAGTGGGTGGTCTCTTTACGATAATACCTGGAAAAATGATAGAAAAATAAAATAAATCTTCCCGCACCGTTTCTTTTTTCTAACATTGTGGGTCCGCCACAGCAGTTGTGCTGAAGAGTGATTGTCATATTTTTATTAAAAAGTTTGGCTTACTACTGTCAAACCTTATTACGAGACGCTCAAGCGACCCGGAAAACTTGTCTCTTGTAAGTGCTTGGTTAGGGATTTCTCAACAATTAAGGCATACTTCGGCACCAATCAACGCTAAAACAGCAATGGGAAGGGGAGACTTGATTGAAACTAACACACTCGTTGCTTTCCGCATCTTTTTAAAGTTGCGAACGGTGATTTTAACAGCGAAGCTGCTTGGTGCTCCCTAATCACAAGGCTAAGCTTCATATAACTTCTCAAAGTTTTCAGGTTGATTCCGGTGCTTGCCAAATAAATTTTGGCGTTCCCCTGCTCACGCCGCTTGTTAGAACCTTTTCTTACTTTTTAACTTGCAGCACTGCCAAGAGGGGCGCCCCGAGCGCTTATTTTGTCACGACGTGTGTCTTATTTTCTAAAGCCAAAAACAAGCAGCCGTCAATTCTTAACTATAACAAGAATGCTTGATTGATGATTGCTTGATTGTGGAGTTTAACTTTCCGACGCTTCACACTCGATGAGGCGCACTGTAAGGCCTCCGGATTAATATTGACTACCTGGGGATCTTCAATGTCCCCCGAAATCTCGAACACACGAGCGTTTCCGCTTTCCGCGTCCATCAGAAAAGCAGGCGCCGTGGCCGGGAACCTAAAAAAACAGTGCGAATATTTCGTATGTAATAATGTAAAATATGCGTAATATTTTCTTTTACCTCAATGATGCTAACAAGTTTAAACATTGCTACGAGATTTAATAGTGAAGATCTCATTGAAGCATTCTTTAACTTGCATCAGCTGTGCTAGGCGCTTGCTCTCCTATCGCTACGCTGTGCTCTCTACATTTATTACATTTCTTACCACAAAAGCCTCGCTCAAGAGAAGATTTGCGGTTAAAATGAGAGATAACGAGAATCACCGGAAGTTTTAATGGGCAAGCGATGTTATTGTCTTCACGAGTGTTCTTTGCGCTTGCAGTTTTTCCCTCGACTGTTACAAACGAATCGCAGATACCACTCCATATTCTGCAGGAGTGCCTTAAAATGCTGCGCTTAGTCATCACAGCGCTTGTAATAGCTGCTGCTGGAACCATTCACATCGACACTACCGACGGAGGCTACGAAGGTGTGAAGGTGTCCATCCACAACAGTGTTCCTTTCAACGAAGCCATTGTGGAAAACCTCAAGGTAATACGAATTATCGTGTCGACAGACGCCCACTCGTGTCCGCGCGCTATAAAATCAGAGCGAAACAAGGCATTTCAATTGGTTTGCACAAGCGGTGGCAGAAGCGCTTAAACGAAGTGCTTTCCAGAGTTCTGACAGGATCATGTTATCGGAAAAAAGTGTGACTGCATTCAGTTCGGCTGCTAATGTCAATATAGGTAGCAAGTAAGTGATTAAGTTTTTGAGTGACTCGCTGAACGAGTAATTTAGTAAACGAAAAATAAAGTAAGGAAGGAAGAAAAGAAAAAAAAAAGCAGTGCCGTTGACATCCCAGTGTGCGATCCGGAGGGCTTTCTGTCGTGTACTGGTTAATGTTAGTAAAGCTGCCGTGGGGGCTACTTTGTACTGTATGGAAGTCGTAGAGTACGTCCCATGTTAGTGTGTAGATGTCAACATAACGAACGAAGGCGGGAAAGTCTAGGGCGCTTTCAAGGTCGTCTTGCGTCTTCAAGTTAAGCTCAAGCTGCATTCTATTAACATACACAATTCCCGACTAAACAACGTTTGAGTACACCTTGCTAGCATCTTTAGTAGTGGAATGGCGAGCTTTCACTCTGCATAATTTTCATAGAATAAATACCCAACACTTAGAAGACAACACGCGAAATGAAGATGAGGGACAGCCAGCCCTATAAGGTTTGAAAAGCACCTAGTGGTATTTTTCTTGTCCTTTTCTTCCTGCACTGACCTCTACATTCCGGGTGTGACTATATGTATGTGTTTGATACGTAACGTTGCTTCGTTCCTTGCTTCGTTTGGGGCCGAAAAACGGTAAAAAAAAGCGTTTTCTTGAAAATGGCATTTTCGGCCTTCACGGCCATTTTTCTATCAGTCTGTAAATTTCCTCTTGAAAAGGAACCATACTTTGTTATTCCATTCATAACCTACGCGTACAATACCACCAAACACGAGGTCACAGGCTATTCTCCGTTCTTCCTTCTGTACGTCCGCCTTCCTCAAAGCTTCCTAGAGACCATCCTTCCATTCTCCTCGCCTAAAGATATGTCGCTGGCTGAGACTTTGTGCCTCGCTGAAGAAGCCCGGCGACTGGCTCGACTGCGCACCCTCAGCTCCCAGGGCCGAACCAAAGCACGCTACGATCAGCGCCACCCACCAGTCTCCTACTACCCGGGCGAACTCGTTTGGTTGTGGACTCCAGTTCACCAACGAGGCCGCTACCAAAAGTTTTTGCCTACGTACTCTGGCCCTTTGTAGTGATGTCTCAGCTGAGTACCGTGAACTATGTTATCGCAAAAGTTACTGCTCGGGACCGTCGCTCCCGCAAGACCCAGGTCGTGCATGTAGCTCGGCTGAAGCATTGTCATAGCCGCACTCCTTAACTCGCTCGGTGCGCTTCGTCTCCACGGGGGGAAATTGTTACAGTGTTAGGTACAGGACAATCACTAGGTTGTCTGTTACGTTAGTCGGCAGTCAATCGCCTGTGTATGGTATGTCCCAGTGGAACGGGATCCAGGGGGTATGCTGGCACGTAGAAGTGGAGGGCGAAGAAGAGTTTTTTCCCGGCTCGCTGCTGACCGGCATCTGTGGTACCACGTCTTGCCTGTGGCTACGCACGACTTGTAAATAAAGCCTTCATATATTTGTTACGTCCGTAGCAATATTATAATGGCATTTTAAAGTGCGCTCTACAGCTCAGTTAGCACAGAATTCGATAGTGAAACGGCACTTTTCTTGAAATGCAAACCTAACATTTCGTCCTCGGATATCTCTGCACCCAGAGCAGGTTCAACTGTAATTTTTTTTCTTCTGATACCAAAATGTGTGGAGAATACAATGTTAGGAACAAATTTTTCAAATGGAGGCTTTGGAAAATTATTATTGTGTTGAATTGGCACCACCCACGAGCCATTTCTGGCAGAGCGCGGGAGAAGCGAAGTTCACTGTGTTGTAAAACGACCAAAAATAGCTGAATCAAAAAAGTTCTTCCTACTTTGTATTCTTCAGTCATTTGGCTGCCTAGCCACATGGTAATTTCTATTCTGTATTGAGTGGTTATTTTGTAACTGGGACCCAAAATAATGGCAATTAATAATTAATTAACGCAAAATATAAACAACTCACAAAAAATCTAATGACAGATTTGATACCCGCAGAAAAAGCTCTAGAATGCAGTGCAGTTTCGTTAAAATTGGTTGGTAAATAATAAAAAAAAGCTCTAAGACCAGTCTTCCCCCTAAAAACCGAGCAACACTGTTTTTTGCATGTTTAAATGCAATACCAAAGGTTGAATTCCCATTGAAGTGATTGGGCTGATTTCTGCATTACACGACTAAAATAAAAGCTCATGAACACTTCTACGACTAGGAGCAGATAAAAGGTGGTAGTAGAGGGGAGGCCATGTTAACCAGTATCTAACCAAGTTAAATACCTGCGCTTGGGTAAGAGAAATGGGCAAGGGGGGAGCAGAAAGAGAACGTTGAAAGCTTGAAATAGGACAAAAAGAGATGCGCCCGGTGTTAAGACACCGAGCATTCAAGTGGTGCAAATTTCACTGTGCAAACGTCTGTGCAAGTTGGAGGGAGGGTGCGGGTGCCTCCATAACCTAGCACGCCAATGACAGAGACCGGTTGCCCAGGGTTGACGAGAGCTGCTGCTTTGGGTTGAAACACGCGGCTACTTACATAAAAAGTGTTTATTACTACGCTCTACTTGCTCAAGTGCCGTTCAAGTGGGAGGGAATTCTCTAGAGCTCCCAGCGGGAGCTATATGGGGGAACTATTGTGATGATTGCCATCCCCGGACCACGAGAGTGCGCCAGGAAACGACGGGGGCCGTCGAAAAGAAGACGACGACTAGCGGGTCCACGCGGAGGGAAGAGCACGAGAGGGGAGTGTGCCGGCGGTAACCAGGGACGAGACAGCGCCAGTACTTCTCGGGAGGCGGTTCGAGGCAGGCCAGGAGCGTTCGTGCACCGGGCTCGGAGAACCATCTCGGGAGCTGTTCCGGGACTACTCTGCCGCGACGAGAGCTGCCTGTTCCCGCTGGCGAGGTCCCGAAGCGTGATCCGGGCCGAGGTTCGGGGCGAGGCCTAGAGAGGCCAGGCACGAGCGCAAGCATCGGCGTTCCGACCGACGACCACTGCGATTCAACAGGCGACGGTCCCCCGACGTTCCACACATGCCATCGACATAATCCCGCCCAGCGTCGAGCAGACGGGAACGTGAGCGTGTCCCCTCGTTTTCCGTTTCGCACGAACTTTGGTTTGGACTGGTGTTAGCCATTCCGCCGCGTCGCCCACGTGTTGTTCTCTGTTGTTGCCGTTAGATCCCTAGTGTTGTTTCTTCGGGTGTTTGTGTGTCCTTCCCGGAATATATGTTTCTTACTTGTGCTGAGCCCACGGCATCACTTGTCGTTGATCCTCCTCCGCGAGCCTCACACCCGCCTGCTTAACACGCGGCCTCACAATTTCTGGCGTCCGCGACAGGACCGCGTGCTCTAATTCCATCTTGAGACTAAGCAGGCAAGCGGGTGCGGCAAGCGAGAATGGAACTCGAAAAGCTGATGTCCATTGGGAAGGAGCTAGGACTGTCCGGACCAGCTCTAAAAGAGTTTATTGACGAGGAACGCACAAAAGAAAGGGACCGGCGCGCAACTGAACGCGAGGCGGCTAAAGAAGCGGCAATACTAGCCCAGAACAGAGAGTCCGAGACCAGAGCTCGCATTGAGGCGGAACGCGCCCTGGTAGAACTTAAGCTGCGGCTTCAGGAAGGGTCGCAGAGTTCTAACGAGGTAGGAGGTGACCCCGCGCCTAATGCAGCACAAGGCGTCCACAGCCCGCACAAGTTCATTCCTGCCTTCAACGAGGACCGGGATGAGCTTGACGCCTACATCCAACGTTTCGAGAGGGTGGCAACCAGTCAAGGGTGGCCCTCAGACAAGTGGGCGCTATCCCTACACTTGTGCTTGACTGGCGAAGCTCTCAGTGCTGTTGGTCGCATGTCTTCCGACGATGCCATGTATTACCCTAAATTAAAGAAGACCCTGCTCCAGAGGTTCAGGTACACCGAGGAGGGCTACAGGAGCAAATTTAGGGAGTCCAAGCCGCAGAACTCGGAGACAGGCCGTCAATTTGTGGGCCGCCTACGCGGCTACTTTGACAATTGGCAGGAGCTGGCCAAAACGGAGCAGACGTACGCCGCGCTCCGAGATAAAATGGTGGCCGAGCAATTTCTCGACAGGTGCCACAATAAGCTGGCCATTTTTCTCAAAGAGAGGGGTTACAAAAACCTAGATCAGCTCGTCGAAGCAGCTGACCAATACCTCGAAGCCCAGGGCTTAATCAACTTGGGTAAAGGCCGAGAGGAAACGAAAGAGGGCAGCAAGCCCCCTGGACTCCCTCGCGCTCCTGATCATCAGGATCACAAGACGACCAAGCCACATTGCTTTTTATGCAATAAGTTAGGGCACCGGCCATCAGACTGCTGGAGTAAATCGCGGGGTTCCAGTCAGCCCAGCCAGAAGGCGCTCTTTTGCGGACGGTGCCGAAAACACGGACACCGATCTGACCTTTGCCCCAACCAACCAGGGAACACGGGCCAAGTTTCCTGTTCCTTGACTGGACACGCATCCTGGCCGGAACTGTCAAGGCAGGGGAAACAGAATCCAAAACACAGGAAACCGAGAGTTAACCGGGAGCAAATGCCGACCGCCGAAGGATTACTTGAAGGGCAACCTGTGACACTGTTACGCGACACGGGCTGTAATTCCGTAATCGTGAAGCGGTCCTTGGTTCGCGATACCAAGCTCACGGGGAATACCAGCACTGTCTATCTGTTGGACCGAACCCGCCTCGTTTTACCGGAAGCGGAAGTGGAGATCGTGTCTCCATTTTTCTCTGGTCGAGTACTAGCCACCTGTATGGAGGACCCTCTCTATGACGTTATCATAGGGAACATCGAGGGCGCTCGTGATGCATCCATGCCGACCCGCTACTCGGAAAACAGAAGGGTGGAGTCCCAGGAGTCGGAATCTCTTCCGACGAGTATTGGCCCAGCGAACGGAACAGGAAGCGTTCCAACAGTCGTTCCAGAAGTCCAGCGTAGCCGGAACGAACCGCCGTGCCCACCAACGAACGCGGAGTCAAAGCCCGAAACACGCGTGGGTGCAGCAAGACGCGAGGCGTTGAGAAAAACGCCGCGGCTACCGGCGGTTACTGTTAGCCCTTCTACGATCAGCGTTGCTGAATTAAGACAAATGCAACAACATGATCCTACGCTGCAAAAGTTTTTCGGTGAGGTCGGGAAAAAGATAATGGTGAACTCGGCTGCTATCCAGTTTGAAATGGTAAATGGCGTTCTATACCGGCGGTACCGTTTACCCTCGAGACAGGAAATAGAGCAGCTCGTTGTCCCAATCGAGCTTCGAGACATTGTTTTGACAATGGCTCACGAGGGAATCCTGGCTGGACACCAGGGAGTTAAACGAACTCTGGACCGCGTGCGTGAGGAATTCTACTGGCCTGGCATGCAGGGTGACATAACAAGATTTGTGAAATCCTGCGACATTTGTCAGCGGACTGTACCTAAACATCTAGTAGGCCGCGTGCCACTAGGAAACATGCCTGTGATCGAGACACCGTTCCAGCGGGTTGCCATCGACATAGTGGGGCCGCTCTCCCCCACCACAGAGAACGGCAACCGGTATGTGCTAACGATGGTGGACTTTGCGACCCGCTACCCCGATGCCGTGGCGTTACCAAGCATTGATACCGAGAGGATCGCTGAAGCTCTCCTAGAAATGTTTGCTCGAGTGGGATTTCCTCGAGAGATCGTCAGCGATCGGGGCAAGTCCTTCACATCGGGACTTATGAAGGAGCTCAGCCGTCTGCTTTCAGTTGCACAGCTGCCCACGACACCGTACCACCCAATGGCTAACGGGCTGGTTGAACGATTTAACGGCACGCTAAAGCAAATGATAAGGCGGATGTGCCAAGAAACTCCTAAAAACTGGGACCGCTACTTGGCACCACTGCTGTTTGCATACCGCGAGGTGCCCCAATCTAGCTTGGGTTTTGCACCGTTCGATCTCCTGTACGGCAGACATGTCCGAGGACCGATGGCTATACTGAAGGAACTTTGGACAGGAGAGAATGTAAATCCTGAGGTCAAAACGTCGTATGCATACGTCGTCGAGCTTCGCCAGCGCCTGGAAGACACTTGCCGACTGGCACACGAAGAGCTCCGGAAGGCCAAGTTGGCGCAGAAAAAGTATTACAACCGGAAAGCGAAGACACGTTACCTCGCCGTTGGTGACAAAGTTTTGCTTCTGCTCCCGTCCGACAATAATAAGTTAATCCTCACATGGAAAGGTCCATTCAATGTTTTGGAAAGGCGCAACGAAGTCGATTATGTGATTGATCTTGGAACCCGGACGAGCCTTTTCCACATCAACATGTTGAAGAGATACGAAGAGCGAAAACCGTCTAAGCCAGATCCACAACATGTCTCCGTCGCCCTTAGATCCGACGAAAATGAAGGAGGTGACGTACCGTGTGTCCCTCTAAGACAAAAAGAGACCTACAAAGATGTGGACGTTTCGGCGGCTATGACTCCTGAACAACACGCGCAGGCATGTACGCTTCTGTCATCTTACCAGAAGATCTTCTCACACCTCCCTGGGAAGACAGACCTGGTTCACTGCAAGCTGCGCCTTACAACAGACCAACCTGTTCAAGTGCGGCAGTACCCGATTCCATTTGCCATGCAAGAGCCCGTGGAAAAGGAGGTGCAGGAAATGCTGCGAATGGGTATTATCGAGCCTTCAGAGTCGCCGTACCAGTTTCCCATCTTGCCAGTAGACAAAAAAGATGGAACGATAAGGCTCTGCATTGACTTCAGACAACTCAACCTTGTCCTTGTCGCCGACAATGAGCCCATACCTAGGGTTGACGTGATGTTTGCAAAGTTGGGAAAGAGTCGGTTCTTTTCAAAATTTGACTTGACTAAGGGCTATTGGCAAGTGCCTATGGATGAGGAATCGAAGCCATTCACTGCCTTCGCCTCTGCATCGGGGCTATACCAGTTTCGGTTTATGCCATTCGGCATCAAGACCGCCCCAGCGGTTTTTACACGCCTTATGCGTAAGGTGGTTGGTGGTCTTCCACATATCTACCATTACTTCGATGACGTTCTCATCGCTACCGAGACTTGGGAGGAACACCTAGAAGCGCTCGAGACATTCCTCAGGATGGTGCAGAAGGCGGGACTTACGATTCGACCTAAGAAAAGCGAAGTCGGCTTCTCCTCAGTAAAATTCCTGGGACACATCGTTGGCCATGGCCTCCTACGGCCGCAAGCAGAAACGCAAAAAGGTTCACGACGCCACACGACCGACGACAAAGCGACAGGTGCGGTCTTTCCTCGGCCTCACGGGCTATTACCGGCAGTTCGTGCCAAACTACGCTCAAGTATGTCACCCCTTGACGGAGCTGACTCGCAAGCGGGCACCCAACAGGCTCATTTGGGGTGACAAGGAACAAACAGCGTTTGAAACTCTTAAGGAACTGTTGTCAACCGAACCTATTCTGAAAGCGCCGGACTTCTCCAAGCTTTTCGTACTCCGCACGGATGCGTCGTCCACAAGCATTGGCGCAGTCCTCATGCAACAGCATGCAGAGGTTCTTCATCCAGTGGCCTACGCGAGCCGTCGTCTCTTACCTCGAGAAGCATCCTACTCCACTGTGGAGAGAGAGGCATTGGCGTTAGTCTGGGCGATTAAGAAGTTCCACATATACCTATATGGGAAGCAGTTCATCCTACAGAGTGACCACCAGCCTTTAGCTTACATACACTCCGCCAGGCACATTAACAGCCGCGTACTTCGCTGGAGCCTCACAATGATGGAGTACGACTTTATAGTAGAGTACGTGAAAGGCAGTGAAAATGTAGGTGCAGACTACTTGAGCCGTATCTGAGCGGAGTGAGTTTTTTTTTTTTCCTTTCTCGCGTTGGATTCCATTTTCTGGTGTTAGCGACTGTTTCAGACTTTCTGTGCCGAGTGACATTCTGTGACATTCTGTGCCGAGTTTTGTTCTCCTAAACAAACCTCTCGGGACGGGGGGTGAGTGTGATGATTGCCATCCCCGGACCACGAGAGTGCGCCAGGAAACGACGGGGGCCGTCGAAAAGAAGACGACGACTAGCGGGTCCACGCGGAGGGAAGAGCACGAGAGGGGAGTGTGCCGGCGGTAACCAGGGACGAGACAGCGCCAGTACTTCTCGGGAGGCGGTTCGAGGCAGGCCAGGAGCGTTCGTGCACCGGGCTCGGAGAACCGTCTCGGGAGCTGTTCCGGGACTACTCTGCCGCGACGAGAGCTGCCTGTTCCCGCTGGCGAGGTCCCGAAGCGTGATCCGGGCCGAGGTTCGGGGCGAGGCCTAGAGAGGCCAGGCACGAGCGCAAGCATCGGCGTTCCGACCGACGACCACTGCGATTCAACAGGCGACGGTCCCCCGACGTTCCACACATGCCATCGACATAATCCCGCCCAGCGTCGAGCAGACGGGAACGTGAGCGTGTCCCCTCGTTTTCCGTTTCGCACGAACTTTGGTTTGGACTGGTGTTAGCCATTCCGCCGCGTCGCCCGCGTGTTGTTCTCTGTTGTTGCCGTTAGATCCCTAGTGTTGTTTCTTCGGGTGTTTGTGTGTCCTTCCCGGAATATATGTTTCTTACTTGTGCTGAGCCCACGGCATCACTTGTCGTTGATCCTCCTCCGCGAGCCTCACACCCGCCTGCTTAACACGCGGCCTCACAACTATAAATGCAGTGTACAGAGAAAACATGAAATGGTCACTGGTGTCACGTCAAGGGGCATGTTCCTTGGCAAGGAAGGACTACAGAGTCAGGTCATGGCCGCAGATGCGAGCGCGTATGAGTTGCTATGTGCAACGCCTGTGCAGTAAATAGTTTGCTTTGGCACCTCGTATAGAGCCAATCAAGAACCACAGATGTCCAAGTATTACAGTCCTATAGGGTTGAAAATGCCGTGAGACCGACGTTCTGCCCTTCAGGTCCCCATTTTTCTCCACCATACTTTTTTACATTTTCAAGGGACCAGAGGGGTCAGCGCAGGTGAAGATTTCTGGGACATATACACACTGCACAGGCACCCCCAAAAGTAAAGTTAGCAGGGCTTTGAAATTAGAGTAATTTTTGTTTTATGCGGCCGCCAGCATAAACAAACAATGTCTGGCCCGATTTTGGAATGACTTCCTTGAACAGTCACTTAGAGGTTGCTGGCTAAGCACAGGGTGGAGATTTCCCCTCAAAATCTCCAACCCGTGCTCCGTTTACATTTTAAGGCCCCTGTACATTCTATACAAAGCAAAAAAAAAATGCAAACTTCATCACCACTTAAACAGGGCTTTGTACATGTCTTTATTGCCTCTTACTCGCGCAGGTGATGTTTCGCGCCGCATCGAAATTTCTACACCGTGCAACAAACGGCGCTGTTTACTTCAAGAGCGTTAGGATTGAGTTCCCACTCTCGTGGCCCAAGAGGGACCATGCCCGAGCCGTGTCATACAACTCGTTCGAACGGAGCGACGTCCGCATTAACCTACCAACAAAGACGACTGGTGATGCGCCATTCACGCAGTATCCAGGGGTATGTGGTGAAATCGGAGATTTCATCCAGCTAACTCCCGGATTCTTAGCGCAAACCCAAAACATGACGGCGGGTGGATCAGACTTCACAGGCAAGTCCATTTGCACCTCTGGACGCTCTTTTAAAAGGGAAATAAAAATGTAGACGTTAGGTTCATTAAAAAGACTGCTTTGTCCATTGTAAGCTTCAAAAAAATTGAAATAACGGGGAAAGGAGGCACCGCTGGTGTAGATGTAGAGCATCCGCACGGCATGCAGAAGGACCGTGGTTCTAATCCCGGTGCCGCACACAATTCCAACCAGATTAAAAAAAATCCTCTTGTTGATTGAATGGCAGAGGGGGATTGGGGTGTGGCCTAACCCTGGCGACCATTGCCGGCAGCATTTTCCCTCACCAGAGCAAGATTCGCCACTTTGGTGTAGTATTGGCCAGAACCTCCCATGAACACGCTAATTACCCCTCTGCCCTCAGTCTTGTATGGCTGCGAAGCAAGTGATTATGGCAGTGGTCAGACCTCTGACTCAGCAGAGGGTGCAAGAATTCCTGGATCCGGACAGGCCTGCCATTGGAATCTGAACGTCGCAAAATTTAACGCGAGAACCTTATCTAGCGAGACGAGTCTAGACGTGGTGTTCGAGCAATCAGAGGACATTAAATGGGATGTAATAGGGCTTAGAGAGTCCAGGGCAGCTGAAGCCTTTACAGTGCTTACAAGTGGACACGTCGTATCTTACCCTGGTCTAGTAGAAAAGAACGGGTATTTCTAGTCAACAAAAGCGTAGCGTGCAACATAGACGAATACTATGACATTAACGAAAGGGTAGCCGGTCTTGTAATTATTGCTAAATAAGAGGTACAAATTCAAGGCGATACAGGGCTACGCACCTACATCAAGGCACGACGACCAGTTAGTTGAACGCTTTTATGAAATGTGGAATCGGCAATGGCTGAAGTAAAAACACAGTATACCGTTGTTATGCGAGATTTCAATGCTAAAGTAGGCAAGAAGAAGGCATGGAGACAAAACAGTTAGGAACTATGGCCTGGGTTATACAAATAACAGAGGGGGCCTATTAGTCGAGTTCACCGAACGGAATAATGTACGCATCATGAGTACCTTCCTGTGCAAACGGGAGAGCCGGAAGTGGACGGGGTGGAGTCCGAATGGAAAGCATAAACGTGAAATAGGCTTCACACTATGCGATGACCCTGGTGTCGTGCAGGTAGTGCAAGTGCTCGGAAGGGGGAGGTGTAGTGGCCACCGTATGGTGCGATCTCGAATTAGGCTAGCTTTGAGGAGGGACCATAACAAGCTAGTACGAACGAAGCCGATCAATGAACTAACAGTAAGACGGAACGTTGAAGAATGCAGGATCGCACTGCAGAAGAGATATTCAGCTCTTACCGAGGAAGCAGAGCTTACGACACAGGAACCCTGCGAGAATTCTAACGTGCCTTATCAAGGAGTGTGCAGGAGAAGTAGGAGGTACGATCGCTAGACAGGATAATGGTAAACATTCCCAGGACACGATATTTATTCAAAAATCGGCAAATGAAGACAATCACCACCCCAGCTGACAGAATAGAGCTAGCACAGCTTTCGAAATTAATAAGCGTAAGACAGGTGACATACACCATGTATAATATGGACAGGATCAGGAATGCTATATAGAATGGAGGCCGCCTGAAAGCAGTAAAGAGGCGTCTAGGCATGGGGAAAATCAGATGTATACACTTAATGGCTAGCAAGGCAATGTTATCCCAAACACGGATAAAATAGTTATAGTAGCCAAGGAGTTGTAGAAAGATCTGTACAGTAGCCGAGACATCCAGGATAATACCGAACGAGGAAGTAGTTCAGAGGGGATAGACATCCCACCAGTAACGACACAAGAAGTAAAAAAGTATTTGAAAGAAATTTTATGGGGCAAAGCTTCTGGGGAGGATCGGATAACAGTAGACCTCCTGAAGGATGGCGGGCAAATTGTACTAGAAAAACTTTCAAACCTGTATACCTATTGCCTAATGACCGCGAGTGTACCAGAATCTTGGAAGAACGCGAGCATCATTCTAATCCATAAGAAAGGTGACATGAAGGACTTGAAAAATTACAGGCCGATAAGCTCACTGTCAGTCGTCTGCAAGGTACTCACCAAGGTAATTGCTAACAGAATTTCCGCCACTCTAGATTTCGTCCAACTTAACGAACAAGCAGGGTTTCGTAAAGACTTCTCAACAATGGACCATATTCATACGATCAATGAGGTGATAGAGAAATGCACGGAGTATACTCAACCCCTATATATAGCCTTCATAGATTATGAGAAATCATTTGACTCGCTTGAAATTTCAGCGGTCATTCAGGCATTTCGAAATCAAGGTGTAGACGAGAATAATGTTAGAATATTAGAGGATATCTACAATGGGTCTACAGCGACCATCGTCCTCCATGAGGAGAGCAGTAAAATACCTATAAGGAAGGGCATCAGACAGCGAGACACAATCTCTCCGATGTTATTCACAGCATCTTTACAAGGATATTAAGAACACAGGTGTGCGTGAGGGTTAAGGGAGAATACCTCAGGAACCTCAGATTTGGCGGTGACAGTGCCTTGCTAAGAACCTGGAGGGACGAATTGCTGAGCTTACCGCACGGGACACTGCGGTTTCAGATAGGTGGCGAGGCAGTGGAGTAGTAAGCAAATATATCCACTTATGCCAACTAGTTACCCCGGATCCCAACCACGGGGCGAAGTAATAAGGATAACAATGGGGTGGAGTTCACTCGGCAGGCATTCTCAGATACTCAATGGGAGCCTACCATTGTCCCTAAAGAAGAAACTGTAGGACACAGGGTTTGTGCAGGTCCCTAAAAACCGTTGAAATTGAGAATTCAGTTTTCAAGGGCCTTGAAAACCTTGATTTCATTTTTTTTCTTTCTCATTGAAAACCCTTGAATTCGTTGGGCAACAAAGAAGAGGCCCGGATATGTGACCTACTTTTTATCTTTTTATGGCTTATCATTGTGGCCCTGCAAACTCACCATAAAAAAACAGGCTTTTACAATTTCAAGCAAGCTTGGGAGTACAGGCCGTCTGCTTTATGCAAGGGCTCGTACAGAATGAAATTGATCCCATCGGACGAGGGAAAATAACTTAGGTCCCCTTCCTATGTTAGCTGCTTTCTGCATTGCCTCATCCTGCTATTGATTTTGCTTATCTTTTGTGCCCCACTACGTTTCGAAAATAAATGGTGCTGACACCCCAGAATGACATAAAAAGGAGCACAGATAAGCAAGACTGAATGTGAATGTGAGAACACGGAGCACCTGGCTCTTAAGCTTTGGTGGAATACTTATTTTATTTTTAAATTTGTGGTTGCGGGAAGTCAGAGGCTACCCCCCCCCCCCTCCCTGTGTTGATGAACGACATTCGAAAAAGTTTGAAATGGCATGGCTTTTGTGAAGCTCTCTCATTATTATTGAGGGTGGCACTAAATTTGAAGCAAATGTTTTTCGTGTGAGCAGAGCAGTAGTAGACTAGTCTGGTACATGTTCACCCCTGCACCCTTGAAAATACATTGACAGGGCCTTGAAAGTCCTTGAATATCCTTGAATGCTTGTATTTCAATACTGTACGAACCCTGATAACAGCTGCATCTTACTGGTACTCATCTACGGGCATTGGAGGCGCGGGAAAAGGGTTCAACCTAAACTGGGGATGACTCGGCTAGCTTTAGAACGAGAAATGATAGGCGTAACTTAAAGGGATAAGAAGGGAGCGGAATGGGTCGGGGAACAAATGCGTGTTAACCTATTAGTAGAAATTAAGAAGAAATGGGTGTGGGCAGGACATATAACAGGCAAGGTGACCGAGAGTGGATACCTAGAGAAGCAAGCGTGGCAGAGGGTGGCAGAAAGTTAGGTGGGCAGATGACATCAAGACGTTTGCGGGGATAAAGTTGTCGCAGTTAGCACAGGGCCGGGATAATTGGAGGTCTATGGTAGCGCGCCTTCGCCCTTCAGTAAGCGTAGTTAGGCTGATGGGTTATGATGATTGTTCTTATGATGATTATTAGGAATGGAAAAGAGATGAAGCAGTGCGGCTCCCCAGCCACTTCCTGGGTCGGTCTCTCTGACGTGACAGGATTTTGTTCGTGCGATTGGATTCGAGCGTACAACTTAAAGGCTGTGGGGAAGTCCAACCACTGAAAACTAGTTTGGTGTTCACTCTAAGACGTCACCGTTGATGTCACTTAGCGAGAAAGTAGAATGTTTTTTAATATTTGTGCATTTTTTGCCAGAACACGTCTTGGTGGCCAAAGTAGAGCTTAGTGAGTCAGCAAAGGCCCTCCTTGAAAGTTTAACAAGTGTGTTTGTCTGCACGGTCCCTTTAATTATAAGCAAAGTGGTTTAACTGGGATTGAATTCAGAGAAAAGGAAAGCTTCTACAGCACCCCCTTCTTTAGAACACACCAGATGGAATGCCTTGATCGCGGCTGACGGTGTGAAGGCAGACGCTTTCTTGTTTCGTGCTGAGATCACTGAACAATAAGCAGTGGTTTAAGTGACAAACGCATTGGAACAAGAGATGGAATGCAAGCCTTGACCAGAGGATCCAACAGGCCGAATAGGTACATTTTGTTAGATTTGCGCTGTAGATGTCGAGTCGCATTAACGCGCCCTTTATTATTATTTGCCTAGCGCCCAGTGTCTTAATAGTTTGTAGCCCTTGCAGTCACGAATTATTATATTCACGGCAGAAAAATTCTATACTTGGAGGTTTAGCAGTGTCAAGTGTCTAGAGGTAAAAAAAAAAGTTGTCTCTCTAGAATACTTATTACGGAAATGGCGTCGCGTCCTCATACTGAGACACCATTACTCAATCCTGCTTTTGCCTATAAAAAATAATCGTGGGGCAGTTTACAAACAAGGAGGTCAAATAATAATTTCTGCACATGAGAGAGGTGTTTTTAGCCTTTATTAATGATTTATGCCGCTTTAAAAGAACTTAAGACGGCAACACACTGGAGCCCCCACAAAACGTGGTGGCGTTCATTTTGAAACGATCTTAATGAGTGCGGTTCCGCCATTCCACATCACATGGTGCTACCTTTCACTTACGTGGGTTTCGAACATCAGCGGCCCCGCTCTGCAGCATGAACTCTTCGTTTTCACGAGGAAAATGACGAAGTAAGTTTAGTCTCCGTATGGAGACAGTGACTAAAAGGGGTAGAGTGCAGTTGCTGATGGCCACTTGAAATAAGTGCCGTGATGTCAATATAACTGGAATTTTTTGCAGCGCCGTTCTTTGTGCCTCCTGAATGGGAATATAGGGCAGGCACTCTTTGAAGCGACAAAGTATCCTGCCTAAACACACTTTTTGATGAGGTGGGTATGTGTTCGTTCCAGCGTACATGTTTGTGCACGAGTGGGCCCACTTGAGGTATGGCGTGTTCGACGAGTTCGGAAGCCTTGGTGATGCAGCCTATCCGCCTCTTTACTGTCAGAATGGCTCGGTGAGTACATTTGTGATTTGTACTGGTCACAGGGAGTGAACAAAACCCTTTTATGTCCTTGGCTACTTCCCTTGCACGGCTCGTGTGCAAAAAAAAAAACAATGAATCTTGCTCGACCTCTTAAGGGGAGACGCGTGTCTTGGAATCCCGAAATATGACCAAAAAATCGATTTTTCAAAACGGCCATTTTGGGAAAGTAGAGCTATTTTTCTTTCTGTCGTCCAAATATCCAGACCCAAGAGTACGTATTTCAGCCATAATATCAATTTATAGCACTGACAACCGCTAAAATCGGCCAGTATTCAAGTGAAATTAGCATTTTTTCGACGGCCTGCCGCTCGGGCTCTACATGTGCTATGGCGTCCATCTTAATCTCATTAGAAAGAGAGTCTTTTTTCGTTTTCTAATCTAACCTAATCGATTGGTTGCGAGTACAGTGTAGACAATTTATAACGTAACCGCTTAATGTAGGACCGGATATGACGCGGGTGCTTTTGCCCACCGGTTCACCTCCCACAGAACTGAATGCTTAATAATACCGCTTAGTATGTGATTGTCCAAAGCACAATACCGTTTATAGTGCGGTTTTCTGGTTGGACTGCTGATCAACCGGCGCAGATGGGGCATTGTTTTAGGGTAGTAAAAGAAAAAAGAGGATGAAATCGGCCATCTGACGCAGCGCGCACCCCTTGCTCTCCTCTAACTGTGACACGGAAGAAAACGTCCCCCGCATTTCCTCGAGGGGGAGAATGTGAAAGTGCGAATGCACGGTTGTCGGCCCGCTTGCGGCGCTTGCGCTCGGCACCCGCAGCCCACCGCCTCGCCGCCTTCTCTTCCATCACTTCCATCGGGTTTGTAGTATCACGTGTACACCACGCAGTTATCAAGCCGCTATAACGCCGCTGAGTCGCCAACGCAACGCCGCTGACGACGTAGTTTGAATGCGTTAAATATATAAGGAGCGTTCCTAACTCTGAAATCAGCGTGGCTGGGCTTCCGTGGCTTAGTCGGTAGAGCGTCGCGGTGCGGCCGCAACGTCCTCGGATCGAAACCGGGCGCCGGATGCTGTTATTTTTTTATATAGTGTAGTGGCCTGGCTGGCGCGCCGAGAGAGGGTGTTGCGAGCTGGAGAGTAGGCGAGGGGGGAGAGGAGGCGCTACGCGAGCGCCCTCACTCGTCGGAAATCCGGCGCCGTTGCTAGGCACGCTAGCTAGCTCCGTTGCTAGGCTGCGGACGGACGGTGGACGCGTGATTCAGGGTCGCTTAAGAAGTGCATTCGCACTTAAAAAATAGGCACCCTTTTAGTTCACGCGTACGTGATAACATCAACTGACTTGCTTGACGCACCTCAGATGATAGCGACCCCCGTCCCTGTCTGCGCGCGGCAAGTTATTTCTATTAAGCGTCAGCCGCATGCTTCGTTTTCGCACACGATTCGTGCAGGTTGACGTTGCGCCTGCGTTTTTTGCATGCTCGTGTCGACGATCGCTCACGGTCGCTTTTTTGCGTGGCAGTGGGAAGAGCCTGTCAGCTTATCGGATTTGACTGCGGGAAGTAGAGATGCGTCGCTCAGAAGCGAGCCAGATTTTTGGAGCCACATCTTTCTCAAGAGCGGATGAGCCGTGGCTTAGAAAGTGACTGGCGGTACTTTTTGAGAGAGGCAGGCCCTTCTCGCCTGCTCAGTGACCCATGTGGATCAGAGCAAGCCCCAGCAAAGCCAACCATGAAGAAAGAAGAGCCAACTGATCCGGAGAGTTCCTTGTTGCGAGTTTTGCGCACTCTTCTGAGCCGCTCAGCACATTTTAAACTGCTATTTTATGTGGCGATGTTAACACATTTTGAAAGCCTTACATGGTTTATAAGATGTTCCAATGGCTAAGTTGGAAGTTGCTGAAGTTTACACAACTAGGGGCAGAATGTAGAAAGATGGCAGCTTGTCACAGAATTGCGAGGTAATTTAGTGGCCGATGCCTGAAACTGAAGGAGCGACAAACAACGCCCCCCTACATGCGAATCAGATGATGTATTTTGGACTTGCCAACCGGCCCGCCTAATCAGCCCTTTGCGTGAGGCACCAGTCGAGACACAGGATGTGCCGAACACAAACACGTATTTTTACTCTCGTAGACAATACGGGAAATACACTCGCAGGTCACGGCACACACGCTGTGTGCAACATTCCTCAGCCGACACTTCGTTGGGGTCAGAGCTGACATCAGACAGACAAAGAGGGAGGGCATGACGACTTGCCAACGCACTGCAGTTGACACCCCGTTAGCATCAGAGCTGACACGAGACAGAGTACATTGACGACAGCGAAAGCAACGGTACTTTCCATTGCGAGCCCAAGAAGGAGGCGACAGTAGATGGAGACAGTAAAGTGTACAATAGGCGGGTTTGGAGGCTTCCCCCAACTGCTAACAAAGGCTCGCGAGAAACACATACAGCATGGTGCACTGAAGGAGGCGGATATAGAAGCCCGTGCAGTCCACTTAGAGAAGTACGACAGAGCAGACAATTACCAAGAGTCCGCAGAAGAGTGGAGAAGGGGAGGACAGCTTAGCTGCGTTCCGGCTGATGGTCTCGCCGGGGTGACGCGTGAGGCTGTCGGCCGTCTGTGGTTGGGCGGCGCTCATTAGCGGCGCAATTTAACCAAACTTCGACCGCACTTTTTCACCTCCTTGAAGTGTTCTTTGGGGGCCCAGAGTTCACCGCCGTAGGCACTCGGCCTCCACAGCACACCCCTCAAGGCCGATGCAGCGTCCCGACTGTCCGTCCGGCCACCGCCAGTTCTCACTCCATTCTCCCCGCAAACCCCGAACTTCACCGCGCACAGTCCCTGAAGCCGTGCGTCTTCCGGGAACCCGCTGCGTGCAGGCTTCCGTTGGCCGCGGCACTCTCGCGTACCTCCCTCCGCAAAACACGTGGCCATCCGACCCGGGGGCGGCAATGGAGGCGAAAACACTTTTGCTACGCTGTACGCCTCTAGTCGCCTGCAAAATGTTGAGCGATGAAAAACAGCCAAGCAGGGACACGAATTTCACGTAAGGTAGTACAGCGTATAGAATCTTACGGTTGCTCAGTTTATTCGTGCTTGAATTGAAATTATGTCCGTGACAGCCCGTGTATCAAGAAACTTTCTGTTACGTAACTCAGCAGCAACGCCTTTGCGGCATTCTGATGCGAGCTTTTCGAACAACCTTGACTGGTGCGTTAAAAATTTTATTTTTGTGGGGTACTGACCGAGTAAAGAACCGTACAAGTGGTCCGGATTTCGATTTGTTAGCTACGCATCTGCTTCGCGTCAAGTCTACGAGCAATAAGCTGGTATGCGTATTTGTCAAGCACGGGTAAATGTATACATTGCATGCCCAGTGCTTACGTAAGTTTGGTCGTCCGCTTCACAGCTATCAAGCTCGCCGACAATTGTTTGTTTCTCTGTGTGATGGCAACGGCGAAGGCATAAATGTCCCGGCTCGTAAAGGGCTGCGACAGTGATATTGTTCGTTCGCTACCGGCCGCTGACTGAAAGTGACCAATAGCGAAAAAACAATGGGCGCGTATCACTTGTTCCTTGACACTGACACCCTGCTACTACTGGTCATGTTTATCAAGCATATTGTCTACAACCAGCGTACAGTCCTCCTTGGGAGGCGCAATGTGCATGTGGTATACTTCTGAAGCATGTGGAATGGGCCAACATTACTTTGTCCCTCCTGTCACGCCCGCGAGCCGATAACCAGGCATTGACTGGTACATTCATGCTTGAAGAGGCAAAATTGTCGACTCAAAATCGTCTGCTCATAGAAATCACTGTTAAACACAGTAGCACCACTGTGCTTGTGTTGCGTCATGTCCGGTTGTTTGCTTTTAGCCAATCAGAGCTAACTCAAAACGGTTCGAAATGGACACAAAACAGATCAGGGGTAGAAGTCGATTGTTTCCGAAGCGACAATCTTGTGTTTAACACCTGCCTGGTGACTTTGAAAGTCCTTAGCCTGCTGCCTATTTCACTGTTACTTTATACTATGCCTTCTAGACTGCATACCCATTACACAAAATTACTTGCCACGAGGGAGTTACGTCTTCAAGTCTTGCATTTTCTCTTATAAATCTTTTTTGCAGGTGCGGCTGAACGGATGCTCAAAAAATTTCGAAACGGTGGAAAACGTTACGAAATGCATAGGACCAAACTGCACGGTTGACCCAAGCTGCAAAATAACACCTAGAATATCGGGCTGATTTCCTGTTGAATCATCTATCATGTTCTTGCCCTACATGGGCAGCGACGTAAGTAGCATTTAAATCCATCCATCGAAACAAGACTGTGTGCAGCTCTGCTTCTAAAATACACAACTTTTTTTTGTATGCCCTTCGGCAAATTCGGCAATGCTGACGCGTATATGAGCATCACATGACTACGCAACCAGTGACGATTGAATGCCAGTAGTTGTAATTAATGCCTGCGACGTCAAATTTAATCTTAAAAGTCAACTGACCAGACACATCAGGGATAATCAAAGTGCGATATGTCACGGTAAGCGTGCGCTGCGATGCGTGCAAGCCATATCGCCTTTCTTGTGCAACGTTTCCTGTGCGCTTCTAATAATCGTGCAAACAAGTTGAGTTAGGAATATAGGAATAAAAATAGGTTCTCTGTGTTAAAAATTACCTTACTATCGCAGCATTTAACAGTGAATTTTTTAGGGAAATTATTGATACCAATGCATGTATGGCTTAGGGCATACTGGCTGTGGTGCGAGAAATTTAGGATGCCTTGAATGTCAAACGTAGTAAAAGAATGCCCTTGTATTGAAGTTGGAGTTGTCGAGAATATTATACCAAGCCTTAAAGTAGCTCATTTGCATCCTTGTGGTATGCAAACTTTTCGCAATGAACACCTGCACGTATGAATACTAAGTTGCTGCGCCAGGCAAGATAAAACATAAAAGAAGCCAAAAATTTTCACATTTAAGCAAAAAAATGCTTCACATGTTGGTATGGGGACAACACTGATAAGGGAAGTTGTCCAATGCGATACAGCCAACCAGCTAACCGACTTTGCATTGAAAGCCTATTGAAAGCCATCTCCCTCTTTGTTTGGTCTGCAAACTGGGCTATGTACTCTTCACAGAAGAGCTGAAATTGACGTTTTGTGGAAAGAAAAAGGCTGTAAAAGGCACTCCAATTTCAAGGCATGGCATTCCAGAAGCCTCGTGTTAAAAAGGACACGAAAGGCTACAGCCCTGACGATTTTTGATAAGTGAAACCTATGTAGCAACTTCCGAAACCGTTTTCTTAAAACAGTTTTCTTTGCCACCTGTGTCGCTTGTTCCGGGGATTTCTTCGTGACTGCTGGGTATGTTTTGATTCCGTTTATTGCATTACATTCCTTGCTGAACAGTTCAGGTCGTGACACTACTGGTTTTCAGGATTTGTTTTTGGGATTTTTTTATTCAAATAGTCGTTCACAGTTGACATGCCTGTTGCACATTAACCTCTAAAGTTGAAAAGTAAAAAATAGTGTTGTAAAAAAATTCTAAAACTGTCACGACCTCGTCCATTCATCCGGGAATGCAAAGCACTTCGAACAAGTTTCCTATTATGATTTATAAGCCGCTCAAGCTTGGTTTAAGCGGAACAGAAAGAAAATTTAATAAATAAAAAGTTTTCAAAATGTACTTTGAAATTTCTATGGTGTTATCACAGAAGCATTTCCAGTTGCTGTGCTGATTTTTATCAAAATCTATAAAGAAATAAAAAAGTTGATTTTGAAATCTACGTCCGCCCTTAAGTCTTCTTACGTGATTTGAAGGCGAAAGCTTGGCAATACTTAATAACCGATACATTTTACTTCGATACTTAACATCTTGCATTTAACATCTGATTTTTGGGTGTTTTTAAACTGTTTCTTTAAATTTTATGGAATTTTGTGGTATCACCTGATCCTGATTTCTTGATGTTCCCAATGTGCCTATACATTTTGATTTGCATTCCTTGATTATTCGTCCAGTATAGTTAACTTTCTAATTTTGTGCCTAAAACTCTCGCAAAACTTTGAAATGTTATCATGGAACGCAATTTATTTTTCTTAGCCTGTCCGTGACATGATAATGGTTTAAATAATTTTTATGTATTCCGTTCTGGCATTATAATAACATTCTTAAGAATTTAGAGCCAGGATGTCCCCTTAACAGTTTACTTCGAGGCCTCCTTGTGTACTAACATCAATTACGGATATTGTATAGCAAACAAAAGAAACTCATACTTGCGATAATTCTTAACTGATCCCCGCATGGGGCACCTTGATCGATCTTCGTGATGGTGTTGGCGACACCGCGGACCCCAAGCCCCCATACTCATGCTGTAACCGACCGTGGTAATGAGTTTTAGGGTGAAGGGTAGAAGCTATCAGGGTAAGGTTTGAGAAGAACGTACCCCCGTCCCCTGCTTCTTTTACATGCCGTATGGCAAATCGTAACCCCCCCAAACATGATTGGCGCCTGAAATGGAGCCGCACCGAAGGTTCATTTCCGCCACTCCCAACCCTCAGTCTTCCAAAGCCTGATAACTACCCCCGTTTTTTGGTGTTGGAATTCACTGAACAAGAAAAGCTTCTTGAATCACAGTCCGTGTTCCTGATATCAAGATTTCTGGAGGGCATTATTGGTGACAAATATAAGGCCCAAAAAACAAAGAACTGGAGAAATCCTGGTCTAAGTACACAAACAACAGCACGCCAAGATCCTCCTTGAACAAACTCGCATAGCCAATCTTGAAATCAGGGTGACACCCCACCGGAGCCTGAAGGTGTCATTTCCGAACTAGACCTCATGAATGAGACAAATGCTGACCTGCTGGAGGGCCTGAGAAATCAGGGCGTGACAGCTGTGAGGCGCATAACTATGAGGAGGGATGACAAAGTAGTCTCGACAAAGCACATTATTCTTACTTTGACCGGTCCACACTCCAAGAGTACGTCAATGCAGGTTTTGTACATTATAGTGTCCGGCCCTACATTCCAAACCCGCGCCGCTGCTTTACGTGCCAGTGGTTCGGGGACGGAACCAACTCCTGCGTGGCCGTCTGACTTGCGCAAAGTGCACTCAGAATGATCATGCATCTGACAATTGTCCATCATCTACCCTCACCTGCGCCAACTGCAGGAACCCCATGCCGCCTACTCTCGCAAATGCGAGAAGTTTAAGCAGGAGAAGGCGATCATAAATGGGAAGATCACTGAGAACATCACCTTCCCAGAGGTGCGAAAGAGGTTTGCCTCTTACCCCCTGGTGAGGTACGCCGCCGAATCTCGCCGGGGGGCGGAGAAGCGTCAGGTTTCGGCAGGGACCCAGTACCGCGAGTCGGTCTTGGTCCCACCTCCACCCCCCCCAGGGTTGCCCCAGGCAGCCCAGCCCGCCTCTGCACCGCTCGATCAGCCAGCTGTGGTGGCAACCACGTGCGTTGGGGATGCCGCGGCATCCACTGCTTCCTCTCCACCGGCCCAAGCACATGCGAGGGCACGCAGGAGATGGAGACAGAGGCATCTGGGGCAGTACCCACCCCCGCCGCACCGCCTGTGCCACCCAGGGCGCTCCTGACGCCCTCGGCGGTCGCGGTTCGAACGAAGGGCACCGGAAAGGGTGCCAAGTCTGGGGGGTCCGGTCCGCCGGGTACCCCTTCCAAATCTGATCATGAGATAGATGTAGGACCTTTCCTGTCTGCTTTGCAGCGGAAGGAGCGGGTCCCTCCATCTCAACCTCCCGAGAAGGTTAAAAAACCCTCCCTAGAGTGCAAGCCCCGAAAAACCTTACGTAAACAGTCACACTCCAGTAGCTGTAACACATCATAATGGGAAGAGAAAATATTGTTCAATGGAACTGCAGATGCCTTCTTGACGATGTATACAGGCTCCCCCATGCTCACCAGCCAAGTTTAATGTGTGTACAAGAAACACATTTTAATTCAAATCATACAAATTTCTTGTATAGTTACATGGTGTTCAGAAGGGACAGGGGTGGCTGTACACACTCTTCTGGTGGTGGGGCCATAATCACCCGGAAATCCTTAGCATGCCCCCCTGTAACCCTGAACACTGTCCTTGAGGCTGTAGCAATTTGAACAATAATATCTAGCAGGTTGATAACGGTATGCTCCATATACATTCCTCCAGATTTACACTTTCGAGCTCTGACTTCGAGGCGCTGGTTGACCAGCTGCCCGAACCATACATCCTGGCAGGCGACCTTAATGCACACAATTCTCTTTGGGGCTCTTCTCGCACGGATGCCCGAGGTCGCCTGATAGAGAAGTTTCTAACATTCTCTGGAGCATGCCTTTTTAACAAGAAACAGCCTACATACCATAACATAGGACACAATACATACTCAAATCTTGACTTGGCTATTGGTTCGGCAATTCTCTTTCCATGTATTGAGTGGGTTGTGGGCACTGACCCATATGGCAGTGACCACTTCCCCACTTCACTAACATATATAGGTAAAAATCCAAGCAGTTCATATTCACATAATAGGTTCAATGAAGCACGAGCTAACTGGAACACATTTTCAGAAACATCGAAACTACACTACACGACCTTAAGACACCTACACGTAGATGAAGCCGCTCAACTCCTCTCGGCGCACATCCTCGATGCTGCCAAAAAGTCCATTCCCCACGCCTCTGGTGCCCCGCACAACCAGCGGAGGGCATGGTGGAATGAGGACTGTAGGCGGGCGCCAGAGGCTCAGAATAAGGCGTGGGGTATTCTTCGTTGGCACCCCACGTCGCGTGACCTTATTTTGTTCAAACCGGCCAAGGCGTTCGGAAAACGTGTGCGCCGTGAGGTAAAAAGAGATAGTTGACGCTCATTCATGACATCCATAAACTCATACGCAGACACACACAAGGTATAGACACGTATACGTAAGCTCAAAGGACAACACACACACAGCCTGCCCCTGGTTAGCACAACAGGAGACACACTTTAAGACCTGGCTAACACACTTGCACAACACTTCAAACACATGTCAAGTTCAGAACACTACACAAACACTTTCATGAAACACAAAACATCTGCAGAAAAAAGCCCTTACAAGACCAAGACAAATCAGAAACGTCTTACAATTCTGAATTCACTCTCCATGAGTTGCGGGCTGCCCTGAGCATGTGCAAACCTTCAGCCCCAGGCGCAGATAAGATTCATACACCATGATACAGCACCTACACCCATACACTCTCGAAACGCTGTTACACCTATACAATAAAATATGGCTTTCGGGGCACACTCCACGCTCTTAGAAGAAGGCCATAGTGGTGGCTTTCCTAAAAGAAGGGAAGGACTCTTCTTCTCCCGCCAGTTATCGTCCCATTGCCCTAACAAGCTGCCTGTGTAAGCTCTTCGAGAAGATGATAAACAGGAGACTCGTGTGCTCCTTAGAATACAATTGTCTTCCCGAGAGCTGCCAGGCAGGCTTCAGGGCGGGGCGATCTACCAGCGATCAAGTCGTTGCGTTAGTCATATATCAAAGATGCTTTCCTCCACAAGCAGTACTGTGTGACAGTATTCTTTGATCTTAAAAAGGCGTACGATACTGCTTGGCGGTACGACATCCTCAGCGATTTGAAGTCCTTTGACATGTCGGGTAACATGATGAACACGCTTGCCAATTACCTGTCTGAAAGAACGTTTCGCGTGCCAGGTGGAACTGCACTCTCTAGGGTTCATGTGCAGGAAAACGGCGTGCCGCAAGGTGGAGTTTTGAGTTGCACTTTGTTCGTTGTAAAAATGAATTCTCTCCGGAAGGCGCTGCCGCCATCGATTTGCTGTTCAATCTATGTAGACGACGTTCAAATCTCCTTCAAGTCGTGTAATTTGTCCATTTGCTAGCGCCAAGTCCAGCTTGGTGTGAACAAGCTAGCAGGCTGGGCAGATAGCAATCATTTTAAGTTTAATCCAGGAAAATGCACTTGTGTTTTGTTTTCTAAGAGGCGTAGCATTCGGACGGATCCAAACATTAAAATGACTCCACTGTCTCTGTTCCTTTAAAAAAGGAACACAAGTTTTAGGTATTATCTTTGACGAAAAGCTCACATTCATCTCACACATAACACAACTAAAACATAAAGGCTTAAATACACTGACTATCCTGAAGGTTCTCTCGCACATTTCTTTTGGTGCTGACAAAGAACTTCTTTTAAGTGTTTTTACTAGCCTAATAGGTTCACGATTGGACTATGGTAGCATTGTCTATAAGTGAGCCACTAAAACATCCCTCAGAATGCTGGACCCTGTGCTTCATCTAGGGCTCCACTTGGCGTGTGGTGCCTTCCGGACCAGTCCAGTTGAAAGCCTGTATGTAGAGTGCAACAAATGGAACCTACGTCAGCGAGCATACACAGGTCTCTTTTATGCCTTAAAAATTTCATCCATGGCTCACCATCCTTTTAAATCCGTTTTTTTCTGATACCTCCATGACTGAACTCCTGCTAAATCCACCATCTTTCTCTGCGCCCTTCTCTTACAGAGTTAAAGAGGAAGCGTCGGAGCTTGCTGTCTCCTGTTTAGATATAATCCAAAGTTATCTAACAGATTTTATAGCACCAGTGCATCTCCACCGCGTATTATGCCACACATCTTTCATACATATAGATAAAAACCGAGCTCCCACATGTGCAATTCTGCAGCGCTTCTTATATTTGCAGCAGAAGTATCAGTGTTCTGAATTTTATACGGATGCATCTAAAACTTCCACCTCGGTATCCTGCGCGGCGCATGGGCCCGGCCCTAGTGTCACTAGAACTCTGAACTAGTAATACAAGTATTTTTACGGCAGAGGCCTATGGTGTACTACTTGTTGTTAATCATATACTTCAAATCCACATCGCACAATCCATTATCTATACAGATTCCCTCAGTGTTGTGTGGGCATTGTCGTTGACAGTCTTCAAAAAATCACGTTGTAAATCTTATCATCAAAGGTATTATGTCTGTGTATGTCCACAAATTTGAAGTGGTCCTTGGCTGGGTCCCTGGCCACTGTGGTATAGCCGGGAACGAAGCAGCGGATCGAATGGCCGCTGCTGCTACACTCTCGAATACAGTAGACATAACCACATTACCCTACACCGACGTGAAACCACACATCAGACAACAACTTCGCAAAACATGGCAAACACACTGTAGCAAACAAACCGACAACAAGTTACACGTAATAAAACCACACTTGGGACCATACACCACCGACACACGCAATAGATACACTGAAGTCGCCTTGGCTAGATTACGGATAGGGCACACTCATGCAACGCACTCGCACCTTCTCACTGGATCTCCAAGACCTCTGTGCAGCAGGTGCGGAGAGGCCCTATCCGTGATCCACATCCTCATACAATGTAAGGCACTTGACACAACACGACACAAATACTTCCCACAACTACACACACGACATACTCCACCACACTCGTCATACTTCTTAGGAGACGAAGCCATGTTTTCAATCAAACGCGTTTTTGAGTTTCTTACCGACGTAAAATTTTAACACCTCGTTTCTTATCATGCATCTTGAAACCTGGCCCTTTACACCAGTCATTTTCATTACGTTGTGTTTTACTTTGTTTATTTTTACTGAAATGTTCTACTTTTACTTCCATGTCACTTTCATGTAATCACTATTGTTTGGCGCTCTTTGCCCTTAGTTGGCCTTGCGCCATTAAACTCCAATAGTCATCAATTCTTAACTGATATATTGCACTTACGCATTTTTCCTTGGTTTCTTTTCTTTGTATTTTGGCATGAATTTCGGCATTCCTTCGACCGACTTCTTTCTTGTATACCGTGTTTGTGTTAGTTTCTTCTTTCATTTTGTAGTGTAGTGAACTCGTTAGCAAGAAGGCTGAAACACCACAGCCTCCCTATAATCGGGGTTCTGCACGGCTGGTGTGCACCTTTTTCTCATGTGCCATCACGTGTCATGCGGCATGCATTAATCTAAAACTTTTACTTTTCCAATTTACAGTTTGGGGAATTTTCAAAAACCGAGCCCGTTCGCCCCTCAAAGCTCTCTTTTGCGGGCAAGTCACCCAATTGGGTATGGGCTACGAAGATAGGAATAGCAACAACCACAGATTTTCAAATTTGTTTCCTTTATTTCACTTTGCTCTTCAAAGCTCTTGTTCGACGAATCTCCCTACAGCCGTTTTTTTATGGACTTCATGCCTTCACTATCCTTCTGGCGTCACGCTGCTGCTTTCTATCTCAACATTTTTCTTCACCAGCTCTGCAAGCTCAACTTCCTGCCAGATGAAAAGACGGTGAACTAAACCCGTTAATATGCGCAAAGATTGCCTCCGATAAGACAGACGACATTGATTACATAATGGAGTTTTAGCTAACCGTTTTCGACGGTCCGGTCCAGTACCGGCAGATGATCAGTACGCATTTATCACTCCGACATGGACACGAGGCGGGAGTGTTAGTGCAGCCGTGCGGCCTTGGTTGCGCACGGGCACAAAAGCATTAGTCTTCTCCCGCTGACGGAAATCCTCCTTGTAGGGTGTTTACAATAGCGGCAGGAAAGGTGCTGTTCTGAATGAACAGAACGTTTCGCCCTCTCGACGCCTGGTCTATGTCCCTCCCTTTTATCTCCCGCTACAATATCTGTTCTCTCTGTACCTTTAGTTTCTGCTGGCTGCAGCTCGGGTGCCTCTAGCTTCCGTTTTGTTATTACACTTTATGAATAAACCATGGCAATCGAGCGTTCCTTCATTTCTGACTGTGAATACCTTCGCCATTATGCCTTCCCCGTATTCCTCGCTTCTGATGTCTATGCCCCGTGATCTAGTTTCCCTGTTGTTGCCTTTCCGTGTTGGCTGTACAACTTGCACATCGATTATGTTGGAAGTGTGAACCGCATGGAGCATTTTATGCTCAAGAAAATGCACCGCCGCGAATACCACCCGCATCTGCGCCCCGCGCGGCAAGCGGCGGCAGCATGGCGGCATCACAGGCCTGAGAAGCGGTGTGGGTAGATGTCACTTATGGAACAAGTGAAAATGCTTGTACAGTAAAGGAGCTGATAATGTGGGTGAAAATGACACTAAAGCATCGTCCGCGCGGCTAGGAAAAGCGCCAATCAAATATCCGCAACCGCGGTAAGCCTAAACATCTCCGGCGGGCCCAGCGGGCTTTCCGGAGCCTTTTCAATCTGCCGCCATGAAGAGCACGCCTCGCCATTGGTGCAAGTCGGCAGGCTCCTCCCACACTCACTGCCGCACGCATCGGGCGTCATTTTCTGTACAATCTGTCGCGGGGGTGAAATCGGCAACGTGGGTGTGAAAATAACGCGCCCGCAACGTCGACGCGCACGGATTGCATGCGGTTCATGTGCGCACGTCACGTCGATGATGAGCACGCGTTCTTTTGACTCTCGCGTTGAGGAATCGGGCCGCCACTCCGGCGCCAGCCTCTCCCTTGTTTGCCGCGAATGGCAGTGGGAGGAGCCTCACGACTTGCGCCAATGGGGAGACGTCTGGCTCATGGCCATTTCGAAGATATCGCAGCAGCTGGCTGGGCCACCTCTGCGGCGGATATTTGATAGCGCAGTTTTCTCCCACACTGTGAGCTCCTTTCCCGCATGGGCAATTTAGTTTACACCTTGAGCTATGTTTCAGCAAAAGGTTACAAGGGGTTTCTGAAGCTTCTTGCACCTCTTCACAGCCAGAGACGACGCCATGTTGCAGCCGCCTGTCACATGTGCGGCGCTATTCCATTTGTTCTCGTTTTCTGATGATACGAATTTTCAGGTGATAGGAATATTTTTGTCGCCCCTTTAGATTCGTATGACAGAGATCCCACTGTTCCTACTATGACGTTGCTCATTAAAATAATGCCAGTTTCATGGTGATGTGGTGTTCTTCCCAATATAATGATTAATCTCCAACAAAAAATGCTCATAGCACCACTTTGGTTGTCCGTATCGAACATACCCGACAGCCACGTGGCGCGTAGTAGCGGCAATGCGGCAAGCATGCTCGAAAAGTCAATCCCGCTTCGCTTCAATGGGGATTGAAAGTGCCCTTCATATGCTTATTAGTGTTTTCCCGAGGGTGCCCTACGAAGGGCTGAAACAGTGTAACCAGACATCGCAACATTCTCGTGTAAAGGCTGCTGGAAACGGGCCGAGAATCTCATTTCATAAAGTGTTTCACACCTTGTAAGGGCTTAGACGACCTTAGGTACAGGATTGCGTAGTGTCCTCATTCGGTTTGTCGCGTGGGATGATGGGGTATCGACTAGTTTCGAGAGATGGATGCGAGGGATCCTGGGGGGGTTACCCCTTTACCTGGCAAAATAGTTTCAAACGGCGGAAGTTTATTTTTGCCGGTTTATTTCTTCTTTAGAACAACCACAGAAGCACCAAAACAGGCTTCATGATGTTTCATAAAATGAAAAATATATAGGGGGTCGACAGTTTTGATGATCTGCGAGTTAACGTATAAAAGGCGGGGCTCGAAAAACGTTTTTTATTTAGTTTACTGTGGTGATTCTTTTCATTTCTGAAAAAATGTTAGCGGGTGTGAAAAGTCAGACAGCAGTTTTTTCTGTTCTTCAGGCAAAGGAAAAGCCACATTTAGTGCACTTGTATCTAGAGACGCCCTTTTGGCACAAGGCCTAGCGACCTCATGTCTGGTTTCTTCCGTGCGGCTTAGAACCACAGGCATGTTCTAGAGCTGCAACTGGCCAGTGGCTGACGTCGTAACGGGCATCATCAGAAGGCATTGAGTGTTTCCTCTTGGGGACACAAAGCTGCAGCGCTTCCATGGTGGGGTCTTCCAGCTGTGCACGGTACGAGAACTTAGTTTTCTGTTTTCAGCCATTTACCAATAGATACAAAAATCCTTGAGGGGTAGGATTTTTGAGGGAGCTACTAGCTGACAATGACCGACTAGCTGACAGGAGGAGCTACTAGCCGACAATGATCCGCTACAGCGCTCCAGACTGGTTCTCGTTGAGCAACCAGGGCTACTGGTCACGGTATCGTCCTGGCTTGGTGGTGCTTCTGAGATATCAGGGTGAAGTTTCATCACTTGTCAAGTTCGAAGTGCCGTAAATGCAGCGGAACAAGAGCAACACCCCTCTCCATTGCCCGCTCTTCATAGATGATGTATATCCCTTCCTGAAAAGAAAACGCTGAGTTACACGAAAATCAAATCTACTTGCATCATCATTCCACTTTCAAGCGTACCATATTTGATGCACAAAGGTGAAAAACTGTTGAGTATTTATGGCTCTGACAGCGCGTGCAATAGCTTATCTGGCTTTATTTGCGATAAAAATATTACAGCCGCCAATAATTGCAAAGCTAGGAGCACGCAATCCCAGGCATGCAGCAGCTACACTCTTCATACGGCACACGCGGCATTCCTCAACCCTTGCCTGGCATCGGGCAATTGGAGCGCGGCGAGCCAGTGTCGACTCGGGGGCAGTGTGGCGGCCGGCACTCCACCGTGCTGAATTCATAGGTCTGGATGGTTTCAGCCGATTTTAGAATAACTGCACGTTTTCGTCCTCTCTTAATTTCTGTCTTCAAAACACATTGGCCAGATAAACTGGTTCCTACGAATACGAAGAGTTTTTTTTTTACTGAAGCTTATTTACGAGAGTACATTTTCCCGTATTATGAAAGATTGAGCCAAACCATGGAATCGTGTCGCTGCGCTCTATCCTGTATATCCTTTTCCGGGCAAAAGGTTTTCACATACTCAAGGGCATCGGAAACACTGTTGCCACGGCATCTTTTGCTAGCTGGGGCACGTCACGCGGAATTACGACTAGGTTACCTAACAAAGAAGCGTTTTGGTGTACAGCCCCTCCAAACACTGCCATGGATATACAAATGCGGGAAAATATTTGTGTGGTGTGTGGGCGCTCCGCAAATTTTGTGGCCCTTTGGAGCCAGGCTGAGTTCTGTTTGCGAGTCAAATATATGCTTAGGTCGAACGGGATCTCACCAATTTGCATCGTTGATTAATTAGGCCCCATCGCACGTCGAACGCTGCGTTCTCAGTTGGGAATATCTTCTGTCTATTTGCGAGTCAAATATATGCTTAGGTCGAACGGGATCTCACCAACGCTGCGTCCTCAGTTGGGAATATCTGTTAAATGCAAATGCCAAATAAAAATATTACGTGTGTACGCATGCATACGATGTTTTTGGCACTCCAGTCAACAGGCGGAAACTGGTACCATCAAATCTTTTCCAATTTGTCCCTGTAATTTTTGTGAGTTCCACGATTTGATAAATTCCCTAACTTGAGGGGCCCGCGTAACGAGTCAAGCTGCATTCTTCATTGCACAACGCTTTTTTTGATCGCCGGCATACTCGGATGAATCGCGAGATGCACGCTGGGAAAGCAAGAAGGGAGAATGTGTTATGAACTTACTTATTCTGGCAAATTTGCAAGGTTAGAAGTTTTTCTAATTAAGCACGACGACCCATTCGAGGCGGCACTCAAGGAACGCAGGCAATGGGCAATGAATAGACTCCGCACATGCAGAAACATTTGTCGTGTGCACTTCACATGTTTCTTGCATGAGCTCTTTGCACTTACGCTGATTGTTGTGCAGCCAACAATGGCGTAGTCGCACCCAGACGAGTAGCTTCTGTACATAGTCAAGTAAAGCCAGTGACGACAGCCTGCCCACAATTAAGAAAATAGCAATAAATTGTAGACGAAAAGTCGGGCGTCCTGCTCGCACGGCGAAACGTAGCCTCCCAGGCAACCCCCGTCAGGACAAAGCGCGTGTGGGGTGGCCCGCCACCATAGCGGGGTGGGAACGGAATTTACGCACAAACCTGACAGCTCTCCGACGCTTTGAAAGTTCTCCTTACTGTTGAACTTGTCGTTGCTGATACACACTGAATAAATGACTTACCAACTTTCGATGCCGCCTGGAGTTTGATGTACACGCACGGCAGGGAGAGAGAGAGAGAGAGAAACAACTTTATTTATGCCTGCAGCAAAAAAGCGGCCTAAACGTCATGACGGCCTGTCCCCTGTCGCGACCTATTCGCACCGCCTCCGGTGGAGGGAGCACTTTCGGACCGCTGACAGTCGAGGGCAGCCATGGACGGCCAAGAGTTGGGTGGCGTGGTCACCGCTTCTGGCCGCAGCCTCGAGCTGCGGCGGAATCATCGTGGCTTTGCTGGCTTCTCGTGGGTGGAGTTCGCAGTTCCACAGGATGTGAGCCACCGTGGCCCCCTCCTTCGCACATAGTCTGCACACATCACTGGAGTACACTTCGGAACACGTATGCTTGGCAAGCACCGGGGTTAGCAGCGAGTGTCTGTAGCTGTCTGTATATCACTGATTCTTCCCTTGTCAGCCTCGGATGAGGCGGCAGGTAGGTTCGACGACACAGGCGGTACCACTCGAGGACGTCCCGGTACGTGGTGAGGTGTTCCGGATCCGCTAGTAGGGGCGGCACAGAAGGGGAGGCCAGACCATCGGGCGCGTCGCGACAGGTTTGCGCATGCGCGGCGCGGTCGGCCTCCTCGTTCCTGTTGTCGTGCCCCTCGCGGAGGCCCAGGGGGCCCGCGTGCGCCAGGAACCAGCGTAGAGTTACCGGCGTCGTTCGGGGAGGTAGGGCACCGCACACCCTCACAGCACTGGGGGACACTCTGTTCATGGCGTAGCTAAGGATCGCCAGACGCGAGTCGCTGAGCACGGTGGTACATCTTCGGTTCGTGAGTGCCAGGGCAATGGCCATCTCTTCGGCTTAGTAAGCGTCGCAAGCCGTGAAACTACCCGCGGTGTACAGATCGCCAGAAACAGCTGCTATGACTACTGCAGCGTAAGCGTTCGGTCGGGTAGGGTACTGAGCGATGTCGACGTAGAAGGCGCCGTTGTCTCTGGCGAGTCGACACCTCCTGGATGTGGTCCGGATGCATGTGTCGAGGAACCCGGGGCACGTGGAGGTTGCATAGTATACTCTGCGGCAGAGACGGCGAGACTTCGCCGCACCGCTCCTCTCGTCTTCTGAGGCCGAGACGCTGCAGGATGTAGCGCCCGGTGCGAGTTTGCGACAATTGCGTGAGTTGAGCCGTACGCTTGGCTCAAGAGCTTGTCGGTGCTGGTGTGGAGATAGAGGCCGAGGGCCGCCTTGTAGGCCTTGCGAATGATGGCGTTCAGCTTCTGGCGCTAAGCGACTTTCCAATTGTGGAAAACGGCTACATAGGCGATGCGGCTGATGGCGAACGACTGCACCAGCTGGAGGAGACTAGCCTCCTTCATGCCCGCGTGGCATGTGGATACCCTCCGGATGACCCGGGTGGCTGCCGTAACGTTGGTCTCCAGCTTGTTGATGGTGAAACCGTTGCTCTGTGCACGTCGAGATGAAGGTCCAGGACACGTAGGGTCTTCACGTGCGAAATTGTAGTTCCGTCTCCCGTGTGGAGCTGCTGAGGCACCGGTGCGGCGTTCGGGGGGCGGTAGTATTAGAAGCTCGGACTTGGTTGGGGAGCAGACCAGACCCGTGTGCTGAAGTCGGTCTTCGATGACATCGATCGCTTGCTGTAGGGTAGCTTCGATGTGGCCGTGCACGGCAGGGAGCAACAGCATGGGACTGCGGCATCGCCTGCTCGCCTCGCAGTCCCCAAGAATTGCCTGCCAGCTGGGGCCTTGATCGGTCGAAAATGGCCAACCCGGCAAAATTCTGGTCTATACAACTTGTTGCGTCCTAAAAAACGTGCCTCTATTAGACTGTCCTATCCACGTGGTCGTCGCTGACGTGTAGCATTTGTTGCGTGGCCGTGACGTGGTTGTGGCCGTAGTCTCGTGTTCGGGCCGGCGTCGCTGTGCGTGGTCGTGTGGACAAGGTTACCTCCCCGCGTCCCTAAGTGGTTCCTCGGTGGCTACCCTTGTGGTAGCCGCTGCCACCCGAGGTACCCAAGAGGATCCATAAGATAGCCTTGCGGGGCCGTCGAAGTGAAAGTCGATGGGGCGTGAGCGCTAGGCGCAGGTGCCCGTTCATCGCCGCTCGGGCAACCAATGTGCAGGTCGGTGGTGCAACTAAGACGCCGAAGCCGATGCGAGGTCGGCCTGCTCCTGCACAGGCTTGGTTGGCACAGTCGGAGGACTGGCCACGTCCCCCTTCTCGTTCCTTAAAGCTCGCGTGCTCCTTCCGCCTCCTGGTTGTCTCTCCTCCCTTCTCCTTGGACTCCTCCATTATATATCTTCTGAGCACCGTTGCAGTGCCTCGGGTGGGCCGTCTCCCTTTTCATTTTCATATTTGGTCACAATGCTCTGGGTCCCGTTGCGCGTTCTCGGATTGGCTCCCCATTTCACTGCCATATATGGTAATGGTGCAGTGGGGCTCCGTCATGGCGCTAGTGAATATGTCCGTTTTTGGCGCGCGCTTCAAATTTATGGTCTTTTATTCTTTCTTCGGAGGGTTTTGGGGCATCCCTTCTTTTTAGTGAACCAATGAAAACTAAGGCAAACTGCACCTGTTATTCTTTGTGTCATGTTTGCAGGCTCTGTTCTTGGTTTATCGAGCTTACAAACTGATGTTCGCAGTGATTGCATAAATACGGAGCATATATTTGTGCAGTTACCTAGGGAGTAGTGTCTTAAAAGACTCGCTATTTTGGAGATGTGTAAATTGACGGATTCTGTCGTACAGGCCTAGCCCCAGATCTTAATGTCGAAAAAAACAGTGGCGTGCATAATGCAAAGAATGCATGATTTACAAAGCCCGAGTAAAGGTATTGCTACATAGTAAGCCTAATGATATCCTAAAAGTTTTCTGATTACCTTTAGAGGCAAAATACATTTGCATCATTTCAATTAGCTCCGTATTGTAAGACTACTACTTATCGCAAGATCAAATTTCTCATGCGTTTTCAAGCGAAGCTTTATATATATATCGGTAAAATTGAAATCTTGCGGTCACTTGTACTCAAACTCCTTTGGCAAACCCCATGCACGTAAGCCGAAAAGACAAGGTGAAATGACAGGACAAAGAAATAAGAAAAGACAGCGAGAAATGAAAAAAAAAGAAATGGGCACAATGTTAGACTAAAGGGATTGGCGTGAATCACAGCTCAAGCGACAAGGACAGGTGGTGCAGGCACTGCCAGTATGGCAATGACACTCTGCCTTCACTTTCGTAATGGGTGGGCAACGCGTCATGCGCAAAAGAGCGGGCTGCACATTGCAGCTTCCCTGGTTAATCAATTGTAAGGAGTGTATGGTCACATGTTTTGTGACGGGAAAGTGGGATCACTTTATATAGGTGGCTACTGAAACCCTTCCAGCCTGCATATCACCCTAAATTTGTGGGCATATGACACTTTCTCGGTATTCTTTAACCACGGCTTCAACCTAAAAGCAGCGGTTTTCTTGTTTCTTATTCTGCTTTGGCTAGAAAAAATTGAAACCATACCTTTAGGTATTTTATGTTTTATGATATGTTTTATGATCATAGGTCCTACAGTGAATGTACCCGAGGTTTCTTATGTGATGAAAAAAGTTCGCATGCATGAATAACAGTACAGATGTTGCCGTTGGGCTACATAGGGCTGTGAATTTGTTTAAATTTAAAGAGCTTTGTTTTGTTAATATTAACGCAGCCTTGTGATGTGCGGGAGATTGATTTGGCGTCAGAAGTACACGTAGAGATAAAAAGAGAATGCACATTAATGTGCAGGTGTAGTTCGTCGCCACCGAAATTGCTTTTGCTGTGTGCTTTTTCTAGCTCACAGATACATTGTAGTTTCCTTCTTGTCGTTAACCTAATCCCACTAGGTGAAGTACTTCTGTGATGACCAAGGGGGAATCCGTCAACATAACTATAAAGCTCCCAGTATGCAGAATGCACTCTGCGAACAAAGATCAACTTGGGACGTTATCAGTAAACATGCAGACTTCCAACAGTGAGTGGTCTTTTATGCGACTTGCCTTGTCATTACAATAGTTTCTTTTTATGTAGGAGCACTTTAAATGGTTACCGTATTTTGCGGTGTATAAGTCGCGTTTTTTTCCTGACATTTTCGTTGGTGTGTCTCATCCACAGGTGTCTTATAAATTCGGTTCGCGGCAGGCCGCGCATGGCCAGCGCTTGTCGAGACACAGCTCTATGGTCTAAATGAATCCGAAGCCCAGCGCTACGGCGTTTCTCATACCCCATAAGTCGCTTCGAGACGTTAAACCGAAGAATTTGCAGCTTTTTATAGTCAAAAGCAATGATAATGGCCTGCGACAACTGCGCGCCACTTTATGCCATCTGCAGTAGCTACAGTTCAGAATAAATTCAAAGTAACATCAAACTGGGTTGCAAAAACGAAATGCAGCTTGTAAATTATTACAGAGAGTTACTCTGAAAGAGATGTGCTGCTCACTCTTAAAATAAGAGCTTCTGATCAGTTTCGATTTTCGCGCCGCTTCCGTTCGTGTCTCTCCCGTGCGCCATGACACCTTTATTGCGCTGATTTACGACAGCACGCAAGAGACGTGACCAAAGGGGTCTCCGACTCTTGGGACTCATTTCTACAAAAACAGTTGCAGCCGGGTTGATAAAGGCCGGAGTAATCCGTCCCGCAAATGGTGACAATGTTGGCGAAGAAGATATCGGAGAGTTGGAGGAAGACAGTGATGCGCCGGCAGAACTCCCACTTGAAGTTGCTAAATTATTCTTTAGCGAGTCAGAGGAAGAAGACTTCGATGGTTTTGACTAAACGCCGTCTTTAAGTACATGCCATATGTGTGTATCAATAAACCATTTTTGAGAAGTTAGTTCTGTCTAGACTTTGGACGGTATATGCACGTGTCTAGCCGCCTTACCGGGAATGCGTTCATAGGCCGCGGCCACCGCAACCATGTACTTTTGCCACAGTCTCTAAAGATCTGATTCACTATGAGTTCACCTACTTGACAAGTGTGTCTTATAACTGGTGCGTCTTATACACCGGTGCAACTTATATTGGAAAAACTGTCATTTTGATGGGGGTGCGAATTATAGACCGGAAATTACGGTTCTGGTTTTTACAGTTTATAACGTTTTTTGTAGGCGTAAGGATAACACGGGGATGACCCTAACAAAACACGGGCAATTTCATGTCCCTGCTTTAGAGTGTAGTATCTCAATTCTGTGCCCACAATGACACTAAAAGCGAATCGGAACGACAATCACTAAATCTCTGAACGTAAAGAACCCAGAATAGTGCGTAAAAACATCGAAACGAGTGACTGGATTTTGTCAACATTGCACGAAGGTCTCAAGGGTTTCCCCCTCAAACAATTCGCGCAGCAGGCAGCAATACTCTCACTGTAGTGCGTATTTTCCTTTTTGCCTCTATTGAGATGCAGAAAAGAGGAAGCGCTGATAACAAGCTTAGATGGAGATGTAGCACGTTCTTCTGCGCTCGGCTAAGCGTAGAAGGGGGTTGATAGTTCGACTACATTGCGAAGGGAGGGTGGACGGCACCTAGAGTTTACAATCCTGGTTACCTTTTGGTGAGTGAACTACTGGTAACTAATTTTGTACACTTTAATCAAAAAAGCATGAAGAAAAAGGTACGTGTACCATAGTGTTTTAGCATTTGGCTAACAACAATTAAAAACTTACATCTCCCTTGATATTATTTAAATCTAGACAAGTAATGTGTCCTTTATGGTTTTTGTAAGCACTCATGGTCATGTCAGGTTTTAATTGTTGTCATGCAGTTTCCCTACCAGACGGGTTTCCATCCAACCCTTTATTTCCTACCGTCTGGCTAGACTTAAAGCGAAAAATGCTCACTAGGCAAAATATATACACGCCATTTTTGGTCGTGCACGATGTTATTTATCAAACACGAGAGATGGCCAGCTAAAAAATTATAAGGGGCTGCTTATGTCAGTGTGCAAATGTGATTTGATCCAAAAGGCGACCAACAGCCACCAGAACCTCGCCGGTGATTCCTTTGAAGTCATTTTGTTTTCAAACCAAAAGAATCTTACTGACTAACATAAGAAAAGTTCTAAAAGTTTCGCGGGCGCAAAAAGCGGGTAAAGCCCATGAAGCACATCAGTTTTTCGGACGGGCGCAAAGGACGAAACCGAAACCAGTCGCTGCACGCCCGCGCATGACCCGATACGCAAGTGATAGATGGCTCACCGCTCCAGCAAAAGAAAGCCATCCATGCAAGAAAAAAAATGTGGTTGATGCCTCTTTCAATTGGTAAAACACGAAACTGAAATGTGCCTTCACAGGAGCATTTAAATGGTTATTGGGCATCCATATGAACTTGCACATCGCTATTTATTACGTAGGTATGGCACCGTTAGAAAATCAACTTTAGACACTCTATTGCATGTGCCGGAACATTGCGCAAGTCCGAATGGAACCACAGCCCCTTGAAAACCGTGCGAACAAAACTGAACCGAAACAAAACGCAGTGTGGGGCCAAGAGTGTCTCAATTCACCTGCATCCTGCGTTCACGAAGGCACTGGCATCGAGGCCCCAACTGTCGGCGTTCAACAGCGTCATGAACTACTTTGCTTCGCCTCTCCTAGACGGCAGCACCATCTGAATAAAGTCGGTAGTGGGGAAAAGGCGCATTCGGATACCTCGGGCTTGAATTCATAGTGCAAATAACATAGCTCTCTGTAGCTCCCGTTGCGGCAACAGAGTTCGTAGCTAGAAACCGGGCGGAGCCGTGTCATTGGAACTTTTTTTGGTGAGGTCATTTCCGCCACGGATACGCCGGGGAGATCTTGGTGTACGTGGGCATAAAGCACTTGTTCCACAGTGCGGCAGCGCATGCCAAGCGAGAGAACTGCGCTTTTACCAGCGATGAGGTACATGTACTATTATGAGCAATATGAAAGGGAACACAGGAACGCGTGGCAAACAGCCTCGAAACAGACTCGGAGCGATACGCGGATGGCGCTGTGAAAATGAAAGGGAGAAGGAGGGCGCTCTTCCACTAACTGTTGGCACTCCCACTACGATGGGATTTCTACAAAGCAGCAGCTTACGTCATTTCGCCGATAATATGGTATCGTCCGACAGCCGATAAGACGCACAGCGGGAATGGCAACAGTTGTTAGAACAGCGTCCCTCTTTCCACTCTGTTTCCGACGGAGGCCGCTGCGTATCACGCATATCTGGGTCTGAGGGTGTTTTCTATGCGTTCCCGTGTTCCCTTTCATATTGCTCATAATAGTACGTCATTTTACCCTTTTGAAGGTGTTTGCCGGGGACCTGTACGTCGTTGACCCTGACAGGGTTAAAAGGAGCCACGAGGACAAAATACAAGTTTGTTTTATTTGAAAGATTTCGTGTTTTATAGGGCTGCTAGCGCTTGTCCGGCAGCAAATGATGCCGTATTCACTGAGAAATAAAGGCCAACTGCACTCAAAATTTCGATCTTTTGAAAGCCCTATTTTCGTATAGTCTGCTTAAAAAGAAAGCAACATGCAAAATGCAACAGCTGAAATAAGCCTGTGGACGCCGCAAACGGCCAGCGAAAACTGGCGATTTTGAAACCGAAACCGAGGAGAGCGCAGCCACTGCAGTGACGTTGTAGCTGTCCAGCGAGCGGCCGGACGGTCCCCAGCTCGGGAGGATGTCTGTGCGCAAGCTCTACATGCGCATGGGGCAGCAAATGGGTGAAGCGTGCACAGCAGAGTTCGACCGGTTCTCTGCCTGCATGGCTGGCCAGAGGAAGAAGCGCCCATCGGTTGGAACGTCACGGGCGCGTCATGGCTGTTTACGCGATCCGCAAGCAGGTGCAACGTGGTCTGCGGCGGAGGTTTTTTAAATTTTCTGAATAATTGACGAGACGTCTCACGGAGCTACCACTCGTGTCCCAGCTCATTTGGAGGTACTTACTACATAGTAAAAATAAATTTGGTCGAGGTGAAATTTCAGTGCAGTTGGCCTTTAATCAATTTATGTTAACATTTTGATCCTCCCGCCAAATTGTGTGTTTTCGGCATGTCAGCAATGAAGTCATAAACGCGCGTATACAAACGAACTTGCACTGCGTGATTCGGCAGCAGCGCTGCTTGCCGTCAGTTTTCCCAGATGGCGCTACTATACTCATGCATGGACCATTCTCTGCCGTTGCTTTGTTTTTTGACCGTATTTGCACCTGGCTTGTTTTTGTTACTGTAGGAAGTAATCGTTTCATGAAACATTGTAATTCCTCGACAAACAGGGTCACGTAAGACAACATCGCTTAAGATAATCGGCCAGTGCATGTAAGGCAACTCAAAAGCGGCGGACTGCTGTGCAGGTAAAACAAGCATCGTGCACGCAGTACCACCAGCAGTGCGCATCGGTACTTCAATGTTTACGTGTGCTTTCGTAACTTCCACTGATATCTCCCCATTCTTACTGTTTTAATAAGAATGAGCCCTAAATTTAAGCGCAAATAGTAGCTCTTTCAGCAAGCTTATGAGCTACGCTTAATTTGCGTTTGCTTTTTCCGGTCTCCGCCAATCGCAGACCTGGCTGGTATGACTTCATAGGTTCTGTGGCGGGAAATGAGCTGCTGGGTCGCATATACATTCCTTTTTTCGAAAATATGTAGCTTGTTTGAGCGAAGTGTGTGTTAAAAGTGGTGTCAGTATGACTGTCACAGGCCAATTTTTCGAATGAGCCAGACTTGTGTTTTGTCTTCATGGCTCCTTTAAGCACAGCGTCCAGGTCCCCAACCAAGCGTACGGCTGCTATGTTTAGCCATTGCTCGTCCCCTTCTTAGAGGCAAGTTCCTATTTCAGGAGTGCCTTACAATACACGGGATCAGCTACAGTTGAGGGCCGTAAAGGTATCCTGCCATGGCAACCCTATGAAACAATGGAGGCAGTGTTTCAAGAAGAGTTGGCAGTGTTTCAAGAAGAGCTAGCTTCCCTTGTTGGCACCGAAAGGCAATGCAACAATCACCATGTGTACACTGACCAGTGCAGTATGTAGGTCGTCGCTACAAGCTACAACCTGACGAACAAGATAGTCCACTAGAATACTGATTAATTTCTACTACTAATTACATACTATTTGCAATCACAAGTACTCAGAATACTCATTATAATTTCCTTTCACTTGTTGCTGACTGTGCTACTTGGCAATTATTTCGCCTTAATTGTTCAGCGCCATTTTCTTCGATCCAGTCTTGCAATGGCGAATCTGTCGAAGACGATTCAAGTCAACTTCGAGGAGGTGCAGCAAAAGGAACCGCTCGCCCAGCGCGTTGTTCTCGTCCTGGATGCTTCGAGTAGCATGAGTGTGAGTATCTCGTCATTGGTGTCTGTAATACCTGTAGGCATTGTTTTTTTATATCAAGCACTTAAAATTGGGTGTTTTAGATTTTTCCGTGAGCCGAGCTGTTAGCGAGGCACACATGTCAAATATTTCTTGCACTGAGGGGCCTCCGCAGCTGTTAGATTCTTCTACTCGTTTTGTGTCGCCTTGAGAGCGACGTTAAGCAACTGTGCCAAGAGGACACTTCAGTTTCAGGTCGCGTGGCCGCAACTGTACTCTTGCTTGATTATTCATTTGATCACTCAGTCGACCATCGACCCACTGACTCACCCTTTCACTCCCTCATTCACTCACTCGCCCATTTCGTTACAGAGAAAAGACTGGTTGAAAGTCCTAAAAAAGGGTGCAATGAGCTACGTGCAGCACATGAAAGATAACACCAGGCGACTCGCCATCGTCACCTTCAGTTGGAACGCGACAACTGTGCGCTCACTGATGATGGTGAATGGCACCACACGGAGGGGATACCTGGAAGACATCGAAAAGATCTCAGTGGCTTCACATACCTGCATTGGCTGTGGTCTCGAGAGGGCGCTTCAGGTACTCAGAAGTAGTGGTGCCTGCTTGTTTCTGTTAATAAAAGTGGAGGAAAAATGAGCAATGAGCGGGAGACATATTTGAACTTCGCGAATTTTAGCGATCGAATCCCTTCGAAATGTTAAAATTAAAAATTCTTTGTTGTTGTTATGATTGCCAGCACTGAGGGCATCAGCTGTACCTGGCCACGTAAATAAACGTTATTGATTATTATATTTTTTTATATTGTTAATATTTTTAATATTAATATTATTGATGGTACCCCGTAAGGATGCGCGTGTTCTTGGCTCCTGCCTTTTCTTTACAAAACAAGTTTCCATGTTGTGAGTGCAACAAGTGTGGTGACGCTAAATGTATAACGTTGGCGGAAGAAGACGCGAAGTGCGCGAAGTGCTTGATAGTCACTAGCGCTGGCTTAACGGCACTTTCTGTCTTTGCAGGAACTCACTTCTCCGAAGGAGAGTGCAGAAGGTGGCGTGATCGTGCTCGTAACCGATGGAGAGGAGAACAAGGGCCCCATGATCAACGACACTCTACCGAAGTTGGTTGAAGCGAAAGCCGTGGTCAGCACAGTGGGACTTGTATCGGCGGTGGACGAAAAGCTCGTGGAGCTGGCAGTATCGACGGGTGGCAAGGCGTTCACCATGCGAGACAGCACCTGGCCGAGGAATTCATTATTGGAGGAATTTTTTGAGTCGGCTACTTTGACCGAGAATGACAGCTACTGGGAAGTGGTATGAGCTTCAGTGCTAGTAGACGTCACACTTTATAGTAAAAAATCTTTGCTTTACAGCACTGGCAACCAGCAAATGCAGTTGAGAACGCCGCTGTTGCTTGTATACAAAGCCAAGATATTATTGCGCTTAAAAGTGCGTGTTGAAACACAATTGTCAACTTTTTTTTTAAAAACTTAATGTAGGGTATGCAGCATCAGCTAAAATTTGTTGCTTCTTTTCTGTGCACTCTGCTAAACACTTCCGTATGTGGCCTCTCACGTAATTGTGCCTCCCGTTAAGCATATTGGAGTAATTTTTTCGTGTAGCGCCGCTGCGTGTAGGATTTGCTTTTGTGGTAGAGTTTTTATGGGAAGCGAAAAAAAATTGTGTAGCTTGCACTAGTTGTGCGAGCCAGGAGAAACAGCAGAGCTGGCTGCCCTCACGCTTCGTCAGAGGCCGGGCTGTTGCCGCTGAAACTTGCCGCTGAAAGTTCTTCATGACTAGCAGGTCTGGATCATTCTTTCGACAGGCCTTCACATCTCTCCCAAAGTTGACGGCATTAGCACGTGCTAGAATCCGCGGCAACCGGCTTCGCGATCTCAGCTTCTGTGCTCTCTACTTATGCAGGAACGCACGCGAGCTGGTGAAGAGAGCAGCAGGCAAAAGATAATGCGAGGGACCTAGGTTAGATTCCAGCCACGCAAAGCGTTCCCCCTCCCCCCCCGAACCCGTTAAGCTTTTTCACGCGGTGGCTGTCTTTTAATGCTTTTTGTTGGGCATAATTTGTGGGGTTGTGTTATTGCTTTTTTATTTTATTTATTTTTAGGCTCCCCAACTCATGCGTTTTAGAGCTTAAAGATGTGTGCATTCGCCTTCCCGTCTCGTAGTGAGGCGTTCGGGTAAGGTGACAAGGAATGACTTTTGCATGCTATGGGGCCCTAAATTCCTTGTAGGTTAATTTTTTTCCGCCTCAAAATTAACCTGTTTGGGTGTTACACTTGCGAAGTATCTAACGTGGCCTTATACTTTCTTGGAGGTGTTGTGCACTGCGTGCCAACACAACCTTTTTTTTCTTTCCAAATGGCTCCACATGTTGTTGTTCCACGCCACCGCTCGCATGTACTCCTCGGCTATTTGGCGAGGCACAGGGGTTAGGTGGCCGGTTTTGCAGCTTAGAGGTTCCAAGTTCAATTCCCGGGGCATTCCTAACATTTTTTTTCTCTAGGCGCGCAATCCCAACTTCTGCTCGTGGAATCCTTTCCTCCACACCACTTTCCCTCACACTTTTTGGCATATAGAATGTTCACCCTCTCCGCATCGTCGGTGATGATAGTTTTCTGGTCATGCTCCACGGCAGAACTAAAACCTGAAAGAGGTCTGCTGGTGAAATGCTTCAGAAAATTTCTAAGGGCATCCAATCCGAAACAAACTTCTAGACGTGCCGCATAGTGAGCAAGCAGCCAAGTCATCATTCCTCACTCTCAAGCCACAAATCTTATCAATTCTTAATCCCGAGGGTATAAGATAACCCGTGAAGTTTGCGCTTATAAAGCACCTGCGTGCCCCATGTTTTCTCGCACAATGCACAGAAATCGCAAATCAGTGGCGAGAAGGGCTTAGCGTGCATAACATAAATGTGTCAAGTGTTGAAATCGAGATCAGCGTTAGTGCGTGATAACAAACTCAACTGTCTCATGAAAAAACGTGCCCAGAAACCAGCTTCGCGAGTGTCACAATTTGGATTGGTCTTCTAAGAAAGCTTTATCGCGGTATCTACGATGGTGAAGCTAGACAAATTAAGTTTTTTTTGTAAAAAAAAAGAGGACTTAAAAGAGGAGTTAAAAGAATTTACATTATGAAAACCAGAAAGTAGGGGACTTTCACAGCACGCAGATGGCTTCTCTTACCTAGACAGCACTGGCTGAGGGATCAGTGTGCGAAGAAAGAACCACAAGGGCGTAAGAGGCTAAGGAGGTAGAGGTAGCGCCTTTCTCCCGCTGTTTATCCACTTGCCATCGTCGCTGCAAGGAAAAGCTTGTCAGCAGCGGAGAGCGCCGGTGCATGTTTTCATATTTCGAAATAAATTGTTTGAAGCCGAATTGAATAGTATTGAGCCATCTGTACCGATATTAGTGACTTTAGGATATTGGCACGTGCATAATAAGTTCTTCTTATTCTTTCAACATACCGAAAGGGTAAATTATTTCGAAAACGGGAGTGAAGGGAGGTGAAAAAGTTTGTGCCCCTTTGAATCCTGTCTGTAGTAATACTTTCGTAGAGACATCAGTTGGAGATTAAGCCGAGTAAAATCCCAACAGATGGGCTCAAGCTGTAACTGTGAAGAGAAGGGCCTGGCTCAGCGACTGGCTGACTCATCGAGGCCCAGCCAGGACAGCTGTACCTAGAGATTTGAAACTGCGAGAGTACCGAAGTCGACTCGACTGTAAGAAGACCCCCTCAAAATTGCATCTAAAAAAAGCAAGCGCAGGAATGCTGCTGTGAACGAGCGCCGAGAGAGTTATTCGGGGTCACCCCGGTAAATCATTTCGAAACATTTTTCGGGGGTGACAGCCCCGGGCGCTCCTCATGACAGACGGGACGATTCAGCCCAGCACTGAAGTGACACAAGAACAGGAGGCAACGCGGCCGCCTAGAAAATCTCATCACAAAATGAAGCTCTTCCGTCAACTACCAGTACCCCCCTACGGCGGCTCTCAATGATCGATGCTTCCCTCAAGAGCTGTACGCTCGTAGTGCGCGCAGGTGTTTTTGTATAAGCGCGCAGAATAACCATGTGCTGTGGGTTGAGCGGGAAACTTTATTCCCAATCATGAGAACACATTCGCTGCCAGATGACATCCATCGAAGCTACCGGCAGAGGCACTGCCGCACTACATCAAAACAAACATGCCGGCGGACAGTAGCGGCCGCTCTCGATTTCCTTTGATTCGTGAGTACGTTACTCGCATTTAAGAAGTATTTTGTTCGTCTCTAATAAACAAACTGAGTATTATCGAATTCCTTGAATCAATGCATGGCGCGCGCTGACGTAGGCACAATCGTATCACGTTCAGCACATTTCTGAACGCGCTGGTGGAAGGTTAGCCGCTCTATAGTCCATACCACAAGCTGCATGCATCACTGTAGAGGCGACATAGTTGTCAATAGAGCGCCCACTGAGGGCGCCTAACTTACCGCGAAAGGAAGTGAGAATAGGTGGGCGCCGGAGCCTTGCGGTTCCACATGCCGATAGGAGAGACTGAAAGATCTTTTAAAAACCCCCTTCACGGCGAGTTCGGCGCCCTGAGTAGACTCTCTACTGGCAACAATGAGCCTCCACAGTGCTGCATGCAGCTTTTCGTATGAACTATAGGTACGGTGGACAAAGCGCACAGATCGGAAATGCCAACTTTCAAAGTCGGCATTAGCTTTATTGATGCTAGAATGTATGCAATGGTAAACGCTACACTTCGACTGTAACCATAGACACGAGGGTGTTAGTTTTTCCCCAGCTCCTAGCAACACCGATTTCTCATTTCTCTTGCCGTTACTAAGTCGACCCGCACACATTGGATTGTCAAACTTCAAAAGCCTGCAATCGTGTGGATACGGTACATGTATATAATGACGTAGAGCCTCACTAAGGCATTATTTTGGCAATATATGCTCCTAACAGAACAAAAGAGAGAAATAGTGTTCTCGCAAATTCGTTATTTCACTCACCCATGCAGATTACGAAGTGCCCTTCGCTGATATATGCATTCAGTAAGAATCTCTATAAAGCCTATGTGCCGTTTTGCCCTAACGAATCGGCATTTTGGAGCATATGGGTTGTGTATAAAGATTCCACAAAATACGTTTCACGGCTTTGTACGCTCAATTGATTTTTAGTGATAAATGCTATTCAATCGAACGCAGAAAACCAATCTGAAGGATTTCGCTTTGCGATGCCGCTCAAAGGTCGGAAAAGACATTTTTGAAATTAAGCCCCTGACAGGACATAATCGCTTAGCATTTATGTGAATGCCAAACCAAACTGCTGCTTCAAGAGACTACAGATTTCTGGATCGCTTTCGTATTATGATGTAGATGGTCAATTATGCTGAAGTTTTGAAGATACCTATAGCTCTGAGAGCAGGAACATGTAAAAACTTTTCCACAATTTTTTTTTCGAAGGCCCACTGAGGTATCGAAGAAGATTTTGTTGATATTTTCACGGATGGCACAGAGACCTTGACGTGAAGCAAATTGAGAGTTAAAAAACCTGGTGTTTAATTGCTGGGAACCACCCCGCACGGGGCACCATGAGCAATATTGGTGACGGTATTGGCGACACGGCGGACTCCGAGCCCCCATACACATAAGCTGGATCCAACGTTGGCGATGTGTTCTAAGGTGAACGGTAGAAACCTCAAACGGTAGCCGTCGGAGCCCAGATCAGGCTCCGGCGGATGGCCTCCCTGTATTTTTACCAGGCAGGGAGCTCTGGGACCTCTTCAGCTATCAGGGTAAGGCTGACGAAGAAAGTACCCCTGTCCCTGCTTTTATACATGCTGTATGGGTTTTTCTTGCCTTGCGCCATTACATCCAAACATCATCAATTGCTGGGAACCACTGGAACAAAAGTGAGGAAAATGTGCTCGCCAATCACACGTGGTCAGCGTTTTTCTACTATCACCTCGGTTACAGCTAGACGGCGATCGGGGATTGCTCATTGCGTCACTGGTGGTGAAGGAGACGTTGGAATGATCATAACTGGCAGCTTTGTCATTACTCTGCCTGTTAAGAAGCCTCGTGTACATGGCTGGTGCAGAAAGGATGAACATAAACGTGACGTTCTTAGTACGACAGCTCTCATGTTATCGTTCGTAGTATGGCTCAGACCACTCAACGCGTGCCCCCTTCCAATTTCAATGTGTGGACGATAACGCATTCCATCAGAAATAAATTCGTAGTTGAGGGCTCCGACGCGGCTCTGCACTTTGTACGGATCGATATATCGCATCAATAGTTCTTCACTGAGACCCCGGGGGTGTACTGGAGTCCACACCCCAACCCAATCACTAGGTCTGAAGGACGCGCCATCAACGAAGCTTGTAACGGTGAGCATCAACACTGTTGGTGTTGAATCCAAACCTTGGCAAGTTGTCAAGCTTCCTCAGCTCTCTAGGCGTGGGGGCTGTCACAGGGTATGTCAGGCAGCATCGCATCCAGCACTGTGGTAACGGGTCGGCTGTGCACCAGGTGGAAGAGCCCCCTTGTTTCTTGGACGGCCGTGTAATACGCGAATGTCAAAAGGGGGCACTTGCTCCCACGTTGGTTGCTTTGCGTCGACATCCAAGGGGATAACGTCAGCAGTGGTTTAATAGGGCACTCGGGGAGCCCATTTCCCGGTGGAAGGTAGGCCTTTGTTCGGCGGTGGGTGCACTTGCAGGGGTGAGACAGCTGCGCATTAGACAGCTGCGCATACACAATGGGTATTCTACAATGGAAAGAATGCGCACTTTTACAAAATATTTCGCTTTAAATTTCACTTCGCTGCTCATATATTTTTCGCTTTCGCTTAGAAATGCGGGCCATACAATTGTCATAGCAAGCATACAAAACGTGCGTGGCAATTTTAAATCAGATCCCTTTTTGCGCGCAACCATAGTGGACATCTCTTGGAACTTTCCGTAACCAGACACCTCCGAGAGGCCATGACATATGTTATAAAACCATGAGTGATGGGTATTCATCACACTTGCGGATAAGCAAGTTTTATCGTCATAAATGATTGCGGCACGATGGGTGCAACCCTTCGCGAGGCGATGATTTCAGCTGCTCGAAAAAAATAGCTCCTTCGGGATCTGGGGTGCGAGCGGTCCGTCTCCGCCGACTGGTCAGGGGAATGAATTATAGGGACATATGTTTCCTGTACAATCCGACATCACTGCACACTATCTTGATACATTGTAATTTAGGATAGTCGCCTTGAAATAGGAGTTCCCGCCCTTTATGTATTGACAACAGGCGGGAATGCACAATCGTGTACAGCTCCACGACGAATTATCACAAGTAGGAAAAGTGGACACGTGTTAAACCATTTATTGTCATTAATAGAACGGCCGATGAGGGAATCTCCGGCTACTACCGCTAATAACTTAGAACACTAAATCTCCGAATACATTTTCAGACATAATGCATAAGCTGGCTGGCACTAAACCAATTTGTTCCCCAGGACACACCTGGAAGAATCAATTAAACAGTGCACGTGAAGTGTTCTCTCACTTATGTTTCCCTTTTTTTACAACAGAATGAGGATAGCGATGAAGTACTCATAAAAATGACTACGAGGAGATCCCTTACCGACTGTGAAGTAGGTACAAACACGGAGGTGCATATGACCAAGAACAATGCCGGCGCCGTTGCGGCACGACTTGTCGATTGCAGCGACCGGCAATGCAAGGACTGCCACATTACCGATGGCACAGGCCACAAACACATTCCTATACCCACGCCGGCTAAGGTAAGAAAGAGATGTCTCTTGTTTCGCTGTACTGTTCTAAATATGTACTTCCGCTTCGCTAATACAATACGCATACGCTGGCTCGCCAGGGTTCATTGTGTTCCCGAGGGCACACCAAGAAGAACCATCCAAACAACAATGACGTTTTGCCACTTGTGTTTATTTCTGCTTTTTTACAGCAGTTGATGAAGAGGCACAAGGAATCCACAAAGACTTTTATAAAGACATTGTACGTAAGCAGTCAATCAGTAAACAACACAGAGGTGCGTCTTATAAAGAAGCATCCTGCCAACATTACGGTCACGGTTGTCAAACCCAGCGGTCAGGTGTGCAACGAATGCAACATAACGTATGACGGCAACTACACACTCATTCTTTTACCCACGCCTGCGGAGGTAAGAGGGCGTCATTTCTCATTTGCTGCTGTTGAGTTACGATGCAAAAAATGGAGCTTCTTTTCTTGTCTGGGTGATGCCGCTACGAACCTTAAAGGAATACTAAAGCATAAAACAAGTTGGCCTGAATCGATAGATTGTGGTGCTGCGAACCAAAGTGCGCTGTTGTCACGATGAGTGTTTCTCTAATAAGGCAGAAAGCGCCAGAAACGTGAAAACGGGACGACGGCCCGTAGGCTTTTGGTAGTATGGCTCGTGACGTCACAAAAAATTGCGAACGGCGAGATGCTTTTGGAGAAGCATTTATAAATAAAGTTTCCCTCAAATAAATAGTTCCCGAGTTAAGCACGCAATGTAAACGTAAATCAAAACTTTCCGTGAGCTCGTCTAATTTAAAAAAAAAATCAACTACAGCTTTATACACTGCGTTAAAGGCTGCTTCCCTCAGGCTTCATAGTCGGCCATCATGCTTTCAGTGGTTATATTTCCGAAAAGCTTGGGTAAGCAATAAGCGAAGTCAATAATGTACCACGGTGAACACCCCAGCTTCTGCGAGCAATAACCAAGGCAGGAAGCGTCAAAATGTACAAGTGGTTCAGCGACCCGTCTGAGCTTCTAATACGTTCTCCTCGTGCGGATTTTGCTATCAGTATAGCATGCCTGCGCCGGTTTCGAACCGTACCTTATCACCCGAGGAAGGTGAAGGTACTTACAGCAGGCGGTTATCCAACTGATTCCGAACTTCTGCTGTTCCGTTCACCGGGAGCCGCTGTCGATAAAAAACCCGTTATTCGTGCGTCGCGTGAGCATTACCCATGGTATGTTTGGACCCGGCGTACCTCGGCCCCAAGGACTACTTCAGACTGGTGCCGGGAAGCGAGCGTATATTTAACGCTAGGTTGGTCTGAAAGGAGAGGGACGCGATCGCCAGTTGACGTGAGATGAATGCGCCGGCCTGAGGGACGACGGACGCCTAGCTCAGCGTTTATACGTTGGCCTTAGCTGGGCAGCCGCGTTTTCCCGGTATTTGAAACAGCGCTTGTGTTTTCTGAAGGGAGCGTATCGGCGGGTTTGATGGGGTCCGGGCTTCCGGTGCAGGCGGACACGCCAGAAACTCGAGCATTGAAATGAATTTCCGGTTTCGACGGTCTTTTTTATCTTGCAGTTGAGCTATGATGATAAGACTGGTATCGTATTCGTATTGAATTGCTCTAGCAGGTGATAACTATTTGTACAACCCTAGTGTTGATAACAAAATTGCGATATCCAGCTACGGCCCTGCAGTTTTTTGTTTTGAGAGAACCCTCTCCTTTTACGGGGTCTTTTTATCTTGCAGTTGAGCTATAAGACTGGTATCATTGTATTCGTTTATAAATGCTTTAACAGGTGATGCTTTTTGTACAACCCTAGTTTTGATCCCCAAATTGCAATATCCAGCTACGGCCCTTCAGTTTTCTCTTTTAAAAAATCCCTCCCCCCTTATGGGGTCTTTTTATCTTGCAGTTGAGCTATGATGAAAAGACTGGTATCATTGTTTTTGTGTTAAATTGCTCTAGCAGGTGATGTGTGTGTTCAACCCTAGTTTTGATCACAAAATTGCAATATCCAGACAGCTCTTCAGTTTTTTGTTTTGAGAGCTCTGTCACGTGGTAATAAGAGCCCATACCCGAAGGGGGATTGGCACCAGAAGGAGATGTTGTCAGAAAAGATGAAGAGAAAGAAAAATCAGCATACGGGATGGTGAGAAGGATTTTGAAGGTGAGAAGGATTTTGAAGTGACCAATGGAGAAGAAACACAGGGTAATCGAAGAGGAGGAGAGGTAGCTGGTACAGCAAATAGGATCCGCACACGACAGAATGCGAGGTGAAGAGGAGGACGACGAAGTTGGAGTGAAGAGAGTGGAACGGGTTCTTTGGAGGAACGGTGGCAAGTTCGGGCCGTGCCCCACAACGCACCAGCGGCATCGCACCGTTTGGCAGCGGGCTGCCCGGAACCACCGATCACCAGCAGCTTCGCTCTGCTGGCCTCCTGCTGACCGGCGGCATCGCACCGCCGGCGACCCATCGAGCCGTGCCCCACGACGCACCAGCGGCATCGCACCGTCTGGCAGCGGGCAGCTCGGGACCACCAATGAACAGCAGCTTCGCACTGCTGGCCGCCTGCTGAGCCGCGCTGCTCAGCGAAGCCGTGGCGTCGCACCACGGTCATCCGGACCACTGAGGATCAGCACGGGCCATCGCGACGTGCTGCGACGTTTGGCAACGCGGAACCTACCCCCTGGGCCACGTCATCGGCATCGCACCTGGTTCATCCTGGTACCGGCGGGAGGATGTTTGGATTTGGAATAGACAGTTAATGGGTTATAGTGACTATCTGACTAGATTTTTGGGATAGAATGAGGTTGTGCTTGTATTTTTGTGTATAGTGTGATATGCTTGTGAGCTTGTAATGATCGCATTCGTTTGAGGTTTTGTTTTGTATATATATTGTGTGTAAATCAAATGCTTCAAACCGAGCCTCATTTCTCGGCCGCGTGAGACGCGTGACAAACATTTCTCAGCAGGCGGCCAGCAGTGCGAAGCTGCTGTTCATTGGTGGTCCCGAGCTGCCCGCTGCCAGACGGTGCGATGCCGCTGGTGCGTCGTGGGGCACGGCTCGATGGGTCGCCGGCGGTGCGATGCCACCGGTCAGCAGGAGGCCAGCAGAGCGAAGCTGCTCGTGATCGGTGGTTCCGGGCAGCCCGCTAGCAAACGGTGCGATGGCGCTGGTGCGTTGTGGGGCACGGCCCGAACTTGCCACCGTTCCTCCAAAGAACCCGTTCCACTCTCTTCACTCCAACTTCGTCGTCCTCCTCTTCACCTCGCATTCTGTCGTGTGCGGATCCTATTTGCTGTACCAGCTACCTCCTCCTCCTCTTCGATTACCCTGTGTTTCTTCTCCATTGGTCACTTCAAAATCCTTCTCACCTTCAAAATCCTTCTCACCATCCCGTATGCTGATTTTTCTTTCTCTTCATCTTTTCTGACAACATCTTCTGGTGCCAATCCCCCTTCGGGTATGGGCTCTTATTACCACATGACAAGCTCCCTCTCCCCTTGTGGAGTCTTTTGTTATCTTGCAATTAAGATATGATGATAAGACTTGTATTGTTGTATTAATATTGAATCGCTCTAGCAAGCGATGCTATTTGCACAACCCTAGTTTTGATCACAAAATTGCAATTCCAGCTACGGCTCTGCAGTTTTTGTTTTGAGAGATCCCTCTCCCCTTACGGGGTCTTTTATCTTGCAGTAGAGCTATGATGGTAAGACTTGAATCACTGTATTTGTATTGAAATGCTCTAACAGGTGGAGCTATTCGCACAACTCTAGTGTTGGTCACAAAATTGCAATATCCAGCTACGGCCCTGCAGTTTTTGTTTTGAGAGACCCCTCTGCCGTTATGGGGTCGTTTTTATTCTTGCAGTTGAGCTATGATTTTAAGACTGGTTTCATTGTATTTGTATATAATTGCTTTAGCAGGAGACGCCATTTGTACAACCCTAGTGTTGAACACAAAATTGCAATATCCAGCTACGGCCCTGCAGTTTTTTGTTAGAGAACTCTCTCCCCCTTACGGGGTCTTTTTCATCTTGCAGTTGAGCTAAAATGATAAGACTGGCATCATTGCATTCGTATTGAATTGCCCTAGCAGGTGATTCTATTTGTACAACCATAGTTTTGATCACAAAATTGAAATATCATGCTACGGTTGTATAGTTTTTTGTTTTGAGAGATCGCTCTCCTCCTTACCGGGTCTTGTTTTATCTTGGAGTTGAGCTATGATTTTAAGACTGGTATCATGGTATTCGTATATAATTGCTTTAGCAGGAGACGCTTTTTGTACAACCGTAGTGTTGATCACAAAATTGCAATATCCAGCTACGGCCCTGCAGTTTTTTGTTAGAGAACTCTCTGGAGACCCCCTTACGGGTTTTTTTTCATCTTGCAGTTGAGCTAAGATGATAAGAGTGGTATCATTGCATTCGTAATAAATTGCCCTAGCAGGCGATTCCATTTGTACAACCACAGTTTTGATCACAAAATTGCAATATCACGCTACGGTTCTATAGTTTTTTGTTTTGAGAGATCCCTGTCCTGCTTACCGGGTCTTGTTTTACCTTGGAGTTGAGCTATGATGATAAGACTGGTATTATTGTATTCGTACATGATTGCTTTAGCAGATAACTATTTGTACAACCCTAGTGTTGATCACAATATTGCAATTTCCATCTATGGCCCTGCAGTTTTTTGTTTTAGAGATCCCTCTCCCCCTTATGGGTTCTTTTTTATCTTGCAGTTGAGCTATGATGATAAGACTGGCATCATTGTATTAGTATTGAATTGCTCTGGCAGGTGATATTTGTGCAACCCTAGTTTTGACCAAAAAATTGCAATGTCCAGCTACGGCACTGCAGTTTTTTGTTTTGAGAGACCCCTCTCTCCCTTGTGGGGTCTTTTTATCTTGCTGTTTAGCTATGATAATAAGACTGGTATCGTTGTATTCGTTTTGAATTGCTCTAGCAGGTGATGTATTTGTTCAACCCTAGTTTTGATCACAAAATTGCAATATCCAGCTACGGCCCTGCAGTTTTTTGTTTTTACATATCCCTCTCCCATTTATAGGATCTGTACTTATCTTGCAGTTTAACTATGATGAAAAGACTGGTATCATTGTATTCGTAGTGAATTGCTCTAGCAGGTGATGCTTTTTGTACAACCCTAGTTTTGATCACAAAATTGCAATATCCAGACAGCTCTTCAGTTTTTTCTTTTGACAGCTCCCTCTCCCCCTTGTGGAGTCTTTTATTATCTTGCAATTAAGATATGATGATAAGACTGGTAGCATTGTATTAATATTGAATTTCTCTAGGAGGTGGTGCTATTTGTACAACCCTAGTGTTGAACACAAGATTGCAATATCCAGAGGCTCATCAGTTTTTTTGTTTTGAGAGAGCTCCCTCTCCCCCTTATGGAGTTTTTTGTGTTCTTGCAGTTAAGATGTGATGATAGGACTGATATCATTGTATTCATATTGAATTGCTCTGGCAGGTGATGCTGTTTGCACAACCCTAGTTTTGATCACAAAATTGCACTATCCAGCTACGGCCCTGCAGTTTTTAGTTTTGAGAGATCTCTCTCCCCTTATGGGTTTTTTTTTTATCTTGCAGTTGAGGCATGATTATAAGACTGGTATCATTGTATTCATATTGAACTGCTCTAGCAGGTGATGCTATTTTTACAACCATTGTTTTGATCACAAAATTGCAATATCCAGGTACGCCCCTGCAGTTTCTTGTTTTGAGAGATCCCTCTCTCTTTTACGGGGTATTTTCTTATCTTGCAGATGAGATATGATGATAACACTGGTATAATAGCATTAGTATTGAATTGGTCTAGCAGGTGAAGTATTTTGTACAACCCTAGTTTTGATCAAAAATTTGCAATATCCAGATACGGCCCTGAGTTTTTTTGTGTTGAGAGATGCCTCTCCCCTTACCGGGTCTTGTTTTATCTTGCAGTTGATTTATGATAAGACTGGTAACATTGCATTAGTATTGAATTGCTCTAGGAGGTTATACTGTTTGTACAACCCTAGTTTGATCACAAAATTAGTGTATCCAGCAACAGCCCTGCAGTTTTATTTAAATCCTTCTCCTTATATGGGTCTTTTTTATCTTGCAGTTGAGCTATGATGAGAAGACTGATAGCATTGTATTTGTATTGAATTGCGCTTGCAGGTGATAACTATTTGTACAACCCTAGTGTTGGTCACTAAATTGCAATATCGAGCTTTAGCCCTGCACTTTTTGTTTTGAGAGGTCCATCTCCCCTTATTAGGTCTTTTTATCTTGCAGTTCAGCTATAAGACTGGTATCATTGTATTCAGATATAATTGCTTTAGCAGATGATGCTTTTTGTACAACCCTTGTGATGATCACAAAATTGCAATATCCAGCTACGGCCCTGCAGTTTATGGTTTTGAGAGATCCCTCTCCCCCTTATGGTGTCTTTTTTATCTTGCAATTGAGCTCCAGAAACACTGGTATCATTGTATTCGTATTGAATCGCTCTAGCAGGTGATGCTATTTGTACAACGCTAGTGTTGATCACGAAAATGCAATATCCAGCTGGGGCCCCGCGTTTTTTGTTTTGAGAGATCCCCCTCCCCTACGGGTTTTTTATCTTGCAGTTGAGCTATGATGATAAGACTGGTATCATTGTATTAGTATATAATTGCTTTAGCAAGTGATAACTATTTGTACAACCATTGTGTTGCTCCCAAAATTGCAATATCCAGCTACAGCCCTGCAGTTTTTTGTTTTTAGAGATCCCTCTCCCCCTTATGGGGTCTCTCTCTTGCAGTTGAGCTATGATGCTAAGGCTGGTGTTATTTTATTCGTATTAAATTGCTCTAGGAAGGGATGCTATTTGTACAACCCTAGTGTTGAACACAAAATTGCAATATGCAGACGGCTCTGCATTTTTTGACACAGCTCCCTCTCTCCCTTATAGAGTTTTTTCTTATCTTGCAGTTAAGATGTGATGATAGGACTGATATCATTGCATTCATATGAAATTGCTCTAGCAGGTGATGCTATTTGCACAACCCATGTTTTGATCACAAAATCGCAATATCCAGCTACGGCCGTGCAGTTTTTAGTTTTGAGATATCCCTCTCCCCTTATGGGTTCTTTTTTATCTTGCAGTTGAGGTATGATTATAAAACTGGTATCATTGTATTCGTATTGAATTGCTCTAGCAGGTGATGCTATGTTTACAACCATTGTTTTGATCACAAAATTGCAATATCCAGGTACGCCCCTAGAGCTTCTTGTTTGAGATATCCCTCTCTCATTTACTTATCTTGCAGTTGAGCTATGATAATGAGACTCGTATTATTGTATCGGTACTGAATTGCTCTAGGAGGTGATACTGTTTGTACAATCGTAGTGTTGATCACGAAATTGCAGTATCCAGCAACGGCCCTGCAGTTTTTTGTTTGAGGTCCCTCTCCTCATACGGGTCTTTTTTATCTTGCAGTTGAGCTAAGATGATAAGACTGGTATCATAGCCTACGTATTGAATTGCTTTAGAAGGTGAGGCGTTTTTTACAGCCTTAGTTTTGATAAAAAAATTTGCAATATCCAGCTACGGCCCTCTGGTTTTTTGATTTGAGAGATCCCTCTACCCTTACCGGGCCTTGTTTTATCTTGCAGTTGAGTTATGATAATAAGACTGGTATGATTTTATTTGTATTGAATTGCTCTTGCAGGTGATATCGTTTGCACAACCCTAGTGTTGATCACAAAATTGCAATATTGAGCTACTGCCCTCCAGTTTCTTGTTTTAAGTGGTCCCTCTCCCCTTACGGGGTATCTTTTTATCGTGCAGTTGAGCTGTGATGATAAGACTTGTATCATTGTCTTCGTATTGAATTGTTCTTGCAGGTGATGTTTGTGCGACCCTAGTTTTGATCGCAAAATTGTAATATCCAGCTACGGCCCTGTAGTTTTTTATTTTGAGAGATCCCTCTCCTCCTTACGAGGTCTTTTTGTATCTTGCAGTTGAGCTATGATGATAAAACTGATATCATTGTATTTGTATTGAATTGCTCTAGGAGGTGATGCTTGTACAACCCTAGTTTCGATCACAAGATTGCAATATCCAGTTACGGCCCTGCAGTTTTTTGTTTTGAGAGACCGCGCTCTCCCTTGCGGTGTCTTTCCTTATCATGCAGTCGATCTATAGTATCATTGTATTCGTGTTGAATTGCTCAAGCAGGTGATGCTATTTGTACTACCCTAGTTTTGATCTCAAAATTGCGATATCCAGCTACGGCCTGGAGGTTTTGGTTTTGAGAGATCCCTCTCCCCTTATGGTGTCTTTGTTATCTTGCAGTTGAGCTCTGATAGCACCAGTATCATTGTATTCGTATTGAATGGCTCTAGCAGGTGATGCTATTTGTAAAACCCTAGTGTTGATCACGAAATTGCAATATCCAGCTGGGGCCCCGCAGTTTTTTTCTTTTTAGAGATCCCTCTCCCCTTACGGCTTTTTTTTATCTTGCAGTGGAGCTTTGATGATAAGACTGGTATCATTGTATTCGTATACAATTCTTAAGCAGGTGATAACTATTTGTACAACCCTAGTGTTGATCACAAACTTGCAATATCCAGCTACGGCCCTGCAGTTTTTTTCTTTTTAGAGATCCCTCTCCCCCTTACATGGTATCTATCTTGCAGTTGAGCTATGTTGGTAAGACTGGTATCATTGTATTTGTTTTGAATTGCTCTAGCAGTTGATGTACTTGTTCAGCCCTAGTTCTGATCATAAAATTGCATATCCAGCTACGGCCCTGCAGTATTTTGTTTTTAGAGATCCCTCTCCCATTTTCAGGGTCTTTTCTTATCTTGAAGTTTACCTATTATGAAAAGACTGGTATCATTGTATTCGTATTGAATTGCTGTAGCAGGTGATGCTTTTTGTACAACCATAGTTCTGATCACAAAATTGCAACATCCAGCTACGGCCCTGCACGTTTTTGTTTTGAGAGATCCCTCTCCCCCTTACGAGGTCTTTTTTATCTTGCATTTGAGCTATGATGATAAGTCTGGTATTATTTTATTCGTATTGAATTGCTCTAGGAGGTGATGTTATTTTTACAACCCTAGTTTTGATCAAAAATTTGCAATATCCAGATACGGCCTTGAATTTTTTTGTTTTGAGAGATCCCTCTCCCCTTACCGGGTCTTGTTTTATCTTGCAGTTGAGTTATGATGATAAGACTGGCATCATTGTATTTGTATTGAATTGCTCTAGGAGGTGATACTGTTTGTACAACCCTAGTGTTGATCACAAAATTGCAGTATCCAGCAACATCCCCGCAGTTTTATTTAGATCCTTGTCCCCATATGGGTCTTTTTTATCTTGCACTTGAGCTATGATGATAAGACTGGTATCATCGTATTTGTATTGAATTGCTCTTCCTTGTGATAACTATTTGTACAACCCTAGTTTTGGTCACAAAATTGCAATATCGAGCTACGGCATTGCACTTTCTTGTTTTGAGATGTCCCTCTCCCCTTACTTTTTATCGTGCAGTTAAGCTCTGATGATAAGACTTGTATCATTGTCTTCGTATTAAATTGTTCTAGCAGGTGATGTTTGTGCGACCCTAGTTTTGATCAACAAATTGTAATATCCAGCTACGGCCCTGCAGTTTTTTGTTTTGAGATATCCCTCGCCTCCTTACGAGGTCTTTTTTATCTTGCAGTTGAGCTATGATGATAAGACTGATACTATTGTATTTGTATTGAACTGCTCTAGGAGGTGATGTTTGTACAACCCTAGTTTCGATCACAAAATTGCAATATCCAGTTACGGCTCTGCAGTTTTTTTGTTTTCAGAGATCCCTCACCCCTTACCGGGTCTTGTTTTATCTTGCAGTTTAGTTATGATAATAAGACCGGTATCATTGTATTTGTATTGAATTGCTCTAGAAGGTGATACTGTTTGTACAACCCTAGTTTTGATCACAAAATTGCAGTATCCAGCAACAGCCCTGCAGTTTTATTTAGATCCTTCTCCCCATATGGGTCTTTTTTATCTTGCAGTTGAGCTATGATGATAAGACTGGTATCATTGTATTTGTATTGAATTGCTCTTCCATGTGATAACTATTTGTACAACTCTAGTGTTTGTCACAAAATTGCAATATCGAGCTTGGCGCTGCAGTTTTTGTTTTGAGAGATCCTTCTCCCCTTACTCGGTCTCTTTATCTTGCAGTTGCGCTATAAGACTGGTATCATTGCATTCGTAAATAATTGCTTTAGCAGATGATGCTTTTTGTACAACCGTAGTGTTGATCACAAAATTGCAATATCCAGCTACGGCCCGGCAGTTTCTTGTTTTGAGAGGTCCCTCTCCCCTTACGGGATATCTTTTTATCGTGCAGTTGGGCTCTGATGATAAGACTTGTACATTGTCTTCGTATTGAATTGTTCTAGCAGGTGATGTTTTTGCGACCCTAGTTTTGATCACAAAATTGTAATATCCAGCTACGGCACTGCAGTTTTTTGTTTTGACAGATCCCTCTCCTCCTTACGAGGTCTTTTTTTATCTTGCAGTTGAGCTATGATGATAAGACTAATATTATTGTATTTGTATTGAATTGCTCTAGGAGGTGATGCTATTTGTACAACCCTAGTGTTGAACACAAAATTGCAATATCCAGACGGCTCTGCAGTTTTTTGTTTTGAGAGAGCTCCCTCTCCCCCTTATGGAGTTTTTTGTTATCTTGCAGTTAAGATGTGATGATAGCACTGATATCATTGTATTCATATTGAATTGTTCTGGCAGGTGATGCTGTTTGCACAACCCTAGTTTTGATCACAAAATTGCAATATCCAGCTACGGCCCTGCAGTTTTTATTTTTGAGAGATCTCTCTCTCCCCTTATGGGTTCTTTTTTATCTTGCAGTTGAGGTATGATTATAAGACTGGTATCACTGTATTCGTATTGAATTGCTCTAGCAGGTGAGCCATTTTGTACAACCCTAGTTTTTATCAACAATTTGCAATATCCAGATACGGCCCTGAGTATTTTTGTTTTGAGAGATCCCTCTCCCCTTACCGGGTCTTGTCTATCTTGCAGTTGAGTTATGATAATAAGACTCGTATCATTGTATTTGTATTGAATTGCTCTAGGAGGTGATACTGTTTGTACAACCCTAGTGTTGATCACAAAATTGCAGTATCCAGCAACAGCCCTGCAGTTTTATTAGATCCTTCTCCCCATATGGGTCTTTTTTATCTTGCAGTTGAGCTATGATGATCAGACTGGTATCATTGTATTTGTATTGAATTGCTCTTTGTATTGAATTGCTCTTCCCTGTGATAACTATTTGTACAACTCTAGTGTTGGTCACAAAATTGCAATATCGAGCTTTGGCCCGGCAGTTTTTGTTTTGAGAGATCCATCTCCCCTTACTCGGTCTTTTTATCTTGCAGTTGAGCTATAAGACTGGTATCGTTTTCGTATATAATTGCTTTAGCAGATGATGCTTTTTGTACAACCCTAGTGTTGATCACAAAATTGGAATATCCAGCTACAGCTCTGCAGTTTCTTGTTTTGAGAGGTCCCTCTCCCCTTATGGGGTATTTTTTTATCTTGCAGTTGAGCTCTGATGATCAGACTTGTATCATTGTCTTCGTATTGAATTGTTCTAGCAGCTGATGTTTCTGCAACCCTTGTTTTGATCACAAAATTGTAATATCCAGCTACGGCCCTGCAGTTTTTTCTTTTGAGAGATCCCTCTCCTCCTTACGAGGTCTTTTTTTATCTTGCAGTTGAGCTATGATGATAGGACTGATATCATTGTATTTGTATTGAATTGCTCTAGCAAGTTATGTTGGTACAACCCTATTGTCGATCACAAAATTGCAATACCCACTTACGGCCCTGCAGTTTTTTGTTTTGAGAGACCGCTCCCTCCCTTTCGGTGTCTTTTCTTATCATGCAGTTGATCTATAATAATAAGACTGGTATCATTGTATTCGTATATAATTGCTTTAGCAGATGATGCTTTTTGTACAACCCTTGTCTTGATCACAAAATTGCAATATCCTGCTACAGCCCCGAAGTTTTTGGTTTTGAGAGATCCCTCTCCCCCTTGTGGTGTCTTTTTTATCTCGCAGTTGAGGTATGATTATAAGACTGGTATTATTTCGTATTGAATTGCTCTAGCAGGTGATGCTATTTTTACAACTATTGTTTTGATCACAAAATTGCAATATCCAGGTACGCCCCTGCAGTTTCTTGTTTTGAGAGATCCCTCTCTCCTTTACTTATCTTGCATCCGAGCTATGATAATAAGACTGGTAACATTGTATCGGTATTGAATTGCTCTAGGAGGTGATACTGTTTGTACAACTCTAGTGTTGATCATGAAATTACAGTATCCAGCAACGGCCCTGCAGTTTTTTTAGATCCCTCTCCCCATACGGGTCTTTTTTATCTTGCAGTTGAGCTATGTTGATATGACTGGTATCATAGCATTCGTATTGAATTGCTCTAGCAGGTGAGGCTTTTTTTACAACATTAGTTTTGATCAAAAATTTGCAATATCCAGCTACGGCCCTGAGGATTTTTGTTTTGAGATATCCCTTTCCCCTTACCGGGCCTTGTTTTCTCTTGCAGTTGAGTTATGATAATAAGATTGGTATCATTGTTTTTGTATTGAATTGCTCTAGGAGGTGATACTGTTTGTACAACCCTAGTGTTGATCACAAAATTGCAGTGTCCAGCAACAGCCCTGCAGTTTCTTTAGATCCTTTTCCCCATATGGGTCTTTTTTATCTTGCAGATGAGCTATGATGATAAGACTGGTATGGTTGTATTTGTATTGTATTGCTCTTGCAGGTGATAACTATTTGTACAACCCTAGTGTTGGTCACAAAATTGCAATATCGAGCTTTGGCCCTGCAGTTTTTGTTTTGAGAGATCCATGTCCCCTTACTCAGTCTTTTTATCTTGCAGTTGAGCTATAAGACTGGTATCATTGTATTCGTATATAATTGCTTTAGCAGATAATGCTTTTTGTACAACCCTAGTGTTGATCACAAAATTGCCATATCCAGCTACGACCCTGCAGTTTCTTGTTTTGAGAGGTCCCTCTCCCCTTACAGGGTATCTCTTTATCTTGCAGTTGAGCTCTGATGATAAGACTTGTATCATTGTCTTCGTATTGAATTGTTCTATCAGATGATGCTTTTTGTACAACCCTAGTTTTGATCACAAAATTGTAATATCCAGCTACGGCCCTGCAGTTTTTTGTTTTATGAGATCCCGCTCCGTCTTACGAGGTTTTTTTATCTTGCAGTTGAGCTATGATGATAAGACTGATATCCAGTGGCGTAGACTTCTTATTTTTCCAGGGGGGGCAGACCTGGAGTGCGCCTCGAAGTGGCGAAGGGAGGGTGGGAGGAAGCGGTGGGGGGGGGTCCCTATGAGATGACACGTCATCAACCCACTACAAAGAGGCTACCACTAATCATCATCATCATCATCATAAGGGGCGCCTGCAGCTGTGAGGGCTTTTTACATTGTGTCGGCTAACTACGAGGTGTCCCCAAATAAGACGTCCCGCAAATCTATGAACCATGAACTTCAGCGATTTGGTACGCATCCAGTAGAAATTTCTTTGAATACGTGTTTTACTGGTCACATTTATTCAAAAATATTGCATGACTGAACCATCAGCACAAAAAAACGAGTCGATTTGTTTTTTTTTTTTAATGGGCAGTTCAGGTGTAAAAAGAAAGGGACCCGAGAAAGGGACACGACAGGGGCGCTACGCGCTGCTATGTTCATTCCGTTAAGAGCCCCCGAAACGGGTCTGACTTTGACCCCTCATTTTTGTATCCGTGTGTGTGTTGTGCCAAAGCGCCCGGCACAACTTCGCTGCACCTGGCGACGTGCCGATGGCGGGGTTGATTCGCGCCTAGGTCAAACCGCCCGCGTCAGACGTGCCGCGACTTGGAGGGAAAGGCGCCGCCGAGCCTGCTCTCCCTTTCCCATCGCGACGGCTGGACCAAATCATGCCTGGGACGAACTAATCCACGCAGACACGCAGCAAGTAGCGCCTGGAGACACCGCCGCAGAGTCGCCTTCCCTTTCCCGGTCGTGGCGGCTCGGCTGACGCAATCGCTTTGCCTCCATTCGCCAGATTCATAATGTGGCCAGTGATAGCTCCGACTGGAGGCATTGGAACTGCACGCGGCTGCAACGGAACTCTGGGGGTATAAAACCTGCCCGGAAGCAGCGGTGGTGCGGCGGCATCTCATCAAAGGCCTTGAGTTGAGAAGAGCTATCGCGCTTGTCTTAGCCATGTAACGCTCTTGCTACCTTTGTATATATTGTATATAAATGGTGCTTCAAATAACCATCAGCTCGGCTACTTCGTCGCTATGGTCTGCGCCGCGTTGATAGCGGACTGGGCAGGGCAACGTCGCAACAGTAGTGACTGAGCTGGGATGGCCCAGTCCCAACAGTGTATGTGTTTGTTTTGGAGGCTTGGAGCGGGTATCGCTCGCAGTCGACGGCCGCAGTGCACCCAGTTGCTGCCGGTGCTTGGCAGCCGTTACAGCACTGCCCAACTGCTCTGGCGTGCTTTGTGACTTCGAAAGCAAAGTTTGCAGACAGGCGTTTCGGAGGCGTGATAGCTTGCACTGACGTCACTGTATTCCCCTGTTGGTGCGTTGGTTGCACAGTGGAAATCTGCAGCTCTTGGTTCGAGAAGCGCTGATGAAGCTGAGAGCTATCGATAAAAAAAACGCGGTGGCGTCGTTATGGGCAAGCAACATGTTTTACGAGACGTTCCAAGACGCGAGCTAAAGGTAAACACCCAACGTCTGGCGTTGGCGTTCAGCATATAAAACCGCCCTTTCACGAGGCCTTCCACAGTGCGAGCTTAAACTCGGCACAAGTTGCTAGCGAGGAGTGTCGCCCCGCCAGTAAACAGCAGATGAAAGTAGGGGAAGAACAACCACGGAAATTCACCGTCGTCGTCAGCTTCATCATTACACGGTGGCATAAATGAGAAGCAGCGCATCGGGTTGCCAGTCGAAAGCAAAACGCTCCTCCAGCAGCAAGATGCCAGCGCTGTTCGACAAAATGTGCGAGGCGAAACGAGGCGTCACACGCGTTCGACTGGGCATTATTAACAACAATGGGACATTATTAACAACATCGACTGTGGATTAAGAACCCACGACCTGCACGGTGGGGCTATCTGCTCACTTGTAAATGGGAAGCACGAGGACATAGTCCTACCAAACCTGAGCAAAAAGTTTCAAAACGGGAGCCTCATAAAACCATGTGGTTGACACAAACCATGCAGTCAATTTGACGCAAGTCACGTAAACTCACTGCGAATGTTTAAATGAGCGGTTCCGCTCACGAAACGACTCCAGAGCATGACATGCATATATGGAAACTGCTTAAGACCGGAAAACAGCGACTTCGGTGCGCGCAGTGCATGCATTGTGAGCAGCCCCCACCGGTTCCCCTAAAACAATTTGAATGAAGCACGCGGAACGAAGCAGCTACGCGTTCCCAGGCCGCGCATTTGTAAACAAAAATAACTGCTCCAATCAACAGGTGCCGTAGAAACAGAGCAACTGTGGCCCAGCTTCCCACCGGGACCTAACCCCCTCGTTTTTCCCTTTTCACCGCGACCCCGAGTGACCGCCGAAAAACGCTAACAGCACCAAACAAGGACCGGCAAAGGAGGGAGGTGCAGTTTTCGTTGCCTGATTTTACCATCCTTGAGAGTTAAGCAGCACAGCGCCACCGCTAAATGTCTGAAACTCGTACATGTGCGTCCAGACTTGAGTTTGTGATAGAACTTGTTCGCACTGCTGTACTCACGAGTGCATGTACTCATGAGTGCAAGCATGAGTTCTGTACTCACGAGTAGTGGACTTACCCCTGCACTCAATCGTCATCCTACTCACTTTTTTAATCTGGGTGTGTACTCACTCATCATCTTACTCACTCGTGAGTTTGAGTACAAATGAGTACAAAAGAGTGTACTGACGAGTGAGTGCACCGACCTATGCTCCCGACAAAATGTCGCTTTGCTGGCGTGCTGCTGAAACCAAGCTATGGTGGCTAGAAGGGCCACTCTTCTGGCCACCATAGTCAAGCGCAGCGCTACATTGTTGTCAACAATCCGCACACAGAGAACGTCTAACTCACCGTAAAGAAAAGCGACACGGCCCTGCGTTTCCCCCTGCCCATCGGGAGGACGAAACTGTCTTTCAAGATCCTAACCCCTATTGTAAACAATAGTTGGCAGACAGGACGGCCAACAGTCCGATGTCGACGGGCGCAGAGCCGAGCCAAACCGTTAAAAAAATCCTCAGCCGGGCCGGAGCCCCGCCATCCGGGGTGGGCACGAGCCCCACTGCCCCCCCGTAGTTGGCGCTTCTGCTGATATCATTGTATTTGTATTGAATTGCTCTAGCAGGTGATGTTTGTACAACCCTAGTTTAGATCACAAAATTGCACTATCCAGTTACGGCCCTGCAGTTTTTTCTTTGAGAGACCGCTCTCTCCCTTGCGGTGTCTTTCCTTATCATGCAGTTGATCTATCATAATAAGACTGGTATAATTGTATTCGTGTTGAATTGCTCTAGCAGGTGATGCTATTTGTACTACCCTAGTTTTGTTCTCAAAATTGCGATATCCAGCTACGGCCTGGAGTTTCTGGTTTTGAGAGATCCCTCTCCCCCTTATGGTGTCTTTTTTATCTTGCATTTGAGCTCTGATAACAGTGGTATTATTGTATTCGTATTGAATTGCTCTAGCAGGTGATGCTATTTGTACAACCCTATTGTTGATCACAAAACTGCAATATCCAGCTACGGCCCTGGGGTGTGCTGTCCCTGTAGCAGACTATTTATTTGGGCTTCTTCGAATAAATGATTGATTGATGAGTTTTTTGTTTTGCGAGATCACTCTCCCCCTTACGGGGTTTTTTTATATTGCAGTTGAGCTATGATGCTAAGACTGGTATCATTGTATTTGTATTATATTGCTGTAGCAGGTGATGCTATTTGTATAACCCTAAATTTGATCACCAAATTGCAATATCCAGCTACTTCCCTGCAGTTTTTTGTTTTGAGAGATCCCTCTCCCCCTTACCGGTCTTTTTCATCTTGCAGTTGACCTATTATGATAAGTCTGGTATCATTGTATTTGTATTTAACTGCTCTAGCAGTTGATGCTATTTGTACAATCCTAGCTTTGATTAAAAATCGCACTTCACCTACGTAATTGCTTTAGTTCTGAAAAGCATACGGAATAATGTCAGTTTTGTTGGCTGCTGTGCCTTAGCATTACAGGTAGCAGAAAAGAATTCAGTAGGTGATGTGTGGGCTTGTATGTAGTGTTCAGAGGCACTGGAACAAACTGAGAAATAGTAAACCTGGTTTCTGAAGTTTGTTATTAGGAAATCTACTTTTTCCCAACTGTTTTCAGAGATTATGGTTGGCGTTACGCTGAATTTTTTACACCTATTTTTGTGGTACAGACACATACGTAGTGTGCGTTTCTTCATGAAGGACTGAGCTACACAGTGATGCCACTTTTGGTATTGTAGCTGTGCTGTAGAAAACGTTACCATGATCGGAATCGTCAAATGCATTTTTCTCAGTTTCTTTTTTGGGAGACTGTGCTCCGCCTTGCGGGGTTTTTTATGCTGCTCTTGAGCTAGGATGACAATACTGGTATCACTGTATTCGTTTTGAATTGATGTAGCAGGTTATGCTATATTTATTACTCGGTCACTGTTCACCTATAAACAAAATTGAGTAATGTTGAAATAATTTTATAGAAATTGTTGCAATAAAATGTTCACTTCTTCATACTTTGCAAAAGCTTTTGAAATTAACAAAAATAGCATAGCCTGGCAGAGCAGACGTTTGGCATTATGTCCATATAATTCATCTTTGAGTTGGATAAAGCGAAATTGCTCTAAACCCCCGTAAGAAATTCCTCAATAAATCATTTCAAAGCACTCTATCTCTTACACAACTTCTGCTACGTTAAAACGAATTACATATTTGAAATCAACATAAAAACTGCTCAAGACTGTTTTTTTAGTGCCAGCTTGATGAAAATAGGCAATGTCCATAAACCCATCTCCCCCCTTAACAAGCCGGATAACCTCTTATCCAGAACTATGGGACTCAAAAAGGCCGGCTGGCAGCATATGGTGATATAAACGAGCCTGCTTATTCGCACTAGCCGTTCTGATCTTACTTGAAAACGTTATAGCAGGGGTTTTGCATTCCCGTGTAACGCAGTCAGAGGGGGTTCAACGATTGATATGAGTACGCACTCTCTCATTAGGTTGGGAACTGGACGGTGTACATTTCAAGTAGTGCCTCCGTATTACGCATAAGAACTATAATGAGGTCCAGAGTGACAAACACAAATAACACGGCTGTGGTTCGCTGTAACCTGCTAACCATCAAGCTCACCGAGCCCGAGGAAGCCATCGTCTATGCCACGTTTACGCAAGGCGACAGAGTGTTCAAGGATGCTGTCGTTGTTGCCGAAGTGAGCGCTCCAGAGCCGCTGGACAACTCAACGAAGTTTCGCCTGTACGACAATGGCAGAGGTGAGGGAAATGGTTGTTTTAAGACCTTCTCCTGCAATGGACATAAATATGCTGATAGTGATGATACGCCAAAACGTATGTACAGCTGGACGATTGCACGCAAGAGGAAGCGCTATACGGAAGGAGGAAACATAAAACACAGCTGCAGCTATATGTATACTGTCTGACGCTATTGACCGAGCCCGCGCCCGGCCTGGGCTTGAGACGACGGGCCCAGGAAGGGCCCGGAATGGGCTCACTTATGAAAGCCCAGGCCCGGGCTGGGCCCGGGCTTGGTGTTACGGTCCCACGGTCGGGCTAGGCTCGGGCCTTACAATCAGGCCCGTGCAGGGCTCTACCTTTGCCCAGTGTTTCGAGGATGGTTCTGCCCGTCTTTTTTTGACAATATCTGCTATCGTTGCACTTCCATTTGTCCTTCGATGAGCGCAGCTACAGCGTTGTTGGTGCCCAGTTGCAGCAGTGTTCTCATGCTTGTTGACTCGCTCAAACCTCAGGTAGATGATTTTGCCCAGCAAAATTATGTAACTCAGATGAAGGCAAGTCCCATTGCCGCTACATGAGTAAACATTCTTTGTTCTTGTTCTTGCTGTGTATCTGACTCTTTACTGATACTATTTCTGCGCTCTTTGTGAGTTTTCTCTCTCTAAATTTGTGTATATTAATTTGTTACGATGGCATTCAGATATTTGTGCGGTGACGTGAGGGTTCATTTACAAGGCCTGGGTGAAGGCTGTTGCTGAGTGTGATGTCTGAGCCCCGAATCAGCCAAAATCACCTCGTTCTTATACTCCTCGCCCCGGTCTTCCAACCAGGGGATTTGATTACAATTGAGCCGCTGCCACCTAGTCAGCGCAGCATTCAATCAGTTAGGAAATGTGACTGTGTTAGGACAGGAGGGGGGGGCACGTTGAGGAAATACAGAAATATAGGTCGGTGGTCTACATTGCCAAAGAAGGCATAGCTGTATGGTTAGGCTCTTTTTTTACAACGGTTAGTAAAGTTAATATTTTTAACTTTACATGAGGTAAAAAGTAGGGAAGAAAAATGCGCCCAGAGTGGGGACCGAACCCAGGCCTTTCAGTTTGATCTCGAACGCTTTTACCAACTCGGCCGAATCGGTAACGCATTCGAGATCAAATGGAAAGACGTGGGTTCCGACCCAACTCTGGACGCGTTTTCTCCATTTATTTCCATCTCACGTAAATTTAAAAATAAACTTCACTAACTCCAGTGAACAAAAAGCTGAACCATACCCCTATACCTGATTTAACGTTGTAGACTGCGGCTCGTTGAATTAGGACAGAAATAAGGGTTGGCGGTCAAGAAAACCTCTAAAAGCAAAGGGGAGAATGTGGTAGGTGATTGCAATAGATAAAGAATTTGGAAAGACAGATAGAAAGTGGATAAAAAATGGCAGCATCTCCACTCTGTAAATGATGGCGAGGGTGTGGAGTACGGGGACTCGAAATACATTCATGATTATGATGTTTGTTTGTTTTCTGGCGCAAGGGCAACGAAGGCTAAAGAGCGCGAACACAATGGTTGTGTTGTTTCGGGTGTAAGATTTTAAGTAAAATAGAATTGTGGTAGGTTACTGCAGCGTGTATAGAGCCCCTTATTAAAAAACAAACTCTGGAGTGAGCCAGATGATTATGACGTTAGAGTAAAGAGTAAATGTTCAATCAAAGCTACCTAACTGAGGGGCTTTATCATATGTGGTATGAGATGCCTTTTAAAAATCCAATGTCTCCAAGGTAAGCTAACAGACGTTTACTAGGAATGACGGAATTATCACCTAAAAACAATGATGGATGAAGTGGAATCATTTGAGTGTACTCTTCCCGGAAATTCTTCTTTCTCGCACTGTGAAGTGCGCACATTCAACGAGAGCATGCATCACTGACAGGCGATGTCCAAGACTTTTGCATCGTGGCGGTGGGGAAGATGGGAATGAGTGGCATATGTATGACCCATACGTAGTCTGCACATGTACACTGCACATGTTTTTTGTGTAGTAGCTGCTGCATGTTTTCTGCACGTTTTTTGTGTAGTAGCTGCCAATTTGGGGTTTTATAGTGTGGACTTTGTTTTCTGTCTGTGTGTCCCCGTGTTGCTGCCAGCATTTTCGTAGTGCCTTAAGGATGAGTGGTTTTATGTCAAGATAGGACTGCTGAGGGACGTCGATTTCACAGCGGAGTGCTGCTGCGGTGGCGCTCTGGTAAGCGAGCTCATTCCCAGGAATACCGCAGTGTCCAGGCACCCAGCACACTATTATGGTCTGTTTTAAAGCACACGCTGGCATTATTTCTTTAATGACCTTGTTCAGTATCGCATTTCTACTTTTTTTGCCTGAGCGTAACGCTGTTAAAACACGTCTGTGAATATAATGGATTGTTGTGTTTTCGTTTGTGTTATGTGTTCCAGAGTTATTAAAATCATGTGCCTCTGCCGTAAATATACTTGTGTTTCTGTTTAGCGTTCTTGTGCTGAAAAAGTGGGGACCACGTGCCGCAGATGCCACTGCAGTGGAAGACTTTGAGGCATCCATATAAAAAGCAGTGTATGGGTACTTCTATTGTAAGTGCAGAAAGTGTTGCAAAATGAGTTCCTTGGGTTCGTGTCTTTTGTCAATTTCCTTAAAAGACACATCACAGATGACAGGGAGCAGACTCCAAGGTGCAATAAACTCGGTGATGTTTGTTTTGTAGGTGTTGGTCACGGTGACACCGAGGTCCTCTGCGTCTGCTCTCACTCGGAAAGAAAAAGGCAGAGGGAGTGATTGACGGCTCAAAAACAACCTTTCAGACGATGTGTTTTGAATAATAGCGTTGAACGTATGATTCCTCATCGACGTCGCTCTATCGCAGTACAAAAGCGCCATGTATATGCATTGGTGCTCTAAGCACCACTGGTCAATTTCAGCATACACGCTTTCTATAGGGCTTGTCCGGAAAGCTCCAGATGCAAGGCGGAGCCCTAAATGCAACACTGGGTCGAGCATTTTGAGAGCTGCTTTCGAGGCAGAACCTTACCACACTGCCATAGTCTATGCGCGATCGCACTAAACTATTGAAAAGACGGAGCAAGCATGTCTTATCTGCACCATGTGATTGGTTCAACAGTGTTTTAATATTGTTCATAGTTTTAGTGCACTTAATTTTTAGTTTATTGTGGGGGATAAATGTGAGCCTTTTGTCCAGCAGAAAGCCCAGAAACTTGTGTTCAATTTTGACGGGTATCACTACAATATTAATACGTACTTCAGGGTCAGGTCAGACTCCACGCTTTCGAGAAAGCAGTCTGAGCCAGCGCAGCGGTGGCTCAGAGGTACAGCACTCGCGTCGTATGCGGAAGGTACTGGGTTCGAATCCTGGTGCCGCCGGGCACCCACAGGTTTCTTTAATCGGTACAGGCATCCCTGGTCGAGTGCGGACCCTTGAAAGGGGAATCCACGTCTGGAAAGCTGCCTTTACCCAATGGAGGGGCCCCTGACCCTTGTCCATCTAGCGGGGCCCCCGGCCAGCGTGCGACGTTGTGCCATTGCCGGGGGTGAAAGAGTCTGGCGGCATGTCCTGCCACAGGCGGTTGCGAGTTGAGCGTCCATCGTGGCTGTGGAAGGCACCATGTGAATTCGTGTTCCTTGGTGGCGCCGGGCACCTACCGGTAAAATAGGTACAAGCGACTCCCCGGCCTGGCACTCGGCCCTAGTGTGGGACTACAGCGCTGGGGAAGTCCACCCGGCTTGCACGGGAAATCGCCCCTATGGAAAGGGGCGGCTGCAAAAACGCAGGAACTTTTTTTTTTGTTCGGGTTGATGTGATCAATTTTGATGGGAATCACTACATTATAAATACGTACTGTGGGATGCCACATAATATGTGCACTGTTTACCTTTTTCTTTTCGCAGTGTGCGGGGCTGCCTTAGTGTGTATGTTTTATTTGTACTGATTATGATTTTCTTTTGTCATTAGTGCTTCACCAGTTCGCTATTAGCTTGCTCCCTGTGATGTGGGTAAGCGTGGAGAGTTTGGTTTGGTGCTAAGTATCGTTTTTTTTCTCATCTACAAATTGGTTTCTACAAAAAACAATATTTTTGGGCTATCGCTCCTTTTCATTTATTTTTTATTGGCTGTTAACCTGCCATAGCTCGGCTGGAGCGGGTTTCGTTCCCCGAATTTTTTTTTTGTTTTTTTGTTATTATGGGGAACACGGAATTAATAAAGGAATAAAGGGTCAGGCCAGCGTCCACGCTTCCGAGAAAACAGTAGACATGTGCTCTTTTGAGGATTAATCATAAAACCATTTTCATCGGCCCATTTTTTAAGTTTATTAGCAGTAAGTTGTATCTGCCGCCTGCAGATTGAGGGATTACAAGACTTATAGCTGACTTGAATATCATCAACGTACACTGAGTAGAAAATTGCGGGGGGCAGTGACTTTTGGAGTGAGTTCATTTTGACAATGAGAAGTGTATAACTCAGTACTCCACTCTGCGGGACCCCGTTTTCTTGAATGTGTATTCTAGAAAGTGATGCTCCGACCCATACGCGAAAAGTTCGCTCAGACAGGTAGCTTTCTATAGTATTGAGCATATTTCCAGATACACCGTAAGCTTTGAGGTCACGGAGGATGCCATAGCGCCATGCAGTATCGTACGCCTTCTCCCAAGTCGAAGAAAATAGACATACAGCGGTGCCAGTGGACAAAAGCATATTTAACGTACGATTCCAATGCCACAAGCTGGTTGGTTGTAGATCTTCCTGGACGGAAACCTGCCTGGCAGCTATCTAGAATACCGTGGTATTCTAAAAAGTACACGAGCTTTCTATTGACCATCTTCTCGAACAGTTTACCTGAACAACTGGTAAGTGCTATTGGCCGATAGCTAAAAGGAGAAGAGGCATCTTTCCTTTGTTTAAGCAGTGGCACCACAATTGCCTCTTTCCAAGTCCGTGGAAGATGTCTTGCACTCCATATCTTGTTAAACAAATAAAGGAGTGTTTCGAGGGTGTCTGCGTGAAGGTGTTGAATTATGGTCTATGTGATTTGGTCTGCACCTGGTGCTGATGTCTTCGAAGTCGCCAAGGCAACTTTAAATCGTGGATAGAAAATGGAGTCTTGTGACGATTTCTTGGTGTCCCTAATGGATTTGCGCTCAGCAGATGTTTTGTACCTCATACATTTGTCTGTGTAATGTGAAGAGCTTGATATAAGTTCAAAGTGTTTAGCTAGTGTGTTTGCCTGGTCTTCTAATGTGTTACCAGTGGTGCTAACCAGGGGTAAGGTTGTTTTGTGCCCTTTGAACTTTCTTATTCGGTTCCACACTTTGCTTGTGTCGGTGTAAGAGTTAATGGAACCCAGAAAAGCTCTCCAGCTGTTGCTTTTGGCTTCTTGGCGAATACGTCTTCCAACTGCCTTGGTACGCTTGAGCGCAATGAGATTCTGTGCCATTGGGTACCTTCGGAGGTTACCCCAGGCCTTGTTTTGTGCTTTGCGTGCGGTTCGACATTCCTCATTCCACCAAGGCCTTCTGGGATTTTGAGGAGTACCGGAGATTTCAAGGATTGAACTCTTGGCAGCCTCTATAATGTGGGCCGCAACAATTCTACAAGCTTCAACGATCTGTAAGTGTTTTGTAAATATGTATGACAGCTGTGACTTTTGCCTAAAAGCCACCCAGTCTGCATGGGTTTCTTTAAACCTTTTAAGGTAAATGGAACTGTCAGAGAGTGTATCTAGACAAAAGAGTGACAGGGAGGTGGTCACTTCCATTAGGTTTGGAGTCCACATTCCACTCGAACGAAATAAAGAGAATGGGTGAACCTATTGCTAAATCGATGTGCGAGTAGGTTTTATGGGCTGTGCTGTAGGCACCAGATGACAGTAAGAATCTTTCAATTAAACGGCCCCGGCCATCTTCGCGTTCAAATCCTCACAGTTTACTGTCGGCATTAAAGTCGCCCACGAGTAGGAATGGGTCCGGTAGGTGGTTAATTAGGGACTCAAATTCTGGACTACAAAGTCGAAAGTCAGGAGGAATATATATTGAAGCTATTGTTATTAACCTGTCGGCGATTATTACAAGTACAGCAACCACTTCGAGGGTTGTGGTCAAAGGAACAAATTGACAGGTAATAGACTGTTGTATTACTATTGGTGGTGAGCGCGACCACGGGCGGCGCTGCGAAGTGCGCCGCCGTGAATTCGGCTTAGGGATTCTCGCATTTGTCGTCTGCTTCACTCGGGCTCGCTCTCCCTGTTGTTTCTTTGCCCTCGGTTGACGTCTGATGTTTGTCCGCACCAGTGTTTGCGTGTGCGTAAGTTTTTATTATAATATTAGACTTAAAATTGCATGCACTAGTTCAAAGCGCGAGTTAAAGTATATTTTTGGATACCGCTACGGAAGAAACATTGCCGGCGTCGCCCTATTCCTTGCGGAGCGGGAAAAGTTGGAGCTAGGCGTCAGCTTCTGTATTAAGCAATCTTTCGAACAAAGGGAACAGTCAGCTGCTAGTAACCGACAACAGCGAACATACAAGACCAAAATAAATTCCAGGCCTTGGGGGCTGTTCGCTTTCGCAGAAGGGCAATTACCGATTCCAGGTAATCATATGTAAAGTAAAACAGTTTTTGCAACCTTGCACAACGCTCGAAAGTGTTGTATCGTATCACTTTGCGCTGTCATGGCATGAAAGTATGCCGACATGCACTATGGGTTGCAAAAACTGTAGACTGAATTCCAAATAACCCACTGTGTGTATAGGCGGGTGTTGGTTTTATACCAGGTTTCTAACCAGTATGGTGGTTTATTGAGCAAAACGAGTCACGTCTACGGTAAAGATACAGTAGCACTATGGTTGTTCAGACCTGTAGGGATATTTTGGTACATTCCCAGTAAAATCGGTCTGATTGGTGGTCCGGGTCCTCAGTCCACGGCAAAAGTGTAAGAGTAATTTTTGGGTAGAGCAGGATTGTTTCTTTACGCCTGGAAGTGTCGGTAAACAATAAAGAGTAGCTTGGAAATGTTCATCGGTTTAGATTTTTCTAGCCAGTATACCACGCCTTCAACACCGTTATCATGTCATAATTGCTCGGGTTGAGAACCAGTTCATTATGATAACGATGGTTACGATACACATTCCGAGCACAGAAGCCGCCTTAGAGTACTCTGGACAACGTTGTCTGGGGCGCTATCGCGGTGGCGTAGCACAAGCTTTCTCATTGTATTTCCATGTGAATAAACAATGCACGCTGCGGATATGCAGCTTCTTGCACGCAGCCATAGCAAAAGCCAATTTGTGAAGAAGAGAATCTATGCCATATAGCTCGAATAAAATATCCACACGATCTTTGTGAGTCTCCCAAACATCCCTAAACCTAATAATACGACGCTTGTGACTGTGCAGAGAAATTAATGGGTTGGACACAAAAAAAATAAAAGATTGCTGATACAAGTCAACAACAACAAAACAAATGTAGAAGACAGCCGCTTTATTTCCTGGGGTGCAATGCTCGTGTATAGGAGCCCGCTGCTTGGTAGCTAGACTGTTGAGTCTTCATAAAAGCATCTCAAAAATACCATACGGAAAGAAGCCTACGCATTTTGAATACTTATCGAGGAGCTCTGAGCGCTGAACCTCGCGAATAAGCCAGAAAGGACGATTTAGACTCGATATTCTGGCCGATGCTCTGAAGAAAGTTCTCTCTCTCTCTCGTGTGTTGTAAACCTCTGCGGATACAGCTTGATATTATTCAGAGGTGTCAGAAGCTGGCAAAAATGACTGAATTACCAAAAATACGCTTTTTAATGCACTAAAGCACCAAAGCGGGCGATTTCTAGCACAGGTACTGCTGCCCCTCACAAGCGGAGTGTAGCAGACGACAGCGGCGCGAGTCCCTAAGCTGACGTGAGAGCCAGGGGGCGCCACTCAAACATCTCACCGCTAATGAGAACAGCCTTCCTAATCTCTCCTAAAGACAGAATAGCGCTTCAGGAAGTTTGTTTGGTTTGGTGTGTTTCCTGAAGACATAAGATGGTTCATTGGTTTTTATGAAGAATTTCGTATATGTCATCCAAGCTTTTCATTAAGCCCCTGCAGTTCCACTGTGTAATGCATTGTACTACCATAAGTGTTTAAAGAGAGAGGGCAGCGTGTATCTGTGTGTTGCAGACGGGTGGTGTTATCTATGTTACTGAGCCTGCGTTAGGGCCAATTATGCGCGGAGCTGGTTTTTTCCCGCGGCCGATGTTGCCACGCTGCTCGTTTGGCTGAACAGCTGACCGAGCTGGCGTGGGTGCTACATGCATCTCTTCATCCGACGGCAAAGTGTAAATGCAGGATCTCCCTCCTTTGGCCATGGACATTGGGGAGCGCCACTCGTGTTTGCCGCGCGGGCCAATGGCGGCTGAAGTGGTGTTGTGCCCGTAGACGTGGATGCAAGGCTCCCCACCTCGCTGCCCACTGTGCCCAAGGGCGACAGCGCAGCAGGAGCGGAAAGCAAGCCGTCTGCACCTACGGTGTTCGCAGTGGAATCCACAGGCTGTGGCACAACATTTTGGGCAGCAGAAGCCAGCCCAGGGGGGGGGGGGGGGGGTGGGACCAGGTCAGCGTTGCTGCACTCGGTAGCCACCAAAACCTGACGCCGCCCCACCCCCCGGTGACCAGCGTCAGCGTAACTTCCTTAGGGAAGCATCGAATGTCTTTTCCGATATTCTCGGTAAGACAGGTTGTGGGTCACTTTGAGGTTTATTTCTTTCTCATTTTTGAGTTTTTGAAAGATCGGGAGTACGCGGCGTGGTGTCCTTCACAGTTAACACAGTGAAATTGCGTTGCATTACAATCACCTGTCTGGTGGTCGTGCTTCGAGCATTTTTCACATGTGTTTTGCCCTCGACAGTTGTTGATACTGTGCTCGTACCTTTGACATTTGAAGCAACGTCGCGGATTTGGGATGTACGCCCTTATCTGACAGTGGAGAAACCCGGCTTTGAGAGATTCGGGGAGCGTACTACGATCAAAAGTCAAGATGATACGTTTGGTTTTGATCTCAGTTCAGTCGCGCCTCATTGTGATACATCTAACATGGGTCACTCCTTGCTCACGCAAGCCCTCAAGAATATCTGCCTCAGTTTTATTTGTGAGTTCAGTTTCCGAGAGCACACCTTGGCAGCTGTTGAGGGTTCGGTGAGGTGTTACAGTCATCTGTAAGTCACCCATGCTTGTCTGTTTTAGAAGGTTAGCAAATTGTTCCTTAGTTCTGACCTCAATAAGCATGTCCCCAAATGCAAGTTTCTTTGCGTCATAGTTCTTTCCAACTATACCTTCAATGAACTTGGCGATCAGGAACACAGATTTCTAAGTTATTGGGGTGGCTTTGTCAGCAGTCTGCATGACTAGGAAGCGAGGAAAGTTGTCAGGGGTGTTGAAAACGAGGTTTTGTAGGGGTTTAAAGATTGCTTCGGTGCGGGCCCTTTTCGGGGCCCGATCATTTGGAAGAAAGGGTTTAGATAATACCACGCGCCATAGTATAAAGCAGGGGATGGGGGTACTTTCTTCTTTGACTTTTCCCTGATGGTCAAAGAGGTCCCAGAGATGCCAGCCTGATAGACAGACAGGGAGCCCATCGGCCGGAGCTTGACCAGGGTTCCGACGGCCACCGTTCACCGCTTCTAACCCTTCATCTTTCAACTTCTCGCCACGGTAGGTAGCATCTTAAATATGGGGGGCTCGGGGTACGCCGTGTCACCATTCACCGTCACCAAGATTACTCAAGGTGCCCCGCGCGTGGGAAATGACATCCATGTTGCTCCACGAGTAACATGCGATATGCGCCCTGATCGTCATTTGTTTGAGCCTTGAGTTGCACCTTGATTGTTCCCTAAATAAAACTGCAACTCACGCCTCAAATCGAATTTCTCTTGATTTCTGCTTGATGGTGGTGTGCGCATGGACGGACGCGGACAGACGTTGGGAGGTCCTTAGGTACTCCACACCGTTACAGGCGAGAGAGTAAGCCGCTTGACTCTTGGGTACTAACTCTCGGTCGTAGCCCAATGGGTAAGACGACTGACACAGGCTGGAATCCTGCCGCTTCCTGTGTGATTTTTGCGATTGTACATGCTATGCGCCAGGACGCGGACGGACATTGTGCGGTCCTAAGGTGCTCCACACCTAAAAATGCCCGCCTGGTGGGATCCGAACCCACGACCTCTGGAATATGCGTCTAGTGCGATGACCACTACGCTACCGGTGGGGATATTTTCCCTCCACTTTCTGGGGTATTTATGTTCAGGTATTTTTGTTTCCTGCACTTAGGGGTGGTAGCTAGCGCCACTCCTAGTCGAGGTGAAGGGGGCCTTCTTTTTAACCCCCGAGCCGGGACTCGAGTGTCTACGACATGTCGAGAGTGGTCGACGGGTTTATATATATTTGAAAGTAAAGACAGACACATAAGAAATGAAAGTAAAGACAGACACATAAGAAAAACATTAAAAATAAGTTTACTGATGTTTCAGGAAGAGGACTTCCTTTTTTCAGGTACTCTAAAGAAAGTCCTCTTCCTGAAACGTCAGTAAACTTATATTTTAAATGTTTTTTTTTTTTCGTCTCGGTCTTTACTTAGCCTATTTTCTCGCGCTATTTTTGTGTTTTTTTTGTTTCCAGAACAGGTGGATCGTACTTCAGCTGTTGGCCATTTCAGGCTACCATTGTTTTGTATCTGCCTTAAACTTGAAACGGCTGCCGCTATTTGAGAACCAGCTCTCCACTACGCAGTGTTGCTTCCTTGGCGTAAACTTTCACACAACGAGTTTGCATCGTGTTAAACGAAGGATTTTTATTGAACAGGTCTGGGGAGCAGCTTGAATGCTCCCTCCGGGGATCGTGACGAGGACGTTCAAGAGCCAGTGCCGGTACACTCCTTGGTGAAGCAATGTGGATTCTTCAGTGTGACAACGGACATTTTTTACTGGCAGTTGCCTCCAGCGTATGTCTCCGACCTCAGAGTGACTGCTACTGTACCGAAGCCGAACGGCACACTACTGGTGCAACTCACGTGGACTTGGCCCGGAGCCCATATGCACATCGGCAATGGTGAGCTTTCAATCCGCTAGCTGGACCGAGTGTGTTCTACTATGAAAGTGTAATCAGTGATCACTGGCACGATCATTGCAAAAGCTGGGAGCAGTACAAATAACCATCCGTAATTTTTTTCCGAGCGAAAACCTCTCCTCAAACCTCACATCTCAAAACTTGCTCTCAAATCTCACACGAATATCGCATATTTTGGTCTATTTTGTTTGATACCAAGGACAACCAGAGTACGTACCTGTATATACAATAAATAGATAAGGAAATATGTTCGCCTATGGGAAAATGCCGGACAATTTAAACTGGCAAGCTGATCTTGGAACGACGGCGCCAGCTGGGTTATGCAGAACAAAACTCGCGATGCCAAAGCCAAATTTCGCAGATCTCGCCTTTTTTGTCCCTAGCTTACGATGGCACAAATAGTTGTGTAACCGCTGATATGTCACAATGAAACATTCCAACGGTTCATCGTTGCAAAGAAAGATGTGCAGCAATTCAGAGAATTGTCTACTAATGTGTAGCACCCTAATGCTGCTAGTCTAGCTTACAGCTGGCCAGTGACTGCTGTGAAGACGCGATCGGTCTCAATCAGCGCACACGCAATGCAGCAGAGGCCGTTGGAGCCTTAGACCGAGGGTGCCACCCCTTCTGACCCTGTCAGGAGCTGTAGCACGTGGCACAAGACCCCGGAGGATTGCCGCCGAACCACTAAAAAAATATGTTCCCTTCTCTCGGGTGCCAGTTCTTTACAGCCAAATTTCACGGTTTTTGTAAATTCTGTATTACTGATTGTCTCCATTTACGCCATTACTATAACGATTACAGGTGTTATTCCGCCAAATCTGCATTTTTGTGTAGATGAAGGGCGCTACACGGTTCGCCAGTTTCAGTATTTTTACTTTTCTTTGTTTTTGTTTATCAATATTCTCTTCAAATAATTATCTTCCCCGAAATTTGCATTTTCTTGAAAATACAGCGCGTACATGGTTCTCCATTTTCGAGATTTTTAATATATTTTTTTATTTTCTCGTTTTTTTTAATTCTGTTCGACCAATTATGTCTGTTTACGCTGTTATATTGATTCAAAGAGGAATTTCTGCAAAACCGGCATTATCGTGGAAATGCAGGGCGTTACACGGTTTGCCATTTTTTGTTTTTGTTTTTTGGTTTTCCGAAATTCTGTTCCACCAAATAACTCCATTTACGTTAATATAACTATTACAGATGAAACTTCTTCGAAATCTGCTTTATTCTGGAACTGCATAGCGTTACACGGTCCGCCATTTCCGCTATTTTTTATATTTTTCCTATTCTTGGTATTTAAAATTTTTGTTTGACCAATTATCTTTTTTTACGCTATCATAACGAATAAAGGTGAACTTCCGTGATATCTAAATTTTTCTGGAAATGCATGGCATTGCACGGTTAACCATTGCATTCTATTTTTTATTTTTTGCATTGTTTTTTTTTTTTTTGCTTAGACGACAGCGTGAATTGCTGGGAAAATTGTCCTTGTTAGGGCCAAGAAATACTGCGTAGTGAGAGCATCTGAACTCGTTCACCACCTAGTTCTTAGCACAGTAAAATTTAAACAACAGCCAGTGTAATTGAAAATTGTAAATGGCACATTAGTTAAATGTTTTTCATACGATTCGAAAGCAGATGAAACAAATACAACGTTTATTGGCAACGATGAACTGTAGGAATATTCTATACGACGGGCATCAGCTATTATGCTTCTATTATAGATTTGGGAACAAAAAATGTCTGACATTGCGCCCTATTCGGTTCCGGTGTTGTCCCTTTTGTTCTGCATATTCCAGTTGGCGCTGTCCTTCCAAGAAATACAGCTTCTGCCAAGGAGAGAGACAAGATGTGTGTTTTTGTCTTTTCAGTCTTGAATCTTGTCCTTTTGCATCCTCTCCTTCCAAGGCAAATGGCAAGATGTGGGAGAACAGGCAGGGCAAAACCTCGTGGTTATAGCCGGAGGAGCCAATGATGTTCTGCAGGGAAGAGGCGCTGGAGTGCGGAAGCAACTAAAAAAGTGGGTGAAAGAGCTTCGGGCGCTGCGCCCAAATGTGCAGGTCGTCGTGAGCACGGTACCCAAGATCATTGGGAGTGGGGAGCACGAGGAAAGGGAAGTTCTGGCATTAAACCGAGACATACGGAAGCTGAGCAAGGCACTGAGTTTCGCTGTCGTAGATATTGTCACGAAGACAAGGACGAAGCAGTTGTCTTGAATGAGAAATACGTTTATTGGAGCGAACTTGTGCTCCCCTAACAACTCAAAAGAATACAGAGGCGGCGAAGCAGCGCTCAACAAAGTGACTTGCACAGGCGAGTGTCGTCGAATCGAATGCCCCGGCGTCCGCACTGCAGGCTTTTTATCTTTCGGCGCGCGTGGTTCTCGAAACGTCGATTCGCATCGAGAACATAGTAGATCCAAGAAGATTATTCTGGGTTGTTCACGTTAGATCGGAATGCTCTCCCTATCACAACAGATAACACATGCCGCACAGAAACAATGAATGGAACACGCGCTTCCCTTGGCGCAGAGATACCGCAGACCGGCGCAGCCGGGCGGTAAAAGCAAAACACAAATAAACAAACCCAATGTATGGTTCGCGCCATTACCCCCCCTCTAAGAGTGCATCGACCCGATGCTAACATAAGCGACAGTCCGAACAAATGAAAAAAGTTCCTCATCGTCCGTAGAAAGGTTTTAGGCGAACCACGTGGACGACTTTAGGCCGCCTGCGTTGTCGTGATGTGCCGGAGTCACCAGCAGGGATCACTTCGTAGGTAAGTTGGCCAACACGTCGTAGAATCTGGTAGGGTCCAAAATAGCGTCGCAGGAGCTTCTCACTGAGTCCGCGTCGTCGGATGGGAGTCCAAACCCACACACGATCCCCTGGTTGTTACTCGGCGCCTCGGCGTCGGAGGTTGTAGCGGCCCGCGTCCACCAGCTGCTGGTCCGTTATACGAACTCGAGCAAGCTGGCGGGCCTCCTCCGCACGTTGAAGATATCCGTGGACGTCGGAGTTGAGGTCGTCGTCTTCTACGTGCGGAAGCATGGCGTCGAGCATCGTAGTCGGCCTTCTACCGTAGACAAGCTCGAACGGCGTCAGCTGCGTCGTGCGGACCGTCCCATCTGGTCATAACTTTCTTCAGTTTAGACGCAAATGATCCGCTCATTACCGAATAGTCAGCTCCCGTGTCTACGAGGGCGACTACGTCAAAGCCGTCGATGGACAACTTGACGTCAGATGCAGTCTTCCTCGAGTTCCGGGTACGTCGGGGCGTCGTATCTCTGCTTGTACGTGTTGACGGTCGGGCACTGTGCATCGTCGTTGTCGTCGTCTTCTCAACGGACGTCTCGGTCAGGTCGGGTACGCGTCGCGCCGTGTAGCTGTCGTCGTGTTCAGGAGTCTCGTCAGGGCTGGGTCGGGTCGTCGGGATGAGGGCATGTCGTGAATCACTGTCTTCGGTGCGTCCTTACGTCGTTGGAGGGTTTCCAGTATTTCGCCGTAGAGCAACTTCACCTCCAGAAGTTGCTGCTTTTAGTTTCCCCCGCGTGGGCTGGGGGACCTTCCACGTGCGAAATCAGCATTGCTACGGCGGTTAGGCGACTGGTATGGGTAGGGCGATGGCGATCGGTGTGAGCGGGCTGGCCCTCGGTTGGTGTTGGACAGGTATTCGTCGATCTCAGTAGGGCGCTGGCCCGGTCGGGGGCGTGGGGCGTCGACGGAGAAACCACGCAGTCCGAGTCTCCTGTACGGGCAGCGACGATAGATGTGATCGGCCTCCCCGCAATGGTAGCACAGCGGACGATGATCTGGCGTTCGCCAAACGTGAGTCTTCCTCGGCGTCTGGGTTTGGGCTGTGTACGGCGGTACGGTCGACGGCGGTGAGAGTGGAGACGGCGGCGAGAGTGGACGGCGGTACAGTGGAGCTTCTTGTAGACGGGTTGGAGCAGGGCGGGGTCGACGAATAGCCGCAGAATAGGCCATCGCCTGTGGCTCGCGGGGTGCCTCGGATGGCATAGAAGTGCCCAAAGCGTGTTGAACCTCTTCGCGGATGACGTCAGTCAGGGAAGCCACTTGAGGTTGCGGCGTCGTCGGAAAACGCTTCCGAAGCTCCTCCCTGACCACTGCTCGGATGGTCTCACGCAGTGTGTCGGAGCTTGTAGCCCCGGCACCGATCGTCTCGGAAACCATCACGTTGACCGGGCGATCGTACTGCCTCGTTCGAGCTTCCAGCGTCTTCTCCATCGCGGCCGCCTCAGACGCGAATTCGGCCACCGTCTTGGGAGGATTGCGGACAAGGCAAGCAAAAAGCTCCTGCTTTACCCCTCGCATGAGAAACCTTAGTTTCTTCTCTTCTGTCATCTCCGGATCCGCACGTCGAAACAACCTCTTCATCTCCTCAACAAAGATCACTACCCCTTCGTTGGGGTGCTGCGTTCGAGTTTCGAGTAAAAGCGCTGCGCGTTCTTTTCTGACCACGGTAGTGAAGGTCTTAGTGAACTCGCTTTTGAACTGAGCCCAGTTTGTCAAGGAGCTCTCGTGGTTCTCGAACCAAGTGCGAGCCGAATCTTCCAAGTAAAAGAAAACGTGCCGGAACGTTTCTGCGTCGTCCCACCTGTTGAATTTCCGGACGCGCTCCAGTTTTTCCAACCATTCTTCTGGGTCTTCTGCGGGGGCTCCTCGGAATGATGGCGGTTCCCGTGGCTGCTGCAGAACGACAGGAGGATTGGCTTGGTTGAGCATGGTGCTGGTTGCGACGTCTTTATTCTTCGTCTTCTCCGGTAGTAGACCGAACTCGGGTGGTAAATCTTGCACGCGGAGGCTGGCTCTTGTTGGACTGGCTTGGCGGCTTCCAGAAGTTGTAGTGGGCATGAAGGGTGCGTACCCAGCACCTCCACCAGATGTCACGAAGACAAGGACGAAGCAGTTGTCTTGAATGAGAAATACGTTTATTGGAGCGAACTTGTGCTCCCCTAACAACTCAAAAGAATACAGAGGCGGCGAAGCAGCGGTCAACAAAGTGACTTGCACAGGCGAGTGTCGTCGAATCGAATGCCCCGGCGTCCGCACTGCAGGCTTTTTATCTTTCGGCGCGCGTGGTTCTCGAAACGTCGATTCGCATCGAGAACATAGTAGATCCAAGAAGATTATTCTGGGTTGTTCACGTTAGATCGGAATGCTCTCCCTATCACAACAGATAACACATGCCGCACAGAAACAAAGAATGGAACACGCGCTTCCCTTGGCGCAGAGATACCGCAGACCGGCGCAGCCGGGCGGTAAAAGCAAAACACAAATAAACAAACCCAATGTATGGTTCGCGGCAATATCAATAGTGATGTCCTACGCGTGGAATGGAAAAGGGCGTTTCAGCATGGCGGAGTTCACTTCAGTGGGCGGTGAGAGCAGCCGTCGGGCGACGACAGAGGCCCGAGTGGTGGCTTTTTTAGGGGGGCCGCAGTACTTTGCGAAGGTCTTGTCGCCACCCCCCAAGATTAATAACACACTATTTTTTGTCGCCACCCCCCAAGATTAATAACACACTATTTTTTGCCCCACCTTTTAAATGCGGAGCATTTCTTAGGCTCGCGATGTCACTCGTCGATGTTATCGGCGCCGTCCACACGCTCACTGCGCATGCGCGTCGCGTCGAGGCGCAGGTGCGCGTCTGTCCCCCGTACCCTCCTCGCTCTCAACAACAGGTGCGGCGGTGCGGGAGGAGCGCGTGTACCCCGTGCGCTCCGTCGCTCTCAACAACAGCTGCGGCGGAGCGGAGGGAGCGCGTCTGTGCGCGCATGCGTCGTAGCGACCCGTGCGCAGCGTCGCGCTCAACAGTAACGGCGGCAGGGCGTGTACACGTGATAACGGCGTGTTGGGTGCGTGGACAGTTCGCGCGCTTGTGTACGGAAGTGTGCGCATGCGCGTCTCTCCCTGTACTCCTCTCCCTCGAACGCGGGCGGTGTGTATATGAGCGGCGGAGCGCGCCTTCGGAATTCAGTCAAGGGCGTTATTGCTTGGCTTTCGCTTGACTTGACGCTTTGCTTGACGGCACCAAGCAATAAAGACAGACTTTAACTTTAGACTCCTTGCCTTCGCTTCTCCTTTATTCAATAAACAAGAATATTAACGACGAAATAACAATTAAGCATTCCCAAACCATACCCAATTACTCAACATTCACGCGATACCCCCACCACTCTGCGACGCATTTACTCCAGTTCCCCCCGTGGGAAGATGCGGGCGGGTTTTTTTTTTGAAATTAGTTTTGTTTATCAATCCATTAGGCAGGCCAATACACAAGACACCATTGCCCTGCGAACGAGATATAACAGGTTAAGCACAATTGAATCTTAATGTTTTGCTTTTATTATGGTGAACATAAAGGCAAAATATTAAGCAAGCAGGGGTGAGACAGCTGCGAATATCGCGCAGTTTTGATACAAATTGGTTTCCCTGCACGATGCTGCTCCGAAAGCTTTAAACTTGTGAAAATTTGGCTAAACGGCTCCAAAACAGTCTGAGAGCCAAGGATTTTAACCCTCCCGTCAGTTCCACTGGGGAAAAAATGGTTACTGACGGCATAATTTAGTAACAGCCCTATGGTGATGCTGTTTGTAAAGGCTTAATTGATTGATAATTCAATAAAAAACCCGCATAAAATTGTCACCGGATAGTTTTTTCACGAGCCACAATGACAGGTTGCACATGTCATATTCTGTGAGTTTTTAAAGATTTCCCATCGAAAACCACTGCAAGTCCTGTATGTATATATGTATATATATATATATATATATATATATATATATATATATATATATATATATATATATATATATATATATATATATATATATATATATATATATATATATATATATACCCGCCGCAGTGGCTAAGGCGTTGCGCTACTGAGCCGTGGTTTCGACTCCCGGCTGCGTCAGCCGTTCTTCTGGTGGAGGCGAAAAGCAAAAACGCCCGTGTGTACGAGATTTCGGCGCACAATAAAGATCCCCAGGTGGTCCAAATTAATCCGGAGCCCTCCACTACGGCTTGCCTCATCGCCTGCGTTAATGATTCCTAAGGGGTCAAAATTAATCCGGAGTCCTTCACTACAGGGGGCCTCAAGCCGGGGTGTAGAGCTCCGTCCTTCAAGCCCCCTAACGTCAATCTGATTTTCATTTCGAGTGAGTGCAGCTTGGCCTAATTTTGATGACTGAATGAATTACACATATGTATGAGCTCTGCATGCAAGTGACGATGTCTCCATCTATAAGGAATGTAAATAACCCTCAGGTGCATTTCACAAGCCGCTGATCAAAAACTGTGCCAAAGGGGTAGCGAGAGACTGCAGCCTTTTTTCAGGCTCAGAAAACCAAGAAAACCAATTTATATCAAGGTGAACATATAACAACTTTTTCATTCCAAAAATAGTAAGTGAAAATGTAGAGTCAACTTCAAAACCTCAACCTCAAATGATGTAGGTAACCGAACTGTGGCAATGGCACTTTGGTGATACTGCGGGGGGAGGGGTAGCAGGCGGGCGTCACCAGTGCCGGTAGGAAGGTGGGGTGGGTCCCGCCACCACACGCAGAGGTAGACACCAGCAGACTAGACTGAGGCAAATGCAAGCCCATACGCTACACACAATGGCTAAATTGAACCCCTTGCAAGGTAGGGACAGGTACACGCCCCGTGTGCCACTCATGCAATGCCATCGCCAATCGAACACATATTATACGCCTCGAGCGCGGCCTGTAGGGGCGCCACTGAAATCCCCCTAGCGGCCCGTTTCGAAAGCAGCCGCGGGAGTCCGCGCCCCGCTCCCCATTGCCGCCGCTGCTTTTGGGGCACGTTCACGACTGAGAATTACCGTTTGCAGGCGTTTTAAATCCATGTTTATGTGGAGCAGTCACTCTGTTCGCAAATTGGGTGTGTTTACGAGAGTGTAAATGTTTCTGACGCGCTTTTAGTGCGGTATATTCGGTCTGTATAAGCGCCAGGTGTCTGCCACAGGCCAGCGTCGCAGAACCGGCGTATGATGGAGCCGATTGTAGTTACACTGACCTGAAATTACTAGCCGTGCCTATATGCCTATACGGCTATACACTACGATTTAAGTCGGTTTTGTGCGCTTACATAATCAGCGGAGCACTCAAACCTGACAGCACGCCAGTTACGTTTGCCAATATTACACCTCAGATATTGATCACCACCGTTTACAACCCATCTGTGTTAATTCCGGGAATATTCGCCAAACGTATGATGGACAATGCATAATTATACTCGGGGATCAGCACACGACAGAGTCGTCTTGTCGTGAGGTGAGCGCCCGCAAACATTCATCTGTTACATATATCCTCTGCGAGCAGCACGCAGACGCGTGCTTAGAATATAATCCGCGTTCGCGATAAATGCTGCTTTGAAATATCGTCATATGGCTCAGGGAGCCTGTAGAATAAAGCATAAACTGAAATCAGAGGGCCTTATCGCATCCCACACTCTTCCAACGACACCTTTCATCGCTTAATTGTTGAACAGCCTAGCCTGTATACTTCCAAAAATGCGTCCGCCGTACGATCAGCTCTTCGCTGAAGTAGAAAAACAAAAGGAAAGTGAACGCGAGATTTGTGTGTGGGATTGCTAAACCATTCATTGCTTGATTCCACTCCGCATTTGTACACAGCGGCCCCCTCCCCTCCCCCCACCGATGTCTCGCGAAAAAGCAGTGCATTTCGGGTATAGTTGGTCTAGTGAACGCTACCTCTCAAGTTTCGACGAAGGTCTTTAGCATGTCAGAAGCTGCACTGATTTTTTTTTTCATTTCTGTTAGAGCTATTATGTTTCTTAATTCCGCACTTGCACAGCATTTTTTCCCGTGGTTTCATTAACTTGCTTGGTTCTTCCTATATGGCGTGTGTGGGCACATATTTAACGACGCACAGGCTTGGAATTTACTTAACATTTTCGCATGGTTTATATTCTTATAAAAGGCATTAGTTATTGTCCGGAATTGGGTAATCACATCGCCGAAACACATTTTTCTGCGACGTACATATTCTAAACGAAGCCGCGTTCGTTGTCCACGCTGCAAAATGGGGCCAACCTCTCATTGTGGCAGTATCAGGTCTAAACGAGGCGACAGTAGAATTCGTTTGTGCCTGATTTTTTGGAGGTGACATGGGTGATATGTTGCTGCCGTCGCCGACGCCCGGCAGAGCGGCGACGAAGCGCGCAGAACCGTGTCCCAGGGTAGCTCGTGCAGGCGATCGCGTACTCTACGAAGACGCAGCTGCTTTTTAAGTGACCTAAACGTACTCCTTGCCTATAGGCGTCACCATAACAAGTTTTTTTTTTTAGGGCGCCGAAAGGCGAAAAGAAGCGAAACAGCACCAAAACACTGCACGAGCCCCTATCAGCCACGCAGCGCAAATCCCGTCAACGCCGCGGAGAAGCGGCGTCAGGCGGCGCAGCGATCGCGAAGCTCGAGGCGTATAGGAGTATCCCCTCTCTGCCCAAATTAGACCCCACACTGAACAGTGACTGGGCTCCCAAAATACAAGGGAAGAGCACCATGGCCTGGTGGCCTTCACTCAGAAGGCCATCAGTGGGAGCTTCGACGGAGGCGCGAAGACTCCGTAAGGCTCTCCGGCAGCGCAGTTCTACTTTGTTTTGCTAAAAATAAAATTATCTCTCTCTCTCTCTCCCCCAAGGCCTTCCTCACTCCCGAGACGAAGTTTCCCTCTCCCCCTTCTCCTAGACCCGTCTCTCGGTATCCTTTCACCTTACCACTTGGCCCGCCCGATTCCATTCCTTTATTTTCTTTGAACTATGATATAATTACTCCAGTGTGTTCCCTGATCGAGGAAGCTCGTTTCCTGCTTCCAAGATTTACTGCTATCATTCGTCATTCTACTGCCCGTTGAGCCGACGTATGCTTGCTTTGTAAAAGATGCATATTTTTTATTTTGTCAGATTATGTTTATAATTTCTACTCATTTCTCTTGTTCTCGGGTTTTTAAAAATCCTGTTGGGCTGGTTATGCCCATTTCCTCTAATATAACGTATATTTGTTGTTTTTCTGCAAGTTGTACATTTTTAAGGAAATGCAGGGTGTTTCACGGTCCTGGCTATGGGGGTATTGGGCAAAGAATGCTACGCATTAACAGACTGATTTTTAGAACATTTATTTATTTTCTTTCTTGAGATACCCTAAGGGCCAAAAAGTCATTACATAGGGGGGTTGGACATCAAAAAAATAATTTGTATACTACAAATGTCAAATGACTGCCGGTGAAAAGCCTGTAAATACAGCAGTGTTGTAAAAGAAGGAAAAGAAAATGCAAAGGAATATGGGTACACTACTAGAGCTGATGTTCACTTTCTAAGTGAACTTTCTAAGCTCGGTTAGGTTTGCCACATTTGCAGCCAACATATTCCACTCGGCATTACTAAGCGGTAATGATGAATTTTGGTATTCGTTAGTTTTCGCGAACATGGGCGTGACTTTATGCGCACGATCGATGCGTGCCGAGACATAAGTAGCGGGATAAAGTTGACTTCTGAAAGGATATGAACCACTGTGATAGAGCAATGCAAAACGATAAGCGACAGTATTTTCGTATTGCGAGATGGGGAGCGTTGAGGGACGCTTTTAGTGCCCGAACACTACTATATCGGAAATAAGACGAACGAATAAACCTTGCCACTTTGTGCTGTACTCACCGCCGTATTGCTGTTAAATATTCCTGGTGCGGGTGCCATGTAATAGAAGCGTACTCTAACGAAGGATGAATTAAAGAAATGCATGCTGCTCAGTTTCACAATTTGCAAGGTGTAAACGTTAAGAAAAACACCGAGACACTTAAGGGGGCACACAACCGATTTTGTCGAGTATATATTCTATATCCCAAAATAAAGGGCATCATTTAAAGCACTTTGACGAGAAACGGTTTTGCTGATAACGCCCTAGAACTTTTTAAATTGAACTTTTTAGATCTTCGAGCTGTATGTGTCCCTCCCAAAAATAATGCTGGCAACCATGACATAGAGTAGCTCGGCAAATACTTTTGTATGTATGCGAAATGAAAAACGGTATTGTCACGTCACAAAGCCGAGTCCAGGTGGAAGGGGGGCTTTAATGATGGAAGAGCGGCGATCAGAACAGCCAGCAGCCGCAGGCCAGAAGAGAGAAGAAGAACACAGAGCAACCAGGCCGATCCCCTCGCTCATAAAGCCGTGCAGGCGCTTGGCGGCGGCAGCAGCTTGCTAAAAACGTGAGCCCCCGTATACCATGTCATCGTGGCAATACCCCCCGCTTTTTCAAAGCATCGTCTCGATGCTTACCTGATGTAAATAGAATGAAAAAAAACACACACAGCAAAACAGCACGACGCAACACGCAAAAATTTCGCGGCCACTGTCAACGTGAGTGATACGGCTTCATCCGGGCAACATGAACAACTTCAGGGAGTGTCCTACTACGCGTTGACCGTAGTGATCCTTCTGGAAGAACTTCATAGTTCACTGCGCTTACTAGGCGTATCACTTTGTAGGGCCCAAAGTAGCGGCGTAAAAGTTTTTCCGAACGTCCTCGGAGTCGCACAGGGCTCCACACTCAGACTTGGTCACCGGGTCGCAAAAGTTACTTGTCGGTGCCGTAAGTTGTAGCGGCGGGCATCAATCGTTTGTTGGTGACGGATGTGTTGTTGCGCAAGTTGTCGGGCAGCTTCGGCGCGGCTAGCGCATTCCGTGGCGTCTGGAGTAACCACATGGATTTCATCCGGAAGCAGCATCGCATCCAACATAGTTGTCACTTCGCGGCCGTGGACCAATCGGAAAGGAGTGAGGTTTGTCGTTTCTTGAACTGCCGTATTATATGTAAAGGTCACGTACGGCAGTATGTCATCCCAGTTTTTGTGGTCAACATCAACGTACATCGAAATCATGTCGGCGATGTCTTGTTCAGCCTTTCGGTCAGCCCGTTTGTCTGGGGGTGATATGCAGTGGTTTTGCGATGTTCGGTATGACACAGTTTCATGACGTCTTGAGTAAGTGCTGCGGTGAACGCTGTGCCTCTATCGGTTATGATGACTGATGGGGCGCCGTGACGGAGCCCAATATTATGGACGAAAAATCGGGCAACTTCAGCCGACGTTCCTTTGGGCAATGCCTTGGTTTCGCAATAACGGGTAAGATAATCAGTAGCGACTACAATCCACCGATTCCCAGCTGATGACGTAGGGAATGGCCCCAGTAAATCCATGCCGACCTGCTTAAATGACCTGCTTGGTGGATCAACAGGCTGAAGGAAACCAGCTGGTTTAGTGGGCGGTGTCTTTCGCCTCTGACAGTCACGACATGTTTTGACGTAGCGCTTGACTGTCGGAGCCAACTTTGGCCAGTAGTACTTCTGACGAAGCCTTGCGAGTGTGCGGGTGAAACCCAGATGCCCCGACGAAGGGTCGTCATGGGAGGCGTGAAGGATGTCGTCACGTAGCGCTGCTGGCACAACAAGAAGGTGGGTGGCTCCTGTAGGGTCAAATCCTTTTTTGTAGAGGACTCCGTCGTGCAGCAAAAATGATGACAGCGAGCGCTGGAAGAGCCGTGGAGGACGCGAGCTGTGACCTTCGAGGTACTCAATGAGCGGCAGAAGTTCTGGGTCCTTCTTCTGTTCTTCCGCGAGGGCTGATGGTCCCAACGCTCCGAGAAAGGGTGTATCATCTTCCTGATCAGCAGTAACTCGCTCCAGGGGAGCTCGTGATAGGCAATCAGCGTCGGTGTGGCGTCTTCGGGACTTATATACGACCGTCACGTCAAACTCTTGGAGTCGCAGGCTCCACCTCGCGAGACGTCCTGACAGATCTTTTAGGTTGGCAAGCAACACAGACAGTGGTGGTCGCTGACCACTCGAAACGCCCTGCCGTATAAGTACGGGCGGAATTGTGTGACTGCCCATATCACGGCCAAGCACTCCTTTTCCGTCGTGGAGTAGTTTGCCTCAGCGCGTGATAACGTGCGACTTGCGTAAGCAATGACGCGTTCAGCACCATCCTGCCACTGGACTAGGACTGCATCGAGACCCACGTTACTCGCGTTGGTGTGAAGTTCGGTGTCGGCGTCTTCGTCAAAATGTCCTAAAATAGGGGTACTTTGCAGGCGCGCCTTCAAATCATCGAAAGCATTGGTCTGCTCAGGGCCCCAAACAAATGGCACGTCGTCCTTTGTCAGACGAGTGAGGGGCTCAGCTATCTTGGAGAAATTGGCCACGAAGCGCCGGTAGTAAGCGCAGAGACCCAGAAATCGGCGCACGGCGCGCTTGTCAGCGGGCGTCGGGAATGCGCTCACTGCCGCCGTCTTGTCAGGGTCGGGGCTGACACCCTCAAGACTAACCACGTGGCCAAGGAACTTGAGCTGTTGAAATGCGAAGTGACATTTTTCCGGTTTGAGCGACAGTCCCGCTGAACGGATCGCGTTCAACACGGCATGCAGGCGATCGAGATGTTCGTCGAAGGTCCGGGAAAAAATGACAACATCATCCAGGTAAACTAGGCAGGACTGCCATTTCAGGTCCGACAGCACACTGTCCATCATTCTTTGGAAAGTCGCAGGGGCAGAGCAGAGACCGAATGGGAGCACCTTTTATTCGTATAACCCATCTGGGGTGATAAATGCAGTCTTTTCGCGGTCGCGCTCATCTACTTCGATCTGCCAATACCCGCTGCGTAAGTCGATGGAGGAGAAGTACCTGGCATGGCGTAGTCGGTCTAAGGAGTCGTCAATCCGAGGGAGAGGGTAAACGTCTTTCTTCGTAATTTTGTTCAACCTCCTATAGTACACGCAAAATCGAAGAGTGCCGTCTTTTTTTGCCACCAGAACCACGGGTGACACCCATGGACTCGTCGACGGTTGTATAACGTCGTCTTGGAACATTTCCTTGACTTGGTGACGTATTGCATCTCGCTCTTTTGGGGAGACCCTGTACGGATGTTGACGAACAGGTCTTTCCCCTTCCTCTGTCACTATGCGGTGCTTAGTGACCGCTGTCTGTCGTACCTTCGACGAAGGAGCAAAACAGTCAGCAAAAGAAGAGATGACGCTGTGGAGTCGGCGCTTTTGGTCTGCCGATAGGTCCGGGTTAACCTCAACATTAATGTCTAAGTTGGAAGCGGCCTGAGGGGCTCCCGTTGTCGACGTGTGCTGCTGATCGTTTTCCTCCATCGCAAAGAACGAAGGTTGTCCGGTACAGTCATACTCTTCGTCTAGATGGGCCACGGCAGTCTTCTTCACTAGGCGTTGGTGTGCGTTACCGAAGTTGGTTATCAGAACTTCGGTCCGGTGGTCACGGAGCTGCACAACTCCTCGAACTACGCAAACTTGCCGGTCTAGTAAGAGGGACACGTTGCCTTCAGCGATCCCGCAGGTGGCGTCGCTTTCACATTCTACCGTGACGAAAAGGCTAGCTCGGGGCGGTACTGTTACGTACTCGTCGCAAATGCGTCACGCCGCCTTGGGTAGTTCCCCTTCGTTTCGGACAGCTCCCTGTGTCGAGAACGTCACGAGTAGCTCTCGAAGGTCAACAATCGCACCGTACTCATGGAGGAAGTCTAATCCCAATATTAGCTGCTTGGAACATTCCCGCAGCACTAAGAAGCAGCCAGGGAAATGTACGCCACGTATCTGGATCCTGGCGGTACATACACCGATCGGCGTTACCAGATGACCACCAGCCGTACGGATCTGTGGACCGTCCCATGGTGTTGTTACCTTCTTCAGTTTGGTGGCTAGCTCGCTACTCTTCACGGAAAAATCGGCGCCGGTATCCACCAAAGCCGTCACGTGATGACTATCGACCATAACTGCAATATCGGCCGAAACTCTTTTACTGTCGTGATGGCGCGCCGACGGAGCTGGTGCGGTCAAGTCGTCAGTGGGGACCGCTGAGGTCGAGTCGGGTTCTGAACAGGCTCCGGTGAAGTCGTCGGTATGGATTATTGGTGTCAAGTCGGTGAGCGGGTTCGTGGGATACGTGGAGGATGTTGACCTTTCTGAGCGGCGGCGGTCCCACCTCCGGAGGACGCCGTCTTTAGTTTCCCCGGTTAGGACTGGGGGTCCGGCCGCTGGTCGTCCCCAAAGAGAATGGACGTCTAGGTGACGTGAAGCGTCGGGGCGAGGGCGACCAAGACTCACGGCGTTGTGCGGGCGGGGAAGAGCGCAGGTGGACGGCCAGGTACTCTTGGATGTCGTGGGGACGTTCACCGTTACGCGGTCGTGGAGCATCTGGCGAGAACCCCCGTAGGCCCATCTTGCGATATGGGCAATGGCGAACAACATGTCCGGCTTCTCCGCAGTGATAACATAGAGGCATGTTGTCCGCCGTGCGCCAAATGGTAGCCTTCCTTGCGTAATGGCCTGGTTCAGTTCGCGGAGCACCGTCGGAATACCGCTGAAATAGCGGCCTAGGCTGGGGTTGTATGGGCCGGACCGTGGGGGCGGTTGGTCGTGGCATGTCCATGTATACTATGACGGGATTGGCTGCTTCATAATACGGAGCAGGAGCGCTCTGCGATGAAGTAGAGGTTTGCATCGCCTGGCGAATTTCATCGCGGACAACGTCGGAAATGGCGTCGACGTTTGGCTGGTGACCGGCGACGTGGAGCTTCTGCAGCTCCTCCCGCACGATGCTTCTGATAATCTCTCGGAGATCTGCTGTGCCGCAATTACTCGTGGACAGCGAATGGCACTTCGAAGTTGCCGGGTCAGTCTGCCGAACGTATTGGCGAAAGCGCTGCTCCAGTGCGTGCTCCATCGTGGTCGCTTCCCTGGTGAAGTCAGCTACGGTGGCCGGGGGATCACGCACAAGCCCCGCAAACAGCTGTTCCTTTACGCCGCGCATTAAATGGCGCACCTTCCTTTCTTCGGGCATGTTGGGATCGGCTCGCTTAAATAGCCAACACATGTCCTCAACGAACATGGCAACCGACTCATTCGGCTTCTGCACTCTCACCTCGAGAGCGAGCTCAGCCTTCTCCTTCCGCTCGCTGTCACCGTAGGTGGCGAGCAGCTTCCGCCGAAATTCTGGCCACGTTTTCATAGAAGCTTCATTGTTTTCGAACCATGTCCTGGCGTTCTCTTCGAGAGCGTAATACACATGCTTGAGCTTCCGCACCTCGTCCCAGTCGTTGAACGCCTCCACACGTTCGAAGCTGTCCAACCAATCTTCGGCGTCCTCAAACCTCTCACCGTAGAATGGTCTCGGAGTGCGCGGGGTATGGAGCACCACTGGCGGGGCTTGCATACTTGTCTGGCTCGCCGTTGAAACCATCGCGACCCTGCTCGGCGCGGCCCTGGTTGGGGTAGCAAGGCGGCCGAACTCAGGCTGAAGGCCACGCAGGCGCCGGCTGGTCTTGTGGACGGGTGTTGTGTCCACCGAGGCCGAACCAGTAGCGAAGCAATCGTCCGGGTCAAAGTGCATGGACAGCTACCCAGCACCTCTACCAAAATGTCACGTCACAAAGCCGAGTCCCGGTGGAAGGGGGGTTTTAATGATGGAAGAGCGGCGATCAGAACAGCCAGCAGCCGCAGGCCAGAAGAGAGAAGAAGAAGAACACAGAGCAACCAGGCCGATCCCCTCGCTCATAAAGCCGTGCAGGCGCTTGGCGGCGGCAGCAGCTTGCTAAAAACGTGAGCCCCCGTATACCATGTCATCGTGGCAATATTTAAAAACTTGTCCCCAGTAAAAATGTATGAATCGCAAGCTTTCCTGTTCCTTTATGTGTTTTTTTAATGCAACGGTCTATTTTGCACGAATGCGCCTTCTCTTAGGATAGACGATAGGTAGAATATGTCTTCACGTTGTGGAAGGGGGAAGTTCGATTCTACCCGGCCGCGACGTTTTTTTTAAGCTGAAGTCGGCGTATTTGGAAACTGAAATAAAAAATTAAGGCTGAACAAACGCCCCTGACTGAGGCAGAATCGTCAAAGCTCCTTCACTGGGTCTGCTTACTGAACGTGTCCGTTGATTCTGGGCATGGAGGGTCAGTTAGCTACACTGAAAGGAACCCAGCGACGGCCGGCGCTGTGTCTTTAAAATTTTCAAAATAATCTTTAGAAATACATATACAATTTAACCTTGTACAAATACTTGTGTTAAAATGTTTTCAATGCGTAAATAACCGTTTCAGCAGTTGCAATAGCTGCTAGGTTTGCAGGTCACGTGACAGGGACACATATTGTAGCGTAAAGTTTCGACACTACGAACCGCCACCCTTCCGATTTCCGGAAGTTTGTTGCCAAATAAATATTTTTCTGCAAATTTGTTTAGAAATTGCTTGTGGTTACCGGGCTATATAAAACGCTCGGTTTCATATGAGCTAGAGAACATATACGCGACAAAAATCGGTTGTCCGTCCCTTTAAACGACAGGACTGACTCGATGCTCGTATTGCAATAGTGTACTGATTTGTGGTTAAATTGTTAGAGGAAGTAAACGTTACATGCTCAGTTTTATCTTTCTTAATCTCCATTTGCCACGTACGACACCACTCAGATAACCTTGTTAAGTCGGTCTGGAGCGTAGTTATTTCAGCCGGATCTGACATAAATTATGCAGTCATCTTCGAAAAGGCGGACATTTCAGGCAATGTTATCAGCTATGTCATTTAAGAGTAGAGGGCCTTGGACGGATCCCTCTGGTACACCGGAATTTCCAGGTCTGCGGCTAGATACAAGGTGGTTGACTTTAACTGATTGAAAACGGCTTGTTAAATTCTTCTGTTGTCCGCCTGTCAAGCTGAAGGCTGGAGAGCTTCAGCAGAAGGTGCTTACGGGGCACAGGGTCGAAATCTTTCGAATAATCAATGAATAAAGCATCAACTTAAAGTGGAGAATGCATTGAGTGGTGCATGTCGTTCACCAGCGCACAGCGCCTTTTGGCATTATCGCTCGCGCCTAAACCCATGCTGGTTTTCATCCGGAAGATTTTTTTTGTTAAGGTGAGCCATTATATGGTGAAAAAGAATGTGCTCTAGTAGCTTGCTGCAGATTGACGTCAGGAAAATAGGACGGTAATTACCTGGTTGGGTGCTATCACCAGATTTAAAAATCGGTACAATATGGGCGTTTTTCCAGTCGTCCGGTATGCATCCAGTGCGATTGATTGCTGGAAAATTAGATATAATAGAAAGGCTGAAAGATGATACGTAAATTTTAACAGTTTCGAACTAATATCATCGGACCTGGGCTTGTGCTGTGCGATAGGCGCTCAATTGCTCGAGCTACACCATTTCCAGTGACAACGATGGGAACACCGGGCAAAGGTATCGAAATTTTCTCAGGGGTTATTGAGTTGTCTAGTGGCTGTTAAACTGATAAATGCTGCCCTAAAATATAAGTTAAAACGTTCAGCTTATTCAACTTCGCTTAATAAAGGCGTAGCTACATCGCTTTCTAATTAAGGAATTTTGGTTGTGCAATATTCTTGGGTTTCAAAAACACGGGCTGGTTGACCAGAACTGGTTGACCACTGGAGAGGGCTGGTTAACCTCTGCTTAAAAAAAGGACACGTGTTTGACTATGCCAACACAAAAACACTAGCACGTGAACAGCGATGGGACCCCTGAAAATTTATGGAGTCATGGTTTTTTCGCCATGACCCAACGGTGTGCAATGTTAATCATGGCCCCCTGCTGGATGCTTTCGGTGCGCCTGACAAATAGGTTGCTTGTGTCTTTTACGGGCCTGTTTGCTACCTGCGATGCCACCCGCATAGGTGGCGAAACGTCTTATGATTTTGTGTTAAACGCTGTTGAGTAAAGCGAGTGTTTTTGAAACCCAAGAGATAAGATACGGGCCACGCAGGGACAGTCGTCAGTCAGCAAAGCGACTGTCTGCACGGGTGATGCTCGGAACCTAGAACGGTTAAGGGGTACAACTTAGCGACTGTACATAGTGGCCGTAAATCCCCTTCATGTCGTATGGAGCTGCCTTAAGTCAATTTTCTGAATACTTATCACAAGTCTAGTTGTAAAAGTAATATGAATTCGGACCACGCACAACACATAGGTCGTTTTCTTTGTAGTATTTTAATTGTGAGAAATGTCTTACGAGGTGTGTTTGAACGACACTCGTTTTGCAACGTCAGTTAGACCGGTGTATAAAAATATAGATGATGCAGCGTTTGAGCTAAGCGCAGATCCAAGTAGAAGCAAGAAAGAGCTAATTGTTCTCCCATTGCTACTTTGTGTTCGACTGCATCGACATTATGACTGGTGGTATGTGAAATACGTTCAATGTTAAGCAGCGAGCAGTGGTCCAGTGCGTTAGGCAATTTTTGAAAATAAAACCCTAATTTATGTTTGCTATATATTCTTACTGCGTTACCACATCCGCCACTACGTCTCTTGATTCGTTTAATAGATATCTGCGAGCTGGTTTTATTTCATCACTCTTTTGTATGTTAGTTGCATCGTTACCAATCTCCAAAACTATTGCTCTGAAAACCTGCACAGTATTCGCTCAATAAAGCAAACCGGAACGCGTTGCGGAAGGATTTCTTTTTGCGCAACATTCCTGCTTCCAATTACTTTTTTTAAACGCACCATGACTCGCGATATGAGCTTATCAATGGAATAAACATTCGTGGGAAATTCTGAGAACACATTTTTGCGGGCTTCACGACGAGCAACGTCTCACTGGTGTTTTTGCTTTCTTTGTAGCTTCAGGCGTGACTATTCGAGCAAGTCAGGACCTCGACCAACTGCAGAAAAACTTTGACAACCAAACGGAAATTACAAGTGCCAATGTTGTGGAGGGCAATCTCGATCCACTGCCGCCTGGTTCCAAACACGTCATAACCATCGCCCTGCCTGCAACCTTCGCAAGTCCTCAAAGTGACGGAGAATATAGCTGGAGTGCGTTGATAGCACTTCGCGTCACGAACAGTTACGGCCGGAGTTCCAAGACCTCATATATTGTGGATGCGTCGTACACGCCTCAGGGCATTGAAACTTGGGTGACAGCTACGACCGGAGCGGGGGTGACTGTCACGACCGAAAAAGCGGCCCCTACAGAAGTTGAAAATAATTCTACAAAAAAATCCTCCGCAGACAAAGAAGACAGCAAGTCGTCAGCATGGTTCCCGTTAATGTGGGTTTGCAACATAATTTTACTGGTGGGTGCTGTTCTAGCGGTCTATATCGCAGCTATCAGGAAAGGAATGGAAGAAAACACCCCGAATGAGCTCCTGACCGGACAGACTTCTGGAAGCCAGGAAGAACCTGTGACAGACACGGTGGGATAGTCCGTCACGTTGTGTGATTGTTTGGGACAGCAATGTTCCTTCACCTGTGTGTTCCTTCCCTTGTTCCTTGTGTTCCTTCCCAATGAGTGTATTGCTTCACCCTAATAAAAGTGTAACAAATGAAGAAAAGCGCCGTTTGCAGACAGCTTAAGTTCCTAAGACAATGGTATGCCGCAGAGTTTCCTTTAAAAATTCTTACTATGTCTTAGGAAGGCCGTAACCGCCATCACGGTGGTATTGTAAATGACAGTAAGACATTTGTGCAGGGCAGTGTTATTTCTGAAGAATTGAACAGTACAGCAAAAGTAGGAAAACACTAGTGCTACTTTAGAAAATACGAAGCTCACAATGCTATTTATGGAAGTTTCCCTGAAAGATGGCACTCAGTCAGCAGTGATGAGCTTCCAATTTTCCTTGACGACCTAAACTCATCTGTGACGCTGCAGTAAAACTTTTATCGAGTGACAATGCAGCTTCCTCTCAGCAGGATATTTCACAAATTAAAGCCCCTACTTTGAATTGAAGCAAACTGCACTTTTCTTCTGTTCGGGCATGAAGAGAACAGTACATATACTCATAATCAAGTATTAAATGCCTTGGGATAAAAAAGCCAAGGTAGTTGTACACAGTGAAACTAGACGTGGCTACAAGGAATGCCATAGTGGATGCTGGGAAATTGGACTATTCGGTGAACTCTACTTCTCACCATATGTTGACAATATCTTTGCTAAAATAGGTTTGCATTTTTTCTGCCGAGGTTTTACGTTCCTTTCACTTAATCCATTTAAGTGTCAATAATACTATCCAGAATGTTCAAACAACAAAAAATTCTATGTAAATTTTCCCACTTGTCGCACGCCATTATTCAGTTGGATACATCCAAGGACACCACAGGTTTTTCGCTAACCAATCAGTTCCAGTTTTTATGTTTTTCCCACTCCGGCCAATTGGAAGTTGAATAAAAGAATTTTATTGGTTCCCACGACTTCCCTTAAACACGTGTATCACCAGCCATTTATAGCATGGTGCAAACTGAAATGAGCAACACAAGTCAGCAAGTTTAGAAGTAGTAGTGCACTGAAAATAGCACTTACTGATGGCAACGAGATGTGCGTCTTTTAGTCAGTCATTTTCAGCGTGGTTTCCTTTTTGCTTGCATGCAAGGCTACATACTCAGTGGTCGCAGGTTTGCATGAAAAGTAAACAGACACAGCCGTCAAAAGATGTGGACACTTTATTATTGAGGGTACATGGGTAATGGGTTCAGACCTCGAAATTTATCTATATACTCTAAAAAATTTATTTTACGCGGTGTCATCCTCTTGCAGACAATAGTTCATTGCACCCTTGTTTGCACAACGCCAGCAATCGCAGCACAGTTCTGGCTGCACTCCTTGCCGTCGGACTGCAAACCTGCCATGTTGAAAGGAAACAAAATACACGGTACCCACAAGTGTTTTGTAACGACAAGCTTATCATTGATTTACAAGGAAACAGTGCGGGTTGCTAAGACATTTTGCTACGAAAGGCAGTGAAACAGGGCAGGTTTCATGCAGTATTATTGTGGACCCACAGAGCACCTTCTGGAAGAAGAGCTCGGTAGTCGTTCGTACGATGCACACCAATGGTAGGACCTATCTGTGTACTCTTTCGAGATATGCCAGGCAGAAGGGCCGAGAGATAATCGAAGCGGTTAACATTTGAAAACGGGAAGGCGATTGTATCAGCCAAATGTCGTGACAGAGTTTGCCGCCTTCTTAACCGGTAGATGCCGCCAAACACGAGTGCGGCATCGATCTTGATGTTCCTCCTTTATGCAACTTTGTTATCAGCTCGGCAGTGGTCCGCAGTTGAAGCATCATGTGTGTCAAGTAAAAGGATTCACCAGTGTTCACTACGTGAGGGGGGGGGAAGAGGGGCAAGGAAGTTAATTCGAGTGGAATGTGTTCCCTCTTCTCCTGTTGATGCATATGTTTGTGTTCAGTGCGCATTCCACAAATAAACTATTTGAGAGTCCGCACTCCTCTTGTCTGCTTCCTTCGTCCCCGTCTTTCTCGTGCTGTTGTTAAGATGGCATACCAACTTGCCCAGCTCCCCACTCTGGATATCTACGGTTGGCTATGCTACGGCTAGTAAAATATGAGGAACCACATGTAAAGCCATACAATAAGAAAGCTTTCAAGGTGGCTCTTCCTGCAATAACTTCTTGTGCAAGAAGCTACTGCGGTAAGTACTCAGAATGATAAAAACCAACTTGATGTTGGTAAGCCGAGTCCAATCGTAGAGCTGTTGCACAGGCAAAAAGTTTTTGGCAGCAGGCGCTCGGAATTGCAGAATGAAGAAGTGCAGCTCACGGGCTTTCGGCGGCACCAGGCTGAGACGGACTCCATTGCCGACGTAATGAGAGAACGAGAGCACGCCCAGACTACCAGGCAGATGGCAGCCCTGGTGCTACGTGATGTCAAGGGTGCCTTCAACTATCTCCAGCACCCTTACATCTCCCTGGCCGTGGAGGAGGCCAGCATTGCGGTTAAGCTCCGGGGCTTTGTCGAGGCATTCCTGACGGGCCTCGCGGCCCAAATGCAGGTGGGCAATGCCCTGTTGGTGCCTCAGCCACTGGATGTGGGCACCCTGTAGGGCAGTAGTCCGCCCCTTCCTCTTCAACCTGCTCACAGCAGCACCATCAGACGACCTGCCCAGTGGAGGGGCGCAAAGGGCGTACATGTCTATGTACGCCGACGATGCGGCCCTGTAGGCACTAGGCCCCAAGGTAGGCTGCCGAGGCATTGTGCCGAAGCTGCAGGCAGCCTGAGATGCAGTGCGGGACAAGCTCACCAATGTCAGCGTGCAGCCGTCGGGCACCGAGATGGAGGCCATGCTTGTTCACTATGACACCCGGCCTGCTTCAGGGTCACATGCCTGCAAATCGACAGCAAGCAGCTCGGGTGGAAGACCAGGGTGTGCTACCTGGTGCTCATGCTGGACCACTGAGATGACGCCTGGCAGGCAGCTCCATCCCAGGGCCAGGATGACCACCTCGGCTGTGAAGAAGGTGGCCACCCAAGACCACGGCTGCTCCCAACAGTGTGGGGCTGCTGATGCATGCGCTGCCTCTGGTCACCTTGTGGAAACCGAATTGGCGGCAGTTGGAGGTTCACGACCACTGCGAAGATGCCTGTGCCTGCCTGGGCTTGCTTTGGAGCTCACAGTGCCACAATGCGCCGGCCAAGGCGGGGGTGTGGACGCTCGGGATGGCGGCAGAGCAGCAGGCCGAAGGGGGAGGCCCTTCTGCAGCAGCTGCGCATCCATCGGCACTCGTTCATTACTCCACCACACCGCCTCACCTTAGGACTGATGCCACAACCAACGTGCTCCAACGCAAGGAAGGAACAACGAAATTGGGCAGGAAGAACTTTCCATTGGTTGCCACATTTGATGAGCTCGTGGCAAAAATGTCTGCATACAGCGCTGTAAACCACGAGCAGCTTTGGAAGAGAGACTAGAACTATCAGAGGAGTGAAAAAGTGTGATGTAAAGATTGCCAGCAAGATGCCCGAGACCCTGGAAGTATTACCAGATACGTTAGTGCTGCATCTATGGGGGCATGAAGTTCGTGAACAGCAACAAAGGCGGTGTGCACATAAATTATCGCAAGTCCCTCCTTAAAAACGTTTTTGTCACATTTACCTGCGGTTGCTCATTTCTTCCTAGCCGTAACACGCCCAACCTCCAGGCTCAAGCCTTCCTACTTTCACTATGCACGTTGTTATTCGGCTTGCCTGAGCACATTATCACAGATTGCGATGTATGCCTGGCTCCAATGAAACATATAGTTTTATCGTTTGTGCATAAAGCAGAGCAGATCTATCTGTCCTGCTGGAGGAAAAAACATGACTCTAGACAGCCAATGGGAGCCGACTGAAATTTTTTAAAATAATTTTCACGGATGCCGGAAGAGTGGGTTCAAAAGAAATTTTCTGACAGGTTGTCATGCGGTCCCAGTCAGCCAACGAGAGACAACTGCCACAAAAAAATTGATGCAAGTGATTATCACGGATGCAATGAGATTAGCCACAGCTATAGGTTTTTTGCTATGCCAGGTAATTAGCCAAGGCTTGCGAGTTACTCTGGCCTTATTTGGTAGGAGCCTCGCATTTGTAACCACCTGGCGGTGCACTATCAGGTACGCTCTGTGAGGAAAAGAACAAAAAACATTCCGGCAAAGCCACAAGTAATCATTTACTGCAACAGGTTTTTCAAAAGGCGCATGAAAATAGAAACGTGTCATACACTTGCTCCATGTAAGCTTTGCTCCATGAATACAGCTTATTTTGTTAGGCACCACACGCAGTGCATTCCATGGTAAATACAGGACAATTGCATGACCTACATGTGTTTCTGGTGGGACGATGGTAGGCCCGTTGACACTTGCGACTGGAGCGGTAGAAGCGACGAGATTTCTGCCGCTTTACTTGTTTGTTTGGTCTCGACCAATTTTTGTCGCCGCGGACAGCAATCGCGTCACTTCTATCGCTCCAGTCGCAAGTGCGAACGGGCCTTCACACTTGCGCTGCGTAGCCACGCCCCATCGCAATCTAAACCCACTTTTCGTGCTTCACGCCGCCGTTAAAATTCACTGCCCATGTCAACACAATATTTCAATCTGCTATCAGGAATTTCACTATAGGCACGCGCTTAAGCTTATTATATTGAGTAATGTTAGCAACGGTCTCAAAATGTTATTAGTGAGTACGCCTTTCTGCCAAGGTTGAGGCTCTGAACAGGGTCGTCAAAAGGCGATTGTCATTTCCTCAGGGACGGTCGTCATTTCAGTTCACAGGCGCAACAATACCTGCACTCGCCACGCAGGAAAAATATTGAATACAATGCGATCGCTCCACGAACAAGTCTGTCGTCAAAACTAGTTTTATCTCCTTTTTTCCCCTGAACACTGAGTTCATGGAATAACGCACGTGGAGCGTGCACCTTCTGCAGAAGCAAAACAACCGGTCCCAAAAAGTTCACGTAACAGGAATGTTTAAAGTAAACAAGGCCAAAATAAAAATAAGCGAGCACTAATAACAGAATGCGCATGGATGCCTCATCTTTTTTAGTGCAGGCAGTGGCATGTGCAGTGTGCTGAACCTTATCACACCACACCATGATGAATAACCAAATTCTTCTTGCGTGAGAGCGACGATTTTATCGGTCGAATTTTGAGGTATATGCATGTCTATAACACAATTTCCCTTCAGTAGCTAACTTCTGCAACCTCAACGCAAAGAAGTCCGCTTGAAGATCTTTCCGCCATTACTTGGCCAAGCGCGGGGACTAGGCAGTCTAGGGGGGCATTCTAGCGCTTTTGCAAACACTAGGAAAACATTTCTGGGGAGAAACAACAACTAAACAAACAAGTCTAACGCCAAAAAGTAATGACGTCATACATAATTTTAATGACGTCACACACGTTGACCAATCAGCGTTTCCAGCCATTTCTCCCCCTATACGGATGTCAGCGCACGGTTTTGTTCGGAGAGCCATCACGGCGGCGTGTTTCCGTCACCAAAACGCTGTAGTGGCAAAACGTCCGCTGACGTCACACAAAAATATAAAACAAAGAACAAATCGCGAAGCCGTTTATGCATTAAGTAGTAATAAGGATGACCACAAAAAATTCCCCCGCATTTCCCCGAGGGGGAGAATGTGAAAGTGCGAATGCACGGTTGTCGGCCCGCTTGCGGCGCTTGCGCTCGGCCCCCGCAGCCCACCGCCTCGCCGCCTTCTCTTCCATCTCTTCCATCGGGTTTGTAGTATCACGTGTACACCACGCAGTTATCAAGCCGCTATAACGCCGCTGAGTCGCCAACGCACGCCGCTGACGACGTAGTTTGAATGCGTTAAAGATATAAGGCGCGTCACTAACGCTGATATCACGTCGCGTCCGTGGCTTGGTCGGTAGAGCGTCGCGCTGCGGCCGCAAAGTCCGCGGATCGAAACCTGGCGCCGGATGCTGTTTCTTTATAGAGGAGCACTGCGGACGCCGACGCCGCCGCCGCCGACGCCGGCGGTGGATGGTTTGGGGTCGCTTATAAAGTGCACTTAAAAGTAAAAATTACGCCCACCTCCCCTTAAGGGAACCCTGGTGTGATGCGACGCTGAGGGGGGTTCAAGCGCAAGCGGAGAGCAACCGTCGACCGAAAGGCCGCCGGAGAGCGGCACACCGGTTATATGCGCAGCGCGCCCGAAGGAGAGGATACCGCGGAAGAGAGAGTACTGCACATGCGCCGCTGCCAGTGTGTCTGCCGCGGCTATGACGCAACACAATCCAACACAATCCACTTTAATCCACTCCAATCCAAATCCAATCCAAGCCAAGCCAAGCCAATCAATTCGAATCCAATCCAATGCCCCTCGCGAGAGAGGGGCTTCGGAGAGGAAAGGGGGTGAGCGGCGGAGAGCGAAGCTCGCGCGGCGAGGAGAATGGGGGAGGGGCGGACGACAACAACGCCGACGACGCTGCATGGACAAGGCGAGTGAATGAGATGCGGTCGCATCTAAAATATTGCTGCGCGTGTAAGCATTTGCACCGAAACGTTTCACGCATTAACGAAAGTGGGGCGGATGCGCAACTAGCGCCACTAGTGGTAGCAGCAGTTATAAAAATAATAATAAACAGCGGGCGAGCGCGATCGTACAGGAGGCGATGGCACGCTGCTTGTGTTTACATTCTCAGTGACAATGGCTGTGATCTCATTGTTTTTCATCAGTATGTCAAGCTTTTTACATGGACCATTTCAGTGCGGATGCTTGCCCCGAGGCCCGACGCCGAAGCTGTAATTATCCATGTAAACATAGTGGTATTTACTAATTAACAGCGAGCGGTAGCGGTTGGGTAAAAATGCACACAGACTGCCCTCACTGCGAGTTGTGAGCGGAGCACGCTGTTTGGCGTTCCGTCTGGACGGAACGCTAAGCAAGGGCTTTCTCGAAATTCTCGTCATCTTTTCTACGCTTTTTAAAGAGCGCATCCTGCACCTGTAGTAACTATTTTTAGTCAACCCACGTTTAGTTTTTAGTCAACTTCACAAACAAAAACACAGCCTCCGAAAAAATTGTAGTTCAGGGTATTGCATTTCTGAAATGTAAGGGCGGAAAGTACATTGCACGATTTCTTTCTTAGTCAGCTAACAATCGGTGATATAATCGGAGGAATAACATTGGAATACTGCAGCATCTAATGTTGGGACGATTTTTACAGGGGCCGTGCTCACATTTCTAGAAATTTTTATTTCCCCAGAACGCGTATGTGTCAAAATTGGAAGGTTAGCAGCAAAAGTAGACAAAGAGAGCGTTTAACTTAAACTGCACCTGTTGACTGTCATTTGCGAACGGTTTTGTTTATTGTCCGTACCAGTTAACAGTGGTTCATAGACCAGAGTCAGGTCACTGTTGGTACATTGTATGATACGGCGCCTCTCATAGCACCATTCTCTAGAAGGCTGCATTGCAGGTGTTTAAATTTATAAATTAGTCCAGAGTTTGACGGAATACCGTCTGGTCAGGTAAAAGCATGGTTGTGACGATGAAACGTAGGTCACTGACCAAGTCAAAGAAGCGGTTTGACGTTTCGGTACCGCTACGGGTACCTTGATTGCATAGACCCGATGAATTGCAGAGACCCGATGAAAACAAGGTTAAAGTGATGCCGTATCTTCATAAGCCGTCGCACAACATAAAAAAATTGTTCGATGGCACGGTGTTCGAGTAGTGTTTTCCGTGCCATGAAAGCTGTCCAGGCTGTGCACGCTTATTGAAAACTCCAATACTGTGATAGCTGGCAAAGGTGATGGCGGAGGTGTGGGTCCTATGCAAAAATTACACTGGTGTGTACATGAGAAGCACCAACTTCAGTCTGAAGGCCTGGCATGGATACATTGTACTACATTACATAGGCATCTTCAACTCTCACGGTGTCACGGTTGCTTCATGGCTGTAAACAAGAGGTGTGCTTGAGAAACAGCGGCTTTACAGCCTGAGGCCCTCACATGAATGCATTCCAGCAAGAGCTTTAGCTAAAGTGGGAGCAAGCGTGGGCTTAGTGCCTAGGAGAGATTTAAAAAGAGACCACGTCGATCGTGAGTGCAAAGCAGTGTCAGGACTGTCGTAGAGAGCACTCCATAAAGAATGTTCGACAGAAGCGCAGTGGGCAACGATCTCGTCTCCTAGAGCAGCGATTCTGGAAGCGAGCTGAGTATTTTTGGGTTGGGAGCGGAAGGAAGCGGCAATGCCCAACGTCCAGTCCTCATATGACTCAAAGGAGTGGGAGGCCAGAGCCGTGCGGAAGGCGTCCCAGTCAATGTGAGTGACTAGGCGACGCCGCGGGATGTGGGAAACTGAGATGGAAAGATGAATCAGAAAATGGTCGCTGAGGAGGTTTTCCGCTGTGACCTGCCACTGAACTGAAAGGGGCCGCCGAGAGAAAGTAAGGTCGGGTGTCATGGGCCGCTGTGAGGTAGTGCCGGCTATGGTAGGGGAGCCAGGAATAGAGCGTATTCATATACATACAGGCAACCATGCGTGCGCCGCCATATCTGTGGCCAAGCGTCTGTTACTAGGCTACGTTGTGCGCACGGCCCGCAGATCAGGCCCTCCTCTTCTCCTCCGTGCCTTCATGGCGGCCAGGCAGGTCGCGGTACGCGATATGAGCTTGTGTTTTCGTGCAAGGCGTGTGCGAGTGGCTTGATAGTCTGTTGCACCGCGATAGCGTTGGTTACGCAAAAATTCATGGTTCCGCTCATGAGTGTGACAACCTTATCTGCAATTCAACCCCAGCCTCTGCGCACACCTACGAGCGAGTGCGAGTCGGTCGGGGCGCAAAGGTTGCATCGTTAGCGCATTGGTCGTTTGTCAGCATGAACTGCATCATTTCCAAACTGATGCCCACTGAACGCAAAGTAATAACTCGACGCTAAGTACTGTTGAGTACAGTGCGATCTACCTATCGCCAGATGCGTATCAAGTCGCCGCCGCAGATCAGCTGATGGCCAGCCGCCGCGCTCTAATGTCACAGGTGAGTTGTTTTGCTGAGTGTGAAACATTTAGCGCACGAGAAACCCAGTGCCAATGTGTCGTCCGTGACATCTTGAGGGAAGCCGTTTTTAGGGCTGCTTTTTTGATAATAACTCGAACATAAGCAGCAACGTGTTTTCTTTTTTTTCTCTCGTGCGGTGATTGGATCGCATGCAGCGATCAATTTACTTCTGTCAATCTCAGCGCAGGCATGAAGCCCTGTGTTTCGATTGTCCTTGGGTGGAGTGAGGAAACCGGCGAGCATCAGTTAAAGGTCAAAACCTCGGGTACTTCTATCCTGCGCACTTTTGAGGCCGATATATCTTTTAAAGAAATTGCTGTTCGATCACGCCGTCCGGAAACGAACGTCGTCTCAAGCTGTTGTTTTGCGCCAGCAGCGCTTAGCGAAACTTACTATTATGTGTTTTTAGGGGCAGCAGAACTGCCATTTCGGTCTCCGTACAAAACTTGTAGCTCCTGCTTGGTTTAGAAAAACTAATTGTGCACATAATGGAAGTAATTGTGCCTTTCTGCTTCACCCCGAACTTTAGCCCGTTTTTTCCTTTCTCTTTCATTGCAGGCGTATGCAGCTGCTAGAAAAGAAATACGGCGCCCTCACAGAGCTGGTGTGCGTCCTGCGGGGCAAGCCTCAAGAGTGCCATTTTTTGCGGCATCCGTGAGCAGCAGCAGGTTTAAATACAGTGATGGTCTTTAGCACACTTAGAAACTGATTTACAGAAATATTCAGAAATAAATAGCGAGGTCGACTGGTGCCCTTTTATGTGCATTTAGGTGCCCTTCCAGCTACTGCTATTTGAATTTACAATGACTGTGGAAAATAAAAAAAAAAGAAACACATTTTGGTCATGCTCTTCATGTGCTAGAATATTAAAAAAAAACATTTTGGTCATACTCTTCATGTGCTAGCATATTTTTTGCAAGACGTGGTTTCTGGCCAGGAAATGATAACTCATGGCTATCGCCTTCATTTTGGCTAATTCAACTGTTATGAAATGGTGATCTGTACAGTGAGCACAAGGACTTCATTGAATTATCGGGCCACATTTTGTCACACTGCGAAAAGTTACGCTTGTGTTCCACTTTTTGGGAAGTGCGTTCATTGCTTAGAAAAGGAAAAGTTCACACCTGAATTGATAGGCGTACTTGAAATTGAATGTTTAATAATGTGTGCATTAGAGACCCTTCAGTTGCACTCCCAAAAAAAGAAATCGAGTATCAAAACCTTGCTATGTAGCAGGGAAGGGGCGAGATGACGTGTTGGTTTCGGTGTGCTTTTAGCCTTTTCATTGGTTGTAATCGCATTGGTATGTTTATTCCTTGAATAAACAATCAGTCACAGTTCAGTGCTTTGTCCTGCCTTTGTTCATATTGCTTTGTAAGACCCACTTTTCATTATGCAATACCAACTAGCTTACCAACCCATGTTCTTTGTGCACCACCAAAGCTTAACATTGGTGTTTCCGGGCATCAGCAGCAAGGCTTGTTAAGTTAACTTGTCTTACTTACACCTAGAGTAACTGCTAACAGCAGCTTGGGACACTATTAAAAATGGCATGATGAGAACATGTCTATCAAGAAACATTTTATTACACATCAATAAAACACCAACCAACCAACAGTTCACAATGTAATTACTCATCAGTTAAATATTAGCGATAGTTTGCAGTAGGTCACAGGAGCACCGATGCAGTCTGCCGATTCTCTTTTGTTGTCACTTCTGCACTACTACTTGGAGCTAAACAGAGACAAGGAGCCTTGCTGGGGTACAAAAAAAATTACACCTATCTCCCCGAATGGAACCATGAGTAGGATGCGGAGTGTCATGGGGGTTCCGTTTGCGTTTCCGTTATGTTTAATTGCGTCAGCGCACCCGCTGACGGGACTGTTGCTTCCATCCTACTTCATCTGAAGAAGCACGGAGTCAAGCGCAGCACTGAACGCGCGCTCTGCGCGCTCCCCTTTATATTCACAGCTGTAGGAGAGGAGACTACGAGAGAGAGAGCCACGCATGCGCGCAAGAGAGCTGAAGTGAACGGAGGAGGAGCGCGTGCAGACGGTAGGAGAGGAGAGGAGAGTACGCAGCTGTTTGGAAAGGAGGAGAGGAGCGCATGCACAGATGGTGTGCGGACGGTCGCCACCGGTCAACAAGTGACATACCCCCAGGCATAAGACACTCCGCATCTAGAACACGGAAACACCATTTTTTCCCATTTCATTCGGTTTTTGTGTGTGGGTGCTTCCACTTGTAACCTTCCATTCTTTGTGTTACGATTGATACACATAGTCATGCCTTATTGTGCACAGTTAATCTAAAGCAAGGGTGTGAAACACCCGGGCCACATGTGGCCTTGCAGACCTTTTGATTTTTTTTTGACCTTTTGATGTATTAAAGGATCACCGTAAAACAAATATCAGTGCCTAGATTTTAGTCATCCTGGAGATCAGTACTGATATGTTTCTCGAATGGTGACACCAAATTCCATACAGAAATGACCAAGCATATTTACAATGTGTGGGAAAGGACTTGTTTCGTTCGAACGGCAGCATTAGGTGACAATTTGTTACACCCCCCTCCCCCCTGCCTTTCTTACATTGCAACCTTCCCATGCGGGACTGAACTTCTTGACTGTGGCTTGCTTGCTCACTGATGTGAGTTGAGACTTCTCATGTCACTAACTAAGATGCACAATTTTTTTTGCACAAAACATTACCAACTCCTTAAAACTTGCATACTACGACGACAATCATCAATGTCAGTTTGGACAAAAAAGGGAAAGAAATACTGACATTGGGCTGCATTACAAACACCCTGTATTTTTCGTGAAGACACAGAACTAAGCTGAAGAACGTTTACTAGAGCAGCAGCAGCAGCAGCATAAAATGGACAGTGGTGTAACAACTGACAAAAAATAACCTACCTATACCATTGGAATCAAAATCACGAGTGTAACAGTTCAAAATTGGGCTTGATGTCTTCATCTAGACTCCCATTGCTTTAGGCTCGCAATGGGTGCTGCCATTCACTGCGTGGAATAGCATTTCACATTATGGAAAATTCAGAGGGCTCATTTTACACATTACGGCACATCAAAACTTTCATCGCCAAGAAATGAGGTAAATCTTCGGTCAACAGTCAAGAAAACAGCTTTTCATGTCTACAGGAGCAAAATCCTCATAATTTTCTGTTTGAACAGAAGAGTGCATTCATACAGATGACCAGGGCTAAAATCTTCATGACAGAACATAACTGCAAATCACACAATGAAAACCAAAACATCTGTGCATTTAGATACTACAGCGAAACAAAAAATTGCATCATTAAGTCAATCATCAGGAATTGCACTACCTGGTACAGTAGCCTGTGCATTGTGCTGTTATGCCCATCGCTGGGTAGTCCCTAAATCATACTTCCAATAAATACACATGGTTTGCGGCGATTTTAGATGCCCACCACACAACATTTTTTTCACACCCGTTACACACCACACTAACCATGCGTTGCATCCTGGCTGTCTTAATGGTCATGTTCGCCTTCTAACCAGTGGCATTGGATGCCTGCTGCTCTTTTCACTGTTGCCCAGTATTGGCATTTCATTGCGGTCATTCCCATTCCATCCTCTTCTGTGTGGCTAAGGTGTTGTGCTGCTGGGCCCAAGGACATTGCAGGTTCGATTCCCAGCCACTTTTCTGACAGAGGCGAAAGGCAAAAACGCCCGTGTCTGCGAGATTTCGGCGCACGTTAAAGATCCTCCCCCCCCTGCCCCAGGTGGCCAAAATTAATCCGGAGCCTTTCACTACGGCGTGCCTCACCCACCTATTTCCCACACAATAAGGGAAACTGCTAGACATTGTTGTCTCAGCGAAACTGATGCACACGGCTTGCTGGAAAATGCCTATTTGAATGGCACAACTGACTGGCTCAGATTTGCTAGAGCTGCGCAGACAGCTACAATTTTGTCTAGCTGGGTGAGCCTCTCGTTGTGCTTCACAGTCACGAGATCAATTGGAATAGTGCTTGACAGGATTCGGTATCGTCATCTAAGTAGCCCAATCACCCGTTCTACATGAATGCGGACATTAGCCAATTTTCGAGTTTTTTGGACGTCCCAAGCCGATAACTGCGATTGCCCCCTAGTGAAAGCCGGCACTTCTAGCTTGGCTGAGTGGATGCCAACAGCATCACCTATTGTGAATCCTCTGTCAGCCAACACTGTGTCACCTGGTACAAGGTTATTTAAGATGCCGCAGGACTCGGTAAAGCGCTTGTCGCTGGTCCGACCACCCCAACCGTCGGAAATGAAAGTGACTGCACCTCGTGCTTTGCAGCGCAACGCCTTAGCCACTGAGCCACCGCGGCGGGTTATATTTGCAGCACTGGTAAAACCATTTTGGAATACTGCAACTTCCCAAGGAATTTAGTCCTGTCAGTTTTACCTTGCAATCTGATTATACTCGCATTTTTTGCAGTTTGTTTTTAGTTGTAAATTAAGTGTATCAAGTCATTTTTTTTGCGTGTTTGCCATTCAGCAGAAGACTGCACTTGCTGGGCACGTCTGGTATTGATGGTCATTTGTCCTCAACACATCCTGTATTTACAGATTTCTTTTCTGACTAAAACAACTGCATCGGTGAAGCAATTTTGTAAGCCTGCAGCTCGTCGTCTTGTTCAGTTATTAACGTGCTATGTTAGAGAAATCACATCAATCTCAATTATCTTTTTAGTTTAAGAGTGTGGCATTACTTTGTGTATTTACCAGAAAAATATTACCTGTCTGTATAATGCCTTTAAATCCCTATTTCTTTGAACTGTTTCAACACTTTTCTGTGTATGGTACTGTCCAGTTGCTGTGATTTTTTTAATAAACTTTTTCTGTTGTTGCCCACTAACCTGTTGCCTACTAACAGCTTTGCAGGCTTTGCTTAAAGACCTACAAAAAAAAATAAGTAGCAGATAGTAAATTTTCACTATTGTAAGCGCGATGCCCAGGACTCTGCTGGGAAAAACTCGCCATTGTGTACATAGAAGGGAACTTAGTATCTGGCACACAGCATCACTGAAAAGCAATTTACATGCCCATCATAGCTAAAACATGCTAAAATTCACACTCACTGCTACATTGTAATTTTTTTATTCAAAGCATCCCCTTTTATTCATGCCCCTTGCGCTTGCGATAGATGCACTTACGGTTGATGCACAAAGATTTGGAGTATTTAACATTCAATACACCTTTTATTAAAATGGGGTAGGAACTAAGAATTGAGCAAATGGGGCAGTAAAAATTGGAACAAATCATACGGTGAAAGGTGTTGGAGGGCCAGAGCCAGATGTGATGATAGTTCCAGGGTGCTTACTGCTCCGACCCTTGTTCTACTCTCCCCAAGTAGGAGCTGTGCAGTACGGTCTCCCACTGCTATTAACACTGAAACTTGGTGTGGCTGTGTGAGGACGCTGACATAGCATGTGTGCTAGGCCTGCTCCTTCCTGGCACCTGTGGCACTCTGCAGGGGGGGTGGGGGGACAGCTACTGTTACCTGTCCTGGGTAACAGTAGCTGTAGACAATTAAGCTCCGACACGAATTTGTCTGGAGGTGTCTCCAAACCACAGATTCCCGGGAGGGATACAGGCTCAGGTCAGCCGACAGTGGTTGGGGATATCCGTGTAGGACACTACTCTGTTCCTGCCCGACAGTGAGATGAAGCCACCGTCCAGATTGACGTGCGCTAGGTCGGTGAAGCCGCAAGCGGCGTTGTGGGCGGATTCACTCCTGGCCATGCCAAAGAGGGCAGCGGTCCAGATTAGATGTAACTTGCCGGTTCGTTTTTTGGGGTCGAAACCAAAAGTTAGAGGTACGGACACCTCTTCGGAGATCTGCCCTTGGGAGAAATTTAGGATTGCAGACTTGGAGGTTTTAATTAACAGCGATGCTGTTGAGCAAATCATTTCTGTATGGTGTCCGCAGCTTTTAAAATACTACGAAAATGCACACCATTCATGCTCGCGTGCCTTGATACGTGTGCATAGTTTGTCGCGGATAGTGGATAGGCCACAGATAGTTGGCATGGCCGAGGAAAGGAAGAGGCCGGTGTGCTTCGACAGGCTCGGCGTGCAAAGCATCTGCTAGAGACGATAAGTCATGCTTACAGGGCGGCACAAGAAAACGTCGACCAAAACGACGAGCTCACTCTGGCGTTGCTCAACGTAAGGTAATGAAATGCCATCCCGCCGACGTCAACCACGACACCACAACGACACTAAAACTCAACTTTGTGTCCGTCAATGATCAAGTCTTGCACGTGAGCGCAAGCTTCCCTGAATTTTTTTACTGTTCTGATTTTTGTGAAGGCCACCATTGCCAGTGCAATGGCTGCTGCTTCATACACCACTGGGGTATGAAGCGGGCCAGAGGCAATGGAGTTTCCCTGGTTATTGACTACAGCAAGTAATATTACGTCGAGACGAAAATAGTTGGCTGCGTCCCTGTAAACCAGGTCCTCACATTTAGCTTAGCGTTTGCGCAGAGCTTGCGCCCTGGCCTATCGTCGCTCGTCGTTGTAATTGGGGTGCGTTTCAAGAGAAGAGGGGGAATGAGGATGCAATCTCAGCGTTGTTGGAATAGCTACTTGTAAAGTTGTGCTGCAAGGAAGGTTAATGTTCAATGTGCTTAAAATGCGACTCCTTGTTTGGCTGTTAGCTAAAGCTCATGCTGCCTTAACCTTTGTAGAAAGTGTACGTCTGAAACTGATCATGGTATGCAGAAAGAGAGTTTTCCTCCATGTTCAAGAACCTTTCCCATGCATGGAATGAGAGATAATGGCTGGAGAATTTCAATCGTAAGATTTTTTTCAGGTTTAGGGATTAAAATATTTTTGGCTCTTTTCCACTGTTTCGGAATGTGGCCTCTATCCCAACACACATTGAGCTAATGAGTGAGGGCTTCCAAAAAGTCATAACCTAGATTAGAAGCATTTGTTCCTGATGTCGTTTTGCCTAAAAGCACATTTTGTTTTGTGCAAAGGGCCGTAATGGCAGCCGCGTACCTTGCCCGAAGTAATGTTGAGGAGGGCATTATTCCGGCTCGAGTAGTGGGGCAGTACCTTGGCAGCACAGCTTGCAATATGAAGATCCTGAATAACCTTCAGTAGTTCTTTGTCCGTGCTACCAAACTGATAGGGAATGACACTTATGGCGAATTCCATTGGGAGAGCAGGAGCACTCAAAAGCACTCTGAAAGTGCTCTCTCCTGAGCAGGCGTGTTTCAGTGGTCGAACAGAAGTAGGAGCGCTGTCATCCAGTGGTAGTGCGAGACCACTTTCGGTGCTCTGAGAGCAGTTGGGAGTAGTTCGATCTGCTCCCGCTTGAAAAGTCGGAGTGAGCACAGTACGATACGAAGGAAGTCACATGACCTTTAACGTCATATCCTCCCCTTTTTGTGTGTGTGTGTGTGTGTGTTTTTTTTTTTTTTTGCTCCCTTGTATCGGGGAGCGCGGCGGTATTCATCGTGCATTTGCAACTTTGTGGAATGGGCATTGCTTGTGCATGGGCAGCCTTTGTGCAGCATTGTGCATGGGCAGCCTTTAGGCATCTCAGCAATGAGATTGCTGAGATGCCTAAAGGCTGGAATACGTGGAGCGAACTTTCACGACAAAGTTCGCGCGGCGGGAAATCTCTGAGCTACCGTACTTATCCAATTCTAACGCGCCCCCTGATTCTAACGCGCACCCGATTTTCCTGACAAAAAAACCAAAAAACTTGCACCTCCGTTTATAACGCGCACGGAACTTTATAACCCAGACAAACGAATGCAGGAGAAATGGGCGATTTATTCCCCAAAGTAATCTCGCTCATCTCACTCCTCGTCGCTTTCCGCTGACCAGAACATCTCGTCCTCGGTGCCGCCAAGAGCCTTTGCGATGCCACACTTCTGAACGAACATTCAACCATGGTCAATGGGATCGTGGCCCACGCCTCGCACGCCCATCCCGCGAGCTTCTCCAGAGCCGCACGCTTCAGCCGACCGCTCGTTTTGAACGCGTGAGAGCCGCTGCTGCCATTGCTGTTATCAAGCGCGCAAGTGGAACAATTTGACGATTTGTGTGAACGCCGATAGAAACGTCTAGGCGCATATGCTTCCTGCATCCGAAAAATCGTTGCTAAAAGCTTTAGCGCCATCTTGACATGGTGATGGCGATGGGTGGGACGAAATTTCCGCTGTTTCGGTTTCGGTTTCGAATCCGATTCTAACGCGCATGTGATTTTTCGGCCTATTTTTCCGGAAAAAGGGTGCGCGTTAGAATCGGGTAATTACGGTACATGGAGCGACGATATGGTGCGCGCCGCCGCGCTGCCGCTGGGCTGCTCTAAATTAAAGCCCCTCCGCCGTGGCCCTGCCCATAGGAGGGGCTTTACTCTCACTGAACTCCATGCCCAGAATCAACGGTGCTGTTCAGTAAACAGACCCAGTGAAGGAGCTTCCCACTTTGGTTGTACATCATTTAACGATTCTGCGTGGGGCGGGGGTGTTTCTTCTACTGAAATATTCGTTCTCAGTTCTCAAAAACGCTAAAGGCTGACGAGAGAGAGAAAGAAAAAAAAAACGAACGGCACGGGGAGATTCGCACGAGCGACTACAAGAACAAGTAGCCGGCAGTTTAACCTCTACTTCACCCCGAGAGATGGTGCATTTGAGCTAAATAGCCTCTGTTACTGGTTTTTGTCGTATTTGAGACGCCCTCGTAGTGATACCGCCTGTTCCTCACTCGCCAATCTTGCAGGCAGGCCTCATATTGCTGCTACTGCAAGTAATGTAGCCGGATCGCCCTTATTTAACCTGATAAATGCTATCATGTATGCCCATCTCGGCGACACAAGCCACGACAGCCGGTCGGGACCGTGTTTTCCCCTCGTCGTTTTTTCCTCTCCCACCTGCTCTCCGGGTGCGTGCCGCACTCATGGCAGGTGCAATGGCCCTGCTCCCGCGTGCCCCCAAGTGTTCTGTCACCTACTCCTCACTGCACGACGCCACTGCTCCTGTTCTCTCAATGGAATTCCCCATTAGGTTGCATCGATGTATGGCTTGGCTCTTACCAAGATCGATTAAGCATCAAACGACGTTTCATGTCTTGGGTAGTTGCTTCTCATGCTGCAATCGCAAGCTGCATGCCAATTTTGTCGCAATAACTGAGTATTCTTTAATGTGTTGGTCAAGCCAATCCAGGGGACAAAATACGTTGCAACTGACTTTCTTCTTGCGGAGCTGCTGTTGCAAACCACTCTTGGCCTCCCACATGTGGGGAAGCTGCAAGTCAACCTGGCATTGGTTCCCTGCTTCAAATGTATAATTAGTTACCTGCTCAGCATCTCGGCCCAGTTGATCCGCCTTTGCCTTGATGTTAGTTATTTCTCAGATATGTGGACCAATCACCGAGTGTGAGGAATCCCGCTGCACCACTCAGAGCCCTTGAAATGCATCTCAGTAAATGAGGATAAGCGGGCCTACCAGACCTTCGTTTGATGTTGCCGGGTGGTCGCTGCCGAGATTCTCTTATGTGTTGCGTAAAGTGGTCTTCCTTTACGTGTGTTCTGTAAAATTGAGGCAAGGCTGCTCACACTGCTGCTCATCACTGCTCACACTACTTCCGGTTCAAGTGGGATGCGTATGGTCAGTGGTAAAGGTGAGGCCTTCTTGTTGGGCATCAAGCCAAAGGTTTTCGCTTTATAATGGTGTCATGCTTGCAATCCCCACTTAGTGTGATGTGCATTAAAATCACCGACAATGAGTAATGTGTCGAAATGGAAAATTTCAAGAGTTTTCTAAAAAAGCTTGGTCAATTTGGAGGTGTTGCGAGAAGGGCTCCATACGTTTAGGAGAAACGTGCCGGTCAGCCATGTTTTGCATTTAGTAATTAATTCGATGCAACAATACTCGCATCCCGGCCGGCAAATTTCACGTCTTTTCACAGACGCAGAAGTTTTGACGCCTCCGAACGCTCCAAGTTCTACACCGTGTTTGCCATTTGAAAAGACTTTCCACACTGATGAGTTCCACGCTGTTTGTTGATTAGTACACGCATACCATGAATTCACTGACCAAAGAACTGAAGCGCATGAAAAATTCCTTGCCGGCCTGACCCCTGACCCGACAGGCACAGTCAGCCCTCTGCGGCAGCAGCGGCTCACCATTGTTTGCATTGCTGGATGTAAACAAATATTTCCTTTGCAGCTACGTCAGCTGACTCCTTAGGCATGATCGGCTATCCGGTTTTGCATTGCCTAGGCGTAACGAGGGGATTCAGTCCTAGAGCGATCTTGTCCTCCCTCGCAAAGCGAGAAAAAGCGATGCCTGGCTCATCACTTGCGACGTCACGCAATGTGCCAAGTCGCCAGTGGGAATGTGCCTTTAGACGATTGGTGAGCACTTTGGAACTGTCCGCTGACGGAGGCCAGACGCACGTGCAGTCAATTTTATGGGGCCCATTCCCCTTCACGCAGCATCCTCAAAGAACCGGTGATGCAAATGTTGAGACCGGTGATTTCAGCACCAATCTTATCCTCAAAATGCACTAACATGGCTTTGAATGTCGCACGAGGGTTTCCGTGATCTGTTCTCCAAAATTTTGAAGCACACCTTCCGTAACGTACTAATCATCCGACCCCGAAGCAAGGGGGGTTTGCCGAGGCCAATTTTCTTGTCCCAGTGTTTTAACTGAGTAGAGCCAGATGGAGAATTGTCCATTGCATCTGCGGACCCAACTTCTGAGGACCCCAAGGTCGGTAACCTGCTGTGGCTGGAGTCAACGATGGCCTGAGATGCTGGTCTGACGTTTTGAAAGAGGCGGGGTTGACAGTGGTGTCGACTCCCTTAAGTTCAGTTAGGGCTGCTTTTAGAGCTTTTTTTTCCAACGATAATGGACTCAAGCATGTGATGGATTTTGTTAATTTGTGAGCATGAATCGGAATGTCTGCCGTGAGTGTATTGACTCTGGGGGACCATGTGTCTCTGAGTGTGTTTGCCGTGGGAGACCGTAGCTGCCCAGCTCACCTTGTTGCTTAGGTTGATTCTGTTGGCATGAATATGGCCGCCTGTCCTCGATGGTTTTAGCCCTCGGTGCTCGGCAGCTGACGACGCAACGTCCAGCGCACACAATCCCAGCTCCGGGTGGAGTTGTCCTTGGTCGCCGGTCCACAGCTCGCATTCCCTTGGCTTTGCTGCAACCAAGGAAAGGAGCCTAAATGGTCACTCTCCCCAGATGAGGCCCTAAAGAATTTTTTACTGCTCCTTTCTATTGTCCTCGTCCTTCACGAATAGTCACAATCTGCGCATAGAGTGTAAATCCCGAAGTGCTAGGACTTGATTTTAATGAAGCCTGTCGCGTGCTTAAGCTCCCAATCAGAGGTCAAGAAAAAAACGTTCAATGCATTACTGACCGCTAATCGCTAAAACGCTTCAACAAGGCCGAAGCCACATGTAGCCAAAGCAACAACCACGAAATGAATATCGTACTGTTAAACTAGGCCGTACAGCCAGTGTCTTCTTGGCAGGAGGCACTTATTCATGCGGCAGCATGTAATGCCTTTCAGCTGCTGCTTGCATCAATCTAGAGTTTTTCTCCCGTGAGTACACCCCATTGTTTTTCTCAACAGCTGCGTAGTTTAATTTGACCCAATGCAAGTGCATTTACTAATACGCCTGCAGTGCACCGGCCTTGAATGCAGGATCACACATTCTTGGTGCATTGCTACCGTGGTATGCTGCACGTATCAACTCGACTCAACAGTGTGTCACCTGACAACCTCCAAATGCACACCTGAAACACCTCCTTTAGTTCTTTCCAGGGTGCTCATTCTTCACAGTCCATCAACTGTTGGTACAGCCAGAAATACTTTTAGGGGTTGGGGGTGTATGGAGGTATGGGAGAATGGAAGGAGCCTTGCCAAAATGAATGCTAGCACTTGCTTATGGGCAGCATAGTAAAATATTTGGGGGAGGGGATTCAAAACCCTTTCGCGCTGTACCTGGAGAATCCTATCGGCCATCTAAGAGGCCATCACTGATGTGTTGCTGGGGCATTCTTGGCTCGTTTCTCTCTCACAAAGGTGAGCACATGGCGGAGTTATTTGTGCACTTGACAGCACCTGAGGGTTTACAAGGATTGTCAGCTGCTGATAATGGCTGAGCTGTTGGGTTGACCTTTTTTCTGTGCAGCTTAGTAAAGGGGTCAGCCTCGCGTAGGATGTTTACTAGCACTGATGAGAGGCTGAAAGTTGGGACGTAAAGAGTAGTCAGGCAGTGGATGTTCACACGTATTTAAAGAATTGGCCATCATATGGCTTATGTGAAGACTATGACATGCTTTTCATCACTATCACAAGTGGGGTGGGTCCAGCCCCTTTAAGGGACCGTGGCACACCATCTTGCATTCGGGACAGACGCAAACACCCACACATCAAAACGTTCGACAAGTACTCCTGTAATGATGCCAGCATTTACGGAGGTGAAGGATAAAAAAATCTAAAATGAAGTTTGCCTTGGAGGTGCAGTGTCCCTTTGGCACTGCACATTTTTATACGTTTCAACACGAAAATGCATAATCAACATAAAAAAAAGTTGTACAACTGAAACTGAAAAGCAACACAGGCTGCATAAACTTTACCTTCTTAGAGAAGCAAAAATAGGCCAGAAGCATGCATACGCTATGCCAAGTTTTTTCTGCAGCCTTGTGTGCCTAGTGGTGGCTGGATGGCTTTTTGTTGACTTCGCTGGACTGGGGGAGTGGCTGTTCAGAGCCAGTGGTTGATCTCATGCTTCAGACCTGCAAGAGTGAGTAGTAACATGTGAACTTAAACATGCTGCGATGCAGTCTTACAACAGTCAGTTCACCAGTGACCACATAAAGTTGAAAACGGCTTGTGCTGGCTTTGTAGAAGGTTTGTACGAACACTTTGATTGACTATGAGGTTTAACACACTGACACTACACAGGCGATGAGGCACACCGTAGTGAGGGACTAAGGTTAATTTTGACCACTTGGGGATGTTTTAACGTGTGCCAAAATCTCGAACATGGGCATTTCTGCTTTTTGCCTCCATTAGAAAAGCGGCAACTGTGGCCAGTTGCCGCTTTTCAAATATGAAGGCTGGACTAGAAGGTATGCAGGCAACGTTTAACAAATATACATATGTGCAGACGTAAGGATGGTGAAAACAGAGCCTGCAAGCATATGAATAGTCTGCTTGCCGGTTGGGAAGGTTGGTTGCTTAAAAAAAGAATGGTGCATAAAATAACCTGCTAGATACCATCTGTGCCCAAGGCATTGCTTAAAAATCAACTCGCCATTCCATGTAATAAATGCAGCTATGTAGTAAAAGCACAGAGGGGGAGGGAGGAATAACCGGGTGTTTTAAGGTGCACAGTAAAAATGGCGCAGTTAAAAGGAACGAGCCAAAGATGGAACTAGCGTTACTCCGCTTTGTTCACTAATTAAAACGGCCAATTTTTTTTCATTCCTCAAATTAAGGTACTTCCTGTCTCGTCCGCTGACGAGCAACGATGAAAGCGACCACACCGACCGGTTGCTGGAACTCAAGTGCCTTTATTAAGCGAAGAGAAATAAACCCCCCCAGGTCCACGATGGCACGGCGGCGCAGGCGTGGAACACGATAGCTCACGCGTCACACATCCGGCGGGTTTGATCCGCGGAGCTTTTGACCGTCACTGCTGGTGTTTCGTCTGTGCTTGAATAACTGTCAGACGCAAGGCCATCAGGCATGCCTGCACCGTTGAATGGCACCAAATGCCGACGGTTGCGCTGAATGATGCCTGTCGGTGTTTCCACCACATATGAGCGTGGTCTTCTTGCTGGGCTGAGCACCTTTGCTGCGCATGACATATCCTGCACCCACACATCCTCCCCGTCAGCGAGTGGGCGGAGTTGGTGGGCGGCGTGACGACGGTTGAAGTCTTGACTTTGTTTTGTTCGGTTAGCTTTATCCTTAGCTGCGACTTCGTCGTGTGGCGGCCACTCCGTTTGCAGGGTGTCTGGCATCTTCGGCACTGTCGTTTGCAGACGTCGGCCCATTAGGAGCTGCGACGGGCTGTATCCGCTCACTCCTGGCGTGTCGCGGTACACCAGAAGCGCCATGTGTGGGTCCTTTGATTTTGTGAAAAGATCCTTCATGGTCCGCACCATGTGTTCTGCCTCGCCGTTTGACTGTGGGTAGCCCGGGCTGCTCGTGATGTGATGAAATCCGTAGGTCTGCACGAACTCGGCGAACACCCGTGACGAAAATTGCGGGCCGTTGTCGGACACGAACACATCAGGTATTCCATGTCGCGCGAACGGGCTCTTGACAGCCACAATGACAGCTGTGGAGGTGGTCGACGACAAGCTGATTACTTCCGGAAAACGAGAGTAGTAGTCCACCACGATTATGTAGTGAGTTCCGTCAAGTTCAAACAAGTAGGCGCCTACACGCTGCCATGGCCGATTTGGAGTCGGTGTTGCGATTAGTGGCTCCGAACGCTAAACTCTCGTCTGAGCGCATTTCTCACACGATGTTACGAGCTGCTCAATTTCGCTGTTAAGGGTAGGCCACCAAACTGCGTCCCTTGCCCTTGCCTTGCACCGTCCAATGCCCTGGTGGCCTTCGTGGATTTGCTGGAGTACCTCACGGCGCATCAGGCTTGGAATAATGATGCGGCGATCTTTGAGCAAGAAGCCATCGCACACTGTGATGTTGCCTCTTTCCTTCCAGTACTCCCTTAGATGAACTGGAACCTTTGAGACGTTTTCTGGCCATCCTTTCTCACAGAAGCGGAGTAGCCCAGAACAGATGCCGTCTTCCGCTTGGTGCTTGCGTAAGGCATACATGCGGGAGGACATGAGGTTGGCAGCTGCGGTAACGACTTCCCCGATGAATAACTCGATGGAGTCTGTCTGCCATTGACTTCGCTCAGCATCGTTTTCCTGAATAGGAGCCCTTGACAGCGTGTCTGCCGTGGCGATCAGCTTGCCAGGGACGTAGAGAACAGTGAACTGATAGCGCATAAGACGGATTCGCAAGCGCTGGATTCTGGGCGGAATCATGTCGAGTTCTGCTGATCCCAGGAGCGTGACAAAAGGACGATGATCCGTTTCGACTTGAAATGCGATACCCCTCAGAAACTGGTCGAATCTCTCGACAGCCCACGTCACATCCAAAGCTTCTTTTTCTGTTTGACTGTAGCGGCTTTCAGTGTCTGTTGCGGATCGTGAGGCGTAAGCAACCGCTCGTCGTTCTCCCGATGGTTGATCTTGAAGCAATACGGCTCCGAGACCGTATGAGCTTGCGTCAGCTCACACAACCGTGGGGTACGATGGGTCATATTTAGCCATGCAGACCTCTGAACTGAGCAAGCTTTTGAGCTTGTCGAAAGCAGCTTGCTGGCATGGTCCCCAAAGCCATGAGTTTCTCTTTTGAAGCAATGCCCTGATCGGTGCTGTGATGTCGGAAAGATGAGAAATGAAGCGGCCCACATGGTTCACCATTCCCAGCAGTCTTCGGACACCGCTGACATCCGATGGGGTTGGTAGCTTGGCCAAGGCCTCGACCTTTTCTGGATCGGGACTGATTCCTTGTGCGCTAACCACGACTCGAAGAAACTTGACTTGGTTTGCAGAGAACGTGCATTTCTTGCGGTTCAGCTTGATTCCCGCTTCTTCCAAGCGCTGTAACACCTGCTTGAGACGTTGGTCATGCTCTTGCTGCGGTGCTCCGAAGCCAAGAATGTCGTCAATCATGCTCACAACTCCTTCGAGGCCTTCCAGAATTCTGTTCATCTGTCGCTCAAAATATTCTGGCGCTGAGCAGATTCCAAAAGGTAGCCTTTGGAAACAGAATCTTCCCACTGGTGTTATGAACGTAGTGAGTTCTTGACTTTCTTCTGAAAGCTTCACCTGGTGAAAGCTAGCGGTAGCATCGAGCTTAGAGAATACCTTTGCTGATCCGAGGCGTCCCAGGATGTTCTCGACTGAGGGTAGTATGTGACGCTCCCGAAGCACGACTTCGTTGAGTCGGGTGAGGTCAACGCATATTCGGTAGCCTCCTCCTGCTTTTGGAACAGCCACCATACCGGAACACCATGGTGTGAGACGGTCCACCCGTTGGATGACTCCCTGGGATTCGAGCTTGGTGAGCTCCTCTCGAACTGGTTTGTGAAGCGGAATCGGTACTCTTCTCGGCACGCTGAGTGAGAACGGTTTGGCGCCTGGTTGGAGACGTATCACGTATTCGTCTTGCAGCTCGCCCAAGCCATCGAAGAGACTGTCCTTCAAAGTGACGGTAGAATCCGTTACACTGTCCACGAACCGTATAACTCCGAGAGCCTGTATCGCAGGGAATCCAAGAAGCGGCGGGTCTTGCGAAGGCACAACATACACTGTTTGCACTGTAGACCTACCTTTCCAGCTCAGTTTCTCTTGGAATGTTCCGAGAATGGTGAGGGAGTAATTTCCTGGGCCCGTAAGCTCACCTTCTGGCTTTTGCAGCTGTTTCGGTATGCCTGGAAACGAGTCCGGTACCACTGTCACCTCCGCACCCGAGTCAACTTTGAAGTTAGCGTAGTCCGTTGACGGCCACTTTTACGAACTTGGCTCTGGTGATGGCTGCTACGGAGTGCAGTGTGAGAGCTCCCATGTTCTTCTTGCTTTTCTTTTCGCAGACTGCTTCGAAGTGTCCAATCCGATTACACCCTTTGCACTTGGCTTGCCTAGCTGGGCAATCTGCACGAGGATGCGTTGGTCGACCGCAGTGTCTGCAGCACGTGGTAGCGTCGCTTGTGTTGGACTTCGTAACACGCTTGCCGGAGCTCCCTTGAGAATCCGAGCCATGTCGCGGCTTTTGGAAGCGCTTTTGAACTTTGGCATCGGCCACAACGTGAGCAGGATTCGGCTCTTTTTGGAACACTGCTGCACGGGCTTTCACGGCATCTTCGTTGATGCGAGCCTGTAGTCTTGCTTCTTCAAGGGTAAGCTTTTGTGTTCGGCACAGTTTGTCCACAAGGTTAGAGTCCCGGAGACCCACGACGAACCTGTCTCAAACGAGTCGTTCTTCCACGTCCGCTGAGGCGTAGTTGCACTTTTTGACAAGTGTACGCAGCGCAGTGTAGAACTCGTCTACGGTCTCGCCTTCGCCCTGGGTTCGACGGTGGAAGCGGACACTTTCGTAGACCTCGTAGACCGGGTGGATGAAGTGATCGGTGAACTTCTTCTAGCGAGCTCCAGTCTTCGCTGGACAATGCTAGAGTGTCGAGAACGCGGTGGGCGTCTTGGGAGCCCATGTCGTAAAGAAGCGTTCTGACCTGTACTTCTCCCGGCGCTTGGTAGAGCCCAGATGCATAGCAATAGTCGTCGAACTGGTAGACCCATTCTTTCCAAGAGCTTGGGTTCCCAAAATCAAATTTCGGTGGCGGTTGAAGCCCGGTGCCGCTGAACTGGATAGAAGGATCTCCATCCGCCATAGCGTATTTTGCATGCTACACACCTTGCTATTAATAATTGATCGATGTGTCGCTAACTTTATCCCACTTCTGCTTCTGACACGTCTCGTCGGCTGACGAGCGACGATGAAAGCGACCACACCGACCGGTTGCTGGAACTCAAGTGTCTTTTTTAAGCGAAGAGAAATAAACCCCCCCGGTCCCCGATGGCGCGGCGGCGCAGGCGTGGAACACGATAGCTCACGCGTCACACATCCGGCGGGTCCGGTAACACGAACCGCCGCCCGAGCGAGCGTGAGAAACGCACCTTCAGCGCGCCGTGAAATGCGCGTCCACTACACTTCCGAAATCTGGGTCCTAGTAATTTTTCTGCGTCAAGACTTGCGCATTGAATCTACACGGCACCAGCGGAACGGGTTGGTCACTGCAACAGCAGATTTTCTCTGGAATTGGAGTCTGAAGAAAATCTCAGTGATGTCAGTGATTGTCAGTGTCAGTGATTGCCGCGATTTAAATAAAAAACAAGAGCGCGCCTTTTTTTTATCCCTCGTACGAACAACCGACAAGGCATCCAGCCTGCGACCGCGACTGGTGACTGCGAAGCTGATGGGGACGCATTGCTGCCTGCCTAAGTTTTCATTCCAATTTATTTGAAAACATGTTGGCACACGGGGGCGTGCACGAGTAGGTAGAGCGGTAAAAATTCCCCCGCATTTCCCCGAGGGGGGGAATGTGAAAGTGCGAATGCACGGTTGTCGGCCCGCTTGCGGCGCTTGCGCTCGGCCCCCGCAGCCCACCGCCTCGCCGCCTTCTCTCCCATCTCTTCCATCGGGTTTGTAGTATCACATGTACACCACGCAGTTATCAAGCCGCTATAACGCCGCTGAGTCGCCAACGCACGCCGCTGACGACGTAGTTTGAATGCGTTAAAGATATAAGGCGCGTTACTAACACTGATATCAGCGTCGCGTCCGTGGCTTAGTCGGTAGAGCGTCGCGCTGCGGCCGCAAAGTCATCGGATCGAAACCTGGCGCCGGATGCTGTTTTTTTTTATATAGAGAGGAGGACTGCGGACGCCGCCGCCGGCGGTGGAAGGTTTGGGGTCGCTTATAAAGTGCATTCGCACTTAAAACGTTTGAGCCCACGTATGCGTGCGACTGCGTCGCGATAAGTCACGCGTATGCTCGCGGAAAAGCGATCGCCCGAAGGCATATGCAGAAAATGTTGCCGTACGGAAGCCAAACTCGAGGGATTTGTTCAAAGGGCGCTTGCGATCCGTCAGCGCTCGGGTTACAGCACGGCTCGGGAAGCGGCCTCGCATTCGCTACCATCGCTAAATCGGCGTACGCGTGAAACAGCTCTCCAAAGAAATTATTCGGTTTTTGTAATCAACCATGTATTGTAATCAACCATTTATGGAACTTACCAGACAAAGTCGTGGATACGGTGCGGGTGCACTTGCGTCGGCATCAACGGCGGCAGCCAACTGCAGTGTCGGACTTTTGCGCGCCGTTCCGGCCGTTCGCTGCCGTGGTTTCATCCTCCGGTGATGCGAAGTAATCGATGGCAGGTAAAGCGCCACCACATAATGTGAATGCGATTAATAATATATCTCTTGACGCCACTACCGATTATTGGGTTGAAACGCGGCAGACGACAAACGGGACACCGGTGTTTTTTTTTTCCTCGAGATGTGGGCGCACAGCGCATGCGCTAGCACAGTGGCCACAGACATGGCGGCTTTCAGTGTGGCCAAGCGAAGAAAATCGCCCGCTAAACTTTTGAATGAATACCGTCTATATTAAGAAGGGTGAGGTGGCACTCCAGTACAAGGGGCATTGAAGTCACCCCCAAGGATTAGATTGGTGGTGGACCGAAGTGAGCGAAGGAACTTGCCTAGCGCACTGAACAAGAGGGCCAGGTGAGATTTTAGAAGGATCATAATAGACCACGCTGACTTAATATTTGAGAAGGGTACAGGGTACGTCCAGTGGTTCCACGAGCATGTCGCCACGCACATAAATGGACGCTAGCGGCGTGCTTGTAGCGGCATGATATGCGCGGTAACCTGGGATGGCACTAGTGGCCCGGGCCTCTTGTATCAAAAGAAAATGAGGGACAAAATGGCGGCTGAGGAGGTCTTATTATTGCGTAAGTTTCGGCAGTTCCACTGCACCACCTCCAGACCCTCAGCACTGGACATCTAGGTAAAGGTGGATGTAGAAGGAAGGTCCTTTTTCTTAGCCGGGGGAGGTGATTCTTGTAAAGAAATAGCAATTGAACCAAATGTCTTGAGCTGCTAGGATTGGGCATTCAGCGCGGTAATTACTTTGAAGATTGAGGTTTCCAGCTGAACCAATCGAGTGTGCTTGGCGGTGGATGTGCTTTCGACTAAGTCTGCCAAAGACATGAGTTGGGTTGTAGAGGAAGTTGTGGTGAACGTGGCAAGGTGCTGATTGAGCTGCGCAAGTTGGGAGGTAAGACAGCTTGTGGTTGTTTGGAGTGTTTCGGTGAGAGACTAAATCTGCTGTTGCAATTCCTGGGAAATGCGCTGCTGCTCACGCAGGTGGCGTTCGAGCATCGCGAGTCGGAGGTCGAAAGAGTGACGGCTCTCCTCAATCAAGGACGGTGAGGGTGTAGCATTGGAGGAAGCGGGCGGTGGTACCGACGGTCCTTTCAGTTTAGCAGCGTACGAGCCCAGTGGGGATGTGACCGGTGAGTCACATGCAGGTTTAGAGGACGGAAGGCAAGGGGTGTCCTGCGTGACCCGGCGCAAAGCTATGCTGCGTTCAAACGCAGCTTTAGCACATGCGCGTTGCTTTTCGAGGAGGAAGAGGCACGCAGGGTCAAGAGAGAGGTGAGTGTTAACATTGCAATGAATGCACCAGGGCTGAGAACATACGTGGGTGCTAGGGTCAGCTGGTAGAGGGGCAGCACAACGGCGGCACTTCGCCGGAGCACAATGCTGGGGGCACTGGTGAGCCCGGTGTCCCAGAGCGAGACAGCGGGTGCATGTCGGAGGTTTGTGCTGGTGGGGGCGACACAGAAAAGCAACACGTTTGAAATATACGAAGCGGGGGATTACGGTGCCAGAAAAAGTAATGAGAACTGATTGTGTGCTACCCATCATGCGTGCAGCAAGAATATCGGTGGTATACGACTGTAGTTCCTGCATAATCTGACGAGGAGTGAAATGGCCGCCAACGTTATGGATAACACCAAGGCAAGTGATTGGAGGGCTGCGAGCATAAAGTTTGATGCTGATGGTCTTACCATGAAGCCGGACGTGCGAGAGAGAGTAGGAGGTGAGCGGTAAGAGGGGAGAGTTTTCAGAAACACAAGGCTCTGAGTGGGCTTCACCTGGAGGGTGATTTCTTCACTCGTCTTGGAGGAAAGTTGTGCAGCGGAGGCAATAGCCGTGAGCAAGTCGTAAAGAGGTAGCTTGGGAGTAAGGGTGCCTGGAGGAAGTTGGATGCCGACAGTGATCAGTTCGGTGCGGGATCGGGCGGTGGAGGCGGGTTTACGGGCGGCACCAACAGTGGTCCAGGCGTTTGCAGTAGATTGCGTGGTAGCGTCATCTCCTGGCGGCTGAGTGAGATCCATTTCGGCCGACGTGTCTTCAGTCGGAGGCACGGCGGTCTTAATGGAATGTTCTTGTCTACCATAGGAGGCAGCAGCACTACGGAAGGACTGGGTAATGGAACACACGGTAGGTGTAGCTATGAAAGGGCCAGGAGCGGTGGTAGCGTCCAGCGGCGACGCGGTTAGCGGGGGAGGAGGGCTCTTAAATGCAGAGCATTTCAGTAACTCACGATGTCACCCGCGTTGACGTCCGTAGTCCGCACCGTCGTTGTCCCTACTATATAAAAAATACTATCCGGCGCCCGGTTTCGATCCCTCGACCCTGCGAGCGGAACGCAATGTACATGGTGCTCTACCCACTGAGCCACAAAGCCGACACAGAATGGGACGCTACGAACGCGCCTTATATCGTTGACTCATTCAAATTACTGCTGACGAGCGCTCTCTCGTCAGCAGTTGCCACAAGTGCAACAACATTAACGTAACGCAAACTACCTAACGTCGTGCGCCCCCGGAAATGCTCTGCATTTGATCGTACCCCACGCAAGGGGGATGTTTCACTGCGTCTTCTCTCGGTCGCGGGACCCGTGGCACCATCTGGCGGAGGCGCGGCACAACTCGTAGCACTTTAAAAGATGCGGCGCCAGCCAGCTGTGCCTGTGCGTGCCGCACTTGTACAAATGGCGAGTGCATTGGCTGTCCACAGAGCAAAACATTCGTGCAAGTAAGCCGTTGCAGTCAGTCAGTCAGTTAGTTAACAACTCCACAAGCATTTGCGTTTCTTGCTTTGTAAACAAAGCGAAACACGCAAGAATGACAATTTTTTTTTCTTTTTGCGTGTTCCTAGGCTAAGGTCATGGTGGGAGACGCTATGGCGGTGCAACTTGCGGTGACGAACGCAGACGCCCGCACTGCGCTGTCGACGCCACTCACCGCGTTCGGAGCAGGCATCGCGGTGTTTGCAGAGGCGACTTCAGGATTTTGGCTTGCGGTGTCGGCCATAGCCCTGTGATGGGAGAAGGTGCAGCAGCATCGGAGGCAGGAAGGTGGAAGAACGGCGAAGCGTCGGTGGTGATCAGCTGTAGGGGCCTGGTGCTGTTATGCATTCCCGGAGTGCCAGGGCGACGCTGTAGTCATAGCGAGGCGACGCGCTGCTACGGACTTTTGAATGGGCATGGGGGTCACGACGTCGTCGGACCGGGACCCCGATGGTGGCTGGATGATCCTCAAGGCTTCGTAAAATGATAGGTAATAACTGCTCGGGCGGGAAACGCCCTCAGCAAAAGCAGGGGCAAAAAAAACGGAGCCGATATGCGGCTAAGAAACCTGGACTGCACCGGTGGTGATATAACGGCTCTATCATTGCAAGGGGACGCTGGACACCTGACTGTTTGCCAATACGCTTTGTAAACTCCTTTGTAGAAATTTATCCTCTACTGTTAAACTGCACAAGCACTAAAATGTAATCATGAAACTTCAGCCATCACTATGAAACACAATTTCAAAAAACAGATTTTAGATGCAAAGCAACCTTTAGTCGACCCTCCGTCGTCCGGCGTCCGCAACTCTCGTATCCCTCTCCACGCTAGCTGTGATAACGCCGCTCTCCTCCTCGCCGCTCGGCTCGTCTCGTGCCGGCTCAGGAAGACACTGGCGACACTGTCGCTCCAGGAGCCCTAACCAGCTGTGGTAACGCCGCTCTCCTCCTCGCCGCTCGGATCCTTTTTGTGCCTCCGAAGACAAGGCTGCACAGAGGAGAGCTCGCGACGCCGATCGTAAACGGCAGCGTCGAGCAGCGGATTCCTCGCTTCAAAGCGGAGAAGCCGCTTTGAAACGCCAGCGGCGAGTAGCTGATCCAGATGTCATTCGGCAACGTGATGACGCTTCCAAACGCTAGCATCGAACAGCGGATTCCTCGCTTCTCAAACGAGAAGCCGCAAAATGTTCCCCACTACTCGATAAATAAAGAAGGCATTTAATACGCTACTAAATGTGTCTTTACTCTAACAACCAATTAACACACAACTACTCCACGGCCTTGCATCCCCTAAGGGTTCCCACGTGGGAAGATGGTGCAATTTTTTTATTGCTCCCGAAGGCCATTCTATGAACCCTGAAGAAAAATAAAGGACAAACAAATTGCTGGGTTCATTCCTCAGAAATGCACTGCACAAGTTACAAAAATAACTTTTATAGCTGACAACACTTCAGACAGAATCGAACACTGCCAACAAAATAACGGGAATACATTTACCGAGACATCCAAACTACACCACACATCCATAGGACACCTACACGTTGAAGAAGCTACCAAACACCTCACGGCACACGTCCTCGACGCCGCCGAAAAGTCAATTCCCCACGCCTCTGATGCCCCGCGCAATCAGAGGGGGCCGTGGTGGAATCAGGACTGTAGGCGAGCGCGAGAGGCCCAGAACAAGGCGTGGGGTATCCTTCCTAGGTACCCCACGTCGGCTAATCTCCTCTTATTCAAACGGGCCAAGGCGTTCGGTAAACGTGCGCGCCGTGAGGTAAAACGAGACAGTTGGCGCTCATTCATAACATTCATAAACTCATACACTGACACTCGCAAAGTCTGGACACGAATACGATCACTAAAAGGACAACCGACACACAGCCTCCCCCTGGTTAGCGCAACAGGGGACACACTTGAAGACCAGGCTAACACACTTGCACAACACTTCGAACACGTGTCCAGTTCAGCACACTACACAAACACTTACATGAAACAAAACATCTGCAGAAAAAAATCCCTTAAAATCTAACACTTCTTACAACTCGGAATTCACTCTCAATGAGTTGAGGGCTGCAATGAGCACGTGCAAACCTTCAGCTCCAGGCGCAGATAAGATTACATACACCATGATACAGCAACTACACCCAGACACTCTTGAAACACTTTACACCTATACAATAAAATATGGCTTTCGGGGCACATTCCACGTTCTTAGAGGGAGGCTATAGTAGTGGCTTTCCTAAAAGAAGGCAAGGACCCTTCTTCTCTCGCCAGTTATCGCCCCATTGCCCTGACAAGCTGCCTGTGTAAGCTCTTCGAGAAGATGATAAACAGGAGACTCGTGTACTTCTTAGAGTAATCGTGTACGTCTTCTCGAGAGCTGTCGGGCAGGCTTTAAGGCGGGGCGATCTACCAACGATCAACTCGTTGCGTTAGTCATGTATCAAAGATGATTTCCTCCACAAGCAGTACTGTATGACAGTATTCTTTGATCTTGAAAAGGCGTACGATACTGCTAAGCGGTACGGCATCCTGAGCGTTTTGAAGTCCTTTGACACCTCGGGTAAAGATTTTTATGACATTACTTAGACCACGTCTATTTATGGTGGACTGGAAGTCTCTTTGTGCGTTTGTATGTGCAAGCATGCATGCCAATAAACAGCACCAGCACGTTTACCCTACCTATTGCAGAAGATATAATGAGCTGTTTTTACAGTAAACACTTCTCATACTGAAGTATACTACATCTTTGTGAATAGTATCGTGGTAAAACTTGTGCCAAACGTTTCAAGTAGTGTCGCCATGTCATTTACTTAATCTGTCAGAGACCGCACGTTTAAAGGAGAAAAAAAGGAAACGGCATAGGTGGTATTTTCGTGTTTACTAATGGTTGGATTTCGGTCGGTTGAATTCCCATAATCTGGTTCTTGCTGGGAACGCATGGAACATGCGTTCCGTGAGTTTTAAACAACAGATTTTCAGAAATAAATTCGGAAAACGTGTTGTTTTGGAAGCGTGCATGATTACAAAAAGGAATACAGCTCTGTAACGAATTCACTTATGCGTCACCCCGGGCGTAGTCTACGTAGAAAATTCAAAACCACAGTAACAATGGCACCAGGAACAAGTGCTACATTTCTCCTGCATTGTTGTGCGGTAACTTTTTTATTAAATGTCGCACACAGGCTGCGAAGGCCGAGTTTTCGTCCCCTGCGCCCGCCCGCGCCAGGGAAAGCGACCTTAGGCTACGCGCGCCCCGGTGCGGCGAAAAACGCGGCCACGCCCCCTTTTCAACAACCGCTCTCTCCGCGCGATTGGGACGGACGGAGCAACGGCGCGCCGCCGGTAGCCGATCGCGGAGGCCACGTCTAGCCACCCTAACAGCAGCTACTTTTCTGTCCGATAGCCCACCACTAAATTCGCCGCAAAGGATTTTCACAAAGCTTCACAACCAAAAGCTGTCAAAACAGACCAAGCAAGCTGTCTGCAACGCGTGCGCCCAAGTGAGACTGACGCAACCAGGACTGTTCGTCGTTTCAGCATTTCGTTCGGTTAGCCAACTTGCCGGCGTAAGCGAGCGTACGGTCACACGGTTTTGCGTGGCACCCTGAAGCCCCCAAAGCGCAAAAGGCTTCGTTTGTCAACTGGGAAACCGCCTGCAGTTACACGAAAGACAAGAGTACAGCGGTACGACAGCTTCGCCCTTGCTGCTCTCCGACGGAAAGTGCATCAGCACTGCATTCGCAACGATCGAGGCGCCAACTGCAGAAAAGATCCTCAGCGATGTGACCAGCGACCCCGACATGGAGCTGCCGAAGCTTAGTGTCAGAACGATGCGTCGGCTTCTGAATGACATTTTATTTGCTTTTCGGAAGCGAAAACGTAACCCTGCGCTTCTGGAAAGGGAGGACACCATCCATGGAGGACATCATCGTGTGGCGGCGGAAATATCTGCGACCACTCGAGAAATGCGAAAGCAGAAACGGTACGTGGTTATTGCTTCGATTTGGAGGACAGATAGATAAATGACAATATTTGACAGTTGAAATATCAGAACAAAAAATAACGATAGAAGTTCTCGTACAGCACAATATATTTTATTGCTGAGAGTAACTTATCAACACCGCTCCGCATGCATACTGGTTCACTTGACTTTTTTCCTGGCATTTTTCTGGATCCCTGCCTCTTGTTCGTATTTTTCATGCTATTCTGATTAAGCAAGTTAATGGAAAAGTATGCATCGACATGTTTTAATAATGTATGGATAGCACCCACTTAGTGGATTTTGTTAGTCAGGTGGGTGGTATACGTTCTGCGAACTTTTTTATTTTGGTATTTTGCGGTTCAATCAAACACTAAACATACCTGCCTGCGTAGTAGAATGATGTTAGGTGCAAGCAATAAACGCCTTCTCTGTCTTAACCCCTCTCCCAAAAGAAAAAATTCCCCGCATTTCCCCGAGGGGAAGAAAGTGAAAGTGCGAGTTCACGAGTTGAATTTGCGCGGTTCGGTAATGTTCGCGAAAGAGAGATCTCACACACACACATAACTACAAAGAAAGAAAGATGCATTTATTCACAGACACCTATTTGTGTTGTCGTTGTACTTGATTCCTAGAGCGGATCTCAGCTTTGAAATTTCGTGTCAGTACTCCTTTAAGCAGGTGCATTAGCCCCTCTCACGCCCGATTCTTGGCCAATCCCCCACGTGGGTATGTGCCATGTCAGCGGCCAGGCAGCGCGCGCCCATCTCCCCCCGTTGCCAAGGAAGACGAGGAGATTCCTGGCCAATCCCCCACGTGGGTATGTGCTATGTCAGCGGCCAGGCTGCGCGCACCCGTCTCCACGTGCGCGGACATCGCCGGTGGACGCAGGTTCAGGGTCGCTTAAGTGCATTGCACTTAAAACGTATTCCTTTCATTTTGTCAGGACTATATACTATCTCGATAAGACTTGGGTCAATGCTGGGTACAACAAGGGCACGGTGTTGGAGGACACCACTGTGTCATCCCGTGAAGACGCCTTTAGCAAGGGTCTAACTACTGGGCTTCGTGCACCAAGTGGCAAAGGTGGTCGGCTCATCATCCTTCGTGCTGGAAGTTAGAAGGGCTTTGTGAACAGAGCATGTCTCATTTTCGTGCATCAAAGAGTGCTTCCACGGACTACCACAGTGAAACATGGACAGCCCATGCTTTGAGAGGTGTTTTGCAGAACCTCCACCCAACATTAAGCCACAGAGTGTTATTGTCACGGACAATGCTCTGTACCAGTGTTCAGATCGAAAAGCTGCCAACGACGCCGTGGCGCAAGGCCGCCATTCACTCTTGGTTGACTGCAAAAACCAGTTGAAGCCCGAGCTCCTTTGGCTGGTTAATGAGAGCAAACACGAGTCTTTGGGATACCGGATTCAAGCCCTGGCCAGAGTTGCTGGTCATGATATTGTTCTGTTCCCTCCTTACAACTGAGAATTCAACCCTACTGAAATGGTGTGGAACCAGGTTAACGTTATATTGCTGCCAACAACACTTCATTCACTCTCGCTGAAGTTGAGCTACTCAACGAAGCCATCACCCTCGTGACTCGCGAAAACTAGGTCCGGGACTGCGCTCATGTGGAGCGTCTTAAGAAAGAGGCCTGGGAGCGGGATGGTGCAATCGACACCAGAATCGACAATCTCGCGATTCCGCTAGGTTCCGACTCCAGCAGCTCCAGTGACTGCACTGACACCAAAATGAGCGGTGTAGAGGAACTGTGACGAAACCGGTTTGCGCTGACTCATGTGGTGCTGGTCGTGTGTGGCAAGTGACGAGGTTCTTTGCTTACGGTTCTGGTGACGGTAGCTTCTTGGAAGTAGGCTCTGTTGGTTTATGTGGTGCTGCTTTTCTGTGACGACTTCTTGGAAGTACACTTCGTAGGTTATGTGGTGCTGGCCTTGTGTGGCAAGTGGCAAGGTACTTTGTTTTCTTTTCTGGTGACCACAAGCTTGGAAGTACGCTCTGTTGGTTTATGTGGTGCTGCTTGTGTGCAACAAGTTACAAAACCCCCTTTTAGATGCGACGCTGAGAGCATCTCTTGTCGGCGGCCCTGTCCTTCCTGCGTGCGTCCGTCGTCGTCGTTGGCGTCCGCACTCTCCTCCGCTCACCCCCTTTCCTCTCCGATAGCGAACTCTCTCTCGCGAGGGGCATTGGATTGGATTCGATTGGCTTGGCTTGGATTGGATTAAAGTGGATTGTGTTGGATTGTGTGATGCCGGTTAGGTGAGCGCACTCAACCACAGAGCTCATGCGAGGAAACGAACTGTAGCAACTGCGTATGCGTCACGCCGAAACCGAAACTAGTTTACTGGGAACTGCTTTGGCGTAATAACACAAAGCAGTCCCCCCTCCCCCCCGATGGAGCTTTTTCTCTATTGCCACAGAAAGTTGAATACGCTACTATACTTGGAGACATCTTTCGCCCAAGGCAGGAGTGGTCTAACCCTGTACAGGGGTGTGACAGCTGAATCAGATTTGGGAGCAGTTTCTGGAGCAGCAAAATCACAATTTTGGAGCAGAAGAACGATTTTTGGCAACTTGGGGGGAGGAGTTAATTTTTTAATTGATTTTTAATGTACATATCACTGAAACAGCCATCCAATAGTTTTTTCTAACAGAGTATCACAAGGTACGAACTGTGCTACCGTCGTAAAAAAAATTTTTAAATTCGCTCAATGCATAGGTAGTTGAAAATATCGAAACCGTAGAAAATATCGAATTGATTTTAAGTAAATGCCGAAAATATCGAAACCGTAATATCGAAATATCGAAAATATCGAATGCCGAAAATATCGAAACCGAAAATATCGAAACCGTATCGAAAATATCGAAACCGAATTCGAAAATATCGAAACCGAATATCGAAAATATTGAAACCGCTGAAAATATCGAACTGATTTCAAGTGAAGGCCGAAATTTTTATTTTTGTAATCCCAGACTCGGATTTACGCCCAAAAGTAGAGCCAGGGCAGAAGTTGAGCAAAGCGAGGTGACAGTCGTCGTCCCTCCAATTTCAGTCCCCTAGGTGCACGTTCACTACGATCGTAATTTGAGTAACGTTAGTATGTCTAGCCACCTCCCGCTTGGCATTAAATTTCACTTCAGATACATTACCCTTTATTATTATCGTGCAATAATAGCCCATCCCGCTATCGGGCACTGCTCGAACATTTTACGGAGATGTAGCCTGCGCCGCCACTTCAGCAATGTCAACCATCCGATTGCCGCCGCTCGCTCGCTGTCAAAGGCAGCACTAACTCAGAATTTTAAACACCGCCACGAGTCCGTAATTTCACTTAAAGCACGCACCCCACCTCACACTCAAGGCCGAAACACGGCGAATTCGCGGACACCACGTTTTTGATGAACTCCCGTCTTTCGAGTCGCGCAACTTCCCGCAACACATCAAATGACTAAATGTAGTCCCAGCCCCCCCCCCCCCCTGAACACCACCACGGTAGAAATTGGCGAAGAGCGCTCTGCCTGAACCACGAGCAACTTCCTTACCCGGAGGCCATGTTTTCCTATCTTCCCCACACAAAGATGGCGCGCCCAGTAATGTCGTTCCAGAGATACCGAGCTCCGAAATTGCTGTTTTTTCATCAACTTACACAAGTAGTTTGGCGCCTCAGTACAGAAATATTTTTTCTACAAGACTTTGGAATGATTTTCGATGGGAAAACTTAAACTCACCGAATAAAACTTCCGCAACAAGACACAGTGACATTCAGAACAACTAATCAATTAAACTTTTACATACAGCATCACTTTGGGGGTGCTGGAAAATTATGTCGTCGGTAAGCATTTTTCCTCAGTGAAACTGACGGGAGCGTTAAAATCCTTGGCTCTCGGACTGTTTTGGAGCAGTTGGGCGCAATGTTTGCAATTTTCAAGCTTTTGAAGCAGCATGGCGCAGGAAAAGAAATTTGTATCAAAACTGCGCAATATGCGCAGCTGTCTCACCCCTGCCTGTCTGCAAACGGCGCTTTTCTTCATTTGTTACACTTTTATTAGGGTTAAGAAACAAGTAAAGAAACATCATGAAGGAACACACACATTGGGAAGGAACACAAGGAACAAGGGAAGGAACACACAGGTGAAGGAACATCGCTGTCCAAAACAAGCATACAATGTCACAGACTATCCAACCGTTTTTGTCAAAGGTTCTTCCTGGCTTTTAGAAGCCTCTCCAGTCAGGAGCTCATTCGGGGCGTCCATTCCTTTCCTGATAGCTGTGATATAGGCAGCCAGGAGAACAGCAGCCACCAGTAAAATTATGATGCCAACACACATTAACGGGAACCATGCCGACGACTCGCTGTCTTTTTTGTCTTTAGGGGCCGCTGTTTCTGTCGTGACAGTCTCCTCAGCTCCGGTCGTGGCAGTCACCCAAGTTTCAATGCCCAGAGCCGTGTGCGAGACATCCACAACCCACGAGGTCGTGGAACTCAGCCCGTAACTGTTCATGACGCGAATTGCTATCGAAGCACTCCATCTATATTCTCCGTCACCTCCAAGACTTGCGAATGTTGAAGGCAGGGCGATGGTTACGACGTGTTTGGAACCAGGCGGAAGTGGATCGAGATTGCCCTCCACAACACTGGTGATTTGCGTTTGGTTGTCAAAGTTTTTCAGCAGTTGGTCTTTGTCCTCACTTGCTCGAATGATCACGCCTGAAGCTACAAAAAAAGCAAAAACACAGGTGAGACGTTGCTCGTCGTGAAGCCCGCAAAATGTGGTCTCAGAATTTCCCACGAAGGTTAATTCTATTGATAAGCTCATATCGGAGTCATGACGCGTTTAAAAAAAGTAATTGGAAGCAGAAATGTTGCGCGAAAAGAAATCCTTCCGCAACGCGTTCCGGTTTGCTTTATTGAGCGAATACTGTGCAGGTTTTAAGATTGGTAATGATGCAACTAACATACAAAAAGGTGATGAAATAAAACCATATCGTACATATCTATTGAACGAATCAAGAGACGTAGTGGCGGATGTGGTAAGGCAGTAAGAATGGATAACAAACATAAATGAGGGTTTTATTTTCAAAAATTGCCTAACGCACTGGACCACTGCTCGCTGCTTCACATTGAACGTATTTCACATGTCACCAGTCATAATGTCGATGCAGTCGAGCACAAAGTAGCAATGCGAGAACAATTAGCTCTTTCTCGCTTCTACTTGGATCTGCGCTTAACTCAAACGCTGCATCATCTATATTTTTATACACCGGTCTTACTGACGTTGCAAAACGAGTGTCGTTCAAACACACCTCGTAAGACATTTCTCACTATTAAAATACTACAAAGAAAACGACCTATGTATTGTGAGTGGTCAGAATTCATATTAATATTAAAACTAGACTTGTGATACGCATTCAGAAAATTGACTGAAGGCCGCTCCATACGACATCAAGGGGATTTACGGCCACTATGTACAGTCGCGAAGTTGTACCCCTTCACCGTTCTAGGTTCCAAGCATCACCCGTGCAGACAGCCGCTTTGCTGACTGACGACTGTCACTGCGTGGCCCGTATCTTATCTTTTGGGTTTCAAAAACACCGGCTTTACTCAACAGCGTTTAAAACAAAATCATAAGACGTTTCGCCACCTCTGCGGGTGGCATCGCAAGTAAGGAACAGGCCCGTAAAAGACACAAACCTATTTGTCAGGCGCACCGTAAACATCCGGCAGGGGGTCATGATTAGTATTGCACACCGTTGGGTCATGGCGAATAACCCATGACTCCATAAATTTTCAGGGGTCCCATCGCTGTTCACGTGCTAGTGTTGTGTTGGTGTAGTCAAACACGTGTCCTTTTTTTAAGCAGCGGCTAACCAGCCCTGTCCAGTGGACAACCAGTTCTGGTCAACCAGCCAGTGTTTTTGAAACCCAAGAATATTGTCCACTGGCATATGGAACATTTTTCACGTATCTTATCTAGCGGACGTCGGCGAGCCCGCTGGGAGTGCATCATCACCTGTGACGTCACAAGGAAGGCGGTCCGGCCCCGATCAGACTTTACTTAATTAAAGGAGCCATGAAGACAAAACACAAGTTGGGTTTATTAGAAAGACTGCTTAGTCCCGATAACAATGATATCAATATCATCGCAATCTTCGAACAAATAACGGAGATATTAAAGAAAACGTGTGAAGCCGTGGCGACCCCCTAGCCAATTTCCCGCAACTTTTCTATGACGTCACGGAACCTTGTTTGTGCGATTGGCGGCCGCCTAACTGACCTGTCGCGACGACACATGACTGGACGTCTGTAATGGGGCCTGTAGTTCCATTTGACCGCATTACTTGAATGTTAACGTGCAGTTAACGCACTGAAAATTATATTTTATTGCTGGCCCGTATGACGTCATTCTTGCTCATAACACGTCACTGTGGCGCAAAATTTGAAACTTTTTAAATACTTCTTGCTTTTTTTTCGTTAAAAAACATATTTTGTGGCTGTGATGGAGCTGAGTGAGATACTGAATCCTAGTTCTTTCAAAGTAAACAAAGTTGTATTTTCTCTTCATGGCTCCTTTAAAGAACTGCTGTGCTCCGTCCACCTGGGATTTGTGGCCACGATGTACAGTCTCTAAATTGTACCCCTTCACTGTTCTAGGTAGGCGTTGACTTTATCTACCAAATATTTTGCCCTGTTTGTGGGGGCCGTCAATGACCCGGTTTTAAAATATGATCTAAATTTGTATTCTGTGCAGCCTAATGGGTGTAGACATGTCCATGTACTGTGCACGCATCGGCGCGTATTTTTCTACACGGGCGGTCTGGTTGTTGCCATGTTGAACGCTTCAGTGTATGATCATGCCTTCTGAGCTTTTTGTGCCCTAATGACTTGTTAGTCCTGTCGACATGTCTTGCGTTGGTTCTGCTTTGTGGATTTAGACGACGCCAACATAGATGTACTCATATTCCCAAGCAACCACATCTTGAAACTACTTCCGCACTCGGTGAATTAAAAGAAAATGTAGCAAACATTAACGCCATGATTAGTTCAGTCGAGCCGAAAATCACCACTTTTCCTCAGTTCACAAATAATTTTGATGCTGTAAACGATTCGGTTCGACAAACCAAACAGCCTCCAAAAAACTAGTGAAGAGCTCGTTACGTCGATGTAGCAGCTGAATGCGAAGAGACAACCTCATCGTGAAGGGCCTCCCCGAGGTTGAGAAGAAAGGCTATAAAGAATCTGAAGAAATTGTAATTTCCTCACTACCCACCTTAACACCTGCGAGATCGACAGCCCTTCATGTGGGCCTACCGCGACCAAATTTCCAGCGACCCATTATTGTCAGGTTCCTAAATTTCAAATAAAAAAGTGAAGCGTGAGCAATGCTAGCAAGCTCAAAAGTCGCCAAAAGATTGGCCGGAGGATTTGGCATGCATTTTTCGCCGAGAATCCAGTTGGCGCGAAAAAAAAGAGAGTTTGCCAAGGGTAGTCGCGAGGAAAGCGAGCGCTTTCAGGCACGTTTCCATAGCCTCCATTTTCGAGGCCGTATTTTTCCGTACAACGCGGCGACAGGCAGTGTTGTCTTCCAGGTCTCCACAAGGAGGGAACAGCCCGTCGATGACAAGTACGAGTAGAGAACAAACCGCTTACTTCCTATGGGCTATCCATTATTAGGACAAACGTCGACGCTTTGAAGGCATGTATTCATACCTGCTCAGCTAACATGGTCATTGGCACCGAAACGTGACTTTCGGTTAACATAACAGCGAGCTTGGTCTACCAGGCCAATTTCTTCCAAGCCAATTCCGAAAGGGCAGGATTGACTCAAGGTGTGATAGCAATAAAAGAAAATTATAAACCAAAGATAATAACGGTAGATTCTGCTCTTCAGCTTGTCTGGATCTCTGCCTGCTAAAATTGGATAAATTACAGCTTCGGTGCCTGGTAACGCCTCCCCGACAGTCGATCCGAGTTTATCGAATGCCCAGCTATCTCGCTCGAGGAAGGTACAGCGAAATTTCCCGATTACATAATCATCTTGGCTGGAGGCTTTAATTACCCTTCCATATGATGCAGCTTTTTCAATTAACGCCGCTTGTACTTGAGCCTTCACGCGGTGGTCATACATTGGGTCTAGTTTTAACCAATAATCCCGATAGTACCTCCATGCATATACTAGAAGAAATCAGCGATCACAACATCCTTCACTGCACACTGCCACTACCACATCCCCATAAAACAACATTTGGAATGTGTATACAGTTAAACCTGGATTTAACGAAGTTGACAACGAATTTACAATTTTTCGTTACATGCGGGTTTCTGTTACATGCAGGTTTCGAGTTAAGGCTCACGTGAGTGAAGAAACGAGACCAAAGTGCTAAACACCAGCCTCGGTGGACTCACCCTGCAAAAATTTATCTCACTGAAAAACTGCGTGGTTTCTGCCTGCTGCGTTCCCACGAGGTAAGTCGTATGAAAAACATTTAACTAATGTGCCATTTACAATTTTCAATTACACTGGCCGCTGTTTAAATTTTACTGTGCTAAGAACTGGGTGGTGAACGAGTTCAGATGCTCTCACTACGCAGTATTTCTTGGCCCTAACAAGGACAATTTTCCAGGCAATTCACGCTGTCGTCTAAGCAAAAAAAAAGCAAAAAATAAAAAAATAGAATGAAATGGTTAACCGTGCAATGCCACGCATATCTAGAAAAATTTAAATTTCCCGGAAGTTCACCTTTATTCGTTATGATAGCGTAAATGGAGATAATTGGTCAAACAAAAATTTTAAATACCAAGAATAAGAAAAATATAAAAAATTGCGTAAATGGCGAACCCTGTAACGCAATGCAGTTCCACAATAACGCAGACTTCGCAGAAGTTTCATCTGTAATAGTTATATTAACGCCAATGGAGTTATTTGGTGGAACAGAATTTCGAAAAACGAAAAAACAAAAACTTAAAAAAATGGCGCAAATGGCAAACCGTATAACGCCTTGCATTTCCACGATAATGCCGATTTTGCAGATATTCCACTTTCAATCATAACAGCGTAAACAGAGATAATTTGTCGAACAGAATTTAAAAAACCAGAAAATAAAAAATATATAAAAAATCTCGAAAATGGAGAACCATGTACGTGCTGCATTTTCAAGAAAATGCAAATTTCGGGGAAGATAATTATTTAAGAGAATGTTGAACAAAAACAGAGAAAAAACTGGCGAACCGTGTAACGCCCTTCATCTACACAAAAATGCAGATTTGGCGGAATAACACCTGTAATCATTATAGTAATGGCGTAAATGGAGATAATCAGTAGTACAGTATTTACAAAAACCATGAAATTTGGCTGTAAAGAACTGGCACTCGAGAGAAGGGAAGGTTTTTTTTTAGTGGTTCGGCGGCACTCCGCTGGGGTGCCCCGTGCTAAAGCTCCTGACAGGGTCAGCAGGGGTGGCTCGGTCTAAGGTTCCAACGGCCTCTGCTGCATTGCGTGAGCGCTGAATCAGACCGATCGCGTCTTCACAGCAGTCACTGGCCAGCTGTCAGCTAGACTAGGAGCATAAGGGTGCTACACATTAGCAGACAATTCTCTGAATTGCTGCACATCTTTCTTTGCAACGATGAACCGTTGGAATATTTCATTGTGACATATCAGCGGTTACGCAACTATTTGTGCCATCGTAAGCTATGGACAAAGAAGGCGAGATCTGCGAAATTTGGCTTTGGCATCACGAGTTTCGTTCTGCATAACCCAGCTGGCGCCGTCGTTCCAAGATCAGCTTGCACCTTTAAATTGTCCGGCATTTTCCCATAGGCGAACATATTTCCTTATCTATTTATTGTATATAAAGGTACGTACTCTGGTTGTCCTTGGTATCAAACAAAATAGACCAAAATATGCGATATTCGTGTGAGGTTTGAGAGCAAGTTTTGAGATGTGAGGTTTGAGGAGAGGTTTTCGCGCGGAAAAAAATTACGGATGGTTATTTGTACTGCGCCGAGCTTTTGCAATGATCGTGCCAGTGATCATTGATTACACTTTCATAGTAGAACACACTCGGTCCAGCTAGCGGATTGAAAGCTCACCATTGCCGATGTGCATATGGGCTCCGGGCCAAGTCCACGTGAGTTGCACCAGTAGTGTGCCGTTCGGCTTCGGTACAGTAGCAGTCACTCTGAGGTCGGAGACATACGCTGGAGGCAACTGCCAGTAAAAAATGTCCGTTGTCACACTGAAGAATCCACATTGCTTCACCAAGGAGTGTACCGGCACTGGCTCTTGAACGTCCTCGTCACGATCCCCGGAGGGAGCATTCAGGCTGCTCCCCAGACCTGTTCAATAAAAATCCTTCGTTTAACACGATGCAAACTCGTTGTGTGAAAGTTTACGCCAAGGAAGCAACACTGCGTAGTGGAGAGCTGGTTCTCAAATGGCGGCAGCCGTTTCAAGTTTAAGGCAGATACAAAACAATGGTAGCCTGAAATGTGCAAACAGCTGAAGTACGATCCACCTGTTCTGGAAACAAAAAAAAACACAAAAAGAGCACGAGAAAATAGGCTAAGTAAAGACCAAGACGAAAAAAAACATTTAAAATATAAGTTTACTGACGTTTCAGGAAGAGGACTTTCTTTAGAGTACCTGAAAAAAGGAAGTCTTCTTCCTGAAACATCAGTAAACTAATTTTTAATGTTTTTCTTATGTGTCTGTCTTTACTTTCATTTATGGATATATAAATATAAATAAACCCGTCGACCACTCTCGACATGTCGTAGACACTCGAGTCCCGGCTCGGGGGTTAAAAAGAAGGCCCCCTTCATCTCGACTAGGAGTGGCGCTAGCTACCACCCCTAAGTGCAGGAAACAAAAATACCTGAACATAAATACCCCAGAAAGTGGAGGCAAATATCCCCGTCGGTAGCGTAGTGGTCATCGCACTAGACGCATATTCCAGAGGTCGTGGGTTCGGATCCCACCAGGCGGGCATTTTTAGGTGTGGAGCACCTTAGGACCACACAATGTCCGTCCGCGTCCTGGCGCATAGCATTTACAATCGCAAAAATCACACAGGAAGCGGCAGGATTCCAGCCTGTGTCAGTCGTCTTACCCATTGGGCTACGACCGAGAGTTAGTACCCAAGAGTCAAGCGGCTTACTCTCTCGCCTGTAACGGTGTGGAGTACCTTAGGACCTCCCAATGTCTGTCCGCGTCCGTCCATGCGCACACCACCATCAAGCAGAAATCAAGAGAAATTCGATTTGAGGCGTGAGTTGCAGTTTTATTTAGGGAATAATCAAGGTGCAACTCAAGGCTCAAACAAATGACGATCAGGGCGCAAATCGCATGTTACTCGTGGAGCAACATGGATGTCATTTCCCACGCGCGGGGCACCTTGAGTAATCTTGGTGACGGTGAATGGTGACACGGCGTACCCCGAGCCCCCCATATTTAAGATGCTACCTACCGTGGCGAGAAGTTGAAAGATGAAGGGTTAGAAGCGGTGAACGGTGGCCGTCGGAGCCCTGGTCAAGCTCCGGCCGATGGGCTCCCTGTCTGTCTATCAGGCTGGCATCTCTGGGACCTCTTTGACCATCAGGGAAAAGTCAAAGAAGAAAGTACCCCCATCCCCTGCTTTATACTATGGCGCGTGGTATTATCTAAACCCTTTCTTCCAAATGATCGGGCCCCGAAAAGGGCCCGCACCGAAGCAATCTTTAAACCCCTACAAAACCTCGTTTTCAACACCCCTGACAACTTTCCTCGCTTCCTAGTCATGCAGACTGCTGACAAAGCCACCCCAATAACTTAGAAATCTGTGTTCCTGATCGCCAAGTTCATTGAAGGTATAGTTGGAAAGAACTATGACGCAAAGAAACTTGCATTTGGTGACATGCTTATTGAGGTCAGAACTAAGGAAAAATTTGCTAACCTTCTAAAACAGACAAGCATGGGTGACTTACAGATGACTGTAACACCTCACCGAACCCTCAACAGCTGCCAAGGTGTGCTCTCGGAAACTGAACTCACAAATAAAACTGAGGCAGATATTCTTGAGGGCTTGCGTGAGCAAGGAGTGACTCATGTTAGATGTATCACAATGAGGCGCGACTGAACTGAGATCAAAACCAAACGTATCATCTTGACTTTTGATCGTAGTACGCTCCCCGAATCTCTCAAAGCCGGGTTTCTCCACTGTAAGATCAGGGCGTACGTCCCAAATCCGCGACGTTGCTTCAAATGTCAAAGGTACGAGCACAGTATCAACAACTGTCGAGGGCAAAACACATGTGAAAAATGCTCGAAGCACGACCACCAGACAGGTGAGTGTAATGCAACGCAATTTCACTGTGTTAACTGTGCAGGACACCACGCCGCGTACTCCCGTTCTTGCAAAAAACTCAAAAATAAGAAAGAAATAAACCTCAAAGTGACCCACAACCTGTTTTACCCAGAAGATCGGAAAAGACATTCGATGCTTCCCTAAGGAAGTTACGCTGACGCTGGTCACCGGGGGTGGGGCGGCGTCAGGTTTTGGCGGCTACCGAGTGCAGCAATGCTGACCTGGTCCCACCCCCACCCCCCACTGGGCTGGCTTCTGCTGCCCAAAATGTTATACCACAGTCTGTGGATTCCAATGCGAACACCGTAGGTGGAGACGGCTTGCTTTCCGCTTCTGCTGCGCTGTCGCCCTTGGGCACAGTGGGCAGCGAGGTGGGCAGCCTTGCATCCACGTCTACGTGCACAACACCACTACAGCCGCCATTGGCCCGCGCGGCAAACACGAGTGGCGCTCCCCGATGTCCATGGATAAAGGAGGGAGATCCTGCATTTACACTTTGCCGTCGGATGAAGAGATGGATGTAGCACCCACGGCAGCTCGGTCAGCTGTTCAGCCAAACGAGCAGCGTGGCAACATCGGCCGAGGGAAAAAACCAGCTCCGCGCATAATTGGCCCTAACGCAGGCTCAGTAACATAGATAACACCACCCGTCTGCAACACACAGATACACGCTGCCCTCTCTCTTTAAACACTTATGGTAGTACAATGCATTACACAGTGGAACTGCAGGGGCTTAATGAAAAGCTTGGATGACATATACGAAATTCTTCATAAAAACCAATGAACCATCTTATGTCTTCAGGAAACACACCAAACCAAACAAACTTCCTGAAGCGCTATTCTGTCTTTAGGAAAGATAAGGAAGGCTGTTCTCATTGGCGGTGAGATGTTTGAGTGGCGCCCCCTGGCTCTCACGTCAGCTTAGGGACTCGCACCGCTGTCGTCTGCTACACTCCGCTTGTGAGGGGCAGCAGTACCTGTGCTAGAAATCGCCCGCTTTGTTGCTTTAGTGCATTAAAAAGCGTATTTCTGGTAATTCAGTCATTTTTGCCAGCTTCTGACACCTCTGAATAATATCAAGCTGTATCCGCAGAGGTTTACAACACACGAGAGAGAGAGAGAACTTTCTTCAGAGCATCGGCCAGAATATCGAGTCTAAATCGTCCTTTCTGGCTTATTCGCGAGGTTCAGCGCTCAGAGCTCCTCGATAAGTATTCAAAATGCGTAGGCTTCTTTCCGTATGGTATTTTTGAGATGCTTTTATGAAGACTAAACAGTCTAGCTATCAAGCAGCGGGCTCCTATACACGAGCATTGCACCCCAGAAAATAAAGCGGCTGTCTTCTATATTTGTTTTGTTGTTGTTGACTTGTATCAGCAATGTTTTATTTTTTTTTGTGTCCAACGCATTAATTTCTCTGCACAGTCACAAGCGTCGTATTATTAGGTTTAGGGATGTTTGGGAGACTCGCAAAGATCGTGTGGATATTTTATTCGAGCTATATGGCATAGATTCCCTTCTTCACAAATTGGCTTTCGCTATGGCTGCGTGCAAGAAGCTGCATATCCGCAGCGTGCATTGTTCATTCACATGGAAATACAATGAGAAAGCTTGTGTTACGCCACCGCGATAGCGCCCCAGACAACGTTGTCCAGAGTACTCGAAGGCGGCTTCTGTGCTCGGAATGTGTATAGTAACCATCGTTATCATAATGAACTGGTTCTCAACCCGAACAATTATGACATGATAACGGTGTTGAAGCGTGGTATACTGGCTAGAAAAATCTAAACCGATGAATATTTCCAAGCTGCTCTTTATTGTTTTCCAACCCTTCCAGGCGTAAAGAAACAATCCTGCTCTACCCAAAAATTACTCTTACACTTCTGCCGTGGACTGAGGACCCGGACCACTAATCAGACCGATTTTACTGGGAATGTACCGAAATATCCCTACAGGTCTGAACAACCATAGTGCTACTGTATCTTTACCGTAGACGTGACTCGTTTTGCTCAATAAACCACCATACTGGTTAGAAACCTGCTATAAAACCAACACCCGCCTATACACACAGTGGGTTATTTGGAATTCAGTCTACAGTTTTTGCAATCCATAGTGCATGTCGGCATACTTTCGTGCGATGACAGCGTCAAGTGATACAACACTTTCGAGCGTTCTGCAAGGTTGCAAAAACTGTTTTACTTTACATATGATTAACTGGAATCGGTAATTGCCCTTCTGCGAAAGCCAACAGCCCCGAAGGCCTGGAATTTGTTTTGGTCTTGTATTTTCGCTGTTGTCGGCTGCTAGCAGCTGGCTGTTCCCTTTCTTCAAAAGATCGCTTCATACAGAAGCTGACGCCTAGCTCCGACTCTTCAGGCTCCGCACAGGGCGGCTTCGCAAAGAATCGGGCGACGCCGGCAATGTTTCTTCCGTAGCGGTATCCAAAACTATACTTTAACTCGCGCTTTGAGCTAATGCATGCAATTTTAAGTCTAATATTGTAATAAAAACTTACGCACACGCAAAATCTGGTGCGGACAAACATCAGACGTCAACCGAGCGCAAAGAAACAGCAGGGAGAGCGAGCCCGAGTGAAGCAGACGACAAATGCGAGAATCCCTAAGCCGAAGTCACGGAGACGCACTTCGCAGCGCCGCCCGTGGTCGCGCTCACCGCTAATAGTAAAACAACAGTCTATTCCCTGTCAACATGTTCCTTTGACCACAACCCTCGAAGTGGTTGCTGTACGTGTAATAATCGCCGACAGGTTAATAACAATAGCTTCAATATACATTCCTCCTGACTTTCGCCTTTGTAGTCCAGAATTTCAGTCCCTAATTAACCACCTACCGGACCCATTCCACTCGTGGGCGACTTTAATGCCCACAGTAAACTGTGGGGATCTGAACGCGAAGATGGCCGGGGCCGTTTAATTGAAAGGTTCTTACTGTCATCTGGTGCCTGTATATTTAATAAAAACATACTACAGCACAGCCCATAAAACCTACTCGCACATCGATTTAGCAATAGGTTCACCCATTCTCTTTACTTCGTTCGAGTGGAATGTGGACTCCAAACCTAATGGAAGTGACCACCTCCCTGTCACTCTTTTGTCTAGATACACTCGCTGACAGTTCCATTTACCATAAAAGGTTTAAAGAAACCCGAGCAGACTGGGTGGCTTTTAGGCAAAAGTCACAGCTCTCCTACATATTTATAAAACACTTACAGATCGATGAAGCTTGTAGAATTGTTACCGCCCACATTATAGAGGCTGCCAAGAGTTCAATCCTTCAAATCTCCGGTACTCCTCAAAATCTCAGAAGGCCTTGGTGGAATGAAGAATGTTGAAACGCGCGCAAAGCACAAAACAAGGCTTGGGGTAACCTCCGAAGGTACCCAACGGCACAGAATCTCATTGCGATCAAGCATGCCAAGGCAGTTGGAAGGCGTATTCGCCAAGAAGCCAAAACTAACTGCTGGAGAGCTTTTGTGGGTTCCATTAACTCTTACACCGACACAAGCAAGGCGTGGAACCGAATAAGAAAGTTCAAAGGGCACAAAACAACCTTACCCCTGGTTAGCACCACTGGTAACACATTAGAAGACCAGGCAAACACACTAGCTAAACAGTTTGAACTTATATCAAGCTCTTCACATTACACAGACAAATGTATGAGGTACAAAACATCTGAGCGAAAATCCATTAGGTACATCAAGAAATCGTCACAAGACTCTTACAACTGTCCATTTTCTATCCACGATCTTAAAGTGGCCTTGGCGACTTGTAAGACATCAGCACCAGGTGCAGACCAAATCACATAGACAATAATTCAACACCTTCACGCAGACACCCTCGAAACACTCCTTAAACAAGATATGGAGTGCAGGACATCTTCCACGGACTTGGAAAGAGGCAATTGTGGTGCCACTGCTGATACAAAGGAAAGATGCCTCTTCTTCTTTTAGCTATCGGCCAATAGCACTTACCAGTTGTTCAGGTAAACTGTTCGAGAAGATGGTCAATAGAAGGCTCGTGTACTTTTTAGAATACCATGGTATTCTAGATAGGTGCCAGGGAGGTTTCCGTCCAGGAATATCTACAACCGACCAGCTTGTGGCATTGGAATCGTACATTAAAGATGCTTTTGTCCACAGGCAGCCCTGTATGTCTATTTTCTTCGCCTGGGAGAAGGCGTACGATACTGCATGGCGCTATGGCATCCTCCGTGACCTCGAAGTTTACGGTGTATCTGGAAATATGCTCAATACTATAGAAAGCTACATGTATGAGCGAACTTTTCGCGTATGGGTCGGAGCATCACTTTCTAGAATACACATTCAAGAAAACGGGGTCCCGCAGAGTGAAGTACTGAGTTATACACTTTTCATTGTCAAAATGAACTCACTCCAAAAGTCACTTCCCCCCGCAATTTTCTACTCAGTGTACGTTGATGATATTCAAGTCAGCTATAAGTTTTGTAATCCCTTTAATCTGCAGGCGGCAATTACAACTTACTGCTAATAAACTTAAAAAGTGGGCCGATGAAAATGGCTTTATGATTAATCCTGAAAAGAGCACATGTCTACTGTTTTCTCGGAAGCGTGGACTCTGGCCTGACCCTTTATTCCTTTATTAATTCCGTGTTCCCCATAATAAAAAAAAACAAAAAAAAATCGGGGAACGAAACCCGCTCCAGCCAAGCTATGGCAGGTTAACAGCCAATAAAAAATAAATGAAAAGGAGCGATAGCCCAAAAATATTGTTTTTTGTAGAAACCAATTTGTAGATGAGAAAAAAATGATACTTAGCACCAAACCAAACTCTCCACGCTTACCCAAATCACAGGGAGCAAGCTAATAGCGAACTGGTGAAGCACTAATGACAAAAGAAAATCAAAATCAGTACAAATAAAACATACACACTAAGGCAGCCCCGCACACTGCGAAAAGAAAAAGGTAAACAGTGCACATATGTGGCATCCCACAGTACGCATTTATAATGTAGTAATTCCCATCAAAATTGAACACATCAACCCGAACAAAAAAAAAAGGTCCTGCGTTTTTCCAGCCGCCCCTTTCCATAGGGGCGATTTCCCGTGCAAGCCGGGTGGACTTCCCCAGCATTGTAGTCCCACACTAGGGCCGAGTGCCAGGCCGGGGAGTCGCTTGTACCTATTTTACCGGTAGGTGCCCGGCGCCACCAAGGAACACGAATTCACATGGTGCCTTCCACAGCCACGATGGACGCTCAACTCGCAACCGCCTGTGGCAGGACATGCCGCCAGACTCTTTCACCCCCGGCAATGGCGCAACGTCGCACGATGGCCGGGGGCCCCGCCAGATGGACAAGGGTCAGGGGCCCCTCCATTGGGTAAAGGCAGCTTTCCAGACGTGGATTCCCCTTTCAAGGGTCCGCACTCGACCAGGGATGCCTGTACACATTAAAGAAACCTATGGGTGCCCGGCGGCACCAGGATTCGAACCCAGTACCTTCCGCATACGACGCGAGTGCTGTACCTCTGAGCCACCGCTGCGCTGGCTCAGACTGCTTTCTCGGAAGCGTGGAGTCTGACCTGACCCTGAAGTACGTATTAATATTGTAGTGATACCCGTCAAAATTGAACACAAGTTTCTGGGCTTTCTGCTGGACAAAAGGCCACATTTATCCCCCAGAATAAACAAAAATTAAGTGCATTAAAACTATGAACAATATTAAAACACTGTTGAACCAATCACATGGTGCAGATAAGACATGCTTGATCCGTCTTTTCAATAGTTTATTGCGATCGCGCATAGACTATGGCAGTGTGGTAAGGTTCTGCCTCGAAAGCAGCTCTCAAAATGCTCGACCCAGTGTTGCATTTAGGGCTCCGCCTTGCGTCTGGAGCTTTCCGGACAAGCCCTATAGAAAGCGTGTATGCTGAAACTGACCAGTGGTGCTTAGAGCACCAATGCATATACATGGCGGTTTTGTACTGCGATAGAGCGACGTCGATGAGGAATCATACGTTCAACGCTATTATTCAAAACACATCGTCTGAAAGGTCGTTTTTGAGCCGTCAATCACTCCCTCTGCCTTTTTCTTTCCGAGTGAGAGCAGACGCAGAGGACCTCGGTGTCACCCTGACCAACACCTACAAAACAAACATCACCGAGTTTATTGCACCTTGGAGTCTGCTCCCTGTCATCTGTGAGGTGTCTTAAGGAAATTGACAAAAGACACGAACCCAAGGAACTCATTTTGCAACACTTTCTGCACTTACAATACAAGTACCCATACACTGCTTTATACGGATGCCTCAAAGTCTTCCACTGCAGTGGCATCTGCGGCACATGGTCCCCACTTTTTCAGCACAAGAACGCTAAACAGAGACACAAGTATATTTACGGCAGAGGCACATGCTATTTTAATAACTCTGGAACACATAACACAAACGAAAACACAACAATCCATTATATTCACAGACGTGTTGTAACAGCGTTACGCTCAGGCAAAAAACGTAGAAATGCGATACTGAACAAGGTCATTAAAGAAATAATGCCAGCGTGTGCTTTAAAACAGACCATAATAGTGTGCTGGGTGCCTGGACACTGCGGAATTCCTGGAAATGAGCTCGCTCACCAGAGCGCCACCGCAGCAGCACTCCGCTGTGAAATCGACGTCCATCAGCAGTCCTATCTTGACATAAAATCACTCATCCTTAAGGCACTACCAAAACGCTGGCGGCAACACGGGGACACAGACAGAAAACAAACTCCACACTATAAAACCCCACATTGGCAGCTACTACACAAAAAAACCTGTGCAGAAAACATGCAGCAGCTACTACACAAAAAAAACATGTGGAGTGTACATGTGCAGACTACATATGGGTCATACATATGCCACTCATTCCCATCTTCCCCACCGCCACGATGCAAAAGTCTCGGACATCGCCTGTCAGTGATGCATGCTCTCGTTGAATGTGCGCACTTCACAGTGCGAGAAAGAAGCATTTCCGGGAAGAGTACACTCAAATGATTCCACTTCATCCATCATTGTTTTTATGTGATAATTCCGTCATTCCTAGTAAACGTCTGTTAGCTTACTTTGGAGACATTGGATTTTTAAAAGGCATCTCATGCAACATATGATAAAGCCCCTTAGTTGGGTAGCTTTGATTGAACGTTCACTCTTTACTCTTATGTCATAATCATCTGGCTCACTCCATAATTTTTTTTAAACAAGGGGCTCTATACACCCTGCAGTAACTTACCACATTTCTATTTTACTTAAAATCTTACACCAGAAACGACACAACCATTGTATTGGCGCTCTTTGGCCTTCGTTGCCCTTGCGCCAGAAAACAAAAAACATCATCATCATGAATGTAATTTCGAGTCCCCGTACTCCGCACCCTCGCCATCATCCACAGAGTGGAGATGCTGCCATTTTTTATCCACTTTCTATCTGTCTTTCCAAATTATTTATCTGTTGCAATAACCAACCGCATTCTCCCGTTTGCTTTTAGAGGTTTTCTTGACCGCCAACCCTTATTTCTGTCCTAATTCAATGAGCCGCAGTCTACAACGTTAAATCAGGTATTGTGGTATGGCTTAGCTTTTTGTTCACTAGGGTTAGTGAAGTTTATTTTTAAATTTACGTGAGATGGAAATAAATGGAGAAAACGCGTCCAGAGTTGGGTCGGAACCCAGGTCTTTCGATTTGATCTCGAATGCGTTACCGATTCGGCCGAGTTGGTAAAAGCTTTTGAGATCAAACTGAAAGGCCTCGGTTCGGTCCCCACTCTGGGCGCATTTTTCTTCCCTACTTTCTACCTCATGTAAAGTTAAAAATATTAACTTTACTAACCGTTGTAAAAAAAGAGCCTAACCATACAGCTATGCCTTCTTTGGCAATGTAGACCACCGACCTATATTTCTGTATTTCCTCAACGTGCCCGCCCCTGTCCTAACTGCACACACACGCGCACACACAGTCACGTTTCCTAACTGATTGAATGTTGCGCTGACTAGGTGGCAGCGGCTCAATTGTAGTCAAATCCCCTGGTTGGAAGACCGGGGCGAGGAGGATAACAACGAGGTGCTTTTGGCGGATTCAGGGCTCGGACATCACACTCAGCAACAGCCCTCACCCAGGCCTTGTAAATGAACCCTCATGTCATCTCACAAATATCTGAATGTCATCGTATCAAATATATATACACAAATTTAGAGAAAGAAAACTCGCAAAGCGCGCAGAAATAGTATCAGTAAAGAGTCAGATACACAGCAAGAACAAGAACAAAGAATGTTTACTCATGTAGCGGCAATAGGACTTGCCTTCATCTGAGTTACATAATTTTGCTGGACAAAATCCTGTACCTGAGGCCTGAGTGAGTCAACGAGCACGAGAACAGTGCTGCAACTGGGCACCCACAACACGGTAGCTGCGCTCATCGAAGGACAAATGGAAGTGCAACGACAGCAGATATTGTCAAAAAAGACAGGCAGAACCATCCTCGAAACACTGGGCAAAGGTAGAGCACTGCACGGGCCTGATTTTAAGGCCCGAGCCCAGCCCGAGCCTCACCTGGGCCTGTAACACCAAGCCCGGGCCCAGCCCGGGCCTGGGCATTCAGAAGTCAGCCCATTCAGGGCTCGGCCCGGGTCCGTCGTTTCAAGCCCAGGCCCGGCCCGGGCTCGGTCATTTATTTGAGCCTAGGGAGGACCCGCGTGTGTGTGACCGGGCTCAGTCTTAGATGCTGAAGAAAATTTGTTTATTATATTTGGTCCAGTGTCCTCGTAGCGGGAAATCAAACGAAGCATCTAGTCTGTACAAGCACGTCATGAATTGAAACGCAGAAAATGGGGGTTTATAACTGCAAGTAGTTTAGATTACACCGTCTGCAGTTCCCGCCACATCGGAGTAATAATAGCTCGTATTCTTACACGATACACCATCATCTTTGATGACCAGACTCTTGGGAACTTCACGTGGTTGTCTCAGCCGCAAGTTGGTATTGCTGGATTTTTTTGATCCTCATTCGAATCAACGAGTATGTACGTGCATTGAAATATTTTCCCTGAAGTGGTTGTTAAGCGGTGGTGCTTCTCTAGCTTGCGAGTTGGATTTCCAACCACGGCAGCCGCATTTGGATTGGTTCCACATCTAAAAGATTTGTACATAGATACAGGTGCACTGCTCTAGGGTGTCTTAGTTCCGTCCCCGCTAGGAAATTCCTTGTAACCGTATCTTCGACATGTTATACACCAATATAAAATCTAGATGCAGTACATGAAATGTCATTAAAAAGAAAAAACGTTTTAAAACAATGTGTACAACTAAAGTTAAGCGCGTAAGATTAAACTGAGAATATTCATTTTTATGCTCTTTTGTACACTTCGCGTCGTAAATATTAACGGCCGCGCCTATGAATTCAAGCCCGAGCCCTGCCCGGGACCATGGCGTTGAGCCTGAGCCCGGCCCGGACCCACGGCAATGAGCCCGGGCCCGGGCAGGGCCCGCCGATAATCGACTTCGGGCGGCCCGGCCCGCGGGCCGGGTCGCGCCCGGGCTTTCGGGCCGGCCCGGGCCCGCGCAGTACTCTAGGCCAAGGACACCGAACCACGCGAAAACAGCTGCCGCAAAAACGCGCAGAAACATACAAGTGAGTCTCCTACCGACGAACGTACAGCCACATTACAACAGAGAAAGGAGAAGGACGAGAGCCAAGCACATCGTGAAGGACACGTCGAAGACCCAAGAACGGTATACGTCGACGGGGTGGACTACGGCCAAGGCAGATACGCTGCACTAACGATCAACGCAAGAACGCGAATAGCCACGGCAGCGAGCGCAACGTGCCAGAGCGCCACGGAGGCGGAGGAAATCGCCACAGCCATGGCAATGACCGAAGCCGACTGCGACACGATTCTGAGCGACTCCCATTAACCAATCCGAAACCTGGCAACAGACGCGGAAGCAGCAAAGTAATTAAGGTCATCGAGAAGTCGGTATTCTGGTACCCGAGAAGACCGCAGAGTGAAGTCAGGAAGTCTGAGCACTAGGACTGCACATAACACGTACACCATCACACTTCTTACGTGTGCGCCACTCCAGTTTTAGACACACGTGTTCGTCACTTAATTTGACACCCTATTAGTTCCAGCGGACGCACAATTCGCTTCTCAAACTTCAACGCACCGGCTACCTCGGCGGAAGCTTGGAGGATTTTTTTGCATCAAATTGCGCAGTCGTTCAGCAAGTGCTTTAGAGGGCAGATGATTTAAGGACTTGAGGTTCAAACGTTTCTCGTACACAGACTTACCCAACCCGATGGCGGCGTGGGGCCTCCTTGGAAATCCAAGTCGTGTGGTGTTCTGGGTTTGCACGTGAACCCTAACAAGGTACTTCCCTTTGCCGCTGAACGTGCTGAAGTATCCGCTGTACTTTCCATCATCAGGGTCCTTGTCAGCGCCTATGTAAGAGTAGACACAACCGGTGTAAAATCTAAATGCTGGCCGTGGTGAGCTGACGAACTCTAAAAAACAGCGTCAAGTGAATGAACATTAGAGCCACAAATGGTTCAACAAAATTCCTTTCGATCCCGCACATTTACTTGACCGCACCGTTTTCGCAGTGAGCATAAATATATTTTTGTGCCATGAGCAAGGAATGCTTGAGGATGTAGCTGTGATCACTGCTTTTAACACTTATGTACTGTACAGTTCAACTTTGACCAATTTCGGCAATCGATTCTAGTAACCTTCCTTTCCACCATCGCTCTTGATGCAATACATCAGTCAGTACTCCAGAGTTCACACATAGATAAGACATTCATAACGGAAGCCAATGTCCTCCATTGCAGATCTTATTTACTTGGCAAGTGAAACTATATGTAACGAAATCAAGAATCACGTAGGGTATTTCCCGTCCTATCAAGACTAACAAAATTAAATGCAAATTGTTGAAGGAAGATGCTATTCACGAATGTAGCAAAAGTAAAAAGACTATCTATAAGTACAAGCGCTGAAAAAATGTTTGATGGGACCCCCGGCACATAAAAAACTTCAACAAGTATGTGTGCAATACTAGTTCAGATCGACGAGCTCTCTTCCAATATCCAAAAGTAAATACCTGAAGCTTCCACATTTTCCCCGTGCATTCCTAGTTTCTGCCCGGTCTTTCAGCGATAACAATATACCTTTTACATCATTTCACCAACTATCCTAACTTTGAGCCATTAACAACCGCCTGAATTCATGTCAAACTTTTGTCTACACCCTAAGACAATAAAACAAGGAGAAGGCCTCGGCATGATTGTAGGAACAAGCCTAAAAAAACCCAACCCAAACCCCACTCACTTTCTGGAGCTCAGGCAGTGCCTTTGCTGGCTTTGTTAACACCGTATCGAATTGCATGTACTACAGCACTTCCACAGCCTTAATTCAAAATGAGTCTTTAGGGACATTCAGTATAAGTGCTTGTGTCATTATATCCGCAAACACACTTTTTGTGGCTTCACAGCCGCGACTCAAATTTTCCGAGGTGCTATACCCCAGTTGAAGGAGTAATGCAAATAAACTTTCTCTTTCTATACTCATTTATTGTGCCGTAATGCTTAATACAATATGCAGCTTCAACTAAATGAATTATGTTAAACCTTTTGGGTTTGCGCACACCTCGATAACACTTTCATTTCGTCCTTCAAATGCAATTACAAATCGCAAATATAATCAACCTATTATTACATATCACTACGTTATACGCACAGCATCAATAAGCAAAAGCGTCGGACAGTATACATATAGCTGCAGCTGTTTTTTATGTTTCCTCCTACCGTATAGCGCTTCCTCTTGCGTGCAATGATCCAGCTGTACATACGTTTTGGCGTATCATCACTATCAGCATATTTATGTCCATTGCAGGAAAAGGTCTTAAAACAACCATTTTCCTCACCTCTGCCATTGTCGTACAGGCGAAATTTCGTTGAGTTGTCCAGCGGCTCTGGAGCGGTCACTTCGGCAACAACGACAGCATCCTTGAACACTCTGCCGCCTTGCGTAAACCAGGCATAGACGTAGGCTTTCTCGGGCTCGGTGAGGGTCCTTCGCACCTCACAGCGAACCACAGCCGTGTTATTTGTGTATGTCACTGTGGTCCATAGTTGAGTGCGTATTCTTAATTTGGAGGCACTACTTGAAATGTACAACGTCCAGTTCCCAACCTAATGAGAAAGTGCGTACTCATATCAATAGTTGAACCCCCTCTGCCTGCGTTACACGAGAATGCCAAACCCCTGCTATAACGTTTTCAAGCAAGATCAGAACGGCTAGTGCGAATGAGCAGGCCCGTTTATGACACCATATGCTGCCAGCCGGCCTTTATTGAGTCCCATAGCTCTGGATAAGGGGTTATCCGGCTTGTTAAGGGGGGAGATGGGTTTATGGACATTGCTTTTTCTAGTGCCAGCTTGATGAAAATAGGCAGTCTTGAGCAGTTTTTATGTTGATTTCAAATATGTAATTCGTTTTAACGTAGCAGAAGTTGTGTAAGAGATAGAGTGCTTTGAAATGATTTATTGAGGAATTTCTTACGGGGGTTTAGAGCAATTTCCCTTTATCCAATTCAAAGATGAATTATATGGACATAATTCCAAACGTCTGCTCTGCCAGGCTATGCTATTTTTATTCATTTCAAAAGCTTTGGCAAAGTATGAAGAAGTGAACATTTTATAGCAACCATTTCTATAAAATTATTTCACCATTACTCAATTTTTTTTATAGGTGAACAGTGACCGAGTAATAAATATAGCATAACCTGCTACATCAATTCAAAACGAATACAGTGATACCAGTCTTGTCATCCTAGCTCAACAGCAACATAAAAAACCCCGCAAGGCGGAGCACAGTCTCGCAAAAAAGAAACTGAAAAAAATGCATTTGACGATTCCGATCATGGTACCTTTTGCTACAGCACAGCTACAATAACGAAAATGGTATCACTGTGTAGCTCAGTCCTTCATGAAGAAACGCACACTACGTATGTGTCTGTACCACAAAAATAGGTGTAAAAAATTCAGCGTAAAGCCAACCATAATGTCTGAAACCAGTTGAGAAAAAGTAGATTTGCTAATAACAAACTTCAGAAAACAAGTTTACTATTTCCCAGTTTGTTCCAGTGCCTCTGAAAACTACATACAAGCCCACACATCACCTACTGCAGTATTTTATGCTACCTGTAATGCTAAGGCACAGCAGCAAAAAAAAACTGACATTATTCCGTTATGCTTTTCAAAACTAAAGCAAATATGTAGGTGAAGTGCAATTTTCTAATCAAAGCTAGGATTGTACAAATAGCATCACCTGCTAGAGCAGTAAAATACAAATACAATGATACCAGACTTATCATCATAGGTCAACTGCAAGATGAAAAAGACCGGTAAGGGGGAGAGGGATCTCTCAAAACAAAAAACTGCAGGGAAGTAGCTGGATATTGCAATTTGGTGATCAAAACTAGGGTTAAACAAATAGCATAACCTGCTAGAGCAATCCAATACGAATACAATGATACCAGTCTTATCATAGCTCAATTGCAAGATAAAAAAAGACCCCACAAGGGGTGAGGGATCTCAAAAAAAAACTGCAGGGCCATAGCTGGATATTGCAATTTTGTGATCAAAACTGGGGTTGTACAAAAAGTCTCACCTGCTAGAGCAAACCCCGTAAGGGAGAGAGGGATCTCTCAAAACAAACTGCAGGGCCGTAGTGGGATATTGCAATTTTGTGATCAAAACTAGGGTTGTACAAAAGCATCCCCTGCTAGAGCAATGCAATACGACTACAATGATACCAGTCTTATTATCATAACTCAACTGCAAGATAACAAAGACCCCATAAATGGGAGAGGGATCTTTAAAAACAAAAACTGCAGGGCCGTAGCTAGATATTGCAATTTTGTCATCAAAACTAGGGTTGTACAAATACATCACCTGCTAGAGCAATTCAAAACGAATACAATGATACCAGTGTTATCATCATAGCTCAACAGCAAGATAAAAAGACCCCACAAGGGAGAGAGGGGTCTGTTAAAACAAGAAAAACTGCAGGGCCGTAGCTGGACATTGCAATTTTGTGATCAACACTAGCGTTGTACAAATACCATCACCTCCTAGACCAGTTCAATATGAATACAATGATACCAGTCTTATCATCATAGCTCAACTGCAAGATAAAAAAGACCCCGTAAGGGGGAGAGGGATCTCTAAAACAAAAAGCTACAGGGCCGTAGATGGATATTGCAATATTGTGATCAACACTAGGGTTGTCCAAATAGTTATCTGCTAAAGCAATTATATACGAATACAAAAATAGCAGCCTTATCATCATAGCTCAACTCCAAGATAAAACAAGACTCGGTAAGGAGGAGAGGGAACTCTCAAAACAAAAAACTGTAGAACCGTAGCGTGATATTGCAATTTTGTGATCAACACTATGGTTGTACAAATAGAATCACCTGCTATAGCAATTCAATACGAATGCAATGATACCAGTCTTATCTTAGCTCAACTGCAAACTGCAGGGCCGTAGCTGGATATTGCAATTTTGTGATCAACACTAGAGTTGTGCAAATAGCTCCACCCGTTAGAGCAATTCAATACGAATATAGTGATACCAGTCTTACCATCATAGCTCAACTGCAAGATAAAAGACCCCGTACGGGGAGAGGGATCTCTCAAAACAAAAAACTGCCGAGCTGTCTCGATATTACAATTTTGTGATCAAAACTAGGGTTGCACAAACATCACCTGCTAGAGGAATTCAATACCAATACAATGATACCAGTCTTATCATCATAGCTCAACTGCAAGATAAAAAGACCCCATAAGGGGGGAGGGATGTCTCAAAACAGACAACTGAAGGGCCGTAGCTGAATATTGCAATTTTGAGATCAAAACTAGGGTTGTACAAAAAGCATCACCTGCTAAAGCAATTATATACGAATACAATGATACCAGACTTAGCTCAACTGCAAGATAAAAAGACCCCGTAAGGGGAGAGGGTTCTCTCAAAACAAAACTGCAGGGCCGTAGCTGGATATCGCAATTTTGTTATCAACACTAGGGTTGTACAAATGGTTATCACCTGCTAGAGCAATTCAATATGAATACAATGATGCCAGTCTTATCATCATAACTTAACTGCAAGATAAAAAAAGACTCCATAAGGGGTAGAGGAATCTCTCAAAACAAAAAACTGCAGAGCCGTCTGGATATTGCAATTTTGTGATCAAAACTAAGGTTGCACAAACATCACTTACTAGAGCAATTCCATACGAATACAATGATACCAGTCTTATCATCATAGCTCAACTGCGAGATAAAAAGACCCCATAAGGAGGGAGGAATCTCAAAACAGGAAACTGAAGGGCCGAAGCTGGATATTGTAATTTTGTGATCAACACTACGGTTGTACAAATACCATCACCTCCTAGACCAGTTCAATATGAATACAATGACACCAGTCTTATCATCTTAACTGCAAGATAACAAAAACTCCATAAGGGGGAGAGGGAGCTCTCTCAAAACAAAAAACTGCAGAGCCGTCTGGATATTGCAATTTTGTGTTCTACACTAGGGTTGTAAAAATAGCATCACCTCCTAGAGCAATTCAATACGAGTACAATGATACCAGTATTATCATCATAGCTCAACTGCAAGATAAAACAAGACCCTGTGAAGGGGAGAGGGACCTCTCAAAACAAAAATCCAGGGCCGTGGCTGGATATTGCAATTTTGTGATCAAAAGTAGGGTTGTGCAAATAGCATCACCTGCTAGAACAATCCAATATGAATACAATGATACCAGTCTTATCATAGCTACACTGCAAGATAAAAAAGACCCCGTAAGGGGGAGAGGTATCTGTCACAACAAAACACTGCAGGGCCGTAGCTGGATATTGCAATTTTGTGACCAACACTAGGGTTGTACAAATAGCATCACCTGCTACAGCAATTCAATACAAATACAATGATACCAGTGTTATCATCATACATCAACTGAAAGATAAAAAAGACCCCCGTAAGGGGTGAGGGACCTCTCAAAACAAAAAACTGCACGGCCGTAGCTGGATATTGCAATTTGTGATTAACACTATGGTTTTACAAATAGCATCACCTGTTAAAGCAATTATATACGAATACAATGATACCAGTGTTATCACGATAGCTCAACTGCAAGATTAAAAAAGACCTAAGGGTGAGAGGGATCTCTCAAAACAAAAAACTGAAGGCAGATATGTTGAGTACGTTTTTTCTACAGCACGGAACAGAAAAAATGGAAGAATGGAAGAAGGACTTTGCGCGTAGTTTTATAAGGTGCATAAAAAGGAGAAAAACAGGGTACTCAACGCTCGCTTACGATGTTAGCTTTCGATGCATTAGCTTACGACGCATAGCACAATTACGCCAAACAATATAAAACGGCGTGCGCCAGAAATTTCTTTGTTGGCCTTCGGCGTATGTGGAGCTAGTATGGCAGCAGCATGAATAGTGATTCTTGAGAAGTAGCAGCACGATTCCGATACCACACTGTATGTCATAGACGACTTAGGCAGCAGGCTCGGCAACAAACCTGGCCAAAAGAAACGCGTTTGCAAAAGAATATGGAAAAGACCATGCAATATTTCTCACCGCACTTTCAGTGAACATATCTTACGCGATTGTATTTGTTGCGTGCAGCTGAGCAAGCCCGGAAATCGCACGGAAGAGGCATTGTGTTTACACCAGGCACGGCCACTCTGTCTCCTTGGGGGATGGGCTGATCGAGCGGCCGTGCACCAGGTTCCGACCGCTTTGGTGGGGGGGGGGGGGGGGCAGTAGGTCAAAAAGATATCCCGAATAGAACTGTGGTTCTCACCACAGGCATTGACGGCGGACGGCTGCTATACCCAAGTTTGCCAACTGTTGGGGTTGTAAGCCACCCCGACGGAGCTCTTACAAACGTGACGCCGGAGTTATGGTAAAACCTTGCAGCCGCTGAAAAGGTCACACTAGGCCACGATGCAGTAGCACTGGCAAAACAGGCAGAACGCGTCTAGACCCTATTCCTCGTCTTCCTTTCAGTCCTTTCATACCGGCGCTATGACGCATACCCCGATGGGGGGATTGCACTGCGGCATTGCCCCCTCCCCTGAAAGGCATCGTCCCGATGCTTTACATACAGGTCCTCTAGAAGGAAAAACAAGAGAAATGACAGTTTTACGCAACACCACAGTTGCCCGAAGTTGAGTTCAACGAGCGTGATAAGGTTTCATCCGTGCAACATGGACAACCTCAGCTCGCACAGGGGCCCGCGGTGAACGCACTGTTCCTTCAGGAATAACCTCATAATTCACGTCACTCATCCGGCGCAAAACTGTGTATGGTCCGAAGTAGCGTTGCAGTAACTTCTCGGAGTGGCCTCGTCGACGAACCGGGGTCCACACCTACACTTGTTCTCCTGGCCGGTAAGTGACTTCTCTGTGCCGGAGGTTGTACCGCCGCGCTTCACGGGTTTGCTGGTGTCGAATGCGCTGACGTGCTAGCTGGCGTGAGGCTTCTGTGCGCTGAACGATTTCTTCAGCACCACAAGTGACATTGGCGCACCCTTCAGGAAGAAGCATCGAGTCGAGCATTGTGATGACATCCCGACCATATACTAAGCGGAAAGGAGAAAAGCGCGTATTTCTTGTTCCGCCGTATTGTAGGCGAACGTCACATATGGAAGGACGTCATCCCAGTTACGGTGGTCTATGTCTACGTACATTGAAAGCATATATGCTAGTGTCTTGTTTAACTGTTGTGTAAAACCATTAGAATGAGGGTGATACGCGGTTGTTTTACGGTGGCTGGTGCAGCTAAGCTTCAGGACTTCGTCAGGCAGTTGCGCAGTGAAAGCAGTTCCTCTGCCTGTGATGACTACCGTCGGGGCAGAATGGCGAAGTACTATGTTTTCAACGAACTTCGCGACCTCTGTGGCAGTGCCCCGGGAAATAGCTTTGATCTCACAATAACGAGTCAAATAATCAGTAGCAACAACGATGCACTTGTTGCCAGACGGGGACAGAGGAAAAGGACCCAAAAGGTCCATCCCCACTTGCTGAAAGGGTACTTCTGGGGGATCTATGGGCTGCAGAAATCCCGCTGGCTTTGTCGGTCGCATCTTGCGCCTCTGACCGTCACGACAGGTTCTAACATACCGCTTCACGCTCTCAGTCAGCTTCGGCCAGTAATACTTGAGGCGTATGCGCGCCAAGGTGCGGGAGAAGCCGAGATGACCGGAGGATGGCTCGTCGTGACAGGCTCCGAGGATCTCCTCACGGAGTGTTTTGGGAGCGACGAGTAGGTACGTTGTTTGCGTGGGACCACAATTCTTGTACAGGACGTTGTTGAGGAGACAAAACAATGTACGGCAGCGTGCGAAAATTGGAGGTAACCGAGAGGTTTGCCCTTCGAGGTGATCAATTAGGGGACTGAGCTCTGAATCATCTCGCTGCTCTTGAGGCAGAGCCATTGGGTTTATGGCACCGAGGAAGCCGCCATCATCGTCTGCATCGGTTGAGTCCTGAGCAACAGGGGCGCGCGACAAGCAGTCTGCGTCGCTGTGCTTGCGGCCCACTGTCGTGACGTCGAACTCCTGTAATCGGAGGCTCCAGCGGGCTAGACGCCCTGAAGGATCTTTCAGGTTCGCCAGCCAACAGAGGGAGTGATGATCCGTTGCCACTTTAAAAGGTCGCCCGTATAAATATGGCCGGAATTTGGTGACCGCCCACACGACTGCCAAGCACTCTTTTTCTGCTGTGGAGTAGTTGCCTTCGGCGCGTGAAAGTGTTCGGCTGGCGTATGCTATTACACGCGCGACACCACCTTGCCAGTGTACAAGTACCGCTCCTAGGCCGATATTGATTGCATCGGTGTGTATTTCCGTTTCTGCATCTTCATCAAAGTGGCCAAGGACAGGCGTGCTCTGTAAACGATTTTTGAGTTCGCCAAATGCTCCGGACTCCTCCGGGCCCCAACTGAAGGAAACGTCATTTTTCGTCAAACGGGTTAAAGGCTCCGCTATTTTAGAAAAATTCGGCACAAAGCGCCGATAGCATGCACAGAGGCCCAAAAATCGGCGTACAGCTCATTCGTCAGTAGGAACGGCAAATGCGGCTACGGCAGCTGTTTTCTCTGGATCGCGACGGATGCCTTCACCACTGACAACATGGCCTAAAAATTTCAGTTCCTTGTACCCAAAGTGGCACTTTTCTGGTTTGAGAGAAAGTTGCGCAGAACGAGTGGCTTGCAGAACTGAACGGAGTCGCGCTAAGTGCTCTTCGAAAGTTTCAGAAAACACCACCACGTCGTCTAGATAGACAAGGCGTGTCTGCCATTTGAGGCCGGATAAAACAGCGTCCATCATTCTCTGGAACGTGGCAGAAGCGGTACACAAGCCGAATGGGAGCACTTTAAATTCATAGAGCCCGTCTGGAGTAATGAATGCGGTTTTCTCGCGGTCTCGTTCGTCAACCTCGATTTGCCAATATCCACTGCGTAAGTAAATTGATGAGAAGAACGTAGCATGGCGGAGGCGATCTAAAGAGTCGTCAATACGCGGGAGAGGGTACACATCTTATTTTGCCACCTTGTTCAGTTTCCTGTAACCCACACAGAAACGGAGCGCACCCTCTTTCTTTTCTACGAGAACCACAGGTGATGCCAACGGACTCGATGGTTGTACGACGTCGTCGGCGAGCATTTCTTTCACCTGCCGGCGAATAGCATCCTGTTCCCTTGCCAAACTCGGTAAGGGCGCTGGTGTATGGGTCGCTCGTTTTCGTCGGTTATGATACGATGTTTTGTTATGCTGGTCTGCCGTACTTTTGACGATGTAGCAAAGCAATCGCTAAAAGAGTCTACAATCTCGAGAAGCTGCCGCTGTTGTTGTGCTGTCAGGTTAGGGTTCACGTCAACCTTTGTAGTTCTTGAGACATGAGTTGAGGTGGATGACTCCGCTAAACTGTGCAGCTTGGGACCGTCGCTGACTCCTTCGAAGTAGGCGACGGCTGTATGGAATGGCAGATACTGGTGTTCTGCGCTGAAATTCGTCAAGAGAATTTCGGTTCGCCCGTTAATAAGGTCAACCAGGCCACGGGCGGCGCAAACTTGCCGAGCGAGGAGAAGCGAAACGTTTTACTCCACGATGCCACAATTTGCCGGTGCTCGCTGGCATTCAACGGTGACAAACATGCTGGCTTGAGGCGACAGCGTCACGTTGTCTTCGCAGATGCGGAGTGCCGATCTTGACTGAGCATTCTCGTCGTACCGTGTTTTGGGGGCGGAAAATGTGACGACCAGCTCCCTTAGGTTTATTATTGCGCCGTACTCGCGAAGGAAGTCCAGGCCGAGTATAAGCTGCTTTGAGCATTCATGCAGCAAAACGAAACAACGGGTAAAGGTCACACCGCGAATTTCGATCCTCGCCGTACACATGCCAATGGGCACCACGAGGTGACCGCCCGCTGTACGGATTGGCGAGCCATTCCAGGGTGTTGTAACCTTCCGAAGCTTTGCTCCGAGGGAGCCATTTATGACGCAATAATCGGCACCAGTATCGACTAGAGCGGTAACTGGGTGATTATCGACGAATACTGGAATGTCGGCGGAAATTATTTCGTTTTCATCAAAGTTCGTTATCTGGGTCGGGTGAGCTAAAGGAGTTCGTCGCGTAGATGGAGGCTCTGGAACTTGATACGCAGCGACCTTGCCCCCGGAGGTCGCAGGCTTCAATTTCCCCGACGTGGGCTCGGGGACCTGTCCCGAATCTGGTCAGAACTGAGGGGACGGCCAGGCGAGGTGTAGTGTCGGGGTGAGGGAGACCTGGATTGGTGCACTGCTCGACGTGTTGACGGTAGCTCGTTCACGGCCAGGTACTCCTGAATTTCCCGTGGTCGTTCCCCATAGCGCGGTCGCGGTGCATCCGGCGAAAACCCACGGAGCCCCATTCGGCGATAAGGGCAGTGGCAGATTACATGACCGTCTTCTCCACAATGGTAGCACAGGGGCCGGTTGTCAGAAGTGCGCCTCAAGGCCGCTTTACGTTACAGGCGTCTTGGTTCGTAACAGGTCGCAGGGTTCAAGACGCGCTGAAATGGCTGTGGGGCAGCAGGCCGAAACGCAGGCGCTACAGGAGCAGGAGTGCGGACCACATCAGTATGAGGTGTCACTGGACGTGTCACGGGAGCTTCGGTGCGCAGCACATCCGTGTAAGTTGGAACCGACCGTTCGACTTCAGATGTTGGTCGTACCACCACTCGGCGCACTTCTTCACGGATAACATCGGCAATGGTAGCGACGGTTGGCTGGTTGCCTTCTCCCTGTAGCAGCTGCAGTTCTTCGCGCAGAATGCTACGCACAAGTTCCCGGAGGGATCTCATGTCGTCAAATGGTGATCCGCAAGCGGCAATATTCACTTGACGTCCATACTGCGTGGCGCGTTGCCGCAGAGAGCGTTCCATTGTGGACGCCTCTCGTGCGAATTCGACTACTGTCGTAGGAGGGCTTCGAGCAAGTCCAGCGAAAAGCTGTTCCTTGACACCACGCATGAGGTGGCGCACCTTCACTGCTTCACTCATTTCGGGGTTGTCGCGCCTGAACAAAAACGACATGTCTTCCACAAACATGACCACGCTCTCATTTGGCTTCTGAGCGCGGGACTGAAGAGCCTGCTCTGCCTTCTCTTTCCGCTCCTCGCTGCCGTAGGTCTTCAGCAACCTACGCCGGAACTCTCGCCAGCTGGTCATCTTCCGCTCATTATTTACGAACCAACCATATTCGAACGGACTCTTCCAGCGAAAATTAAACGTGGCGGAGCTTGCGATTGTCGTCCCAGTCGTTAAACTCGGCTACACGATTGAAATCGTCCAGCCAGTCCTCCACGTCCTCATAGGGTTCTCCGTGAAACGGCCGTGGTGTGCGTGGTGTGTGAAAAACCACCGGCGAGGTGGAACCGCTGCACTGGGTGGTTTGGCTGGCGGTGCTGGTCATGACGGCCCTTGTTCGAGTTGTAAGACCGCCGAACTCGGGTTCAAGGCCTCGCAGGTGGCGGCTCACCTTGTGGACAGGTGTTGTGTCCACTCCGCTTGGTTTGAAGGCGACGGTTTCTTCGGGGTCGAAGTGCATGGGTTGGTACCCCGCACCACCACCAAAAATGTCACGGGAAAAATGAAACAGGAGAGTTTAATGGTGTAGACACACCTTGAGAAAACACACTAGGCCGCGATGCAGTAGCAATGGCAAAACAGGCAGAACGCGTCTCGATCCTCTTCCTCGTCTTCCTTTCAGTCCTTTCATACCGGCGCTATGACGCATACCCCGATGGGGGGATTACACTGTGGCAATATTATGTTTTGCCGCAAGAATGGCAACACAAGGTAACACACGATAGTCAGGCCGCTATCTATAAAGTCGGTTGTGGGAAAACTAGGCTATTCGGATTTGTTCTTGTCCACGCGGCGTCGGCTTCTCCGTTGAGAGTCATCTTCACGAGGCCTCGTGCTGTTCAATAACGATGCTGTCGACACGAAGTAGGCCTGGTTTGTAGTATGTAGACGAGTGTCGCACGATGGAGGTAAATCACTTCAGCCCGCATGGAGCCTGGTAGTTAGACCGCCCATATTCCCACCCCCTATTGGCTTCCCTTTCCGATCAGGTTACCCTGACCGCAAACCATCTGTGCCTACCCTATGTCAATGTTTCATTTTGACAATACTGCCTAAAATCCACGAACGTGGGGGGTCTAGATCACTCTCCTTTGTGCTCAAAGTCAGGAAGAAAACATGAGACAAGAAAAACGATAAAAGCGTAAAAGAACCTTGTGAAGCGCTGAGGGTCTGTGGCTGCGCTCTCATTACAGAACAAACAATCAACCAGATTTTTTATATGTGCAATCTAATTCAATAACCAAAATTACATGAGAAGCTTCAGGGGGTTCCTTACGGAATGTCAAGTGTATAATAAACCGCCTAAAAACTCTTCCCTTGAGTGACCGGTTGTCGCGTTCGATAAAGTTGAGCTGTGATAAGAGAAGCATGAGTTCACGTTGCCGTGGTTTAACTTGCACCGATGAGCCTTTGTTCCACGCCTGCGAGGATGAAGGGAGAGCAGAATACAGTCAAACCGAAAAAATGACTGTGGCTTAGCTCAGCTAATCTTGGATATGCAAAGCAAAAGCTTGGCTTAGTCTGGTTGAGTCTTTGGTTAAACCTTTGATTTACCTGTGTTGCCTACGACGTGCCTAAGACTTTCGGTTCCGTGCAACGCTCACAGAAGGAGGCCGGGCGAACGCGGCGTTCATACATGGTGAACGCACCACACCCTTCCTCTTCGCCGGGCGCGAGACGAGTGACATTGCCCGAAACGAACCAGCGCCGCATGCATATGAGGCTGCGGGGGGGTTGGCTGCCTCAGCCGCAGGTACAATTTCGAAGCTACAATCGGGCTACAGAACAGCCACACGCAGCTAAACGTCGGCCGTCGAGACAGCGGGCCGTGGCACACAGACTACACTTGCGGTGAGTACGGCCACTACGTCGCGACTACAACGAATTCGGTTAAGGGGAAAAGAACTGTATTTACATTAGAATACACACAGAACACTTCCGATCGCCGCCATCGTTCTAATCGCCCTCTTCCACTCACATGTGGAATCACTTATTTGTTTTCGGGTGGAAAAGTGTTAACACCAACACATGGATTGCACGCAGCGTGTGCCTTCCCAACACCGGCAACAAAGGACGAACAAGGTGAGCCCCGCTAACACCGAAGCGGTAACGGCACGGAACCAGGAAAAATAAGAGCGCCTTCTCTTTCCATCTGAAGGGCCGATGAGAGAAGCAAAGGGGGCATTGAAAGGCTAACGATAGACATATGTGGAGAAACGAGCCCAAATATATCGTTCCACGTCGCTGGCACCCCTCTTGAGTGCCTTGTGGACACATGATCTAAGCCTTCTGCGAGAAACCGCACTGAATCAGGCCATTCCGGGGTGGCAAAACAAATTCCACGCAGGAAGCAAAACAGCCCGCGTCGTCGGTATCACCAGCGACACCCTTGAGACGGTATCGTGTTGCGATACCTACAATGCTATTGGGGCCTAACTTCACCGTGACGTTCTTTGCACCGAAAAGGCGATACTACCAGTGGCAGGTCTAATAGGACAAAATATTCTCGCTGAGGGGAAGATGGATTTGTTGTTGAGCGGATGTTTTGAAAATAGATGGTGTTAAAGTGCCCATCAACTGGGAATGAGTGGAGCCTGGGCAGCCGAACCGGAGGATAGATGTCTACGATACGGAGCCAGTCCACCTCATCAAAGATAGTGCTGCCGGCATTAAGCGAATGGGTGCTGGAGGGCGAAGTGGCTTACGAACTTGCAAGGGGAAATTTAGGAGTTGTTCAGAGCAGTGTTTTCGAGGTGTCTGGATTCATGGCCGCGCAAAGTGTAGTCACCGTGGCGACAAATGGCCGAGTACCGTTTTGCATAGTAAACACCACGCTACAGGAGATCCAGATTCCTAAGAACAAAGTGAATTGCACCTTGATAGCAGCTGTAATGGCAGACGAGCCATCCAATAAGGCTGTATGCAGGCTTTTAGAACGAGCCGAGGTGCACAATCTGTTTAACAGTTCGCACATTCCCGAACCCAAGATATCCCAAATCCAATAGCTGATACACGAGTTCGGTACGGCTTTTGCTACCCCAAGCACTGACATCGGCCCCTACGAGGCGATAAAGCACAGGGTTCCTACCAGCGAGGCCAGCCCTGTCTACTGTAGGGCATACCGAATACCGTATTCGAGAAGAGAAGAGATGGATCGCAAGGTGAACGAGTTTTCATAAAGAGTTAATTATTGAGCACTCCACGTCGCAGCGGGTTGCACTAGGTGTTAGCGCCTCGTCGTCGACTACCGCGACTTAAATCGCCTTTCTCGCAAGGATCCGTACCCGTTACCTAACATCGCCAAAACTGTCAGAACTAGGTTCCGCCAAGTTTTTTTGCCGTCGTAGACATGGCATCATGGTATTGACAAATCGAAATGCACGATAATGACAAAGACATGACTGCATGAAACACCATCCGGACAAAAGACACAACTGCATTAAACACCATCCGGACAATGGCGACGGATGCCCATCTGGCTTGTGAACAGCGCCATGGTTTGGCAGCGGACAGCCGATGTCGTCGTAGCGGGGCTCTTAGGCAAGAGGAGCCACGTTTTTTTAGACATCTAATTTACAGCAGCACGTCCAAAAGTCACCTCACCGACTTGCTCAAGGTATTTCACATGCTACAAGTTGCGGGCTTATATCTGAAGCCATCGAAGTGCCAATTTTTCCGACCAGAGGGGAAATATATCGGGCATCCATATCAGCTAAGACGGTGCGACCCGACCAGACTAAAATCCAGTTCGTGCAGTATTTTCACAAGCCTCGAACAAAGACGAACGTGAGGCCATTCCTGGGCCTCCTCTCACTACCGCCAGCACATACCAAAATTTGCTGAAAAGGCGCGGCCGCTCACACAGCTTACAACAAAGGAAGCTTTTCAATGGGAAGCCTAGCAGCAAAACGCTTCGTGCCGATGAAACGCAAGTTGGTTGAAGATCGCGTACTTAACTAGACTTCACATGGCCATTCACGCTTGCGACGAACGCTTCCAAAGTAACTGCATGGTCAGGGCTGCAGCCCTGCCCATGCAGTTACATGAAACTCCTTTTGACGTGCAGTTGCCATAAAACTCCTATGACATGTCATAGGAGTTTCACGGCAAAGGACACCCAGTGGCATACGCGAGTAGGCAGTTGCGTAAAAAGTATGTCGCTGCCCAGTAGGAGTGCCTCGCAGTAGTATGGGCTGTACACCATTTCACATGCCTGTTGTACAGCCGATACTTTCGTATACTCATTGATTGCAGGCATCTCAAGTGGCTGATGAACTACGGCGACCAGAGCTCGCGTTTAGCAAGATGCAACCTGCTTTGGCAGGTGTACAACTTCAAGATCATTCACAAGTCGGGAACAGCGAATCAGAACACGGACGCCTAATAGAGCACCCGTTTGAACGGCAGACATCTTTGTACCATTGGCGGAAGCAGCCCGTATGAAACAAGAACGCAACGATCAACCACTCAAGGCTATCATCACGTCACTGGAAACGTGTGCTACCAAGGGGCATTATTTCTTAAATGAAGGGCGAATTTTAGGACACAGCGACCGTCTTGACAAGGTGCAGGGGCGATTGGTGATACCCACCTCCACGAAGGTGACACTGCTTCAGCTGCACCATGACGCCCAGTGCACGGGGCACCCGAGGACACGAAAAAAAGCCAGAAAACCACAGCCTACTTCTAACCAGGTCATGGAGTACTGTGCAAAGTGTCGATCCTGCGCTTACCAAAAGAGCCCAAAAAATCGGCGCCGCTGTGGGGCGGGGTGTTCCAGGAGCTTAAATCCTTTTTCCTGCGGACAGCCATGGATATAGTGTGCCCCTCACCAATGTTCTCAGCCGGGGACAAGTGCATTTAGGTATTTGTATGCCCCTTGCGTCGTTACGCCGAGGCTTTCCCGCTCCCAGACCAAAAGACCGAAAGGGTCACTCCAGAGTTCGTAAAGAAAATTGTCCTCAAGCACGGCGCACCCGAGCAGCTGTGAATGGACGAGGCTACGAATTTCCTTAAGTGTGCGATCTGTTAGGCGTTAAGGAGCTGCACACCCCTGCTTACCACCCTCAATGTAATGAGGCCGTAGAGAGGCTGAACCTAACTGGTAACAATGCTATCCCAGTACGTCGACCACGATCACAGGGACTGGGATCAATGGCTCCCTTTTGCAGTGTTTGCTTAAGGTACCAACATTCTTCTTTGGTGGGGTTTTTTGGCGCAAGGGCATCTAAGGCCAAGAGCATTTAAGGCCAAGGGCATCTAAGGTCTCGAGCCGCGCGCACCGCCACGGCTGCACAGTTCCGAGAAGCCGGCTTTCGGTCTCCGCTGAAGCCGCGACCCTCTGCCCCCCCATTTCGTCGGGGCGCACACGTGTTCCTATTTCAGCGACCGGACCCACAGCGGGCGGTCTAAATCACTTCTCTCTGTTCAGCCTCGGCTCCCCTCCCAATGTTCGGCCTCGACTCCCCTCCCAGTGCACTTCGAAACTTCGAGCACTTAACTGGCATCTTGGTCCCCCCCCTCCCCTTCGTTTCAACCTTGTTCGCTGTCCTGGCCATTTTGGGGATAAATTCAAACTTACTGTTGTGAGTTTGAAACCCGATACGTACCAGACGCCGCCGGCACCACTCGGACGCTCGGGGGTGCACCCAAAAGAGGCTCCAGTGAAGAGAATCGGCGCTGCTGTCGCATAGCAAACTTTCGCCTCTCCTTCCTAGAGGGACTTTCGTGAAACGTGCTAGTTCGTTCGTAGCGCTTGCGATGCAGTGACACCATGAAAAGGCAGGGTTCGAATTAAAAGCAAGCGAGCATTGCGTGCTACTTAACGAAAAAGGCTCGAGTTACTACGGACGATCATGTTCAAGGACCAAACAACCACGTGGACTCACAACCAGGCGGGTCTGCTTCTGCGACAAGCCTTCAGTTCGGCGCAGAAGTTCGCACAAGCGACATTCTTCCGTCCCAGGATCTACTCAACTGGAGCGAAATGCACCACGCTTCGGGACAACGTGCTTCAGCAGCCAGCAATACCGCGCCGGCAACGCGGAACACAGGCGTGGACACGAGTGAGGTGGGTGGCATAGCCTTCGCATGTTCTTCTGATTGTGACACCACGTGCAACGAGGATGTAAAGCCTTGGGACATTACGTCACAAAGACTTGGGACATTACGTCACAAAGACTGTGGTCGACCCCACCTTAAAAGAAACACTCCTGCGAAGCCCCTGGAATCCTTCGGATAACTACAATTTTCCACCCACAACAACTGGAAACCTGCACTTCCATCTTCTCTTCATTGGTGGGGTGTTTTGGCGCAAGGGCATCTAAGGCCAAGAGCGGCATTGCTATGATCGGGTAAAAATGTGCTGATGAAATGAGTACAAATAGTGCATAAAATTCCTTCAGTGTAAAGGGCCGGATCCAACAGATGAGTGAGGAGCATGATGAGGCATGGAATGAGCTAACGGTGTATAGGGCCATGGTAAACAGTACACTACAAATTAACAAGGTAATGAAGTGGACGAGAATGCTACTTTCTAAAACAAACCTGTTTTAAAAAACCGATATCATTAAAGTACTCAAAAACTCTGCTGAAATCGAACACAGGACAATCTGATAAAAACATTGCAATGCGCCGTGGCATATTCTTACGGTACATTTCCGGGAAATAGCGTTTCCTTTCCGGTTCCATGGCCAAGCATTCTACCAAAACATGGGGGACTGGAAGACTCTCGCCACATCTGGCATAGTTCGGTTGCTGGTCACCAGTCAGGAGGTAGGAATGCGTGCCATGTGTGTGTCCTATTCGTAGTCTGCATCGCCAGACCTCAAAGGCCATGCTTTTTTCCCTGGCACCTGATCGGCCAATTATAGGTTGTACCAACTGAAGCTTGTTTACTTCTCAGTCCCATTCTTTCTGCCAGAGCTGAAGGAGTATGTATTTTACTGCTAGTTCCATATCCAGGTAAGGTACTTGCGTGCTGTAATACTGGTTCTTTCAGTTGTCCTGGCGGCAGCCTGGTCGGCTTCCTCGTTTCCAGCTATGCCACAGTGGCCAGGAACCCAGCACACTATAATTTCTAAATTTAGCTGGTGTGCTTTGTACAGAGCTTTAAGAAGGGCAGTAAATGTGGGATTCTTGGTGCCCTTTCCTGTGGACAGGGCCGTGACAACGCTGAGTGAGTCTGTGAAGATAACAGACTTTTGTGTTTTGCTTGTGATAATGTGGTCCACAGCCAGATATACTCCGTGTGCTTCTGCTGTAAATATGGTTGTGTTTTTATGCATTGTTTTTGCTACTGAAAGGTGCTGTCCAACAACTGCACAGGCCACAGCCGATTTGATTTTCAATGCATCAGTGAAAAACTGAGCAGCCTTGTACTTGTCTTAGAGGTATGCGAAGTGCTGTTTGACTTCCAATACTGAGCCTTTCCTGTCTACTTGTCTAAATGAGGTGTCGCATGATATGATGCTTGTATCCCAGGGTGCCACGCATTCATCTGGGGTCATTTTGAGGGTGTCATCAAACGAGATGGATAGTTTTGTAGAGATGGAATTGATCAGCAGTGGAAACGGTGTAGCTAAGAAAGGTCGATTTGGAAAGAGCAGCATTCTTGAGTTATCTCTAATCAGGGAGTCACACGGGTGCTCGGGCTGTGACGTAACCTTCAGGGCATAAATAATGCCAATAAAAAGTTCGCTGGTACTCCAGAGACCAACAGTCTATTCAGCATAGAGGCTCAGTACTGGACTAGTGCGGAAGGCCCCTGTGGCCAACCTGATGCCCAGATTGTGGATAGGATCAAGCATTTTCAGTGCAGTGCTAGAGGCTGACCCATAAACTACACATCCATAATCTAGGCAGGACAAAACAAGACTTTTGTACAGGTGTAGTAAACACTTCTTGTCAGTGCCCCATTCCATATGTGCTAGTATCTTAAGCACATTCATTGCCTTCAAACACTTCAGTTTCTGATGCTTCAGGTGGGGGGTGAACGATGTCTCGAGTCAAAGATCAATCCGAGAAACTTATGTTCGGCTTTAACAGGAAGCAGCTGTCCATTTAAGTAGATTTCTGGTGCAGGGGCAATGCCCCTTTTTTTCGAGAACAGTACACATGCATATTTGAGGGGTTAAACTTGAAGCCATTCTCATCTGCCCATTTGTAGAGCTTATTCACTGACAGCTGAATTTGGCGTTCACAAAAGGAGAGATTGCAGGACTTGAAGCCAATCTGCACATCGTCAACATACCCAAAGTAAAACATGGTTGGTAGAAGTACCGTGCATAGGGAATTCATTTTTACAATGAAAAGTGTGCAGCTCAGCACACCTCCCTGCGGCACCCCTGTCCCTTGTGTAAATGGTTTAGACAGAGTACTGCCTATCCTTACTCGAAATGTCCGATCAGAGAGGTAGCTTTCAATTGTTTTTAGCATATTTCCTTGTATTCCAAGGGCACAAAGGTCTCTCAGTATACCAAACCACCAAGTAGTATCACAGGCCTTTTCAAGGTCAAAAAATACAGACAAAGTACTGTTTATGCACGAACGCATATCTTATTTGGGACTCCAAGCGCACAAGTTGGTCAAGCGTGGATTTTTGTTCTCGAAAGCCACACTGGAATGGATCCAGGAGCCTGTTTGCTTCTAGAAAATGCATTAATCTTCGGTTGATCATTTTTTCAAATACTTTGCACAAACAGCTAGTCAGAGCTATAGGTCTGTAGCTAGATGCAACTCCTGGGTCTTTCCCTTCCTTCAATACTGGAACAACGGCCTCTTTCAGCCTTGGAGGGATATATCCATTGTTCCAGATCCTATTAAAAAGTGATAGTAATGCAAGTTGAGTTTCTGGGTGCAAGTTCTTGATCATTTCATAATGAATATTATCAGGTCCAGGTGCTGCTTTACCAAATGTGTTAAGGCAAGCTTCGAACTTAGCAATAGAAAACTCAGCATTATATGCCTCACTTGGAGGCGATTTACAATGAAGTTGCAGTTTTTCTTCCCTACGTTTCAATTTAAGAAACTCGGCTGAGTAGTGCGCTGCACTTGAAACCGATTCAAAGTATGCTCCCAGTGCATCCGCCAGATCTTCCAGAGTGCCACCAGCATTATCAACTAGTGGGCGGGGACAAGTATGCTGCCCTTGCAGTTTGCGTATCCTATTCCATACTTTATTTTGGCCGGTGTAAGAGTTAATGCCCTCTATGTACTTCTCCCAACTCTCACTTTTTGCAATCCGTCTCACTGTTCTCGATTGGGATTTGATGCGTTTAAAGTTTATGTAGTTTTCAGTGGTGGGAGAGTTACAGAAAAGGCGCCATGCTGCATTTTTTCCTAGCACTCTGGTAGTCCTCATTCCACCAAGAAATCGGCGTTCTTTTTGGGTTACCAGAAATTTGTGGGATACATTCACTAGCGGCTTCAATTATGTGCTTTTCGATAAAGGAAGGTGCGCTGTCAATGTCCAGCGAATCTAGTCACGTGGAAGACAGGTGAGCTGACGAAACTTTTTCCAGTCAGCAGACCCCATCCTCCATCATGCTACACTGTTATGCCCATGTGTCGACACTACCTTTTCTTTTAGCACAATTGGAAAGTGGTCGCTTCCATAAGGACCACCCAGGACGTGCCAGTCCAATAGTGGGAAGAGAGTAGCAGTGCAGGGAGCCAAGTCCACTGATGATGTTTTGTGCGTGGGACTAAAGTATGTGGGCTTCTTTTTGTTCAATATGCAAGCTCCAGTGGAAACAAGTAATTTTTCTATCATTCGCCCTCTTGAATCGTAGTTTTAACAGCCCCAGAGAGGATGATGGGCATTGTAGTCTCCTGCTATTATGTACAGCTCTGGGAGCTGGTCCATTAGATTTTCAAATTCAGATTTCTGTAGTCGCTTGTCTGGGGGAATGTAAATGGAGCAAATTGTTATTAGTCGCTGCAACCATATAACTCTCACAGCTACAGCCTCTAGTTCAGTCTTGAGTTTAACTTCCTTAGCTGTGGTGGACCTTTGAAGGATAATAGCCACACCACCCGATGGTTGGTTGGTGTTTTGCCTGTCCTTTCTGTATGTGATGTACTGGGGTAAAAAATTCACCCGCATTTCCCCGAAGGGGAGCATGGGGAAGTGCGAATGCACGGGTGATGCTATGAGGGGGAGTTATGTTGAACTGTGTTGGCATTCGCCCGTTAGTTGCATTTAACACCCCCGCGTGATCAAGTGGGGATTCACACACCCCGTTAGCCGTTCTCTTGAAATCTTGGTGAATTAAAGTGTATGTTCGAGGAGATCACACACACACGCAAGTAAAGTGAAACGACAGTACAGTTAAACTACGCTACAACGAAATTCACGAGGATCGCGAAAAATTTCGTTGTAGCGAGAATTTCGTTGTCGCGGATAAGTAAATAAAGAAAACAGGGCAGGCATCTAACTGGCGTCGTGAAATCTCCCACCTACCTTTTCGCCCCAATGTTGCCAACTTGCTTGGAGCTCGCTCCGCCAAATATAGCCCCCTTTTTATAGCACGGAGTTTATATCGTAATTTGCGGTCACAACGCGTCTCGCGGCGCTTAGACCAGCGTAGTAATATGCACGTCGTACTCGTGGAGATCCGCGCAAAAGCAGGCGTCGTGAAATCACAGCGCGGAGTTTATATTTTAATTTGCGGTCACGGATATGCACAGGATATGCACGACACTCTGGGAGCATTTTATTTCATTTTTTAGTGTTTGCGCTTTCGCACGAGCAACGGGAGAATGCGCTGCTCACAGTCTGCGAGGAGCTGCATGGCGACATCATCGTCATGGGCGCCAAGGAAACTACGTAAAACGTCCAAGGAGTCCATGACCTGCGACGCGGTCACTGACGTTGGGACCGTCGGAACACCATGCCCGACTTCTTCGTCGTCGGATGAATCGGCGGCGGAGGCGGCGCGAGCACTCTTGAGGATCTCGGCATCACTCAGCTCCTCGTAGACGATCACGTCCGCGTCGGGATTTACGTAGTCGCTCAATGCTACGTTCTCAGGAACAATGCCGGCTTCCTCGAGAGCTGCCCATGCTTCGGCCGTTGTCGCGTCTTGCCCCGGTCCAACGTCGTCGGCAGCTTGTGCATCGTCACTTGTGCATCGCCACCGCCGCCGCCGCCGCCGCTTTTGAGCGCCGTCGGCGCCGGTAATCCGGACATCGCGAAGCGGCAGCTTCTCGATGTCCGGATGTTCGGAGAAAATGTTGCTACTATATAATTTACATTGTTAGAACTTATCAAAATTAGTTAGAGTGGTTCAGTCCGTTGCAGATCGAGTGACTTGTGTCCCGGGAAAATTTCGTTGAACCGGGAGAACAATAAAAAAAGTGGTTCGTTGTGGAGGGAGTTTTAATACATTGGGGCCTATGGGATGCGGGCGGGGAATCGAAAAACCTTCGTTGAAGCGGGAATTTTGTTGTAGCGGAGTTCGCTGTAGTGGAGTTTGACTGTATTCTTTATTCAGCACTTGTTGGTGTTGTCGTTGTAGTTGACGGTCATTATGACCGCCTTGTGGTCACTGAAATGTACGGTCAAGAGTTGTTGCAAGACCGCGCGTATCAGACAGTTCCTCGCAAAGGCCAGGTCGATGTAGCTGCCGTTGATGGTGGTGGGAGCCTCTAGCGGTAGGCACGTCATGGAGTGGTTGGCGAGCATGTATTCCATCAACCACTCGCCGCCCTTTCGCACGTCCACGTTAAAGTCCCCAACAACCACGACCGGGTCCGAGGGCTTTACGCGCCTGGCCACACTCTCCAGCGCCGCGTCCACGTATTCGACGACGTCGTCGCGCGAGATGTTTGGCGCGAGGTAGAGGGTGACGACCACGATTCCGTCGCCCGAGTACGCGTCGGTGTAGACGGCACTGTACGGCGACTCGTCCCTGACCGGCGAGGTGGACACGGCGTGCGACACGAGGTTCGCGTAGACGTGACCGACGAGGTAGACGCCGCAGTACTCGCCCCGACTTCCGCTCCTGGCGAAGCAGCAGTCGTCGATGGGGAAGTGGGAATGCACGGGTGATGCGAAAGAATTCTTCTTGGCCAATCGCCCTAAGTGGGTATGTGCTAAAGAAATTAGGAACTCTTCTTGGCCAATCGCCCTAAGTGGGTATGTGGTGCGGATGGACGGACGGCGGTGGACGCGTGATTCAGGGTCGCTTAAGAAGTGCATTCGCACTTAAAAGTCTGTGTTTGCTGCATAAGTGGGTTTCTTGGAGACACACTGCCAGAGGTGCATGCTCCTAGAGCAGCTCTTTATCATCCAAGTTTTTCAGAAGCCCCCTGCAGTTCCACTGCAGTACACTAGAAAAAGCCATTGCTAGTATTTCCTCAGGCCCTCTCAACGAGGTCCCTCATTGGACAGTTGCCGCACGTGGCGCCACCCCCTGACGCGCCACGTTGGCGTATGCTATCTTATGCGTGATAGCAAGACGCCTGCGTGCTTCGGGGTAAGAGATGTTTTCTTTTACTTTCCACGCGATTTGTTTTTCTTTTTTTTTCATTGCTGGCATGAGCGCGAGTATGCAGCATGGTCACCGCTGCAGCTGACACGGTGTGGTGGGGCAGCGCAGCTTTCCGACACATGGTCGGTTTTGCAGCATTTTGCACACGTCTGCTTACCCCTGAAACTCTGATCCGTGGCCAAATTTCTGACATGTAGAGCAGCGGCGCGGGTTTTTGTGCCTTATAGCCAGCCCCAATGAGGTTCGACAGACATTTGAACACAAGAAATGGTGACATCTTTCTCATTGTTGTGTTCTCATTTTCCGAGTGCATCACGTGAAAGCGTGGAAAACACTTGCCTCTTTGAAGGAAAAAATTCAAAGGTGGTTGCCTCGGTGCACCCCCTTTTAAGAGAGCGATTCATGGAAAAGGGATTTGGAGATGCCATACAAGTATGTGTTCGGTGGCAAGGCCGGTCGCCCACCACCGAGTCCAACAAAGGACGTCGCTTTTTCAGCACACGCTAACCGTACCTTGCCACTATAACCTTATGCTTGAAATCAAGAGTGATGTCTTTGCACAGGGTTAACCCTTGCCGCCTGGAGAAGCATGGAAGCAAAGGAAGGAGATGACAGGACAGGGTTAGGAAAGAAAACATGAAAGAGAAAGAATGGAGAGGACAGGAAAAGGCGACTGGCTGATTTCCCCAGGGCGGGTCAATCCTGGGGTACCGTCTGCTGGAAGCAGGGGCCAAAGTGGCGTGTTGCCGCCCCCAGGGGGCCGTAAAGGTCCAAAACAACCCTGGTTTTTGCTCAGCCACCAGGATGCCCTTTTACCTGGACACGGCAAAGCCACGCACAGCCAGAGCGTGGGTGGGTCCAACCCACATGGGCTCAGGGTCCGCGGTGTCGCCACTACCGTCACCTTGAACACACACGGTGCCCCTGCGGGGACCTGCGCTTCCAACTTCATTGGGCGACTAGCTACCCGTGGCTTGTGTATTCAGAGTTTTTGGGAGGAGCACTCTGTAAATATTGCGTACCTCCTCTTCGCCAAAGAATGTGCTGGAAAGGGGGAACATCAGCACTTGGGTTGCTTTGTGACGAAAGCCTTAGACGCCTTCAAAAGTCATGCAGACAGCAGCTACCATGTGAAGGCCGCATCGCAGTCGGAGGGTTTTCTTGCAGTTCACTCAGGACTTCAGTCTGACGTAATAAGTCAATTGGACACCGCAGTGAAAAAGCAAGCCGGAAAAATGTGGAGCCGATAATTCAAACAGTAATGTTTTGCGGACGTCAAGAACTGGCACTTCGCGGAACGGATGAATGCGGTACTATCGATTTGGCGGAAGGCTTTCCCAACAAAAACGATGGGAATTTTCGAGCACTTCTTAGAATGAGGGCCGCATGTGGAGATGCTCCCTTAAAGAAGCATATTGAAACGTTTCCCGGCAATGCCATGTACACAAGCCCACAAATTCAAAATGAGATAATTGCGTTGTGTGGCAAAATCATCCAGAGCAAAATTGTGAACCGAGTCAACGCTTCTGGTTGTTTTTCAATTCTTGCTGACGATGCGACAGACATTTCTTGCACTGCGCAGCTCTCCGTATCTGATACGTCGAGAAGCGCACAACAAAGCATTGTGTACTTAGAGAAGATTTTCTTGATTTTGTTCCTGTGTATGACCTCACCGGCAAGGCCCTAGCACACAGCATTTTGAGCACTCTACGGAGCCACGACCTTGATTTAACTTTACTTTGTGGGCAGGGCTACAATGGCGCGGCTTCCATGAGTGGGTACCTAAACGGTGTTCAAGCTGTCATTCGAGAGACATTTCCAAAAGCCTTGTACGTTCATTGTGGCGCTCACTCCTTAAACCTGACATTGCTTCATTCGTGCCAGCTGGCTAGCATTCGAAACTGCTTAGGGACTGTTTCTTCCGTGTGTGGATTTGTCAAGGCGTCCCCAAAGAGATGCAACCAGCTACAAGATCAAGTTGAAACGGAACAACAAGGAAGAATGTCCCTCATATCTTTCTGCCAGACAAGGTGGGTTGAAAGCCACGATGCTCTCCAGCGCTTTTTGGAACTTTACATGCCGATCACTAGATTCCTTGAAGAGTTAGAGGGGGCTGTGCCGTCACATATATCGTCCAAAGCATGCCAGCTGCTAAGTGTGATCACTAAGCCCGAATTTGTGGTCTCCCTACACATAATCAGCCGGCTGTTTTCCCCGACATTGCCACTTTGCAAGTTTTTGCAAAAGGTCGACTGTGACTTGTCGCAGGCGTGTGACCACGTCGAAGACATTGTCAGCGTCCTCATTGAAAACAGAGGAGACGCAGCCAAGGAATTCACGAAGATTTTTGGGAAGGCCTGTCGTCTTCTAAGCGATGTGAATGTAGAGATGGCACTGCCACGAACGGTTTTGAGGCAAAACCAAAGATGTGAGACGCCTACTGCCAATCCAGAAGAGTACTATAGGTGAAATGTGTATTCGCCTTTCTTGGCCGACCTGGAAAACCAGCTCAAAGAGCGTTTTGAGAACCACAGAAGTGTTGTGGTGGGTCTTCAAATGATCCTACCAATATATTGTGCATCAGCAAGCATTTCTCGGATCACTGATGCAGCCCAATTTTACCTCGGTGAGCATGTGTGATCGAAGTGGAATTGATGCTGTGGAGGAAAAAATGGTCTAAAGTCCCTGAAGCGGATTTCCCAGCAGGCGCTTTGGGTGCCCTAAGCATGTGCAATGCTGAATTTTTTTCCACCATTCACCGCCTATTTGGCATCTTGGCTATGCTTCCTGCCTCCACATCAACTCCCGAACGCACATTTTCAACTCTGCGGAGGCTGAAAAACTACCTAAGGAATCGGGTTCAACAAGAGCGGTTGACCGGACTGGCGCTCCTGAGTGTACATAGGGAAGTCGAAGTGACCCCAGCACAAGTTCTTGCCGAATTTTGCAAGCTTTGAAGAAGGAAGAATTTCGCGGTGTGACACAAATTTCGCGTAAATAAGGACACCAATTCTCGGACGAATCTGTTTGTAAAGACCTCTGGAAATGTGAAGTTTTCATTATCCCTCAATTACCTTTACCTTTATTACCTTTACCGTATAAGTAAACACTGACAAATTTTAATGAATAAAAATTTGTGCAATATCCTTAAACTTCATCGTTCAGTGCATAATTGGGAGAGGTGTAATTTCAAATTGTGTTGTGTGCTTTTTTTACTTTGCCTGGGGCCATCCACATCTCCCTGTCCCTTTCTTTGTACCGAAATGGGAACGAAGCATTCCGTGGAGAGATTGAGTTATAACTGGGAAGGGTTGTGGAAGTGAGGTAGGTTCCCCGGGACAATAGCTGCGTCGCTGTTCTTCTAAATAATTAGTGACCTGTTTGGTGGCTTTATTTTTATAAATCTCGTCCTCTTGGATGCACTTTTAACGAGGTCTGGAATCACTCATAAACCAAACCAACTTATTTTAAATTAAAAGGGTGCTAATATCCTCTGTCGTCTATTTTCGCCTCATAGATGCCTGATATTTTTCTTTAAACAATGATCATATGAATGAGCCCTAAAAAGTCCTGGTGAAAGGAAATTCTGATATATCCTTCGTGTTGTTTCTGTTCTGGCTGATGTGATTTTTGCAAGCAACGGTATGCGGTGCCCCCGGGGCTAAGAACGGCTAAAAAGCAGTGACGGTGCAGCACCAATGCGCGGAAACGAAAGATAAACAGTCGATTCGATTGCAAGCTTTGCGGCGATTTAATAGTTTGCATGGCGGTAAATTCTTAAAAAATCTCGATGCCCGCACAGAGTTCCCTCCTATGTGTTCCCAAAATCAACGACTACCTAATGGAAACAAAACCTAAATGTTGCATACAATTGTAGGTTTCTCTCGAAGATGCCCGCTAGATCACATATTTCCAGACTCATGAAATTGGGTTTCACTCTTCAGAAATAAGCCACGGGCACCCGAGCAATGTCGCGTCAAGTGGGCTTCCTCACAACGCCCAGGAACGACAAATCACCGAACCAAAATCTAATCTGGCGAATGACCAGGACCAGCATGAAATTAGAGCCATACATAGAATCTGCGGAGGGACAGCAATGCCCATTCACGTGTTCAGCTGCTGTCCCTTTGAAGATTATATTTCATGCGATCATTCAAATAACTGAAAAAAAGGTGCCATATATGATGACGACCTGAACTCCCGTTCGCAGGTCTAGGTGTAACCCACGGGTGATTTGTTCGGCGGGAGAGCTCTATGCTAATCGTCACACAGTAAAGCCCACCAAAGTAAACTCCAATGATGCAGATTACCATAATTCACGTTCAGTCTATGGGTTGGGCACGGGTTATTGGTTCGGCCAAAGAGCAGCAACCTATTCATTAAGGAGCTCTAATGATGATGACCTGAATAGATGCACAAAATAGGAGAAATGTACTATGTACAGACACGTACACACACTGTGCATGTCCATTAAAGGGCAATATGTCTAATGTCCTGTCCAGTCGTCGTCGTTGCGGCACAGGCAGCCATATAGCGAGTTCAGGAGGTCTGGGCTGGGAGTGGCACTGAGGGCGGGGTCGCGTGGGCGTGAATGCTGTTAGTCTAATTCCTGTGGCTGCAGCGCAAACGTAGGCCAACTGACTATGGAATAAGTAGGAAGTAGAACCCCCCAGAGAGTCCGGAGGTCGTAGGTTAATCCTGTGCCTGGAGCTTTGAGACAGACGGGGAAGTGGGTTTAGACAGGCAGCGCGGCGGACGACCACGACGTCGACGCCCTGCACGACGCTTGAAACGTAGTTTCATCTTTTCTCCAGCCAAATCTAACGGCCTTGCTTCTCGTCGCTTAAGAACTCGGGTGAACTGCGCACGAGAAACAATGCGCCAGGGCCCCACGCGTTAGATGCCATGGTTGTCGTGATGCCCAGTGTTTCGCTGGGCTCTTCCAGTTGCAGAGAATTAGGTTTGCTTGTTTGGATGACTACGGCACTGCAGCTGGGGAGGGAGTGCGATCTGACTAGGGCGACATTGTTGCTTCGTATGGCAGGTTGAGGATTCTTGGCACTATAGTGAGACTGCAGAGCGGGCATCATGAGCAAACAACGGCCGTATAGTTGTAAGGGTAAGTGCGCTACGCTGAAGGCGTAATAGCGCGCTGTCGATGTGGGGTGATGCCGAAGATGCGCTCGTAGGAGTGTCAGTGACGTGCGTTGGAGTAGGCGTCTCCATTTTGGCCTGGCCAGAAGGGGAGGCGAGGTTTTTTTACGAGTCACGGTGACTGGCAGCGACTAGGAGGATAAAGGTGCAAGTGCCAGTCATGGGGACGTTACCGAAAAAAAAAGTAACAGTGTTACAGTTACAGTTACCTAACCCACAAAAGTAACTCTAACAGCTAGTTACGAATTTTCCAAAAGTAACTAGTTACAGTTACTGCAAAAAAGTAACGTCGTTACTTTTCCGTTACTGAAAAGATTTGGCTTACTTAATAGAAACGTACGAAGGCATGCAGCTAGTAAAAATTACACGAAGTAAAGCCTACACGAGGGGAACCTAAAATGATGCACTCTCACGCCCAAACCAACAATCGTTGTGTACGCCTGATTTTTTTATTACGGAAGTTTTGCTATCCATCACAAGGAACTTTATTTTTTGTGTTGCTTCACTCTCGCTGTAACAAATTTATTTAGAAACATTATTGTAGCACAGAAGTAGTTGTTTTTTTTTAATTTGAATCAGAGAGGCCGAACTTATACTATACCGAGCTGGATGACACCATAGCCGAAACAATCTCTCAATGTCAACTTTATTTTCTCCTACAATGCCGTCGCTTGTCCGCCCCGCGTAGTAAGAGAGAATGGGAAAAAAGGGGGCGAAGGTGGCGGATCGACGGAAGGCCCTGGGAGGAATGGGGAAACGGACGTCGGTGTACATAGGTTGTCGCGGTGTTTTTGAAAGATACCCAAAATGCGCTTCGTTAACTTTTTATTTCGTGTTTGTGGTCGGAGACGGAGACCAATTTGAGCCATTGCCGAAGCGACGTTTGTCTGTAGGCCCTCGGAGTTGTTCTCCCGCCCCAACCCCCAGCCACTTCCATCCCACGAATGAGGCAAGACATTTCCAGAGAGAATAGGAACTGAAATGAACGCTGTACTGTTTTCCCCTCCTGCTCCTCCCCCCTGTCCTCACAAAGGCGGATTTTGCCGTCTCGACCGGGAAACACTGCTATCAAAATTCCAGCCTTCCACAGCAATCACGTCGCCCATCCTAGGAACCCCTCCCTTCGTTTGCTTTGAGGCGTAGGCCGAACGGGCAAAGGTCTAATTAGTGTCGCATAATGGCGGCGAAGGGAGCAGTCATAGTTGATTTTACCTAACCGGCCGAACTGCTTCCGCTTACTGACAAGCCAGAGTCACTGTAATTATTAATAATGACTCTGGCTAGTCAGTAAGCGGAAGCGGTTTGTCTGGTTGGGTAAATCAAGACAGACTGATCCGTTTGCAGTTGCGAAACGACACCAGCGAGGATTGCCGTACTGGATGGGAGCAGTCTGTCTTGATTTTTACCCAACCAGCCAAATCGCTTCCGCTCACTGACTAGCCACTGCTGGCTGGTGTGAGGGCACTCGGGGGCCACCATCGTTGGGGTCGTCGAATGTGTGGAGGGGCGTGAAATTTATTACTTCCTCGACCTCGTTCGAGTACTGTTGACAGCTCGATGAAGCCTCTGGACCAGGGGTGCCAAACGCGTGGTCCCAAACACGGGCAGGCGTCTCTAAAGAGCACAATAGTCGCAAGCAACGGAGACTTGTGAATCGAACACTACAGTGCGCAAGGGGCTGGACGAGCGCGAGGCCGCCGAGAGACTCCCCGCGGCGTTTTATGACTCCAAAAACGGGGCGGCACGTCGCTAATGGGAAAGCGATGCCCTTACCGGAGTTTTCCAGGCTTCCGCGAAAGTGCAAATATTTCAGTGCGTTGTGCGGCGTTTGTGAGTGTATGTTTTCCTGTTCGCCTTTGTGTCAAACACTTTTACTGCGCCCCAGATGTGGCGAAAATGGTGCAGCCGCGCGTCGGCCTATAGGCTCTGGCGCGTCAACATGCATCCACGTGCGCTTAGACGCGTGTCGCAGCGTTGTTTATGGCCTGGGTGAGAGCAATGTCGCGCTGCTGAGAAAATACTGCAGCTTAGACTTGGAAACTTCGAGCCCTTAGTAGACCGCGTGAGACACCACGCACACGTGCACGCCTAAACATTTCTAGTCCAGATGTTTTGTTTTTCACCCATGCGAAGGAAGTTAGCTGGCATCGATGAAGTAGACGAAGGTTCTGCGGAAGAAAGGCCAAAAAAGTGAAACGCGCATACTTTACATCGGCCGTTAATGAGTGTTGTTGTTGGATAATTTTTTAATAGAAATAAAGTAACTAACAATATTTCTCGTTACAGTTACTCCGCAAAAAAGTAACAATGTTACAGTTACAAGTTCCTCTAACTTAAAAATAACTAGTTACAGTTACTGAAAAAAGTAACTAGTTACCGGTAACGCGTTACTAGTGACTAGTTACTGCCCAAGACTGGCAAGTACCCATTTCTCCTAGGCGTGCCGGTGTCACTGAAATCGCAGAAATTGATAAGGGGCTCGAGTTTCAGTATAGGTTTGGGCGGTTGTGCCTTTAGAGTTAGTGCGCTGGGTTCTGTTGCGAGTGGCGGAAGGCGAACCACTCTAGCACCGCACTCGAGGCACTCGAGTCGAGGCACTCTAGCACCGCGCATTTTAGGTCGCTTTAGACTTAGTCCAGACGGTGCAGCGCGAAGCTGGGCAAGCATCTCGGTTGGGAGGGCCTGGATTGTGATGTTGCACCGTGTGGCTGGACTGAAGGAAAGCAAATGTAAAAGTGGCTCTCTATGAGCGCGAAACACAGCTCCGTGTCCTTGGGGTTCAACGGTGGCAGGGGAGGGAACGGCGGAGATGGCGGCTTACTACAGAAGCCTTGCTGATAGACACGCCACTAGGGGGCAGATCGTCGCTGTCACGCTTCGCTTCGGCTCCCCACAAGAAGTTAAATTCGGCCGAAAACTCGTCGGAACTGGATGAAGCCCTATAGCGACGTCTTCCTAACGACAAGTGGACTCCGAACACAACAGTTTTGTTCGCCGTAAGTACAAACTTCAAACTTCCGAGGCAGCAACCCGTAGCTAAGCCTACTTTGAACGGCGAAAACACCACCGCTGCTTCGCTGATGCCCACGTCAGCTACAGCTGCTATGGCTGCCGTCGAGGCGGGATCAGCGATCGACACCTCCGCGCAGCCTACCGTAATTGAAGAACCGAATTACTACGACTTCGAGAACGAGGAAGAGAAGACTCCCAAGGAGAACTGGATACATGTAGTAAGTAAATCTCAAAGGAGGAAGCAGAATAAGATGAGCGCAGCGATAGGAAACGAGCTGGGCCTCTCGAAGACTTCCCCCAAAGAGACCAACGGATGGCCTCGATTTCCGCAAGTACCAAGCCTGTACTATCGCGGACAGTATTTTGCAAGAAGCACAACTCACGTGGAAACAAGCGGATATCAAAATCAGGATCGACCCGGCACAGAACATTGCCACCGTCAGCACACTGAACGAGATGGCTGCAAGGAAACTGGACGGCATAGAAAAGTTGAAGCTACAAGGCAGGTACTACCGCGTCAATCATTACGGCCTCTTCCCGCACGACTCAAGTAAGGGAGTTATTTACGGCATCCCAAGCCACCACACTTCAGAAGAAATTTTGGACAACCTTCGGATGCCAGGCTAGAATTTGCACCATGCCGGCGCCTAGGATAGTCAAGCTCCGTAGTCATCCCTATCCTCGGCCCAAAAGTCCCCTTCTACTTTTATTACAGAGGCGCAGAGACACGATGCTACCTGTATAAGAAGACAACACCTTACTGTTACAAGTGCTACCAACAACGACATCGCTCAGACGTTTGCCCCACACTGGACGTAAAAGCGTGCGAAAAGTGTGGAATGCGGGACCCGCAACCGAATCATTTGTGCAACCCCAAGAGATCATCTCCCGGCTACTAAGGGCTGCCGTTCGAGGTTAAAAAAGCCGTATCTTGCACGTCAAAGGCGCCGAGAATGGGAACAACTGAACACCACCCGAAGATCTAAGAGTACGACCAGGAGAACCCAAAGCAGCAGCCGTTTGGAATCATCGACCCGAGCTGGATGGACCCGTTTGAGGTCCAGATCCCGGACTAGAAACTTGCCACCGCCGCCCAAGGAGGAGGTGACACAGCAACACCGCTGGGCGTCGATTCTCTCTCCCACTGCTCCCCCCGCCAATGCTATACCCCGGTGTAACGAATGCGAGAAACTACAGCATGAGCTACAAACACTCAAAGCAGAAATCCAAAGCCTCAAAACTTTAATAACAAAATCTCCTCAGCAATCGGCTCCCCAACACGCACAAACGGTTGTGCTCGAAACAATCAAACCACAGGCAGAAAAACAGCCCCTCACACCTCTACAACCAGCCAGTGAAAAGAAACGCAAGGTACAGACACCCCAACCCCGGGATATCGTAGAACAAAATAACTTCATAACGAAAAAAGATTTGCAGAAAGGCCTGACAGAAATATACGAAACGGTGCGAGATACGCTCCCTGCCGTAATTTCCCAAATGAAACAAACCAGCTGTCAGTTGACCCAACTGACGGAGCAAAATTAAAATCTCGTCGCCCGGGTAGAACGCTTGGAACGACAGCAGCAAACACCCACAAATCGCTTTGCTCGAGGAGAAAAGCCGTACAGCAGACCAGAAACGAACGACGCGACACCTGCGGACACCAAAAACACCGGATATGACGACTCCCTCTAAAGCCAAGCTGCTGATGATTCCCTCTAAAACCAATCAGGAATCAAAACTAACTATTTGGCAGGGGAATTGCAGCAGCTTTAAAAATAAAAGAGGTGATCTCCAACAGTACTTTTCCCTCCTCTCTGATCCTCCAGATGTCATAGCCCTTCAGGAAACGCCCTCAATCGCTAAACTGCCCGGCTACTTAACTATCTCCACGCAGAACGGGAGAGACGTGTGTACGCTCATTAAAAATTCATCACGGCCATACAGCATCAACTAACTACTCATAGCCATGATAACATTCTCGTCGAATTAATTCCTCGGAAGACGATGAAGAAGAAGAGCACATTCGCCCTCAACGTATACTGTCGCCCAAAAAACCACGCCATTGGATTGGCGGACATTATTCGTCAGGCTAAGTGTATCACAGCAGAAAACCCTTTCATAGTCACCGGGGATTTCAATGCAGCACACACCGCCTGGGGATACACATAACAAAGAGGGGTCGCGAACTCTTGACCATCATGGATGGAGAGCAACTTATTCTGCTCACCGAACACCACCTACCGACCAGAATCGGCACGAGCAGTGAGGGACACATGCCCCGATCTTACGCTGGCAGCCAACGCTCCGAGAACCACATGGCATAACAGGGAGGATAATCTCGGAAGTGATCACATGATTAAAGAAACTGTGAACCTCAATATAGGAGAAATATACGCGCTGTCAAATTAACCGACTGGAATAGCTTCATAAAGGCCAGAAGCCAGGCGCAGCAAGAAGAAATAAAGGACATTGAACAATGGCCACAAACGCTAGCTGCAGACGTCAACACCTACACCAAGAATATTCAGAGAAGCATCGAAACGCCAGCAGTTGACAACCATCTCGCACACTTATGGCGAGAAATAGCTTAAAAAAGCTCAGACGACGTATTGCGCAAATCAAAAGTGAGGCATCAACATATGCAGCACAGTTATGCCACCAAAACTGGGCCCACACGTGCGATGGCCTTAGTGGCATACTTAGTACGTCCAAAACATGGAACTTCCTTCACTACCTCATAGATCCTGCCCGAAGTAAAACAAACTTGCAAGACAATGCAAACGATAATGCACAAATTTCAAGGAAGCGAGCAGTCACTCATCACTGTGCTTGGGGACAGATACCTCCCTGAAATACAACAGGATCAGCTCCCTGATTACACAGGATCCCCGAACTTGGAACTAGACAAGCCCATCACCACGGCAGAGGTACGCGCAGCACTTCTCAAACTCCGCAGAAACACCGCTCCCGGCAGAGACAAGATCACCAATAAAACACTGATCAACCTCGACGACACTTCTGTAGAGCTCCTGAATAACTATATGAATGAGTGTTGGACCGGCAGCAAGCATCCCAAAAAATGGAAAGAGGCAGAAGTGAGGCACTTGCCAAAACCGAGGAAAACACGATGTATAGAGAACCTACGCCCAATTTCTTTACATCTTGCGTGGGGAAACTCATGGAGCCCGTCGTTCTACCGAGACTTCAGAACTACCTCGAGGACACCGGTCGCATACCACAGACAATGTTTGGATTCCGGACAAAGCTATCGACGTAGGACATACTACTACAAATAAAAATAGAACTTTTTGAGACCGCAATCAAAAATGCACCCAAGGCAATTCTCCCACTTGATCTAAACGGAGCATGTAATACTGTAGCCCACTCTGCCATACTCGGAAATCTCGCCTCCTTAGACTGCGGAGAACGTACATACGGCTAAGTTAGAGCTTTTTAACAGCCAGACAGGCGATCCTGAAAGTAGGCGACCTGCAGTCTGACCACCACAAATATGGAAGCAGAGGCACGCCGCAACGCGCTGTATTATCTCCGATGCTGTTCAACATCGCAATAATAAACCCGCCCCAAAAACTTGGAAGCATTCCAGACACAAAACATGGTCTTCATGCAGACGACATCACAATATGGATAGCCAAAGGGTCGGAAGGGGAAATGCGGGAGAAATTGCAACAGGCTGCAGATACGTACACACGTACGCGAAAGAATGCGGACTCGCCTGCGCTCCCCAAAAATCCGAACTCCTGCTGGTGCAAAAACGTCATGACCCAGCTACCTCGTTCTGCATAATGATGGACAGTATACACATAGAACCCACCGGTCACATCAAAATTCTCGGCATGACTTATCAAGAAGACTGCTAGAACACCCGCCTACTTTAAAAACTGGACTCATCCACTGCTCAGATAACGAGAATGATCCGCAGAGTATCGACTCAAAAGTGTGGCATGAAAGAACAAGATACGATAAAGCTCGTTGAAGCATTTATAATTACACGCCTCGCATACGTAATCCCCTACACGGTCCTCCAAGCAGCAGACAAACAAAAGCTCAACACCCTTATTAGGAAAGCTTACAAACAAGCCTTGGCCCTCCTACCGACAACGTCCACCGAACGTCTTGCAGCGCTAGGGACACACAACACCATAGAAGAAATCGTAGAAGCCCATCTCACGGCGCAGCAAGTCCGGCTCGGCCTCACGAGCACCGGTCGATCAGTTCTGACATCTTTAAAGCTTAACGCTCTCACGGAGACGGAAGACGCGGCCATAGTCCCTCTAGAAATCAGGAGAAGACAAACTTCACCCCTTGCCGAGGAACATGCATCCCGAACACCATCAAGCACGAAGAGCGGCTAAGGCAGAAGCTCTTCAACGTCAATACGGAAAATCCGAGGAGGTGGTATACACTGACGCCGCGGACTATGCCTGGTATAAAGTAAAAGCTGCAGTAACCGCCACACCCCACTCCCTCCTCGGTAGCTTAACATTACGGAAGGCAACAACGCTGCAAGCAGAAGAGACGGCAATCACCCTCGCAATCGCCCAAACCCGAGCATCCACCATCATCACCGACTGCCAAGCGGCATTCAGAAATTATGCGGCAGGAAGAATTTCCATGATCGCTCTTTCCATCATCCTTCAACACCTACCTCGGAGAAACCTAAGAAAATCTGGACCCCAGCCCACTCTTTTCTCTGCGGAAACCAGGCGGCGCACGCCTTCGCTCGAGATTTGGTCAGCCGAGCACCGTTAGTAGAGGCAAGTACAGTATACCCCCTTCTCACGTACAAGGACATCACACAGCATTACCGGCTTGGCCGAATGCGATACCCTCCAGTTTCTCAGCAACTAAGCAGGCCCCAACAAACTGCTCTTCGTCAACTCCCGACGAACACGTACCCACACCCTACGAGGCTGCACGCCCTACACCCCACCCTCTATGATCCCCTGTGCAGACACTGCGGCGTCCCTGCCACGCTTTACCACATGGTATGGGAATTCCAAGTTAATCCCCACATTGACCCCATCCCAAACCCCTCCCGAGAGCAGTGGGAGATAACTCGCTAGCTCTTGCCCCAGCACAGCAGACACCTGCAGCTCATCGAACGGGCGAAGACGGCGGGTCGCTCCAATGGCGCCCTGGACTGAGGGATCCACCCACAAGACTTTTTGAAACCATAAAAGTTATACGCCTCCTCCTCCTGCTCCTCGTCCTCCTCCTTGCTGATACCTTGGCGGCGAATTCATGGTTTTGTCGAGTCTGGTGTCTCCGGGTCACCAATTTTGTAGGCAGGACTGGCCGTCACGTAAGCAGGCAGGCCTCCTGCACCCAGAAATGTTGCACAGCGCTTGTGGCCGACGGGCCGGGGCTGCGGAGACAAGACGCAGACGCAATGCTAGCGTCCGAGCCTGGCACCCACTTCGTTCTCTTCCCGCTCGTGCAGCACCACAGCCTACCAACGACGATAGCGCTGCTGCGGATGCTAATACACTCTTCCGCTTCCCTTTCGTTTTTTCGTGACGTAGGCACCGCACTGACACTGGCAACTGCAGCTTTCACGTGTCCAAGTTATTTCCAACAGCCCAGAAAGTTTCTCTCGCCGAGGAAATTAGCTTGCACTTGGACCATCAAAACCGGAAATTCATTTCAATGGTCGACTTTCTAGCATGTCCGCCTTCACCGGAAGCCCGGACCCCATCAAACCCGCCGAAGCGCTCCCTTCAGAAAACACAAGCGCTGTTTCAAATACCAGGCAAGCGCGGCTGCCCGGCTAGGCCAACGTATAAACGGTGAGCTAGGCGTCCGTCCCTCAGACCGGTGCATTCATCTCACGTCAACTGGCGATCACGTCCCTATCCTTTCACACCAACCTAGCGTTAAATATACGCTCGATTCCCGGCACCTGTCTGAAGTAGTCCTTGGGGCCCAGCTACGCCGGGTCCAAACATACCAATGGGTAATGCTCACACGACGCACGAATAACGGGTTTTTTATCAACAGCGGCTCGCGGTGAACAAAACAGCAGAAGTTCGGAATCAGTCGGATAACCACCTGCTGTAAGTACCCTCACCTTCCACGGGCGATAAGGTACGGTTCGAAACCGGCGCAGGCATGCTATACCGATAGCAAAATCCGCACGGGGAAAACGTATTAGACTCAGACGGGTCGCTGAACCACTTGTACACTTTGACGCTTCCTACCTTGGTTATTGCTCGCAGAAGCTCGGGTGTTCACCGTGGTACATTATTGACTTCGCTAATTTCTCACCAATGCTTTTCCGAAATGAAACTACTGAAAGCATGATGGCGGACTATGAAGCCTGAGGGAAGCAGCCTTTAACGCAGTGTATAAAGCTGTGGTCGATTTTTTTAAATTAAACGAGCTCACGGAAAGTTTTCATTTACGTTTACATAATGTAAACGTTTACATAATGTAAATGTAACATTGCGTGCACAACTGAGGAACTATTTATTTGAGGGAAACTTTATTTATAAATGCTTCTCCAAAAGCCTCTCACCGTTCGCAATTTTTGTGACGTCACGAGCCATACTACCAAAAGCCTACGGGCCGTCGTCTCGTTTTCACGTTTCTGGCGCTTTCTGCCTTATTAGAGAAAAACTCATCGTGACAATAGCGTACTTTGGTTCGCAGCACCATAATCTATCGAATCAGGCCAACTTATTTTATGCTTTAGCATCCCTTTAAGGTTCATAGCGACATCAACCAGACAAGAAAAGTAGCTCCATTTTTTGCATCGTAACTCAACAGCAGCAAATGAGAACGTCGTCTTACCTCTGCAGGCGTGGGTAAAAGGATGCGTGTTTCGTTGCCATCATACCGCGGGTCGCATTCGTTGCACACCTGACCGCTGGGTTTGACAACCCTGACCGTAATGTTGCCGGTATGGTTCGTGCGGAGACGCACCTCTGTGTTGTTTACTGTTTGACTGCTTACGTACAATGTCTTTATAAAAGTGTTTGTGGATTCCTCCTGCCTCTTCATCAACTGCTGTAAAAAAGCAGAAATAAACACAAGTGGCAAAACGTCATTGTTGTTTGGATGGTTCTTCTTGGTGTGCCCTCGGGAACACAATGAACCCTGGCCAGCCAGCGTATGCGTATTGTATTAGCGAAACGGAAGTACATATTTAGAACAGTACAGCGAAACAAGAGACATCTCTTTCTTACCTTAGCCGGCGTGGGTATAGGAATGTGTTTGTGGCCTGTGCCATCGGTAATGTGGCAGTCCTTGTATTGCCGATAGCTGCAATCGACAAGTCGTGCCACAACGGCGCCGGGATTGTTCTTGGTCATATGCACCTCCGTGTTTGTACCTAGTTCAAAGTCGGTAAGGGATCTCCTCGTAGACATTTTTGTGTTTACTTCATCGCTATCCTGATTCTGTTGTGAAAAAAAGGGAAACATTAGTGACAGAACACTTCCCGTGCACTGCTTAATTGATTCTCCCACGTGTGTACAGGGGAACAAATTGGTTTAGTGCCAGCCAGCTTATACATTATGTCTGAAAATGTATTCGGAGATTTAGTGTTCTAAGTTACTAGCGGTAGTAGCCGGAGATTCCCTGATCGGCCGCTCTATTAATGATAGTAAATGGTTTAACACGTGTTCACTTTTCCTACTTGTGATAATTCACCATGGAGTTGTACACGATTGCGAATTCCCTCCTGTTTTTACATAAAGGGCGGGAACTCCTATTTTAAGGCGACTTATCCTAAATTACAATGTATCAAGATAGTGTGCTGTGATGTGGGATTGTACAGGAAACATATTTCCCTCCAAATCATTCCCCTGGCGGCCAGTAGGTGGAGGCGGACCGCTCGGACCCCAGATCACGAAGGAGCAGCTGAAATCATCGCGACGCGAAGGGTTGCAGCCACCATGCCGCAATCACTTATGGCAATGAAACTTTCTTCTCTCTCTGCCCAAGGGAAGTATGACCTCCTCAAGTGTGATGAATACCCATCACTCATGGGTTTATAACGTATACAAAGGGCTCTTGTGGGAGGCGCGTGGTTACGGAAAGTCTTAAGGTATGGCAACTATGGTGGCGTGCAAAAATTGAAATGAATTCCCTGACTGAGGGATCTGATTTAGAACTGCTCACCTTTTGTATGTTTGCTAGGACAATTGTACGGCCCACATTTGTAAGCAAAAACGATATATAAGCAGGGAATGAAAATTTACTGTGTATTCTTTTGTAAAAACACGCATTCTTTCCATTGTAGAATACCCATTCTTCACATTCCGTGGCTGCTCCCGGTTACGTTCCTAGTGCTTTTTTGTCTTTCTTGGAGGCTGGGCCCCCATTGGTCATCATTAAACAATCCTCGCCTCATTTGCCCTGCGATCACACAGCATTCAGGTGGATCTTGCGGCCTAGCCCAAGCTTCGCACCTTCTCGTCCGCCAGCCCTAGCCCTGCTGCGACCAGCACTCGATCAACCCCGTGCCCTGCCTCGTGTCCCCGGCCCATGACGAGCCGATCATGAACAGCAACGATTAGCCAATGACATGTCCCAAGACATATCGTCTGATGTGGTTCCCCGTACATGACGCTTCGTCGTTGCCTTGAGAACATCGCTATAGCAGAGATAGGCATGATCGATGCAACCATCGTCACCTGTTGCTGCAAGTACCTCACTATTCACAATCAACGCATTGTCTTCTTCCCATTTGTAAGTTCACAACAGCCTCAACAGGGAAGGTCACCCTTGACCAGAGGATATGTCACAAAGAAAAGTACACAATTACACAAAGCACCAGGCATCCCCTCCTCAGAAGATGAAGCAAATAGTGTGACAGCCCTGCTCTCAACAAGGTGGCTAACGCCCACATCATTATTACCTGAATGCGATGCATTTAGCACTACCACTAAAATTTTACGTGGCTGTAGAAGAGATGACACGAACCTTGCAGCGCTGACGCCATGTATTTACGTTACGAGACGAACGATTTAAAGGTAGCCATAACGGAACCTGTTCATGCTGTCCGCACACACAACTGTTGTAGATCGTAGGAACCACCGCGGTATGCTCTATTCGCCCATTTCATCTTCTGTACAGTGAGGAGCCGCGCACTTGTATTTCATGCTGAGCCACCTTCAACGGCTCCGCAAACCTAGTCCAATAACAAGTCCGGGCCACCGAACCTTCGTTGAAAATCCCGAAGCTCGTGCCAGCCGTCTACTAAAAGTTCACGCACCGGAGGTCCACCCAGTGCAGTCTCAGCAGAGAAATACACAGGCGAGCGTGCCAATAGCCATAACGTCGCAGTCTCAGGAGATGTACTCTGGTCGCACGTCATGTATTGGCCTACGACACCGCGTAGTCATGCTCCGTTCCGCAGCGACGCGTTCGAAGATGTGGAGGACTGTACTTCTACTTCTCGCACGTAGGCACAGCACGCAACTGGTCTGAGAGCCACGAGGCTCCTCTCACATTTTGGGCGTGGCCAAATGACAGTCTGCCGCACACCAACCAGTACCGACGGCAAAGAGCTGAGGACCTCCTCGAGGCCAGAATCTAAGGGCCCAATTAAACACTCACCAGATTCGTAAGACGTGCTTCAGCTGATAGCGCGGGCTACCCGCAGGCCGTCGAGAAAAAGGAAGTGCGTGCTTTAATGAGAGGCGTAAAAAGCGATATCGTTCGCAAGCTAGTTCATCCCCCAACAACTGTCAACGAGTTTTAGGCTGAAGCAACTAACTTGAGAAAAAAAGCAACCACTTTTATCGTATGGCAACGGCACCACCAACATACCGGCGTGGCGTCATGGCCTGGAGTGGACGCCCGTGACAAGAGGGCGGCACGAGACTGTCTGCGAAATTCTCCAGGAGGACCTGCGCATGTTCTTTCTAACGTTCGAGCGATCAGTCTCCTCCGTTTCGGTTGCAGCGGTTGTCCAGGAAGAATTACAACGGGCACTCCTTTTTGAATTATGCGCGAACACAGCTATCGTGCGCCCTGTTCTGACGTGAGCCATGGCTTCCTACCACCCTCACCCGCCAGTCACAAAACGCCCATAGGTAACCCGCGACGAGCTACTATGCCGTCGTACTAGCAGACTGCGGCCGCCTGGTCTATGGAAAATCTACATCTGGTGGACGCCGGACACCCGACGGCTGTGCTTTTGCTGTGGCGAGGGCAACCAAGTGTATCGCGGCTTTCCGTATCGTGAACTAGGGCATCGCGAATTCCATACGCCTATCCGATGTTCACGCCACTGTGAACAGCTTTACGAAATCGAGAAGTACCTCCGGCGCCCGCCAACAGCTGTAAGGGTTGCAACTCGGTCTGCGCATGCCCTAACCTCGTCGCCCTCCTTCGCATCTCCGGCGGTCTTACCGGAAGAGCCTGTCACCCCTGCAAAACCGGGAAACGTAAGTGCACCAACATCTGGAGGTGGCGTTGCCGACGATGAACCCCAAGAAAAACCTCCACATTCGTCGAGTGGCAGCACACAAATACCCTTGCCTATCCCGATAGTCTTCTTAGAAGACGTCGAATATAATTGTCATCGTTATCAAACGCCACAACGCCACAACACTGCACGATACCGGGGCTGGCTACTCTAATATGGGCGAAACATTTTTCTGCAGTTTCTGAAAAGCGACGACCGAGTGGAATGGCCCCGACACTCACCGCCGGAGGACACCTTATGACGCCAATCAGAGGGTGCACGGCTCGCACCGAGAATCACGGTAAGACGTGTGCTGTGAAATTCGGGGTTTAGCAAACTGGTTAGGATACATTATCCTCGTAATGGACTCCCCTTTGGGACTTCGTCATTAATCTTGCCTCGAGCAATCTGTCGCTTTGGATGCCTCTGTCGCCACAGTGCAAACTCGTTTAGGTCGTCTTCCTTCGCAAGAAGTCGTAGCCGACCATGTGAAGCTGCCGAATAGCCATTTTCTTGCCTGTCCGGATTGGCACCATCACCCTAGGTGAAGTTATCGTAGAGGGCAGCATACAGCTTTTTCCAGATAAAGCAATTGGTTCCCCGAGGGGCGTAGCACTGACTGAGGACGGGCATGCGCGAGTACTTGTCCACAATTTTAGGTATGCGTATGCAATGAAGGGAATGGTCATAGCGCACCCAGACGAGATGGCTGAGTCCTACCATTTGCTACGGTATCAGATAGAAAAAAAATGCCCAAACGAGAAACGCCACCGAGCCTTGAACTCGATGTTTATTTTTCCTCAAGAGCCTCGATGCGAGTTGGATCTGCTGGATTTGGTGGCAGGGTTTTATGACTTTTTGCAATGCTTTCTGCTGTGGGAAGAACGGGGGTTCAAAATACCGAATACTACCTGACGAAGCTGCGCACCCAACCCACCAGTCACCACACCACGTTTCACCAATATAGCGAAGGGCCATACTGATTCAGGTGTGAGAAATGATAATTTAAAGGGACACTGAAGTGAATTTGTCAAGCTCACATTTTTGCTTGCACTGCGTAGACTGGCTCAAATTAACACACTTCTTCATTTATTCGGTTGTTAAGTCGGTAATCATTTTATAAAGCCCGAAAAAAGAAAAACTACCATGCGCAGTCTGCAGCGGCTGCACAAACTGAAGACTCTGACGTCGAGAGGAGGTGCACCGTTATTGGACTCTAACAAGTTTCGGTTCTGTAAAACAACATGCTTGACATCCGACCTTATCATTGGATAAGCATTCTCGATATCATTATTCCGCCACGTTGTCGGCTGTAAAATGTTTCAAGATAAGCCTCAAAGGACGGCTTGGAATCGTAGGAATCACTAGCCCAGGCCAAAGCAGTGGCTGAACGCCCTCCGCGTCACTGCAGACACTCAAATGCCATGCGCTCTTGCCTTGTATTTGGAGCTTGCCTCACTCATGCCTGTATCGCAAAACGCGTGTTTGCACCAGGCCAAGGGTCTGCTGATTCTGGCCTGTGCCCACTTCCCGCAAGCAGTCGATGCTTATGGCAACAGCACGCCAACGAAAACTAGCTAGGGTGTCACAATCAGTCTGCGCGCGTTCTGCGAACTCGTTCGTGGAGCAGTGAACATTACGGCACAACAATGATGATCTCAGTATAGAAATCGGCCTAAAACGAAACAGTCAACTTACGAAAAAATGCATTTTCGGGGATTCGAACTTGCGACTTCCAAAATAACCTAAAGCCCTCCAGACCACTCGGCCACGGGTTAGCGCTGCAGCGTAGGAAATATGAGGTACATAGTGTATAATCAGTTTACACTATTTAGTTTCAGCATTTAGCTTAGGTGACTTTGTTGTATAACGCTCATTTAGTCAGCATCCCCAAATTTCCATATCTCACGTCCAGCAATTGCATTTCTTAGACAGAAAAGCGTACACTGATGTGTGGTCATGCTGCTGACCGCTGCGCTTGTTCAGCCAGCGCAAAACGTGCTTCCTGCTCCCTAGTTTTACGCTGTACGGTAAGACTTGGCTGACTTTTTTCCCGCCTTCAAGTGGCCTTCGATTTTCCTACTAGCGTACCAGTCAGCGAAGCGTCGCATGTGTGCTTGTGTGGATCGACCTGGACTTGGAGCTTAATTTGATACAATGTTCAAACTAACAAACTCAAGAAAGGCACATTCTTCCATTCACAAACGCGTTTGCGGCTTAATTCCAAATAAACGAACGAATTGCGACAACCCGTCGGCGGCTGGCGGACTAAACGCTGGGCCGACTGGCTCTGTCGGAAGGTCGGGGGAGGCCGTTCAGTAGCGCACTGAAGCCAAGCCATTTATTCCTGACGTCACACGAAAACTCCACAGAAAATGGGCGAAGATCCAGAGAGGTGGACAGCGTTTTCGAACTGATTTTTCCGCTAAATAAATTCACTTAAATGCATTCAGAGTGGTCGAAACTTGGCCTATGAACTGCGGACTACAATTCGACAATGTTTACAATCTGACAATGTTTACAAATCACTTGTGTCCCTTTAAGAGGTGAAGCGTTTTAGCCGCCACACAGTCCCTTGTCTGCACCGCTGGTGCTTGTGAGAATAAGGATGGGGTTATGTGATTTTGCGTGGACAACTGGCGCATATATAAAGTATACAAAAATGACCTGTACCCACTACCCCGGATTGACAACACTTTCGATCGCCATGTAGCTGAAACAGATGGTGATCTAGCTGAAACATGAGCGAGACAGGAAGAACAGCATTTCACATTCCATGTGGGCTTTAAGAGTTTTTCCAGGTTTAAAGTCATACCATTTGGGCTCTGTACAGCATTGGCGACGTCTCTGAGTGATGCACAATGTCCCCTCCAGCCTGAAGTGGCCAACTTGCCTAGTGCATTTAGACGACGCCGTCATCTGTGCCCACCCCATCCAAGAGCACTTCAGAGCAGTTTTCCACTCTATGAAAAGCGTGGGGACCGCCCCTAACCACCCAAAATCCCGATTCGGATATGACGACCCTACGTTCCTCGTCAATAAAGTTAACAGCCAAGGTATCAGCACTGACCAAAAAACCGGCCACCATACAACCTGTCCCGCAGACCTTATCAGAAAAGAGGCTTATGCGCATATTACCGCCGCTTTGTATCAAATTTCTCGCAGATTGAGACACCGCTCACTTATCTCTTTAAAGACGTTTAATTTAAATGAACCGAGGAACAAAATGCCTTCCAGAAACTGAAGAGAACACTACTGACAACGCCCTCCCTGATGCACTTCAATTCAGAGGCACAAACAGAAATTCATACCGATGCCAGTGAAGAGGTGATGTGTGCTATGCTCATTTAAAAATAGGATGGCGATGAACGCGTAATAGCGTACACCAATATCGCACTCTGCAAACCTCACCACGATTACTCAACGATGAAAACGAAAGGTTTCGTAGTTGTTTGGGCAACCACTATATTTCGACCCACCTATTGAACGCCCCTCTCATGTGTTATTGACCACCACTCGCTATGCTGGCTCCCTAATCTGAGGGACCCTTCATGACGACGGTAGGTTCTACCTCCAGGAATTTGACTCCACCATCACCCATAAATCAGGTCCTAAGCACAGTAACGCTGACTCTGTCCAGATCACCCGTTGAGCCACACCAGACAGATATTGACGATGACGATGGCGCCTTCCTTGGGACCCTGCCGATCTAAGACATGGCCGCAATACATGATCCCGAACTGAGCAAGTAGATTGCTCATCTTGAAGATAAAGACGGTTATTCTTCGATCCCTCACCCATCATTTATCAACATTTTGTGTCTGAAACGATGCTCTTAACAAAACGTCAAAGCAGTTCCACTAAATGTCAAAGCTGTCATGTGCGGAGCAGTGCTACAGCCAAGGAACGGTTGTAGAAAAGACTGGAAATTTTCGAAAATTGTAGAAGTACCAGTAACACCAACCAGAATCCATGTTACCGAACAATTTTGTTATGCACTAGCGCTAAAATTCTTGAGCACATAATCTTCAAGCATTTATCACAGCTCTTCGAAGAACATAGCATCATTATTTCTTGCCAACGCGGTTTCAGTAAGGATTGATCTACAACGCAGCTAGTCGAAAGCATCCACAACTTCAGCGCTGTTTAAGATAAGCAAAGAAAAATCGCCGTTATTTTTGTTGACTTTGAGAAAGCCTTTGACTGCGTGTCGCATACAAAATTACTGTTAAAGCACCATTTATTTCAGTGACGTTGTGATTGGTTGGGTTCAGGCCCGCTTTCTGATGACGGAAAGCGAAAACGCCCGTGTTCAAGATTTTGGCTCACGTTAAAGATCCCCAGGGGGCCAAAATTGATCTGGAGTGCTCCACTACAGCGCACCTCGTCGCCTGTGTGACGTCATCGCGTTAAACCTCGTTATCAACCATAATCAGTGTTCGAGCGCATATGTAGTTCATTCCAGTAGTTCATTCCAGTATATCGCAAGGATCCATGCTTAGTCCTCTTTTCTTAATTTAGATAAATTATACCATGAATTACCGGTAAAAATCAAATTGTTTGCTGATGACTGTGCTCTCTCAGGAAGTACACGCTTCTGCTGACCAAATTCGTCTAAATTTCGAATTCCATTAAATTCAGTCATGGTATCAAGGTTAATGTGAGAAAAAAAACTACCAATGGGCTAATCACGCAAGCGAAAACCTCTAATATTGTATCGATGGTCACGCTTTGTCATCCGTAAATTACTACAAATACTCAAGTAATAATTTTCTCACATTTGTGAAGAAACGATCATGTCCAAATATACAAAAAAAAAGCCATGCGCCTTTGAGTGTCTGGGAAGGACATTGAAAACGTCTACGAAATACGTCCGTGAAATATTAAATTTGCCTCAGTTGTCTGGGATTCCAATTTAACAACAGCTGTAGTTGGCGCAAATATACAAAAAAAAAGCCATGCGCCTTTGAGTGTCTGGGAAGGTCATTGAAAACGTCTACGAAATAAATCAAACTACTAGCCTGCAAAACCTACAGCCGTGAAATATTAAATTTGCCTCAGTTGTCTTGGATTCCAATTTAACAACAGCTGTGGTTGGCGCACTATCACCCAAGCTGTTCTTAGAACACGCGCAGTTAGATACCTTACAGTCCAGACGGTATTATGACAAAAAAACTTTGGTGCCTAATTTTCCATGGAAAAATGGCCATAAATAAAAATATGCACATGGACCAAGCGGTTTCACCTTCTGCAGTCTCACAACACTAAAAAAACTTTCTCTTGCAGAAAAGATGCCTTTAAAAATTCTTTTCCGAGGACAGTTCGCGATTGGAATAGGCTTCTAACAGATGTTGTGGAATGCTGGTCCCTTCAACCTTTGGGAACTTTAAAAATAACTCTTAAATATTAAAACCCCATTGTTTATCCTTTCCTTCCACTTTCAGGGGGAGCATGCAGGGCGTTGCTACACTTATAGTTAGGTCTACACGGGTTATAAAACTTCCCTTTGAAGAGCGATTAATGTGGTCCTTGTGTCATCTTGTTCACGACGACGGCGCATTTATTTTCATATCTCACAGATATACTGGTTATCTGTTGTTTGCAGTTTTGTTCTAAACTTTTGCTGCTCATTGGCTTGATGTTTGTATGAAGTGCTGTACGGTTAGCTATGAGTACCCCAGGGAACTGTTTTAAGGATGATAGTCTTTCTTGGGCTACTCAAAGGAAGAAATTTTGGTCTGTCTGTATGTCTCTCTCTCTGTGCGACTCGATTCAGCCACCCGGGTAAAGTGAAACAAAAGCTGCACAATAGTCATATACTTACCGTCAAATCTAAACGTTGGTACCAACAAGGCATTGCGCAAACATAGGGCAGAACGTCAAATCTAAATGTTGGTACCAACAAGGCATTACGCAAACATAGGGCAGAAAATCAATACATAAGTTATATTTGCGTTGTTCCTTACTGTCGACTGTGGTTGCCCGTGCCACCTCCTGGCAGCACACAAGAAATCAAACGGCAATAGCAACGAATGGTTCCATTAGATGAGATCCACGTTCCTCATGGACTGCTCATGGAGTAAGGCAATGTGGTTCTATAAATGTACTAGGCAAAACAGAAAGAACTCACTCAAACTCAATCACAATTTTTTTCATTCACGCTGTACTCAATCAAACTCACTCAAAAAGCTCGTCTGTTCACAAAATCACTCGTACTCACTCATCAAATACTCATTTGTAATCATACTCACTTGTACTCGAATTCATTTGTCCTCACGAGTATTCGTACTCAATATGTACTCATGAGTACTCACTCTGTACTTGTGAGTACTCAATCTGTACTCATGAGTACTCAATCTTCTGTACTCATGAGTACTACTCATTCTGCAATTATGAGTACTACTCATTCTGCACTCATGAGTACTCAATCTGTACTCATGAGTACTCAATTTGTATTACTCACGAATAATCAACTTATCTGCACTGTGAGCTAGTTCGTATCTCAAATGAAAGACTAAATAGACAAAAATGAAATGTTTAATTGACAAGAAAAACACAGGTTACATATATATCAGGACAGAGGAAGAAAACGTCTGACGCAGTGCACTGTAGTAGGGTGACTTACTGCGCTAAGGCACGTACATGTGAGAGATCGAAACGGAACGTAAGCACTCGCGTTGCGTCTGGCGTCTCCTCTTGTTCTCAGGCATAAAAGAACAAAGTCTGGGCCGGGTCGGGCTCAGGGGAGCTCGGGGCCTGTCGGGGCGGCCGTAGCCGTAAACTGCGGTTTTCTGCATGTCTTCGGGTGGCAGCTTTTGTCGTCCGTTTTCGTTTCCGGGAGCGCCAATACTCTCCTAATCGTGCTCCAAATCCAAATTGTGCCTGCCCCAGGCACAATGAAGTTTCCGTAGATTGACGTCCAATCATATCCAGATCACTGTACGCTTATTCACAGATGCTCGATGCTGTCGTTTGTAGAGGGTGTTCGTCTCGTTCAGCTTCGGTGAATTTCAAATTTGCTTTATTTTATTGTGTGTGTGCCGTGGGATTCACTTTGTCAGACCTGAACTTGACAGTGTTTACGGCGTTGCGTTAGTCGCGCCACTTCCGTCGGCGATTGTGTTCGTGTAGCTCGTCGCGTGTTTGATGCATGTGGGGGCGTAGACGTCCGGTTTGTCCGGTGGCGAGCTGCGCTGTGTAGGGAAGGCATAGTTCGGCGCGTTGAGGATGTTGCTTGGATTGACGTATGCATTGCGTATGGTGCGGGAGCCGATTTGCTTTTCGTTTAGTGTGCGGTAGCGTGGCGTTTTCGTAGGGTGGCATGTCTGCTCGGTCAAAGTCGTTGCGGCTCCGTGCTCGCAGTCGCCGTGGTTGTTTCGGAAGTGAAACCGTTGTGGTGGGGAAGCGAGCGTAGTTCGTGCCGTCCGTTCGGTCCCACATTCCTTGGCATCGCAAGCGTGACTTCATCGTTAGGGCATTCGATGCCTTCGTCTGGATCGGGTTCATTCGTTGCCGTTCTTGCTGTGTGCGTGTCGTCGCTCAAGCCATCGTTTTTTGCCCGTTATTTCGAGAATGCTATAATCGCTAACTCTCCCATAAAAGCAGGCTCCGTTCGTCCCGAGTACGCTTGCTCGCGGTTGCGTCCTCTTGTACGAAATGGTGTTTATCGTGCGAGTCTCGGTCAGAGCTGGGGATCTTGTTCGTTCTGACTCGGAAATGCCGCATGTGCTGGCCGTGTCGTTGCTCGTTGATGTACCTACCTGCACGAGTGTTATGTCGTTCGTCCGCTGGACTCTGGCTGGAGCAGCGGGTGTCGGAGAGCTCGTACGTTCCGGTAGGGTAGAACGGCGTGTGCTGGGTCTTTTGTTGCTTGTGGCCAGGTGATTTCTGCGGTTGTAACATTCGCTGGCCTAGTCCGGATAGCAGAAGTGGAAGCGGAGGATGTCGCGAATATCAGTTTCCTCCGTGTGTGCTGGCTTGGCGGCGTTCCGTGCGCTGTGCATTTCGTTCGCCATGGTCAGCTCCACTGGTTCAAAATGGATGTTGTTCGTCCCCTCTGGTGCGTTTTGTGCGCTGTGCGTCTCGTTTTATCTAGGGAACTCCCTTATAATTAGTGTGCGGTCGTTCACCACGTATGGTGCATTTCGGGCGCCGTGCGTCTTGCACGCTTGTCGGGGCCATATCCACCAATCCGGATGCGATGTCGTTGGTTGCAAGGACCGGCGCCAGGACAGCACGAAAGAGGAACGGGCGAAAGAGGAACGGGCGACACTGCAATACCTCGCGCTACGCAGCGCGAAGTTGCAAGTTTCACGGCGCAACCACCACAAGTACTCCCTCCCTGATGTGTTTACCTTTTGGCTAAGGCTTGTGTGTTCGCCGATCCACACGGTGGACCAAAACGATTATTTGGACCGCGGTCCGCGCATCACGTGATAGGACGTCACCAGTTCGCGGGGACCGCCGTTGGACCGCGGCCTTCGCGGTCCAAATATTCGCCGAGACTTTTCGGTCCACAGTCTCGACAGCGGACCGCGACATCAATCAGCATGGTCTGAAAGCAGCCGCGTCGCGTGGGCGGAGCCGCGTCCAGTTGCGCCAATAGAGAACAGCGCGGGCTGCGCAGCTGTTTCGAACTGCTCGAAAGAGCCTGAATCACCCCCGGTTGGATAAGCAGCGGGCTAGGCTTACAATCGCGACGCCTACTTTATTCGTGCTTTTTCTTGCGATTCTTATGACTCTTACTAGTGTGATGTTAGCTATGATTATCACTTTGTTTCACGAATGTGGACCTCAATTCAGGGAAGAGTTCGGTTCCAGCGAGCGGTGACGAGCCGTATGCAGCCCCGATCGCCCCGCCGTCGCCGCTCGTCGTGTCGCCTTCGTGCGACCGACAGCGGCGGCTGCGTGAGCACGCCCACCCGGCTTGCATGCGGGTGGCTGTTATTGTGGGGATGAAACGTTTCGTGCAGGCTTGTGCATTACATGTTGTCGCGGCCAAACGGCGCCTGTGTTCAACCTTCTAGCTTGTGAGTTCAGACGGTCGGCCATTCGCGGTCCGCTCAGCCGGCCCGCCGTGTGGATGTGCTCTGCTTTGGATCGGACCGTGGCGGACCGCGACGTCTCATCACGTGACCGATTGGACCGCGGACTCGGTCCGTTGTGTGTATCGGGACGCAGGGAAAAGCGTCAGGGTGGCGCGCCGCTTTCTTTTCTCCAAGGATGCTATCACAGTGCCTGGAAAGGAGCTCAGGGCAACAGGCAATGGGATGCCTCTCATTGGTCGATGGCGTGGGTTAACCGAGGTCAGCAAAACAAAGAAAAAAGCGGATTTTTCGCCGCCTTGTGCTGCCGGTTGCACACCCTTTCTTTTTACTTTCACGCTTGCGCTCCCGGTGCCGGCGCGCCAGCGAGGCGGCTCAGCGAAGAGGGAAAAAATCGCCCTTCTGATGGATTTCTCGTGTTTTTTTTTTCTTACTTTCATGACGTAAAGTTCCCGTAATAGCTCGAAAACGCGGCAATGCTTTAATCGTTGTGTGCTCCACTGTAGATAAATAATGCACTGTCGACGTCGGTGGCATCAGAAGGCTCACGGCTGTTAGCCAAGCTTGTGTGCCTGCGGCTCCGTGTATAATTCTTGTCTGTAAATAAGAACTCCCGAGACTCCATGAGTCTTCGAAGCGCGCGGGGTTCTGTAGCCTGAGACATTCACTTTCACTTTCATATCACTTTCGTATTTATGTTTGGGTTCAAATATCCCTAATGTTTTATTTTTGTTGAACAAAGCTCATAAATAGGAAGCATAGTACGAGCTTTAGTAGCGAGGGTATATTTTGCCAATATGAAGCCCTCGATCAAGGATTCTTTTAACTTTTGGCCGAGCGGCTGAATCGCGGGGCAGTTGGCCAGTTGTAGAGAGGGCACATTATGTACATAAAGCTACTTAACGGCGACCCCAGTAGCCCCCACGTATACAGCGGGGCGTGATATTAAGTTGCAATAAATTATCTTTATGAGACACAGACAAACAGACTGACAGGCCAACATTGTCGCGCTCAAGTGGCCAAAGAAAGGCTATCGTCTTTAAAACCAGCTGGAAAGAGACGCTGCCGCCACAGTTCCACATTCTGCGAACATTGCGCAACCCTACCCCTCGCAACCGCCGCTAGCTCGCAGAGTAACAGATAAACAGAAAGACGAAAACCGGCTGCCGCGCAAAAAGCCAAAGAGGGAGGTCCCGCCGCGAGAAAGGGACAGGACAAGGGCGCTACGCGGCGTTGTGTCTATTTCTGGTAACAGCACGGTCAAAACCCGCATCGTGGCTCGGCTGACGCAATCACTTCGCTTTCAAACTGCGGCCAGTGATAGGCCTGATTAGAAAGATTCGAACTGCAAGCGGCTGCGGCGGGGCGTGCGTGCGTGCGTGTGTGCGCGTGTGCGTGTGCGCGTGCGCGTGCGCGTGTGTGCGCGTGCGTGTGTGTGTGTGTGTGTGTGTGTGTGTGCGTGTGTGCGTGTGTGCGTGTGTGCGTGCGTGCGTGCGTGCGTGCGCGTGTGCGCGTGTGCGCGTGCGTGCGTGTGTGCGCGTGCGCGTGCGTGCGCGCGTGTGTGTGTGTGTGTGTGTTAAGCCATGCCTGACAGTTAAGCTGCACAGCGGCACTGCTAAATCTTTGCAACTCGTACACGCGCGTCCGGACTCGAGCTCGTGATAAAACTTGTTTGCACTACTGTACTCACGAGTGCACATACTCAAGGGGGCAAGCACTCGCAAAACCAGGATTCATGTATATTGTACTCACGAGTACTGTGTACTCACTAGTACTGTGTACTCACTACTACTGTGAGTACTCATACTCATTAGTACTCAAACTCGCTGGTACTCAAACTCTTGAATGCTGTACTCATGAGTACTCACTCATGAGTAGTGTACTCATGAGTACTGTACTCACAAGTAGTGGACTTACCCCTGTACTCACTCGTCATCGTACTCACTCTTTTTTTCTGGGTGTGTACTCTTTCATCATCATACTCACTCGTGAGTTTGAGTACAAATGAGTGTACTCCCGAGTGAGCACGCCGACCTATGCTAGGGTGCCTCAATTCACGTGCGTCTCCGCTGAACGACAGTGCTGGCATCAAGGCACCCAACTTGGAGCAGTGGAACGCGGCAAATTTAAATTGGCTTTAGCTAACCTCTAGCACGTTATCTTGGTGAGCGGGAAAGAGAAGAGGCATTTACTTGGCAGGGGCGCCAGTAGACTATCTTCTTTCGTCGACATTTGCAATGAAAGGAGCAGATACGCAGCTATATTTTATTGCAACGAAAGGAGCAGATACGCGGCCATTTTTTATCTGCCTATCAACCTATTCTATGTCATTTGTATATTGTATCGCTCACTCCTGCCAAGGACCTCGTTTCAAAGGTAGGCAGATTACACAAATAACTAAATAAAAACAAACCAAACGAGCATTCCCAACTCAATGAACGCGAGGACTGTCTCGTCAAGTGCACATATTTTGCCTCAAATGTACCTGCAGGTTTCTTTGCACGAACTAATGGGGCCATGTACGACCAGTGCCAGTGGTTCCAGGATTTTAACGGTACTGGCAATATAAACTTCTTGTTCAAATATCCTCTTAACTTTTGGCCCGAAGGCTGAGTCGAGGGGCAAACAGGTATATTTTCGAAGGCAATGTTTGGGTGCGCGACACCACGTGGCTGTTTGGGTGCACGATGCCGCATGACACCGTGACCAGGGACAAGCTACGACAGCAAACCAGGCCCGTAAAATGCTTCGCGTTCAAAATAACTTCAACAGAAACAACCTGTCGTGCCAGACGATTTACTAGAAGAGGTCATCTAAGCATGCCATGGTGACCCAGCCGCTGGCGTTTTGGCTACAGTAGAACACTAGCGACAATTCGCTAACAGTAGTATTGGCCCCATGGCCCGAGACCGGCCACCAGTACACCAAAATACAAAGGGAGTGCCAGAGGCGCAAGAGACCTGCAATGTGGCCTGCCGGACTTCCACACCCTGTTGAGCCACCAACGACGCCCTTACAACATGTAGGAACAAATCTACACGGCCAGTTTTCTAAATCCAACACTCGGTCAGCGATTCATAATAGCCCGAACTACTGAAGCTGATCTGAGACATTGAAACTCCTTCTGTCTAGAATGAATACTGAAGTTGCCGCATTCTTTACACAGTGTGTGGTATTAGGACACTGCGCTACGAATGTTGTAATCACTGACCACGGGTCCGCGGTTAGGTCTTAACTTATGCAGGATATCCCGCGACTGAATAGCAAGTCACCCACCGCCGAACAAAGGCCTACCTTCCACCGACAAACAGGCTCTCCGAGTGCCCAATAAAACCACTGCTGACATGATCCCCTTTGATGTCGACGCAAAGCAACCAACGTGGGAGCAAATGCCCCCTTTTGACATTCACGTATTACACGGCCGTCCAAGAAACAAGGGGGCTCTTCCACCCAGTGCACAGCCGACCCGTTACCACGGTGCTGAATGCGATGCTGCCTCACATACCCTGTGACAGCTCCCACGCCTAGAGAGTGGAGGAAGCTCGACAACTCGCCAAGGTTTAGATTCAACACCAACAGTGTTGATGCTCACCGTTACAAGCTTCGTTGACGGCGCGTCCTTCAGACCTAGTGATTGGGTTGGCGAGTGGACTCCAGTACACCTCCGGGGTCTCAGTGAAGAACTACTGATGCGGTATATCGATCCGTACAAAGTGCAGAGCCGCGTCGGAGCCCTCAACTACGAATTTATTTCTGATGGAATGCGTTATCGTCTAAACAATGAAATTGGAAGGGGCACGCGTTGAGTGGTCTGAGCCATACTACGAACGATAACATGAGAGCTGTCGTACTAAGAACATCACGTTTCTGTTCATCCTTTCCGCACCAGCCATGTACACGATGCTTCTTAACAGGCAGAGTAATGACAAAGCTGCCAGTTATGATCATTCCAACGTCTCCTTCACCACCAGTGACGCAATGATCAATCCCCAATCGCCGTCTAGCTGTAACCGAGGTGATAGTAGAAGAACGCTGACCACGTGTGATCGGCGAGCACATTTTCCTCACTTTTGCTCCAGTGGTTCTCAGCAATTGATGATGGTTGGATGTTAATGGCGCAAGGCAAGAAAAAACCATACAGCATGTATAAAAGCAGGGACAGGGGTACTTTCTTCGTCAGCCTTACCCTGATAGCTGAAGAGGTCCCAGAGCTCGCTGCTTGGTAAAAAGACAGGGAGGCCATCCGCCGGAGCCTGATCTGGGCTCCGACGGCTACCGTTTGAGGTTTCTACCCTTCACCTAAGAACACATCGCCACCGTTGGATCCAGCTTATGTGTATGGGGCCTCGGAGTCCGCCGTGTCGCCAATACCGTCACCAAGATTGCTCAAGGTGCCCCGTGCGGGGTGGTTCCCAGCAATTAAACACCAGGTTTTTTAACTTTCAATTTGCTTCACGTCAAGGTCTCTGTGCCATCCGTGAAAATATCGACAAAATCCTCTTCGATATCTCAGTGGCCCTTCGAAAAAAAATTGTGGAAAAGTTTTTACATGTTCCTGCTCTAAGACCTATAGGTATCTTCAAAAATTCAGTATAATTGACCGTCTACATTATAATACGAAAGCGATCCAGAAACCTGAAATCTCTTGAAGCAGCAGTTTGGTTTGGCATTCACATAAATGCTAAGTCTTTTTGTCCTGTCAGGGGCTTAATTTCAAAAATATCTTTTCCGACCTTTGAGCGGCATCGCAAGGCGAAATCCTTCAGATTGGTTTTCTGTGTTCGATTGAATAACATTTATCACTAAAAATCAATTGAGCGTACAAAGCCGCGAAACGCATTTTGTGGTATCTTTACACACCCCATATGCTCCAAAATGCCGATTTGTTAGGGCAAAACGGCAAATATGCTTTATAGATTGTTACTGAATGCATATATCAGCGAAAGGCACTTCAAATCTGCATGGGTGAGTGAAATAACGAATTTGCAAGAACACTATTTCTCTTTTCTCAGTTAGGAGCATATATTGCCAAAATAATGCCTTAGTGAGGCTCTACGTCATGATATACTGTGGTAACTGGCGCCACCTGGGAGCAATACACGGAGGAACTTCCATGTACATCCACGGGATGCCGCGACGAGAGTGCCAATAAAGGTAGAGCGCGTGACCTGTGGGTCAGAGTGCCTACGCCCCCGACAGCGGCTGTGTGTGCTGACTGCCGCGCGCTATGTTCGCGGGACCGGTCACCACAACTGGCGACGAGGAAAAATGAGTCAAGTGAACGACGACGCACGAGCAGCCATGCCGGTCATCGGGAAGATAGACGAGTTCAACGCGGACACCATGGATTGGACGGAATACCGGCAGCGGGTGGGGCTTTACATCACGGTGAACGACGTCCCCGACGGTAAGACGACGGCCGTATTTCTGACCTGTTGCGGAGCCGCGACGTATTCTTTGCTACGAAGTTTACTGGCCCCAGGAAAACCTGCAGAGACGAACTTAGCGACAATTTTTGAAGCTCTCAACAACCACTTCTCGCCAAGGGTGTCGGAGGTGGTAGGAAGTTTCAAGTTCTTTTCAAGACACAGGCGGGAAGGGGAGGCGGTGGGGGACTACATAGCATCTTTGAAGCGACTGGCCGAGGACTGCAAGTTTGAGTCATTCCGGAACCGCATGCTACGAGACCAAATCGTCAGTGGCATTAACTACGTCCCGATGCAAACGCGGTTATTAGAAACAGTTGATCTAAACTTAGAAACCGCGATAAGTACGGTGAGGGCCATCGAAGCTGCTCGTGAGGATTCCCGTACGCTGAGCGCTCAACCAACACCACAGTCTGTGCCAGCCCAATTGACAGTCGAAACGGCCACGGTGTCGGCAAACATCGTACAAACGGGGCATCGTGAATGCGGGTGTTTCCTCTGCGGCGGTACCCATCAAGCGCACCAGTGCCAACACGTGAACTCATGTCTGCTACAAATGCGGGCGGCAAGGGCATCTGGCAAGAGTGTGCAAGGCTGATCAAGGGCTAACAGATAAAATGATTCTCCGCGCAGATTCGATCCGCGTGAATACTGTGGATGAAGCGCGCGAGGCGGAAGACAAGGGGGAAGTGTATGACCTTTGGCCACTACAGACGGCCGGACCGGTGCCGATGCGCATTGCGGTTATCGTTAACAGCGTGCCGTTAGAAATGGAACTAGATACGGGCAACAGTGTGTCAACGATAAGTGAAAAGAAGTTCACGCAGCTGTTTCCTTCTGCCGTTTTGAACCATCCGACGTGCAACTTCGGAGTTTTTGTGGAGACACACGACCAGTCACTGGGAAGTACGCGGCAACTGTGAAGCTCAGAGAAGAGAGACAGCTGCCACTGTTTGTGGTAAAAGGACCTTGCCCCACATTGTTCGGTAGGAGCTGGATGAGAGAATTTCAAGTAGGAATCAGCAAGCCGGAATCCATTTGTTCCGTGTCGTCTGCGGAAGAAGCGGTGGTGGAGTTCCAGGAGGTGTTTTCTGAAGGGTTAGGCACGTTCCGGGGGGTTAAGGCTCGCATCATGGTGCCACAGGACCGCGTTCCATGGTGCTCCGACGAAGCCGTGGTGTGGGAGGAGATGAGGCGCACTCTGTGCGCGGTGCACTTATGTCCCTGGCCTCCAATGGGAAGGACGCACCGGAGGGATGCACTTGTTCAGCCAAACTTGGCACCGCGTTGGGATAGACACTGTCCTCGGTGTTTTCTGGAGTTGACGACGGCGGTACTTGTAGCTCGGTGCCTTCAGTGCCAGAGCCACAAAGGCTGTGCCGGCCTGGTATCGGCTGGGGTTGCCTTACGTGATCCAGGTGGCGGGTCCATTGTCGCCCATCATCCAACTGCAGCTCCGTCTGGGAATTGTGTTGCCTGGTGACAGTGGCAGGCATCCAGCTGGACCTGGACGAAAATTCCTGGCGAATACCCTGTCTCCTGGTTGTGCTTGCGCCCTCGGCTTGGCTCGTTGATCATAATCCCTCTTCTGAGCGATTTGTTTCTGGAGGACTGTTGTTCGTAGATCCGGCCGCAGAAGATCCAACGCAGTCCTCAGCTTCCGTCCCATTAGGAGTTTGGACGGGCAACACCCGGTAACTTCGTGGGGAGTAGACCGATAGGTTAACAGTATTCGGGCAATTTGTGCATGTAGGTCCCCTGTGCCAACTTTCTGTAGATTCACTTTCATTGCACAGCTCTCTCTGCAGCACCGTTAGAGGCAGGATGATAGGGAGGCACGAGCATCCTCTTCACGCCGTTCTTCAGAAATACCTCGTATGCTTCACTCACGAACGCGGGGCCATTATCCGATATCCGAATCGGCCCGGAGGCCTGATAGCCCCTGCGGATGGGTTGAGTCGGTTGCCTTTGCCAACAACAGGATGTTCTGCAGGGGCCCCGGCAGAAGTGTTCATGCTGGAAGGCGTATATCCCTGTGTGCTGTCACCCAAAGTGGTTGCTGAAGCCACTGCAACAGACCCGGTGCTGTCAAGGGTACTACAGGGTTTGTGGTCTTGTCAAGTTTGTGGTACCGGGGTTCTTGCACCCGGCCGCGGTTCCCAAGAAAGGACACTGAGCCCCCTCGATCACACCTTTACTTGGAGTCCCGCTACGCCAAGGTACACCGCTCAGCCGATCCGGCTGCACACACGTCGCCCAGCCGAGTCCGCCATGTCCTATCCTCGCTCCTCTCGCGCCACCTCTTCATACTCCGCCGGCACATGTCCATCGCGCGGGATTGTCCACCGCCACTATTGCCGGATTACCACACTCTCCCCCCCTCCAAAGAAAAGGCCGACGCTGGCTGCCCTCGGCTGCAGTCGTCGGCACTCTCGAGGGACTCCCACGGCTCAGCCCGGATGGCAGTAGACCGGTGCCACAGGTGGCCTCCTAAAACCCGGGGGTCCTTGCAGAAGGTCCAAACGTGGCAAGGTCCTGTCCACGGGCCTTGCTCCGCGGGTCGCGTCGGCACTCTCGAGGGACTCCCACGGCTCAGCCCGGATGGCAGTAGACCGGTGCCACAGGTGGCCTCCTAAAACCCGGGGTCCTTGCAGAAGGTCCAAACGTGGCAAGGTCCTGTCCGCGGGCCTTGCTCCGCGGGGGTGGTGTCCGGCGCAGTCGTCAGCAGCTGTCCGCCTCGAGCTCCTGCTTCATCTTGGCGAACTCCTCCTTGGTCATGGAGCCATCGCCCTCGCCGAGCTTCTGGAGCTTCTCCCGCGAGGCGTCGAAGTCCGGCCGCGGAGGGGCCGGGGGAATGATCATCCCGGCGTAGTCCTCGCTCTCCTCCAGGGCGTCATGGAGCCAGATGAACTCCTCGTACTGCCGAAGCACAGAGAACTCCGGCTTCTGGAAGTTCGACAGCGTCGTCTTGGTGTGGACAGTGAACTTGACCTTGTCCCTCTCGCTGAGGGCATCCGAGATGTCCACCACCAGAGACTGGTCCGCCAGGTCGATCGTGTCTGACCGCATCCTCAGCGAGCTGTCGGTCACGTTTGCCGTGTCATCGCTGCCGTCCTGAAGAGTCATCATCACTGGGCGCTGGCCGGCACAGCGACGACGCAGTCCACCGAAATCACGCACGACCCAAAGCAGCGACCGCTCCGACCCGGCCTCGCTGCTTCCTCCGTTCGAAAACGCCCACTCACCATGTCCTGTGCCACTGCATTCTGGGCGGGAAGAAGACCACAATGCCCTTCCCAGGAACCACGGCCGGCCCCACGTTCAGGGCGCCAAATGTGGTACCGGGGTTCTTGCACCCGGCCGCGGTTCCCAAGAAAGGACACTGAGCCCCCTCGATCACACCTTTACTTGGAGTCCCGCTACGCCAAGGTACACCGCTCAGCCGATCCGGCTGCACACACGTCGCCCAGCCGAGTCCGCCATGTCCTATCCTCGCTCCTCTCGCGCCACCTCTTCATACTCCGCCGGCACATGTCCATCGCGCGGGATTGTCCACCGCCACTATTGCCGGATTACCACAAGTTCTAGACGAGAGACCAGAGGGGGGGCCCTACGGGTATTTACATGTACCGTACATGTACCATATTTACACGATTGCAGGTTTGAAGTTTGAAGTTTGACAATCCAATGTTGGGGGTCGGCTTAGTAACGGCAAGAGAAATGAGAAATCGGGGGTGCTAGGAGCTGGGGAAAGAGTAACACCCTCGTGTCTATGTTTAAGGTCGAAGTGTAGCGTTTAGCTTTATTGATGCATACCATTGCATACATTCTAGCATCAATAAAGCTAATGCCGACTTTGAAGGTTGGCAATTCCGATCTGTGCGCTTTGTCCACCGTACCTATAGTTCATACGAAAAGCTGCATGCAGCACTGTGGAGGCTACATTGTTGTCAGTAGAGCGTCCACTCAGGGCACCCAACTCGGCGTGAAGGGGGTTTTGAAAAAATCTGTCAGTCTCCCCTATCGCCATGTGGAACCGCAAGGCCCCGGCGCCCACCTATTCTCACTTCCTTTCGCAGTAAGTTGGCGCCCTCAGAGGGTGCTCTATTGACAACAATGTCGACCCCACAGTGCTGCATGCAGCTTGTGGTGTGGACTATAGAGCGGCTAACCTTCCACCAGCACATTCAGAAATGTACCGAACGTGATACGATTGTGCCTATGTCAGCGCGCGCCATGCATCGATTCAAGGAATTCGATAATACTCATTTTGTTTATTAGAGACGAACAAAACACTTAAAAGCGAATAACGTACTCACGAATCAAAGGAAATCGAGAGCGGCCGCTAGTGTCAGCCGCCATGTTTGCTTTGATATGGCACGGCAGTGCCGCTGCCGGTAGCTTCGATGGATGTGGCAGCGAATGTGTTCTCATGATTGGGAATAACGTTTCCCGCTCAACCCACAGCACATGGTTATTCTGCGCGCTTATACAAAAGCACCTGCGCACACCACGAGCGTACGGCTCTTGAAGGGAGCATCGATCATTGAGTGCCGCCGTCTGGGGGGTACTGGTAGTTGACGGAAGAGCTTCATTTTGTGATACGAGTTTCTAAGCGGCCGCGTTGCCTCCTGTTCTTGTGTCACTTCAGTGTTGTGCTGAATCGCCCCGTCTGTCATGAGAGCCCTGGGCTGTCACCCCCGGAAAATGTTTCGAAATGATTTACCGGGGGTGACCCCGAATAACTCTCGGCGCTCGTTCGCACCAGCATTCCTGGGATTGCTTTTTTTTATATGCAATTTTGAGTGGGTCTTCCTACATTCGAGTCTACTTCGGTACTCTCGCAGTTTCAAATCTTTAGGTAGAGCTGTCCTGGCCGGGCCTCGATAAGTCAGCCAGTCACTGAGCCAGGCACTTCTCTTAACAGGTACAAATTGAGCCCATCTGTTGGGATTTTACTTGGCTCAATCTCTAACTGATGTCTCCACGAACGTATTACTACAGCAGGATTCAATGGAGCACTAAAACTTTTTCAACTCCCTTCGCTCCCGTTTTCGAAATGATTTAACCTTTCGGTATGTTGAAAGAATAAGAAGAACTTATGGGCGTGCCAATATCCTAAAGTCACTCATATCGGTGCAGATGGCGCAATATTCGATTCGGCTTCAAACAATTTATTTCGAAATTTGAAAACATGCACCGGCGCTCTCCGCTGCTGACAGACCCGCCGCGGTGGCTCAGCGGCTAAGGCGTTGCGCTGTTGAGCACGAGGTCGCGGGTTCAATTCCCGGCCGCGGCGGCCGCTTCTCTGATGGAGGCGAAAAGCAAAAACGCCCGTGTGTACGAGATTTCGGCGCACGTTAAAGATCCCCAGGTGGTCTAAATTAATCCGGAGCCCTCCACTACGGCGCGCCTCATCGCCTGCGTTGCGTCGGCGCGTTAAACCCCACAATCAATCAATCAATCAATCCGCTGCTGACAAGCGTTTCCTTGCAGTGACGGTGACAAGTAAACAAACAGCACGAGAAAACCTCTACCTCTACCTCCTAAGCCTCTTACGCCCTCATGGTTCTTTCTTCGCACGCTGATCTCTCAGTCAGTGCTGCCTAGATAAGAGAGGTCATCTGCGTGCCGTTAAAGTCCCCTACTTCCCGGTTTTCATATAACTTTTTTTAACTTGTAGCAATCCTCTTTTTTTACAAAAAAAACAAATAATTTGTCTAGCTTCACGATCCTAGACACCGAGATAAAGCTTTCTTGAGAAGCACGCACCTGCATTGTGACACTCACGAAGCTGGTTTCTGAGCACATTTTTTCATCAGGCAATTAAGTGTTATCACACACTAATGCTGATCACTGTTTCAACACTTTTGATACATTAATGTTATGCACGGTATGCCCTTCTCGCAACTGATTTGAGATTCCTGTGCGTTGTGTGAGGAAACGCGCGACGCGCAAGTGCTTTATAAGCGAATCCTTCACGGGTTATCTTATACCCTCGAGATTGAGTAAGAATTGATAAGATTTGTGGCCCAAGAGCAAGGAATGAAGACTTGGTGGCTTGCTCACTATGCGGCACGTCCAGAAGTTGTTTCGGATTGGATGCCCTTGGAAATTTTCTGCAGCGTTTCCCCAGCAGAGCTCTTTCAGGTTTTAGTTCTGCTGTGGAGCACTCCCAGAAAACTCATCACCAATGATGCGGAGAGGGTGAACATTCTACATGCCAAGAAGTCTGAGGGAAAGTGGTGTGGTGGAAAGGTTTCCACAAGCAGAAGTTGGGATTGCGCGCCTAGAGAAAAAAATGTTAGGAATGTCCGCGGGAATTGAACTCGGAACCTCTACGCTGCAGAACCGGCAACCTAACCACTGTGCTTCACCCAAGGCCCGAGGGATACATGCGAGCAGTGGCGGGGAACAACATGTGGAGCCATCTGGAAAAAAAACGTTTGTGTTGGCACGCAGTGCACAACATCTGCATGGAAAAAAGGCCACATTAGAATTTTCGCAAGTGTAACACTAAAACAGGTTAATTTTGAAGCGGAAAAAAAATTAACCTAACAAAGAATTTAGGGCCCCATAGCATGCAAAAGCCGTTCCTTGTCACCTTAGCAGGCCGCCTCATTACGGGACGGGAAGGCCAATGAACACATCTTTAAGCTCTAAAGCACATGGGTAGGGGAGCCTAAAAATAAATAACAAAATAAAAAAGCAATAACACAATACCACAAATTATGCCCAACAAAAATCATTAAAAGACAGCCACCGCGTGAAAAAGCCTAACGGGTTCGGGGGGGGGGGGGGGGGGGAACGCTTCGCGTGGCTGGAATCTAACCTAGGTCCCTCGCATTATCTTTTGCCTGCTGTTCTCTTCACCAGCTCGCGTGCGTTCCAGCCTAAAATAGAGAGCACAGAGGCTGAGTTCACGAAGCCGGTTGCCGCAGATTCTAGCACATGCTAATGCCGTCAAGTTTGGGAGCGGTGTGAATGAAAGCCTGTCGAAAGAACGATCCGGACTTGCCAGTCATGGAGAACTTTCAGTGGCAAGTTCGGAAATTCATGGGAGAGGCCACAGCCCGGCCTCTGACGAAGGGTGAGGGGGGCAGCCAGCTCTGTTGTTTCTCCTGCCTTGCACAACTATTGCAATCTGCGCAATTTTTTTTTCGGTTTCATTAAAAACTCTACCACAACAGCAAATCCTACCCGCAGTGACACTACACGAAAAAATTGCTCTAATATGCTGTAACAGGAGGCACAATTACGTAAGAGACCACCCGCAGAAGTGTTAAGCAGAGTGCACAGAAAAGAAAGAAGCAACAGATTTTAGCTGATGCTGCATACTCTACATTAAGTTTTAACTAAACAGTTGACAATTGTGCTTCAACACGCTCTTTTAAGCGTAATAATATCTTGGCTTTGTATACAAGGAACAGCAGCGTACTCAACTACATTTGCCGGTTGCCAGTGCTGTAAAGCAAGGGTTTTTTACTATATGGTATGAAGTCTACTAGCACAGAAGCTCATACCAGTTCCAAGTAGTTGTCATTCTTGGTGAAAGTAGTCGACTCAATAAATTCCTCCAATAATGAATCCCTCGGCCAGCTGCTGTCTCGCATGGTGAACGCCTTGCCACCCGTCGATACTGCCAGCTCCAGGAGCTTTTCGTCCACCGCCGATGCAAGTCCCACTGTGCTGACCACGGCTTTCGCTTCAACCAACTTCGGTAGAGTGTCTTTGATCATGGGGCCCTTGTTCTCCTCTCCATCGGTTACGAGCACGATCACGCCACCTTCTGCACTCTCCTTCGGAGAAGTGAGTTCCTGCAAAGACAGAAAGTGCCGTTAAGCCAGCGCTAGTGACTATCAAGCACTTCGCGCACTTCGCGTCTTCTTCCGCCAACGTTATACATTTAGCGTCACCACACTTGTTGCACTCACAACATTTCTAAAGAAAAGGCAGCAGCCAAGAACACAAGCATCCTTACGGGGAACCATCAATAATATTAATACTAAAAATATTCACAATATAAATAAAAATATAATAATCAATAACATTTATTTACGTGGCCAGGTACAGCTGATGACCTGAGTGCTGGCAATCATAACAACAACAAAAAAAATTTAAATTTTGTAAACATTCATTTTACATTTCGAAGGGATTCGATCACCAAAATTCGCTAAGTTCAAATATGTCTCCCGCTCACTGCTCATTTTTCCTCCACTTCTGTTAACAGAAACATGCCGGCACCATTACTTCTGCGTACCTGAAGTGCCCTCTCGAGGCCACAGCCAATGCAGGTATATGGACCCACAGACATCTTTTCTATTTCTTCCAGGTATCCCCTCCGTGTGGTGCCATTCACCATCATCAGTGAGCGCACAGTTGTCGCGTTCCAACTGAAGGTGACGATGGCGAGTCGCCAGGTGTTATCTTTTATGTGCTGCACATAGCTCGTTACACCCTCTTTTAGGATTTTCAACCGGTCTTTTTCCTGTAACAAAATGGGTGAGTGAGTGAATGAGGGAGTGATAGAGTGAGTCAGTGGGTCGATGGTCGACTGAGTGATCAAATGAATAATCAAGCAAGAGTACAGTTGCGGCCACGCGACCTGAAACTGAAGCGTCCTCTTGGCACAGTTGCTTAACGTCGCTCACAAGGCGACACAAAACAAGTAGAAGAACCTAAATTCTGCAGAGGCCTCCCAGTACAAGAATTATTTGATATGTGTGCCTCGCTAACAGTTCGGCTCGCGGAAAAATCTAACACCCAATTTTAAGCGCTTGATATAGAAACAATGCCTACAGGTATCGCAGACATTAATGACGAGATACTCACACGCATGCTAATCGAAGCATCCAGGACGAGAACAACGCGCTGGGGGAGCAGTTCCTTTTGCTGCACCTCCTCGAAGTTGACTTGAATGGTCTTGGACCGATTCGGCATTGCAAGACTGGATCGAAGAAAATGGCACTGAATATTTACGGCGAAATAATTGCCAAGTAGCACAACCAGCAACAAGTGAAAGGAAATGGTAATTAGTATTCTGAGTAATTGTGATTGTAAATAGTATGTAATTAGTAGTAGAACCTAATTAGTATTCTAGTGAGCCATCTTGTTCGTCAGGTTGTAGCTTGTAGCGACGACCTACATACTGCACTGGTCAGTGTACACATGGTGATTGTTGCATTGCCTTTCAGTGCCAACAAGGGAAGCTAGCTCTTCTTGAAACATTGCCAGCTCTTCTTGAAACACTGCCTTCATTATTTCATAGGGTTGCCATGACAGGATACCTTTACGGCCCTGAACTGTAGCTGATCCCGTGTTTTGTAAGGCACTCCTGAGGGAGGAACTTGCCTCTAAGAAGGGGACGAGCAATGGCAAAATCATAGCCGCCGTACGCTTGGTTGGGGACCTGGGCTCTGTGCTTAAAGGAGCCATGAAGACAAAATACAAGTCTGGCTCATTCGAAAAATTGGCCTGTTACAATCATACTGACACCCATTTTAACACACACTTCGCTCAAATAAGCAATATATTTGCGAAAAAAGGAATGTACATGCGACCCACCAGCTCATTTCCCGCCACAGAACCTATGAAGTCATACCAGCCAGGTCTGCGATTGGCGGAGACCGGCAAAAGCAAACCCAAATTCAGCGGAGCTTATAAGCTTGCTGAACGAGCTACTACTTGCGCTTAGATTTAGGGCACATTCTTATTAAAACAGTAAGAATGAAGAGATAGCAGTGGAAGTTACGAAAGCACACGTAAACATTAAAGTACCGATGCGCACTGCTGGTGGTACTGCGTGCACGATGCTTGTTTTAACTGCACAGCAGTCTGCCACTTTTGAGTTGCCTTACATGCACTATCATGAACGATGTTGTCTTACGCGACCCTGTTTGTCGAGGAATTACCATGTTTCATGAAACGATTACTTTCTACAGTAACAAAAACAAGCCAGGTGCAAATACGGTCAAAAAACAAAGCAACCGCAGACAATGGTCTATGCATGAGTATAGCAGCGCCATCTGGGAAGACTGACGGCAAGCAGCGCTGCTGCCGAATCATGCAGTGCAAGTTCATTGGTATACGCGCCCTTATGACTTCATTGCTGACATGCCGAAAACACACAATTTCGCAGGAGGATCAAAATGTTAACATAAATTGATTAAAGGCCAACTGCACTAAAATTTCACCTGGACCAAATTTATTTTTAATGTGTAGTACGTACCTCCAAATCAGCTGGGACACGAGTGGTAGCTCTGTGAGATGCCTCGTCAATCATTCAGAAACGTTTAAAAAAGCTCTGCCGCAGACCACGTTGCACCTGCTGACGGATCGCGTAAACAGCCATGACGCGCCCATGACGTTCCAGCCGATGGGCGCTTCTTCCTCTGGCCAGCCACGCCGGCAGAGAACCGGTCGAACTCTGCTGTGCACGCTTCACCCATTTGCTGCCCCATGCACATGTAGAGCTTGCGCACAGACACCCTCCCGAGCTGGGGACCGTCCGGCCGCTCGCTGGACAGCTGCAACGTCACTGCAATGGGCGCGCTCTCCTCGGTTTCGGTTTCAAAATCGCCAATTCTCGCTGGCCTTTTGAAGTGTCCACGGGCTTATTTCAGTTGTTGCATTTTGCATGTTGCTTTCTCTTTAAGTAGACTATACGAAAATAGGGTTTTCAAAAAATCAACATTTTGAGTGCAGTTAGCCTTTAATTTCTCAGTGAATACGGCATCATTTGCTGCCGGACAAGCGCTAGCAGCCCTATAAAACATGAAATCTTTCAAATAAAACAAACTTGTATTTTGTCTTTGTGGCTCCTTTTAACCCTTTCAGGGTCAACGACGTACAGGTCCCCAGCAAACACCTTCAAAACGGCAAAATGACGTACATGTACCTCATCGCTGGTAAAAGCGCAGTTCTCTCGCTTGGCCTGCGCTGCCACACTGCGGAACAAGTGTTTTATGCCCACGTACACCAAGATCTCCCCGGCGTATCCGTCACAAAAATGACCTCACCAAAAAAGTTCCAATGACACGGCTCCGCCCGGTTTCTAGCTACGAACTCTGTTGCCGCAACGGGAGCTACAGAGAGCTATGTTATCTGCACTATGAATTCAAGCCCGAGGTATCCGAATGCGCCTTTTCCCCACTACCGACTTTATTCAGATGGTGCTGCCGTCTAGGAGAGGCGAAGCAAAGTAGTTCATGACGCTGTTGAACGCCGACAGTTGGGGCCTCGATGCCAGTGCCTTCGTGAACGCAGGATGCAGGTGAATTGAGACACTCTTGGCCCCACACTGCGTTTTGTTTCGGTTCAGTTTTGTTCGCACGGTTTTCAAGGGGCTGTGGTTCCATTCGGACTTGCGCAATGTTCCGGCACATGCAATAGAGTGTCTAAAGTTGATTTTCTAACGGTGCCATACCTACGTAATAAATAGCGATGTGCAAGTTCATATGGATGCCCAATAACTATTTAAATGCTCCTGTGAAGGCACATTTCAGTTTCGTGTTTTACCAATTGAAAGAGGCATCAACCACATTTTTTTCTTGCATGGATGGCTTTCTTTTGCTGGAGCGGTGAGCCATCTATCACTTGCGTATCGGGTCATGCGCGGGCGTGCAGCGACTGGTTTCGGTTTCGTCCTTTGCGCCCGTCCGAAAAACTGATGTGCTTCATGGGCTTTACCCGCTTTTTGCGCCCGCGAAACTTTTAGAACTTTTCTTATGTTACTCCGTAAGATTCTTTTGGTTTGAAAACAAAATGACTTCAAAGGAATCACCGGCGAGGTTCTGGTGGCTGTTGGTCGCCTTTTGGATCAAATCACATTTGCACACTGACATAAGCAGCCCCTTATAATTTTTTAGCTGGCCATCTCTCGTGTTTGATAAATAACATCGTGCACGACCAAAAATGGCGTGTATATATTTTGCCTAGTGAGCATTTTTCGCTTTAAGTCTAGCCAGACGGTAGGATATAAAGGGTTGGATGGAAACCCGTCTGGTAGGGAAACTGCATGACAACAATTAAAACCTGACATGACCATGAGTGCTTACAAAAACCATAAAGGACACATTACTTGTCTAGATTTAAATAATATCAAGGGAGATGTAAGTTTTTAATTGTTGTCAGCCAGATGGTAAAACACTATGGTACACGTACCTTTTTCTTCGTGCTTTCTTGATTAAAGTGGGCAAAATTAGTTACCAGTAGTTCAATCACCAAAAGGTAACCAGGATTGTAAACTCTAGGTGCCGTCCACCCTCCCTTCGCAATGTAGTCGAACTATCAACCCCTCTTGTATGCTTAGCCGAGCGCAGAAGAACGCGCTACATCTCCATCCATCTAAGCTCGTTATCAGCGCTTCCTCTTTTCTGCATCTCAATAGAGGCAATAAGGAAAATAGGCACTACAGTGAGAGTATTGCTGCCTGCTGCTCGAATTGTTTGAGGGGGAAACCCTTGAGACCTTCGTGCAATGTTGACACAATCCAGTCACTCGTTTCGATGTTTTTACGCACTATTCTGGGTTCTTTATGTCCAGATTCAGTGATTGTCGTTCTGATTTGCTTTGTCATTGTGGGTACAGAATTGAGATACTACACTGTAAAGCAGGGACATGAAATTGCCCATGTTTTGTTAGGGTCATCCCCATGTTATCCTTACGCCTACAAAAAACGTTATAGACTGTAAAAACCAGAACCGTAATTTCCGGTCTATTATTCGCACCCCCATCAAAATGAGTTTTTCCGATTAAGTTGCACCGGTGTATGAGACACACCAGTTATAAGACACACTTGTTAAGTAGGTAAACTCATAGTGAATCAGATCGTTAGAAACTGTGGCAAAAGAACATGGTTGCGGCGGCCGCGGCCGATGAACACATTCCCCGGTAAGGCGGCTAGACACTTGAATATACCGTCCGAAGTCTAGACAGAACTAACTTCTCAAAAATGGTTTATTGATACACACATATGGCAGTATACTTAAAGACGGCGTTTAGTCAAAACCATCGAAGTCTTCTTCCTCCGACTCACTAATGAATTTAGCAAATTCAAGTGGGAGTTCTGCCGGCGCATCACTGTCTTCCTCCGACTCTCCGATGTCTTCTTCGCCAACATTGTCCCCACTAGCGGATCAGATTACTCCGGCCTTTATCAACCCGGCTACAACTGTTTTTGTAGAAATGAGTCCCAAGAGTCGGAGACCCATTTGGCCACGTCTCTTGCTTGCTGTCGTAAATCAGCGCAATAAAGGTGTCATGGCGCACGGAAGTGACACGAACGGAAGCGGCGCGAAAATCGAAACTGATCAGAAGCTGTCATTTTATGAGTTAGCAGCGCATTTACCTCTTTCAGAGTAACTCTCTGTAATAATTTACAAGCTGCATTTTGGTTTTGCAACCCAGTTTGATGTTACTTTGAATTTATTCTGAACTGTAGCTACTGCAGATGGCATAAAGTGGCGCGCAGTTGTCACAGGCAATTATCATTGCTTTTGACTAAAAAAAGCTTGAAATTCTTCGAGTGGTCCCCGCGGCTGCGTCAGCGGGCCTGTGGCTTTCGGGGCATGTTTTTGCAGGGAGAAGACGCTCCAGGCGGTTCACACTGATGCCCGCAAAGACGATTAAGGTCCGATAGAAACAGAAACAGTGTGCCAACCGTGTATGCGCGCCACGTTTTCTTTAGCAGGAAACGCTTCACGGTATGAACACTTCATTATAACCGCGAATTTCAATGTAACGAAGTAAATTACGAATTTTACCGACTTCGTTACATCAGGGAGCCATGAAGAGAAAATACAACTTCGTTTAATTTGAAAGAACTAGGATTCACTATCTCAGTCAGCTTCATTACAGCCACAAAAGATGTTTTTTAACGAAAAAAAAGCAGGAAGTATTTAAAAACTTTCAAATTTGGCGCCACAGTGACGTGTTATGAGCAAGAATGACGTCATACGGGCCAACAATAAAACATAATTTTCAGTGCGTTAACTGCACGTTAGCATTCAAGTGATGTGGTCAAATGGAACTAGAGGCCCCATTACAGACGTCCAGTCATGTGTCGTCGCGACAGGTACGCTAGGCGGCCGCCAATCGCACAAACCAGGTTCCGTGACGTCATAGAAAAGTTGCGGGAAATTGGCTAGGGGGTCGTGACTGCTTCACACATTTTCTTTCATATCTCCGTTATTTGTTCGAAGATTGCGATGATATTGGTATCATTGTCATCGGGACTAAGCCGTCTTTTTAATAAACCCAACTTGCATTTTGTCTTCATGGCTCCTTTAACTGTAGACTGTAACCAGTAAGCCACTTAAGGTGTTCCTAAAAAAGAAGCTATTGTAAGCACGACTCCAGTCGCACAAAAAAGACCACTCACTTCTTAAAGTCGGCATGTTCCTTGATAACGTCCCAAGTTGATCTTTGTTTGCAGAGTGCATTCTGCCTACTGGGAGCTTTATAGTTATGTTGACGGATTCCCCCTTCGTCATCACAGAAGTATTTCACCTAGTGGGATTAGGTTAACGACAAGAAGGAAACTACAATGTATCTGTGAGCTAGAAAACGCACACAGCAAAAGCAATTTCGGTGGCGACGAACTACACTTGCACATTAATGTGCATTCTCTTTTTATCTCTACGTGTTGCACTTCTGACGCCAAATCAATCCCCCGCAGATCACAAGGCTACGATAATATTAACAAAGCCTTTTAAATTCAAGAAAATTCACAGCCCTATGTAACCCAACGGCAACATCTGTACTGTTATTCATGCATGCCAACTTTTTTCATCACATAAGAAACCTCGGGTACATTCACTGTAGGACCTATGATCATAAAACATATCATAGAACATAAAATATTTAAAAGGTATGGTTTCAATTCTTTGTAGCAAAACCAGAATAAGAAACAAGAAAACCGTTGCTCTTAGGTTGAAGCCGTGGTGAAAGAAAACCCAGAAAGTGTCATATGCCCACTGATTTAGGGTGATATGCAGGCTGGAAGGGTTTCAGTAGCCACCTATATAAAGTGATCCCACTTTCTCGCCACAAAACATGTGGGCATACACTCCTTAGAAATGGTTAAGCCGGGAAGCTGCAATGTGCAGCCCGCTGTTTTGCGCATGACGCGTTGTCCACCCTTTACGAAAGTGAAGGCAGAATCCTTTGCTCTCACATTGCGGCCGCTTCTTTTTTTTTCATTTCGCGTGTCTTTTCTTATTTCTTTGCCTCGTCATTTCACCTCGTCTTTTTTGGCTTATGTGCATGGTGTTTGCCAAAGGAGTTTGAGTACAAGTGACCGCGAGATTTCAATTTCACCGATATATATAAAGCTTCGCTTGAAAATGCATGAGAGAAATTTGATCTTGCGATAAGTAGTACTCTTACAATACGGAGCTACTTGAAATGATGCAAATGCATTTTGCCTCTAAAGGCAATCAGAAAACTTTTAGGATATCATTAGGCTTACTATGTTAGCAATACCTTTACTCGGGCTTTGTAAATCATGCATTATTTGCATTATGTACGCCACTGTTTTTTCGACATTAAGATCTGGGGCCTGTACGACAGAATCCGTAAATTTACACATCTCCAAAATAGCAAGCCTTTTAAGACACTACTCCCTAGGTGACTGCACAAATATATGCTTCGTATTTATGCAATCACTGCGAACATCAGTTTGTAAGCTCCGATAAACCAAGAACAGAGCCTGCAAACATGACACAAAGAATACCAGGGGCAGTTTGCCTTAGTTTTCATTGGTTCACTAAAAAGAGGGGATGCCCCAAAACCCTCCGAAGAAAGAAAAAAACACCATAAATTTGAAGCGCGCGCCAAAAACGGACCTATTCACTAGCGCCATGACGACAGCACCATTACCATATATGGTAGTGAAATGGGGAGCCAATCCGTGAACGCACAACGGGACCCAGAGCTTTGTGACCAAATATGAAAGTGAAAAGGGAGACGGCCCACCCGAGGCACCGCAACAGTGCTCAGAAGATATACAAGGGAGGAGTCCAAGGACAAGAGAGGAGAGACAACCAGGAGGCGGAAGGAGCACGTGAGCTTTAAGGAACGAGAAGGGGGACGTGGCCGGTCCTCCGACTGTGCCAACCAAGCCTGTGCAGGAGCAGGCCGACCTCGCATCGGCTTCGGCGTCTTAGCTGCACCACCGACCTGCACATTGGTTGCCCCAGCGGCGATGAACGGGCACCTGCGCCTAGCGCCTACACCCCGTCGACTTTCACTTCGACGGCCCCGCAAGGCTATTTTATGCATCCTCTTGGGTACCTCGGGTGGCAGCGGCTACCACAAGGGTAGCCACCGAGGAACCGCTTAGGGACGCGGGGGGGCAACCTTGTCCACACGACCACGCACAGCGATGCCGGCCAAAACACAACCACGTTACAACCGGTTACAACCACGTCACGGCCCCCAAAACAAATGCTACACGTCAGCGACGACCACGTGGGTAGGCCAGTCTAATAGAGGCACGTTTCGTAGAACGCAACAAGTTGTATAGACTAGAATTTTGCCGGGTTGGCCATTTTTGAACGATCAAGGCGCCAGCTGGCAGGCAGTTCATGGGGACTGCGAGGCGAGCAGGCGATGCCGCAGTCCCATGCTGTTGCTCCCTGCCGTGCACGGCCACATCGAAGCTACCCTACAGCAAGCGATCGATGTCATCGAAGACCGACTTCAGCACACGGGTCTGGTCTGCTCCCCAACCAAGTCCGAGCTTCTAATACTACCGCCCCACGAACGCCGCCCTGGTGCCTCAGCAGCTCCGCACGGGAGACGGAACTACAATTCCGCACGTGAAGACCCTAGGTGTCCTGGGCCTTCATCTCGACGTGCACAGGCGCAACGGTTTCGCCATCAACAAGCTGGAGATCAACGTTACGGCAGCCACCCGGGTCATCCGGAGGGTATCCACATGCCACGCGGGTATGAAGGAGGCTAGTCTCCTCCAGCTGGTGCAGTCGTTCGCCATCAGCCACATCACCTATGTAGCCGTTTTCCACAATTGGAAAGTCGCTGAGCGCCAGAAGCTGAGCGCCATCATTCGCAAGATCTACAAGGCGGCCCTCGGCCTCTATTTCCACGCCAGCACGGACAAGCTCTTGAGCCCAGCGTACGGCTCAACTCACGCGATTGTCGCAAACTTGCACCGGGCGCTACATCCTGCAGCGTCTCGGCCTTAGAAGACGAGAGGAGCGGTGCAGCGAAGTCTCGCCGTCTCTGCCGCAGAGTATACTATGCAACCTCCACGTGCCCCCGGTTCCTCGACACATGCATCCGGACCACAACCAGGAGCGTTGACTCGCCAGGGACACCGGCGCCTTCTACGTCGACATCGCTAAGTAACCAAGCCGACCGAACGCTTACGCTGCAGTAGTCAAAGCAGCTGTCTCTGGCGACGCCCACTAAGCCGAAGAGATGGCCATTGCCCTGGCACTCACGAACCCAAGATGTACCACCGTGCTCAGCGACTCGACTGGCGATCCTTAGCTACGCCACAAACAGAGGGTCCCCCAGTGCTGTGAGGGTGTGCGGTGCCCTACCTCCCCGAATGACACCGGTAACTCTACTCTGCTTCCCGGCGCACGCGGGCCCCAGGAACGAGGAGGCCGACCGGGCCACGCACGCGCTCACCCATCGCGACGCGCCCGATGGTCTGGCCTCCCCGCCTGTGCCGCCCCTACTCGCGGAACTGGAACACCTCACCACATACCGGGACGTCCTCGAGTGGTACCGCCTCGGTCGTCGAACCTACCTGCCGCCTCATCCGAGGCTGACAAGGGAAGAATCAGTGATATACAGACAGCTACAAACTCGCTGCTAACCCCGCTGCTTGCCAAGCATATGTGTTCCGAAGTGTACTCCAGTGATGTGTACAGACTATGTGCGAAGGAGATGGCCACGGTGGCTCACATCCTGTGGAACTGCGAACTCCACCCACGAGAAGCCAGCAAAGCCATGACGATCCCGCCGCAGCTCGAGGCTGCGGCAAGAAGCAGTGACCACGCCACCCAACTCTTGGCCGTCCAGCAGGTGATGGCTGCCCTCGACTGTCAGCGGTCCAAAAGTGCTCCCTCCACCGGAGGCGGTGCTAATAGGTCGCGACAGGGTGCAGGCCGTCACGACGGTTAGGCCGCTTTTTTGCTGCAGGCATCAATAAAGTTGTTTCTCTCTCTCTCTCCCTGCCATGCGTGTACATCAGACTACAGGCGGCATCGAAAGCTGGTAAGTCATTTATTCGGTGTATATCAGCAACGACAAGTTCAACAGTAAGGAGAACTTTCAAAGCATCCGAGAGCTGTCAGGTTTGTGCGTAAATTACATTCCCAACCCGCTATGGTGGCGGGCCACCCTACACGCGCATTGTCCCGACGGGGGTTGCCTGGGAGGCTACGTTTCGCCGTGCGAGCAGGACGCCCGACTTTTCGTCTACAATTTATTGTTATTTTCTTAATTGTGGGCAGGCTGTCGTCACTGCCTTTACTTGACTATGTACAGAAGCTACTCGTCTGGGTGCGACTACGCCATTGTTGGCTGCACATCAATCAGTGTAAGTGCAAAGAGCTCATGCAAGAAATATGTGAAGTGCCCACGACACAAGTTTCTGCATGTGCGGAGTCTATTCATTGCACATTGCCTGCGTTCCTTGAGTGCCGCCACGAATGGGTCGTCGTGCTTAATCAGAAACACTTCGAACCTTGCAAATTTGCCAGAATAACTAAGGTCATAACACAAACATTCTCCCTTCTTGCTTTCCCAGCGAGCATCTCGCGATTCATCCGAGTATGCGGGCGATCAAAAAAAGCGTTGTGCAATGAAGAATGCAGCTTGATTCGTTACGCGGGCCCCTCAAGTTAGCGAATTTATCAAATTGTGGAACTCACAAAAATTACAGGGGCGCGTTATAAAAGATTTGATGGTACCAGTTTCCGCCTGTTGACTGGCAGTGCCAAAAACATCGTATGCATGCGTACACACCTAATATTTTTATTTGGCATTTTCATAACAGATATTCCCAACTGAGGACGCAGCGTTACGTGCTATGGGGCCTAATTATTCAACGATGCAAATTGGTGAGATCCCTTTCGACCTAAGCATATATTTGACTCGCAAACAGAAGTCAGCCTGGCTCCAAAGGGCCACAAAATTCACGGAGCATCCACACACCACACAAATATTTTCACGCATTTGCATATCCATGGAAGTTTCCACGCATTTGCATAGCCTGTTCAATCTATGGTATTCAACACGGACGTTATCGCGGTGGGAATGCCGGAGATAACGAGCCAGATTACGGGAAGTTGTGTGGCTCGAAAGGAGGAGGTCATCGAACGCTTCGTGGTGCGCGTGACTCTACCGTCGCCAGACCCCGGAGGGTGACGCGGTGTGCGCGCTTGCGATAGCGGTTCGTGAAGTGAACTTTTAGTCGGGTTTGCGATGTTTACACGCTTAGTTATTGCTGCGTTTTGACTGTGGGCTCGCTAGCCTTGAGAAAGAAACGGTCGACGTGTCAAACGCTGCGGCGCGCACGGCATAGCCGACGCGCATTGGAGCAGCACATGATTGGGCAACCGGTTACGATTGAACGCCAGTAGTTGTAATTAATGCCTGCGACGTTAGATTTAATCTTAAAAGCGACCTGACCAGTCATATCAGGTATAATCAAAGTTCGATATGTCGCGGTAAGCGTGCGCTGCAATGCGCGCGAGCCATATCGCCTTTCTTACGCAACGTTTCCCGTGCACTTGTAATTTTCATGCAAACAGGTTTGAGTTAGTAATATAGGAATAAAAATATGTTCTCTGCATTAGAAATGTACGTTACTGTCGCAGCACTTAACAGTGATTTTTTAGTGAAATTATTGATACCATTGCTTAGGGCATACTGGCTTTGCTGCGAGAAATATTGGATGCCTTGAATGTCAAAAGTAGTAAAAAAATATGCTCTTGCATTGAAGTTGGGAGTAATCCAGAATACTCTACGAAGCTTCAAAGTAGCTCATTTTCATCCTTGTGGTATGCAAACGTTTGGCAATGAACACCTGCACGTATGAGTACTAAGTTGCTGTGCCAGGAACGATGATAAAACATAAAAAAAGCCAAAAATGTTCAAATTTAAGTTAACAAAAATGCTTAACTTGTTGCCATGGTGACAACACTGCAAAAGGAGGCTGTTCAGTGTGATACAGCCAACCAGCTAACCTACTTTGCATTGAAAGCCCATTGAAACCCATCTCCCCCTTCGTTTGGTCTGCAAAGTGGGGTATGTACTCTTCACAGAGGAGCTGAAAATGATGTTTTCTGGAAAGAGAAAGGCTGTAAAAGGCACTCCAATTTCAAGGAAAGGCATTCCAGAAGCCCCATGTTCAAAAGGACTTGAAAGGCTACAACCGTGACGACTTTTGATAAGTGAAACCTATGTTGCAACTTCGGAAGCCGTTTTCTCAAAACAGTTTTTTTTTGCCACCTGTGTCGCTTGTACCAGGGATTCCTTTGTGACCGCTTGGTCTATTTTGATTCCGTTTCTTGCATTACATTCCTTGATGAACAGTTCAGGTCGTGACACTTTTGGTTTTCCAGATTTGTTTTTTGTGATTTTTTTATTCAAATAATCGTTCACAGTCGATGCCTATTGCACATTAACCTCAAAAAATGAAAACTAAAAAACATTGTGTTGTAAAAAAAAATTCTAAAACTGTCACGACCTCGTTCATTCATTTGGGAATGCAAAGCACTTCGAACAAGTTTTCTATCATGTTTTATAAGCCGGTCAAGCTCGGTACAAGCGGAACAGAAAGAAAATGAAATACATAAACAAGTTTTCAAAATATTAGTTTGAAATTTTTATGGTGTTATCACGGAAGCATTTCCAGTTGCTGTGCCAATTTTCATCAAAATCCACAAAGAAATAAAAAAGTTGATTTTGAAAGCCGCGTCCCCCCTTAAACCATTATCATGTCATGGACAGGCGAAGAAAAATAAATTGCTTTCCATGATAACATTTCATATTTTTGCGAGTTTTGGGCACAAAATTAGAAAGTTCACTATACTGGACGAATAATCAAGGAATGCAAATCAAAATGTATAGGCACATTGGGAACATCAAGAAATCAGGATCAGGTGATACCACAAAATTCCATAAAATTAAAAAAAAACAGTGCAAAAACAGCCAAAAATCAGATGTTAAATGCCAGATGTTAAGTATCGAAGTACAATGTATCAGTTATTGAGTATCGCTAAGCTTTCGCCTTCAAATCACGCAAGAAGACTTAAGGGGGGACGTAGATTTCAAAATCAACTTTTTTTATTTTTTTATAAGATTTTGATAAAAATCGGCACAGCAACTGGAAATGCTTCTGTGATAACACCATAAATAAAAAAGTTTTCAAAATATACTTTGATATTTTTATTAAATTTTCTTTCTGTTCCGCTTATACCAAGCTTGAGCGGCTTATAAAACATGATAGGAAACTTGTTCGAAGTCCTTTGCATTCCCGAATGAATGGACGAGGTCGCGACAGTTTTAGAATTTTTTTACAACACTGTTTTTTAGTTTTCACTTTTAGAGGTTAATGTGCAACAGGCATGTCAACTGTGAACGACTATTTGAATAAAAAAATCACAAAAACAAATCCTGAAAACCAAGAGTGTCACGACCTGAACTGTTCATCAAGGAATGTAATGCAATAAACGGAATCAAAACACACCCAGCAGTCATGAAGAAATCCCTGGAACAAGCGACACAGGTGGCAAACGGTTTCCGAAGTTGCTACATAGGTCAGGGCTGTAGCCTTTCGTGTCCTTTTTAACATGAGGCTTCTGAAATGCCGTGCCTTGAAATTGGAGTGCCTTTTACAGCCTTTTTCTTTCCACAAAACGTCAATTTCAGCTCCTCTGTGAAGAGTACATAGCCCAGTTTGCAGACCAAACAAAGAGGGAGATGGCTTTCAATAGGCTTTCAATGCAAAGTAGGTTAGCTGGTTGGCTGTATCGCATTGGACAACTTCCCTTAGAAGTGTTGTCCCCATAGCAACATGTGAAGCATTTTTTTTACTTAAATTTGAATTTTTGGCTTCTGTTATGTTTTATCTTGCCTGGCGCAGCAACTTAGTATTCATACATGCAGGTGTTCGTTGCGAAAAGTTTGCATACCACAAGGATGCAAATGAGCTACTTTAAAGCTTGGTATAATATTCTGGACAACTCCAACTTCAATGCAAGGGCATTCTTTTAATACTTTTGACATTCAAGGCATCTAAAAGTTCTCGCAGCACAGCCAGTATGCCCTAAGCCATACATGCATTGGTATCAATTTTTCCCTAAAAAAATTCACTGTTAAATGCTGCGATAGTAAGGTAATTTTTAACGCAGAGAACCTATTTTTATTCCTATATTCCTAACTCAACTTGTTTTCATGATTATTAGAAGCGCACAGGAAACGTTGCACAAGAAAGGCGATATGGCTCGCACGCATCGCAGCGCACGCTTACCGCGACATATCGCACTTTGATTATCCCTGATGTGTCTGGTCAGTTGACTATAAAGATTAAATAGGACGTAGCAGGCATTAATTACAACTACTGGCGTTCAATCGTCACCGGTTGCGCAGTCATACGATGCTCCAATGCGCGTCAGCATTGCCGAATTTGCCGAAGTGCGTACAAAAAATGTTGTGTATTTTAGAAGCAGAGCTACACACACAGTCTTGTTTCGATGGATGGATTTAAATGCTACTTACGTCGCTGCCCATGTAGGGCAAGAACATGATGGATGATTCAACATGAAGCGAGCGCGATATTCTAGGTGTGATTTTGCAGCTTGGGTCAACCGTGCAGTTAGGTCCTATGCATTTCGTAACGTTTTCCACCGTTTCGAAATTTTTTGAGCATCCGTTCAGCCACACCTGCAAAAAAGATTTATTAGAGAAAATACAAGACTTGAGGACATGACTCCCTTGTGGCAAGTAATTTTGTGTAATGGGTATGCGGTCTAGAAGGCATTGTATAAAGTAACAGTGAAATAGGCAGCAGGCTAAGGACTTTCAAAGCCACGAAGCAGGTTAAACACAAGATCATCGCTTCAAAAACAATCCACTTCTAGCTCCACCCCTGATCTGTTTTGTGTCCATTTCGAACCATTTTGAGTGAGCTCTGATTGGCTAAAAGCAAACAACCGGACGTGACGCAACACAAGCACAGTGGTGCTACTGTGTTTAACAGTGATTTCTATGAGCAAACGATTTGGAGTCAACAATTTTGTCTCTTCAAGCATGAATGTACCAGTCAATGCCTGGTTATCGGCTCGCAGGGGCGCGGCAAGAGGGACGAAGTAATGTTGGCCCATTCCAAATGCTTCAGAAGTATACCACATGCACATTGCACCTCTCAAGGAGGACTGTATGCTGGTTGTAGACAATATGCTTGATAAACATGACCAGTAGTAGCAGGGTGTCAGTGTCGAGTAACAAGTGATACGCGCCCATTGTTTTTTTCGCTACGGTCACTTTCAGTCAGCGGCCGGTAGCGAACAAACAATATCACTGTCGCAGCTCTTTACGAGCCAAGACATTTATGCCTTCGCCGTTGCCATCACACAGTGAAACAAACAATTGTCGGCGAGCTTGGTAGCTGTCGAGCAGACGACCAAAATTACCCAAGCACTGGGCATGGAATGTAAACATTTATTCGTGCTTGACGAATACGCATACCAGGTTAATGTTCGTAAACTTGACGAGAAGCAGATACGTAGCTAACAAATCGAAATCCGGACCACTTGCACGGTTCTTTACTCGGACAGTACCCCACAAAAATCAAAGCTTTAACGCACCAGTCAAGATTCTTCGAAAAGCTCGCATCAGAATGCCGCAACGGCGTTGATGCTGAGTTACGTAACAGGAAGGTTCTTGATACACGGGCTGTCACGGACATAATTTCAATTCAAGCACGAATATACTGAGCAACTGTAAGATTCTATACGCTTTACTACCTTACGTGAAATTCGTGTCCCTGCTTGGCTGTTTTTCACCGCTCACCATTTTACAGGTGACTAGAAGTGTACAGCGTAGCAAAAGAGTTTTCGCCTGCATTGCCGCGCCCGGTTCAGATGGCCACGTGTTTTGCGGAGGGAGGTACGCGAGAGTGCCGCGGCCAACGGAAGCCTGCACCCAGCGGGTTCCCGGAAGACGCGCAACTTCAGGGACTGTGCGCGGTGAAGTGCGGGGTTTGCGCGGAGAATGGAGTGAGAACTGGCAGTGGCCGGACGGACAGCCGGGACGCTGCATCGGCCTTGAGGGGTGTGCTGTGGAGGCCGAGTGCCTACGGCGGTGAACTCTGGGCCCCCAAAGATCACTTCAAGGAGGTCAAATAGTGCGGTCGAAGTTTGCTTAAATTGCGCCGCTAATGAGCGCCGCCCCACCACAGACGGCTGGCAGCCTCAGGCGTCACCCCGGCAGGACCATCAGCCGGAACGCAGCTAAGCTGTCCTCCCCTTCTCCACTTTTCTGCGGACTCTTGGTAATTGTCTGCTCTGTCGTACTTCTCTAAGTGGACTGCACAGGCAGTCCACTTAGAGAAGTACGCTTCCTTCAGTGCACCATGCTGTATGTGTTTCTCGCAGGCCTTTGTTAGCAGTTGGGGGAAGCCTCCAACCCCGCCTATTGTACACTTTACTATCTCCATCTACTGTCGCCTTCTTGGGCTCGCAATGGCAAGTACCGTTTCTTTCGCTGTCGTCAATGTACTCTCGCGTCAGCTCTGAACCTAACAGGGTGTCAACTGCAGTGCGTTGGCAAGTCATCATGCCCTCCCTCTTTGTCTGATGTCAGCTCTGACCCCAGCGGGGTGTCAGCTGAGGTATGTTGCACACGGCGTGTGTGCCGTGACCTGCGAGCAGTGGCGTAGCCAGGGGGGGGCTAACCGGGCTCAAGCCCCCCCCGAAATTTTTCCGGCCGGCGCCGTGCTGCCTGTTATGCCTGGTACGTCGCCTGTGAACAAAGGGGCATAACCTTCGGATGTGCTACTATTAAAAACATTCACGACTGAATGCCTGTCCTGTCGCATTGGTGCTTACACAAAACGAAGCGCCCAGGTCAGGATAATTGCGGAGGGGTGCAGCTCCAAAAGCGATGGCGCCTTCGGGTAAGCTCAGCCCACGGGACGCCAAAGGCGTGCGTTGTGTCCCTTTGTGTGTGACATGTCGCCACACAGAGAATAATTGCCCGGCTGAGTCGTTCTCAGCAGAGTAGATTGACTCGTCACAGTATGGCCGGGGAAGCATGGAGTGCGCAAAAGAAGAGGGACCGCCGGTCATTGATGGGTGAAGACTGGCGATGAAGGCCCGAAAGGGAGAAGACGATCTTTGTATGCGTAAGCAGAACCACGTGTAAGCGGTGGTGGTTCTGAAGAAGACGATGGTTCTGCGTATTGGGCGAAACGTCTGCTTTAGCTGGATGACTGTCCGGGGGGGGGGGGGGGGGGGAAGGGGGGTTTGTGGGTGAGGCGCACAGCAAAGTATGCCCCTCTTCTGCACGTCACCCCTTCATTCTTTTTCACGTTTCTGTGGAGCCCGGGAGGGTGTTGGCGTGGGATAATTGTATGGTCTCAGCTTGCGCGCACTGCATGTCCTCTCCTGAAAGCGGTGTTCCAGACAGACATTTTCTCCTCCGCGATTAGGCAGATTCGTTCGGCGGTATTTTTCGCCTTCTAGGAAACTGGGGAACGCCCACTTGACAAAAAGGGCGCGCTGCCCCCAAAGCGGGTTTACATGAATGCGACAGCAGCGTATCGCATTGGTTCGGCGAATCCGGCGCGGCTTTATTGTAAGCGCGAAGGCGCGACAGTCACCAGCCCTACCACGGGCAGACGGCGGTCGCGACAGTAACCAATACCCGGTGGCCATCTTCGACCTCGGTCACAACTAAAGCCCCTCCATTGCGTCCACGGCCGCTTTTTGCCAGGGCGGCGGCTGCCCAGAGCTGTGTATATTCAGGGCCTGAGTCACAACAACGCCGACATGAGAGAACGGTGCAAGGGCAGAAGCGACCTGGCTTTGGGAAGCTCACACTCGAAGTGCCGTGCAACACACAAAAGAGGCCGCAATTGTAAGTCATTTTCTTCCCTTGACCCCTGATTTATGCTTGCGTGATCACTGCATCTTTTAATATTTAAATAATTGTTTCCTAATATTTAGACGACGTCACAGTGCCTTTATGTCTGCGTGCGGAAAAAAAGTATATCTAATTTTATGTCTAATGCAATTTTTGCGTTTGAATTGGTTGTTGAAGGAGCGCCAGCTATAAACCGGGTAGGTACCTTTGAAAGATGGAAAACGTAAATTCTACTCATATAAATACTTAACTATCCTATGATGCACAAAGTTGACGAGGGTTACTCAAAGCGTATCGGGACAGCGTTAAGTTCATTAAGAGTTACCGCTGTCCAAGAAGTACGTGAAGAGTTAAAAATATATTTGTGTTCGCTGCAGCTTTAGTATAGTTTGCTTCATCTACATTCACGCAACTCAATATGAGGTAGCCACTGTCGCATGGTGTGCCCGTTATCGGAACGTTGCCGCGTTTCATACCGACGCGCGCATTCACTGCTACACCCAATTTTAAAATCATCATGCGCAAGTGAAGGACCCTCGTACTGGTGGCGAAGAAACCAACTTGCCTTTCTAGTAGAATTTTCCTTCAGCTCTTTCTGGCCTTTTTTTGAAGTTTTGTGGGCTCAAGAGTATCGTTCTTTCAATGCTCATTCGATTTGGCATGATCAACGAATGTCGTAATTAAAAAAAATAGGCTACAGACCACAGACCTTCTCAAGAACACCAGTACACTTCCGCCCCCCGCCCCACATACGGGTGCGCGCTGAAGTGATTTTGCCTGGATCCACTACTGTTATACGTCCTAAAATATCGCATGAAGTAAATTTCGAGCATTACTTAAGTAACCGAAATGACTGAGGAATTATCACTGTAAACAACTTTGCAATTTTTTGCCAATGTATTGTGTCGTAGCCTGAAACCATGCTTCAATTTCAAATCAAATCAAATCAAATCATGTATGTGAACATCACGGTCGCTGTACCACCTCAACTGTACCATTACTGTCCGTTTCATGCTGAAATACGGTAGTCTGTGGCATTTATGTACGCGGGACCATGCCATTACGCATGTTTTCTTGGTGCTGCGGGCAACAAAATGCTGACTTGTGTCGAGCATCGACCCAAGCCTGAAGGTCATGTGCAGCTTCCCACTGCACCCTGTTTTCTGGTGGACCAAGGAGCGTCCCAACATAATAATATATTTCAATTTTCCGAGTCGCTAACGAAAACCGCAAAATTCCTGTGCGTCCTCCAATGCTGTTTTATCGTTTACCTCTAAAACCGCCAGTGTGTGCTCGGCTCAACAATGGCAGCGCACGCGTCCACTAAACAGTATGTCCTTTCATTAATGTTTGTAACCAGAATGGTAGGACTTCATTATAATTCTTTCCTGAGATCTGACGACAAAATTCCAAATGCAGCAAGGTTTTGCTCAACTTGCATGCCTAACCGAAACAGTATGGTCAAACAACGCCGTCTTTGCGCTATTATTTGTTCTTGATAAATTTAAAGTTCGTTATTGCATTGAATAGTGACCTTTGCAGTGATTTGCTCTACCTCATAAAGGAGTGCTACTTGCACCTAAAGGGGATTGCCGCCCCACAAAAGTTACTGAATAGTACACTCCTCCAGGCAGACTGTAGGGCATTTACGCACGAAGCATTGAAAACTTGACAGAGAATAATGCAAGTATTTCAGAACACCAAGGCCGAGCTTTTTACGGCAGAGTCAACATTTGGGCGTACCGAAACGTTAACCAGATTGGCGATGTTACAAAGCACCAGCTTCTCATATCTGCCTGACGTCCTTAGAAGCTATGAGGTGGACTGCGTCACAGAATCAAAACAGAAGCCGAAATTTCAACTGACATGGCTTGACAGTACCTATGGCTGAATTATTCCGCTTTGCGTGAGGGCTAATCCTACCATGTTCGTGTAATTTTCGCCGTTAACAGCGCAGTTCTCGCGCGTGATGTCTGTGTAACGCTTCTTGTATGCATAATTCATAAATAAAACCTGCGCTACAACGTAAGTGCATAGACTCGGTGTATTCGGCACAAACCTTTTCTCATTGGCCTTACACTGGAAGATTCTGTACGAGCGCAGAAGGCTTATAGGCAAAACAATTTCTGCATTTAAACATCAACTAAATAAAAAGATCTCATTTTTACGGCCTACGTAATTTTATTGCGGATGTCGCAGACACCATACTGCCCGTGTTGAAATAAAGCAAGTAATCACGTGAAACTGTGACCATTTAGTGCAATGCCTGCACAATGTGCCCGTGCGTGCAATGTACGTCCCGTATCACGGGCGCAGATTTGCACCACGCGGTCTGCGGATTTTCGCCCAGTTTACAACTTCACCTGGCACAAATACAATCAGAACCTTAAAGGGCCTAGCTATTTGAAGACAAAATACAACCTAGTTCAATTTAATAGCACTAGCCTTTGGTAACTCGCACCGCTTCATTCCAATCACAGACGTTTTTTTCAACCGAAGCAATGCAACAAATGTCATAAATTTTCAAATTGTGCGCTGCAGTGAAGTAATATGGGCAGGAGTGATGTATATAGGCCAGCACTAAAACGTAGTTATGAGTATGTTAACTGCACGTTAGAATTCAAATGATAAGATCAATGGAGGCCGCTCTACAATCGCGCAATCATGTTCCTTGGCGGTGACTTAGGTCGTTGGGCCAATCGTACATACAAGATCCTGTGATGTTATAGTGAAATCGCCGCCAGGAAGTGGGCGGGGATTGGCCACTGCTTCAAATATTTAATTGACTGATTGATGGATTGTAGGGTTTACGCGCCGTAGTGGAGGGGCTCATGATTAATTTTTACCACCTGGAGATCTTTAACGTGCGCCTAAATCTTGTACATACGGGCATTTGTGCTTTTCGCCTCCATCAGAAAAGCGGCCTCCGCGGCCGGGAATCGAACCCGCGTCCTCATGCTCAGCAGCAGAACGCCCAATGTTTAATTTATTATGTCGATTATTCCTTTGATTAGTGTGAGATAGAACTGGTATCGTTGTTATTGGGACAAGACAGTCTTTTTAATGAACCCAACATGTATTTTATCTTCATAGCCTTTAAGGGCGCTTGCAAACTGCCGCGCTTTTTTTTTTCTTTCGGGGGGGGGGGGGGGACGAGAACAACCTTAGCCCCCCCCGAACAAAAATCCTGGCTACGCGCCTGCCTGCGAGTGTATTTCCCGTATTATCTACGAGAGTAAAAATACGTCTTTGTGTTCGGCACATCCTGTGTCTCGACTCATGCCTCGCGCAAAGGGCTGATCAGGCCTGCCGGTTGGCAAGTCCAAACTACATCATCTGATTCGCATGTAGGGGGGAGTTGTTTGTCACTCCTCCATTCTGAGACATCGGCCACTAAATTACCTCGCAATTCTGCGACAAGCTGCCATCTTTCAACATTCAGCCCCTAGTTGTGTAAACTTCAGCAACTTCCAACTTAGCCATTGGAACATCTTATAAACCATGTTAGGCTTTCAAAATGTGTTAACATCGCCACACAAAATAGTAGTTTAAAATGTGCAGAGCGGCTTAGAAGAGTGCGCAAAACTCGCAACAAGGAGCTCTCCGGATCAGTTGGCTCTTCTTTCTTCATAGTTGGCTGGACTGGGGCTTGCTCTGATCCACATGGGTCACTGAGCAGGCGAGAAGGGCCTGCCTCTCTCAAAAAGTACCGCCGCTCACTTTCTAAGCCACGGCTCATCCGCTCTTGAGAAAGATGTGGCTCAAAAAATCCGGCTCCCTCCTGAGCGACGCATCTATACTTCCCGCAGTCAAATCCGATAAGCTGACAGGCTCTTCCCACTGCCACGCAAAGAAGCGACCGTGAGCGATCGTCAACACGAGCATGCAAAAAATGCAGGCGCAACGTCAACCTGCACGAATCATGTGCGAAAACGGACCATGCGGTTCACGTTTAATAGAAATAACTTGGCGCGCGCAGACAGGGAAAGGGGTCGCTATCTTCTTATGTGCGTCAAGCAAGGTCAGTTGATGTTATCACTACGCGTGAACTAAAAGGGTGCCCATTTTTTAAATGCAAATGCATTTCTTAGTCGGGGGTTGTCGTGCGTTGGCCGGCGTGCGCCTAGCAACAGCTGTGGCGCGCCTAGCAACTGGAGCACGCGGTAGCTTGAGCGGGAGTAGCGGAGGGCAAGGGGAGAGGAGGAGCGCGCTCGGCGTGTGAGGGCGCTCGCATCGCAGAGCTCGGGCGGAGTAGCGGAGAGTGAGTGGAGAGGAGGAGCGCGCTCGGGCGTGTGAGGGCGCTAGCATCGCGGAGCTCGGCGGAGAGAGCTCGCGCGCGGAGCGGGCGTGTTGCGCGGGTCTCTCTCTCCTCTCCGCGTACCCTCTCTCCGCACCCTGCGCTTGCAAAAATATATATAAATGCAGTGGAGCGCGTGCCTCTCTCCGCGACTGCTTGCCGCAGCGCACCCATCGGTGCACCCAATGCATCCGCATTTCCGCACGATCCCCTTCGGGGAGGTGGGGGGAGTTTTTTTTTTTCCGTGTCACAGTTAGAGGAGAGCAAGGGGTGCGCGCTGCGTCAGATGGCCGATTTCATCCTCTTTTTTCTTTTACTACCCTAAAACAATGCCCCATCTGCGCCGGTTGATCAGCAGTCCCACCAGAAAACCGCACTATAAATCGGTATTGTGCTTTGGCCAACCACATTCTAAGCGGTATGATTAAGCATTGAGTTCTGTGGGAGGTGAACCGGTGGTCAAAAACACCCGCGTCATATCCGGTCCTACACTAAGCGGTTACGTTATAAATTGTCTACACTGTACTCGCAACCAATCGATTAGATTAGATTAGAAAACGAAAAAAGGCGCCCTTTCTATTGAGATTAAGATGGACGCCACAGCTCATGTAGAGTCCGAGCAGCAAGCCGTTGAAAAAATGCTATTTTCACATTGAATACTGGCCGATTTTAGCAGTTGTCAGTGCTATAAATTGATATCATGGCTCAAATATGTACTCTTGCGTCTTGATATTTGGACGACAGAAAGAAAAATAGCGCTACTTTCCGAAAATGGCAGTTTTGAAAAATCGATTTTTTGGTCATAAATATTTCAAGATTCCAAGACACGCGTCTCCCCTTAAGAGGTCGAGCAAGATTCATTGTTTTTTTTTTTTGCACACGAGCCGTGCAAGGGAAGTAGCCAGGGACGTACTGGTCACTCCCTGTGACCAGTACAAATCACAAATGTACTCACCGAGCCATTCTGACAGTAAAGAGGCGGATAGGCTGCATCACCAAGGCTTCCAAACTCGTCGAACACGCCATACCTCAAGTGGGCCCACTCGTGCACAAACACGTACGCTGGAACGAACACATACCCACCTCATCAAAAAGTGTGTTTAGACAGGATACTTTGTCGCTTCAGAGAGTGCCTGCCCTGTAATCCCATTCAGGATGCACAAAGAACACCGCTGAAAAAAATTCCAGTTATATTGACATCACGGCACTTATTTCAAGTGGCCTTCAGCAACTGCACTCTACCCCTTTTAGTCACTGTCTCCATATGGAGACGCAACTTCCTTCGTCGTTTTCCTCGTAAAAACGAAGAGTTCATGCTGCAGAGCGGTGCCGCTGATGTTCGAAACCCACGGAAGTGAAAGGTATCACCATGTGATGTGGAATGGCAGAACCGCACTCATTAACATCGTTCCAAAATGGACGCCACCAAGGTTTGTGGGAGCTCCGGTGTGTGGCCGTCCTAAATTATTTAAAGGCCAACTGCACTCAAATTTCACCCTTGCTAAATGCCTTCGAAATGTGTAGTAGGTACTATGAGAACTACTTCGACGTGACCGGTAGCTCTGTGCAATGCGTGGTTATTCAGTTTCAGGCACTCAAAAGAACGCCCTTGCAGACGACAAAGCACCTGCCGGCGTGTCGCGCAAACAGCCATTTAGCGGAAGTGACATGCCAGCCGTCGAGGCCGATCGGCCTGCCTCGCAGCGGGAGAATCCAGGAAACTCGTATTTCGCGCCCGTGGCCTCCGCGATTTGCTGCCGGCGGCGCGCCGCCGGTAGCCGATCGCGGAGGCCACATTCGCGCCGGTACGCCTGGCTTTCATGGCTCCGAAGAGGCTTTGTTAACCGTACGGTTCTCTCCTTTTCGAGTGTCATCGCGGCATCATGCCTACGCGGTGTTCTGCTAGCTGGCGTGCTTGCGGGACAAGCGCTCGCTTTTCCGCGCGCTTCCCACACCCCCGCTCGCGCGCTCACACCCTCCTCCTGGCTGGCCGAGCCGGCCGCGTCGGCCGGTCCGCAGAGCTCGCGCCGTCAGGCCAGGCCGTCTGGCCGCTTGCGCCGACGGCTGATACGTCACTTCCGCCTGCCCGTAATGGCCGCGTTTTGCCCAGTTTCGTTTTCAAAATCGTCGATTTTTGCTGGTCGCTTGCGGCGTAATTACGCACATTTTAGGCGTCATACTTCGTACATCGCGGTCTTTTTAGTCAAACAATGTAGGAACAGTGATTTCGCGCGGTCGAAATTTTGAGTGCAGTTGGCGTTTAACTCTCTCGCTACCGCCGGAAAATTGACCATTTTGAGAAATCCAATAAAACTTTTTTTCTGCTAAAAAATTGGTTAGGCACTAATTACAGGAACACAAAATGCAGATTATTTAACGGCCTTTCCAATAACACCAGTTTTTTAAATGTTTTTACATATAGTTGTAAAAAAAATTTAAAATCAAAATTTTTGTCAAGCTGTCGAAAAAAAAAGATTAAAAAGGAGTTGTGTATATCAAACCACCAGTAGTAGAAAAAATTACACATACATTTTGTAGGGAAACATTTCAAAAACACGCCCTAGAAAAATGCCGACTTGTGCGGAACAGTTTGTCAGATATGTTAGCACGCACGGTGCTCGTGTCATGCAGTGAAGCCCAATTTCCAATTCAAAATGTGCAATTTCATGTGGTTCCTTGCAATAAATCTGGCAGTTTGACATTATCAGAGGCACCAATTTGCCCCCACATAAAGTAAAAACGTCTTCGCAATGACCGACTTTGCATTTACAGCGAGCACAATATTTGGCACAAGCACGCGATGCGGAAAAAACCATGCATGAAGTTGAAAACGGAACGCCGTGGTTGATGCTTGCTGATGATCACGGTCAGTTATCTTTGAAAACATAAAGCTGAGCTTTAATATCATCATCTTACTCGCAATTGTAGCCTTGCTCACAGAAATGAGGTATGATGCGCTAGAATTGTGCCCTGCGATCTTTGGCAGAGTAGCAGTTGCGCAATGAAAAATATCAGCACAACGAGCCTCCTCTATTGCAGCGCCACCTTACAGTTTTCAAATGAAACAGTACAAAAACTTATCGGAGACTCCGTCCGAATAGACAGTTCAACAAAGCAGCACCATTAGAGCGCCGGATATACCCTCGCATGGACACGAAACCGGAAGGTGAACACCTGGTAGTGTAAGGCCGGTTTGAAGCGCTGTCCTCGGCGGAACAGATATCGGGCGACTGCGTGTGATCTTTTGACTTGCATCTGAAGTTCTTATCGCAGAAATCGGGTTATGGTGGTGGGAAATCAGGAGCGGGGTGCTTTGTTCGAGGATCGGTCGCGGACGCTCCAGGCGCCATGGGAGGTAGCCTTGAAGTTGGGTAGCTGCATAGTAGCGCTAAATATGAATTTCGCGATCCAGAAACGAAACCGAAACTGTTGTAAACTGTTCGCGAATGGTCCTGGGGTAAGTAGAACTACCACAGAACTTGGAAAAATGTGCGCAAAGGCAATAAAACTCCCTAAAATCATAAAGTAGCTTTGCAACCAGGCACTGCTTGACATTTTCAGCCGATTTCTGGGATTATTGTTGTCAGAGCGCGAACCTGACGATTGAAAATCGTTTGCTGGTTGACCATTCACGCCCTGATAGCAAAAAACAAACGCTGGTGCAGAGCGATCACGAGTGGCACGCATTCTTCGTTGGTAGAAGTGACGCGCGATGACCACGCCCCTTTTCCACACCCAGGTGATTCAAAAGTGTGTTAAAAATCACGCTTCCGTTGCAAAAATGAAAACAAAACTGATTTTGAAAGGCTGTTGCAAAAATGAAACGAAACTGATTTTGAAAGGCGATTTTCTGATCTAACTCCGAACAGCTTTACTTGTTCGAGCAATGCCTGGAATGCTATGAAAATGCAATGAAAAGGCGCTTCCAAAGTATCGATCAAATTGATCGATTTTAATAGGCGCGGTAGCGAAAGAGTTAAAGCCGCATAAATCATTTATAAAGGCTAGAAACACCTGTTTCATGTGCAGAGATTATTATTTCCCCTTCTTGTTTGTAAACTGCCTCATGATATTTATTATTTTTTATAGGCAAATGAGGACACGACGCGATTTCTGTAATAGGTATTCTATAGAACTTTTTTTCTTACCTCTAAACACTTGACACTGCTAAACCTCTAAGTATGGAATTTTTCTGCAGTGAATATAGAAATTCGTAACTGAAAGGCCTACAAACTATTCAGACGCTGGCCGCTAGGCAAATATTAATGAAGGGCGCGTTAATGCGACTCAACATCTACAGTGCTAATCTAACACAATGTACCTATTCAGCCTGTTGGATCCTCTGGTAAAGGCTTGGATTCCATCTCTTGTTCCAATGCCTTTGTCACTTAAACCACTGCTTATTGTTCAGTGATCCCAGCACGAAACAAGAAAGCGTCTGCCTTCACACCGTCAGCCGCGATCAAGGCATTCCATCTGGTGTGTTCTAAAGAAGGGGGTGCTGTAGAAGCTTTCCTTTCCTCTGAATTCAATCCCAGTTAAACCACTTTGCTTATAATTAAAGGGACCGTGCAGACAAAACACACACTCGTTAAACTTTCAAGGAGGGCCTTTGCTGACTCACTAAGCTCTACTTTGGCCACCAAGACGTGTTCTGGCAAAAAATGCACAAATATTAAAAAACGTTCTACTTTCTCGCTAAGTGACATAAACGGTGACGTCTTAGAGTGAGCACTAAAATAGTTTTCAGGGGGTGGACTTTCCCACATCATTCAAGTTGTACGCTCGAATCCAATCGCACGAACAAGATCCTGTCACGTCAGAGAGACCGACCCAGGAAGTGGCTGGGGAGTCGCACTGCTTCATCTCTTTTCCATTCATCATAATCATCATAATCGCAATCATCATAACCATCAGCCTATCTACGCTCACTGAAGGGCAAAGGCTGCTACCATAGACCTCCAATTATCCCGGCCCTGTGCTAACTGCGACCACTTTATCCCCGCAAACGTCTTGATGTCATCTGCCCACCTAACTTCCTGCCACCCTCTGCCACGCTTGCTTCTCTAGGTATCCACTCTGTTACCATTAAACAATGACCAGCAGTCACCTTGCCTTTGCATTATATGTCCTTCCCACACCCATGTCTTCTTAATTTCTATTATTATGTTCTTAACACGTGTTTGTTCCCTGAACCATTCCGCTTTCTTCTTATCCCTTAATGTTACCCCTATCATTTTCTCATTCCAAAGCTAGCCGAGTCATCCCCAGTTTAAGTTGAACCCTTTTCGTGCGCCTCCAATGCCCCGTAGATAAGTACCAGTAAGATGCAGCTGCAGGGGTGAGACAGCCCAAAGAGATTTGGGAGCAGTTTTCGGAGCAGCAAAATTTTGATTTTGGAGCAGAAGAATCTTGATTTGGAGCAGGTAGGGACATTTATACATCTTGTGAGCTTAAAAAAATCATAATTTCAGCAATTTGAAGGGTCAAGTACACATTCCAATCAGTTTTAAATACCCAGAACACTGGAACAGCCTTACGCGAAAGAATTTTTCAAGAGTATCACAAAGTTCTAACTGCACTACCTTTTTCCTAACTACTGATATTGTGTTGCGGATGTCCGCAACATTGACAACAATACTGCCGTTAACATTATCAAATTTAAAGGCCAACTGCACTCAAAATTTCCACCTCTTCAAAACCCTATTTTCGTATAGTCTGCTTAAAAAGAAAGCAACATGCAAAATACAACAGCTGAAATACGCGCGTGGACGCCGCAAGCGGCCAGCAAAAATCGGCGATTTTGAAACCGAAACCGAGCAGAGCGCGGCCATCGCAGTGACGTTGCAGCCGTCCAGTGAGCGGCTGGACGGTCACCAGCTCGGGAGAAGGTCTGCGCGCACGCTCTACGCGCGCACGTGCGCAGCCGAGCTCGACCGGTTCTCCGGCTGCGTGGCTGAGCAGAGGAAAAAGCCCCCGTCGGCTGGAACGTCACAGGCGCGTCATGGCTGTTTACGCGATCCGCCGGCAGGTGCAGCGTGGTCTGCGGCGGAGCTTTTTTAAACGCTTACGGCTGATTAACGAGGCGTTTTACGGGGCTGCCACTTGTGTCACAGCTGATTTGGGGGTACTTACTACGCATTAAAAATAAATTTGGTCGAGGGTAAATTTGAGTGCTCTGCAATTGTGGCGCGTTTTCTTGCCGGCTAAAATTATTACTTTTGTAATCCCAGGCTGCGTTGTATGAACGAGTGTAGTCACGGCAACAGTAGAGCAACTTCGAGATAACGGTCGCATAGCCCAACCAGCCTACCCATTGCAGTCCGTGGGGCGCACGTCGACCCGGTGATCATTTGAGTAGCGTTACTGTTTAGTCACCTAGATTTGGGCATTAAATTTCACTTCGCATACATCAAGTGTTATTAGTCGCGTGCTATGGCAACCATGCAGTCCTGCAGCTATTGGGCGCTGCCCGGACAGGTTGCGGCGCCGCAGTGCAGCCCGCAACTTTCGTGCCGACCGTTCCCTCCCGGGCCGAGGCTCGCGATCACGGTTCGAAGCACAGCAACACCTCAGCATTTTATAACACCACAACGAGCCAAAAAGTTCAATTCACGAACCCGATTATAAACGCACGCACCACGTTTCGCACTCAAGGACAAACCACGCCGAAGCCGTAGGCCCCACATTTCAAAACTTTTTTACGAGCCGCGCAACTTCTCGTAATCTCGCACCAATCTCAAACCATGCCCCCGCGTTAACGTCACTGTTCAGAGCCACAATTGATAGAATGAATAGACTGTCCCCCAGCTGATAGCGTAAAATAAACCAGGGAAAATATCGGCGATGCGCAGTGAGCGCGTGAAGTAGGCAGTAGCAGGCAGATCAGGCGGCGGCCATGTTTGTAGTTACAGCGATGCCTAATCGGGAAGGCCGTTCCAGCGAACCCATACAAAAAGGCAATCGTGTTTTAGCAGCTATTGTTTGCTTCATTTCAGTCTTTCTATTTCTGCCATTTCTGTTGACCGACAATAAAAGCAGTCACCGGGATGCGGGAGGCTTTCGTCCCCGCTGGAACTGACATCAGCATCAAAATCCGTGCCTTTCAGGCTCTTCTGGAGCAGTTTGGCGCAATTTTCCCAATTTTCATGCTTTTGGAGCAGCTTGGCGCAGGAAAATGGAATTATATTAATAAAGGTGCAATATGCGTAGCTGTCTCACCCCTGCAGCTGTCATTAGGGTTCGTACAGGATTCAAATACAAGCATTCAAGGATATTCAAGGACTTTCAAGACCCTGTCAAGGTATTTTCAAGGGTGCAGGGGTGAACCTGTGCCAGACTGTTCTACTACTGTTCTGCTCACACGCAAAATATCTGCTTCAAATTTAGTGCCACCCTCAATAATATTCAGAGAGCTTCACAAAAGCCATGCCATTTGACAGTGAGCTTATCAGCCTGTAATTTTTCAAGTCCTTCATATCACCTTTCTTATAGATTAGAATGATGCTCGCGTTCTTCCAAGTTTCCGGTACACTCGCGGTCATTAGGCAATAGGTATACAGGTTTGAAAGTTTTTCTAGTACAATTTGCCCGCCATCCTTCAGAAGGTCTACCATCATCCGATCCTCCTCAGAAGCTTTGCCCCATAGAATTTCTTTCAAATCCTTTTTTACTTTTTGTGTCGTTACTGGTGGGATGTCTATCTCCTCTGAACTACTTCCTCGTTCGGTATTATCCTGGATGTCTCGGCTACTGTACAGATCTTTCTACAACTCCTTGGCTACTATAACTATTTTATCCCTGTTTGGATAACATTGCATTGCTTGCCTTTAAGTGTATACATCTGATTTTTCCCCATGACTAGTCGCCTATTTACTGCTTTCAGGCTGCCTCCATTCTAAACAGCATTCCTGATCCTGTCCATATTGTACATGGTGTATGTCAGCTGTCTTACGCTTATTAACTTCGATAGCTCTGCTAGCTCTATTCTGTCAGCTGGGGTGGTGATCCTGTCTAGCGATCGTACCTCCTACTTCTCCTGCACACTCCTTGATAATGCGCGTTAGGATTCTCGCAGGCTTCCTGTGTCGTAAGCTCTGCTTCCTCTGTAAGAGCTGAATATCGCTTCTGCCGTGCGATCCTGAATTCTTCAACGTTCCGTCTTACTGTTAGTTCTTTGATCGGCTTCTTTCGTACTAGCTTGTTACGGTCCCTCCTCAAAGCTAGCTTTAATTCGATATCGCAACATACGATGGTCACTACACCTCCCCCTTCCGAGCACTTGCACTACCTGCACGACACCAGGGTCGTCGCATAGTGTGAAGCCTATTTCACGTTTATGCTTTCCATTCGGACTCCATCCCATCCACTTCCGGCTCTCCCGTTTGCACAGGAAGGTACTCATGATGCGTACAGGATTCCGTTCGGCGAACTCGACTAATAAGCCACCTCTGTTATTTGTACAACCCAGGGCATAGTTCCCACCTGCTTTGTCTCCATGCTTGCTTCTTGCCTACTTTAGCACTCGGGTCTCCCATTCTTTCGGTATACTGTGTTTTTACTTCAGCCATTGCCAATTCCACATCTTCATAAAAGCGTTCAACTACCAGATCGTCGTGCCTGGATGTAGGTGCGTAGCCCTGTACCCCCGTGAATTTGTACCTCTTATTCAGCATAATTACAAGACCAGCTACACTTTCGTTAATGCCACAGTATTAGTCGATGCTGCCCGCTATGCTTTTGTTGACTAGAAATCCCCCTCTGTTTTCTCCTGTCTACTAGACCCCGGAAAGATACGACGTACTCGTTTGTCAGCATTGCATAGGCTTCAGCTATCCTGGACTCACTAAGCCCTATTACATCCCTTTAATGTCCTCTGACTGCACGAACACCGCTAGGCTCGTCTCGCTAGATAACGTTTTCGTGTTAAACGTTGCCAGCTTCAGATTACAATGGCGGCCTTTCCGGATCCAGGGATTCTTAGCACCCTCTGCTGAGTCAGAGGTCTGACCACCGCCGCAATCACTTGCTTCGCAACCCGACAAGACTGAGGGCCCAGGGTTAATTGGCGTGTTCCTGGGAGGTTGTGGCCAATCCACCAAAGTGGCGAATCCTGCTCTGGTGAGGGAGCATGTTGCGGGCAATGTTCGCCAGGATTAGGCCGCACCCCAAGCCCCCCTTCTGCCATTCCATCAACAAGAGGATTTTTTTTAATCTGGTGCGAATTGTGCGGCACCGGGATTCGAGCCACGGTTCTTCTGCATGCGAGGCGGATGCTCTGCCTCTACACCAGCGGTGCCCCCTTTTCCTGGTTATCTCAATTTGCTTGAAGCTCGCAATAAAATTGGTTTCATTGTTATGAGGACAAAGCAGTCTCTTTAATGAACCTGACGTCTACATTTTTATTTTCCCTTTAAAAGAGCTTTGAGAGGTGCAAATGGACTTGCCTGTGAAGTCTGATCCACCCGCCGTCATGTTTCGGGTTTGCGCTAAGAATCGGGGAGTTAGCTGGATGAAATATCCGATTTCACCACATATCCCTGGATATTCCGTGAATGGCGCATCACCAGTTGTCTCTGTTGGTAGGTTAATTCGGACGTCACTCCGTTCGTAGGAGTTGGATGACACGGCCCGGGCATGGTCCCTCTTTGGCCACGAGATTGGGAACTCAATCCTAATGCTCTTGAAGTAAACACTGCCGTTTGTTGCATGGTGTAGAAATATCGAGGCAGCACGAAACATCTCCTGCGCGAGTAAGAGACAATAAAGACATGTACAAAGCCCTGTTTAAGTGGTGATGAAGTTTGCATTTTTTTTCTTCCTATAGCATGTACAGGGGCCTTCAAATGTAAACGGAGCACGGGTTGGAGATTTTGAGGGGATACCTCCACCATGTGCTTAGCCAGCAACCTCTAAGTGACTGTTCAAGGAAGTCATTCCAAAATCGTCCGCACATATTTTCTTTATGCTCGCAGCCGCATAAAATAAAAATTACTCTAATTTCAAAGCCGTGCTCAGTTTCCTTTTTGGGGCGCCTGAGCATTGTGTATATGTCCCGAAATTCTTCACCTGCGCTGACCTCTCTTTTCCCATAAAAATATAAAAAAGTATGGTGGAGAAAAATAGGTAGCTGAAGGGCAGAACGTCGGTCTCACGGCATTTTCAACCCTATAGGACAGTATTACTTGGACATCTGTGGTTCTCGATTGGCTCTATACAAGGTGCTAAAGCAAACTATTTACTGCACAGGCGTTGCACATAGCAACTCATACGTGCTCGCATCTGCGGCCATGACCTGACTCTGTAGTCCTTCCTTGCCAAGGAACATGTTCCTTGACGTGACACAAGTGACCATTTCCTGTTTTCTCTGGTCGCTGCATTTATAGTTCCCCCATATAGCTCCCGCTGGGAGCTCTAGAGAACTCCCTCCCACTTGAACGGCACTTGAGCAAGTAGAGCGTAGTAATAAACACTTTTTATGGAAGTAGCCGCGTGTTTCAACCCAAAGCAGCAGCTCTCGTCAACCCTGGGCAACCGGTCTCTTTCATTGGCCTGCTAGGTTATGGAGGCACCCGCCCCCTCCCTCCAAACAATAAACTTGCACAGACGTTTGCACAGTGAAATTTGCACCACTTGAATGCTTGGTGTCCTAACACTGGGCGCATCTCTTTTAGTCCTATTTCAAGCTTTCAGCGTTCTCTTTCTGCTCCCCCCTTTCCCATTTCTCTTACCCAAGCGCAGGTATTTAACTTGGCTAGATACTGGTTAACATGGCCTCCCCTCTACTACCACCTTCTATCTGCTCCTCATCATCGAAGAAGTGTTCATGAGCTTTTATCTTAGTCGTCTAATGCAGTAATCAGCCCAATCACTTCAATGGGAACTCAACCTTTGGTACTGCATTTAGACATGTAAAAAACAGTGTTGCTGGCTTTTTAGGGGGCAGACTGGTCTTAGAGCTATTTTTTAGATGCAACGCATCTCTTGCTCTTGGCTATGTCCCTCCGTTGTCGTCGCGGCTTTGTCCGCACGTTCACTGCACATGCGCAACTCTCCTCCGTTCTTCTCTCCGACAGCTGTGCGCAACACTCACTCTGTCTCATCATAACAGTTGCGCGTGTGCGCTTCGCTGCTCTGGGTGCGCGCATGTGTGCACACTTTCACTCCGTGTCATTATCATAACAGCTGCGCGTGTGCGCTTCGCTGCTCTGGGTGCGCACATGTGTGCGCATGCGCGAGACTCTCCCCGGGAATATAAGCGGGGGAGCGCACGGCGCCGGATCAGTCCAGCGCTCGCTCTCGCACTTGACTTGCTTGACGACACCTCCGTGCAAGATCTTGTTGATGGAAGCAACAGTCCCTTCAGCGAGTGGACTGACGCAATCCAATACCAGGTCAGTCCTAACGCTCCCCCCTGATGCGTCGCATCACATCATGGTACGTAATTTTTTTTATTTACCAACCAATTTTAATGAAACTGCACTGCATTATAGAGCTTTTTGTGCTGATTTCAAATCGGCCATTAGATGTTTTGTGAGTTGTTTATATTTTGAGTTAATGATTAATTGCCATTATTTTGGGTCACAGTTACAATACAACACAGTGAATTTCGCTTCTCCCGTGCTCTGCGAGAAATGGCTCGCGGGTGGTGCCAATTGAACACAATAATATTTTCCGAAGCCTCCATTTGAAAAATTTGTTTCCAACACTGTATTCTCCACACATTTTGGTATCGGAAGCAAAAATAATTGAAGTTGAACCTGCTCTGGGTGCAGAGATAACTGAGGACGAAATGCTAGCTTTGTATTGCAAGAAAAGTGCCGTTTCATCATCGAATTCAGTGCTGAGCTGCAGAGTGCGCTTTAAAATGCTATTATAATAGAATAACAAAATATGGTTCCTTTTGATGAGAAAATTTACAGACTGACAGAAAAATGGCCGTGAAGGCCGAAAATGACGTTTTTCGAACGCTTTTTTTGACCGTTTTTCGGCCTCCAAGACCCAACTGCCCCCTTAAAGGAACGAATCAACGATAAGTATCAAACACATACATATAGTCACACCCGAAATGTAGAGGTCAGTGCAGAAAGAAAAGGACAAGGAAAATACCACTAGGTGTTTTTCAAATCTTATAGGGCTGTCCTTCATCTTCATTTCGCATGTTGTCTGCTAAGTGTTGGGTATTTATTCTATGAAAATTATGCAGAGTGAAAGCTCGCCATTCCACTACTAAAGATGCTAGCGGAGTTTACTCAAACGTTGTTTAGTAGAGATTTGTGTATGTTAATAGAATGCAGCTTGAGCTTAAGAAGACGCAAGACGACCTTGAAAGCGCCCTAGACTTTACCGCCTTCGTTCTTTATGCTGACATCTACATGCTAACATGGGACGTACTCCCTGACTTCCATACAGTACAAAGTAGCCCCCACTGCAGCTTTACTAACATTAACCAGTACACGACAGAGGGCCCTCCGGATCGCACACTGGGATCTCAACGGCACTGCTTTTTTGTTCCTTTCTTCCTTCCTTACTTTATTTTTCGTTTACTAAATTACTCGCTCACCGAGTCACTCACAAACTTAATCACTTGTTACCTATATTGACATTAGCAGCCGAACTGAATGCAGTCACACTTTCTTGCGATAACATGATCCTGTCGGAACTCCGGAAAGCACTTCATTTAAGCGCTTCTGCCACCGCTTGTGCATCCCAATTGAAATGCCTTGTTTCACTCTGATTTTATAGCGCGCGGACTCGAGTGGGCGTCTATCGACACGATCATTCGAATTACCTTGAGGTTTTCCACAATGGCTTCGTTGAAAGGAACACTGTGGTGAATGGACACCGTCACACCTTCGTAGCCTCCGTCGGTAGTGTCGATGTGAATGGTTCCAGCAGCAGCTATTACAAGCGCTGTGATGACTAAGCGCAGCATTTTAAGGGACTCCTGCAGAATATGGAGCGGGATCTGCGGGTTCGTTTGTAACAGTCGAGGGAAAAACTGCGAGCGCAAAGAACATTCGTGAAGACAATAACATCGCTTGCCCATTCAAACTTCCGGTGATTCTCGTTATCTCTCATTTTAACCGCAAAGCTTCTCTTGAGCGAGGCTTTTGTGGTACGAAATGTAATAACGCGGTCACGGCAATGTAGAGAGCACAGCGTAGCGATAGGAGAGCAAGCGCCTAGCACCAGCTGAAGCAAGTTAAAAGAATGCTTCAATGAGATCTTAGCTATTAAATCTGGTAGCAATGTTTAAACTGGCCAGCATCATTGAGCTAAAAGAAAATATTACGCATATTTTACATTATTACATAAGAAATATTTGCACTGTTTTTTTAGGTTCCCGGCCACGGCGCCTGCTTTTCTGATGGACGCGGAAAGCGAAAACGCTCGTGTGTTCGAGATTTCGGGGGAAGTTAAAGATCCCCAGGTGGTCAATATTAATCCGGAGGCCTTCACTACAGTGCGCCTCATTGAGTGTGAAGCGTCGGCACGTTAAACTCCACAATCAATTAATCATCAGTCAAGCATTCTTGTTATAGTAGTTAAAAATTGATGGCTGCTTGTTTTTTGCTTTAGAAAATAAGACATATAGCGCTCGGGGCGCCCCCTCTTGGCAGTGCTGCAAGTTAAAAAATAAGAAAAGGTTCTAACAACCAGAGTGAGCAGGGGAACGCAAAAATTGATTTGGCAAGCAGTGGAATCAACCTGAAAACTTTGACAAGTTCTATGAAGCTTAGCCTCGTGATTAGGGAGCACCAGGCAGCCATGTGTAGTCACCGTAACACGGTCTGCTAAGCAGCCCCAATGACATCGCGGGTTAATAAGCCCATGGAGCGGTCTCAGAGCACCCCAATGATATCACAAATCGTAGCCTTTCCCCAGAACACCATACAAGAAGCACTTCCCATTGCCTTCACAATGTGCCGCTTTGCTACTTCTGCATTGTGAAAACATAGCTGAACATTGTATATGCATCAGGGGCGCAGAAGTCTTTATTGCTAATTCAATGCAGAATGTGTTTGGGACCCCATCATATGCAGATTGCGGCACAGTTACAATTGTAATGCACAGCGTTACAATTTGTGATGAAAAAATGTGATCCCAGATCAAGTAAGCTACAGGGGGCAGCTGCGGAAAAACTCCCTCAATACTTGCTGTTAGCCACTTTGTGCTGTCCAAATAGTGACACTCCCTAAACTTTTTTCGCATGATTTTCGTGTACTACAGGAGACCTTGCACAAAAAACGACACCAACAACTACTGATAAACCATTCATCCGCAGATATACCAAAATTGCAACGAACAACCACTGAAGACTGTGACCATTCACTAGGAAAAATAGAGAATAATGCATAGCCCGTAAAAACGGCGTAAATATTCTGGCAAAATTGTGAAATTATACTGCTGCTGACGCTAATTTTCTTGCATATTGTGAATAAAATCATGAAGTATGTAGTAAGGCTGAGTGCAATAAGCGTAAGAATAAGAAATTCGCACTCGGAAGCTGGTTGAACAGTTCACAACTTACCTTAAAAAATATGAAAAATGGCAACAAAAAAGAACATTGTATTAGCAAAGAAGACCCAAATAAAAATTTCTCCAGCCAAAAACATTCCGCTATCCCATACGAGTCCCCATCGGAGATGCCATAGTTCCCATAAGATACACATACACAAGTACTGCACACACACACACACACACACACACACACACACACACACACACACACACACACACACACACACACACACAGAAAATGAACAGCCAATCAGTTATTTAACCTCGAAACTATTCGAATAAACTAAGAATTCTAATGTATAACAACACCACTTGATGAAAAAATCTGCAGCTCTCCTAAGTAGACATCCTTAAAGTGTACCCGCAAATATGCGTAGGAACGAACAGGGGCAGTTCATCACCGCAGCCGGCTGTTCCTCCACGTGGCGCAAAGAGCGCGTTAATGCGAGTTTTTTTAACGTGACGTGCGTCATCTCCATGATTTCTCGATCTTAATTGGCTTATAAATTACTGCAGCGGTGACACTATGCTAGAAAGAGCAGACGATGTCATGCATCAAGCGCAATCGCATTTCAAAACGCGCGCGCGGACATTAGGCGCCCTCGTATCGGCGGAGTTATCCACAACTTGTGCTATTGCCGTAATTTGCACCCGAGTATACAAAGGCGAACAAATGAGAACCACCAGACGCTTGACAAAATGGGTAATTAAATATTGTAAATTACGATAGTCCACAAATTAAACAGTCAACACGATCACAGTGCAATCAGTCAAAGCACGTTCCTCTACACACTGCGCATCAAGCCGTAACCGCACGTCACGGCTACCTACCGCTACAGGCGCAGCGAGAAAATCCAACAATCAAAAACATAATTCAGAAAACAGGATTTTCGGACACCAAAAACAAAGTACGACACTCGACTAGACATCCACAACAAACGGCATTTGCAAAACTGCGTCAACAACCGCCTAACGACACGTCAGCCGCCTTCGGGAGTGCAGAACAAAATTAGGCCTAAGCGTGAACCGCATGGAGCGTTTTCTACTCGAGAAAACGCGCCGCGCACGCCACAGGCGCGCTGACGCTGCCGCGGAACCACCCGCACGCTGCGCAGGCTGGTGGCGGCAACATGGCGGCGGCTTCGGCAGCGAAGTGGTGTAGGGAGCTCGAGCGACCGCTTCTAAGCGCTCTCTAAAATGCCGCTCAAGGAACGCACGCAGTTGCTTGTGCGGTAAAGGAGCTTACAATGTGGGTGAAAACGGTAGTATAAAACCATCCGCGCAGCTAGTGACAGCGCCCATTCAATATCTGCTGGGGTGGTAAGCCTAAATAAACATCCCCGGCGGAGCCAACCGGCTGTCTCGGGCATAGTTAATACCACGACCGTCTTCATAACCACCTCCATGAGGCGCGCGCCTCCCCATTGGCGCAAGTCGTCAGGCTCCTCCCACTGCCGCGCGTCAAAATCTAGCCAAGGCAGATTGAAAAAACGCACGCGCAACGCCGACGCGCGCGAATCGCGTGAAAAAACGCTCCATGCGGTTCGGCCTTAACGGGCGTGACGAGCTCGAAATCCAGTTACCAGACGACGGCGGCGAAACGACGCACCTTATAAAACCCAGCGATATACAGAGGGACGCGGCTCTGCTAGAGCGTCTCAGGGCCAGGCAAACCTCGCTGCTAGCCGACCGACCAAAAATACCGTCAAGGCGGCCGACTCGAGACGCGTGGGGCGCAGCGAGAAAATCCAACAACCAGAGACGTAGTTCAGAAACCAGAGGATTTTCTGACACCGAAAACAGAGGGTACGACACTCGACTAGACATTAACAACAAACGACATTTGCAAAACTGCGCCAACGACCATCTTACGGCACGTCAGCTCTAGGGAGCGCGGAACAAAATTAGGCCTAACGGGCGTGACGAGCTCGAAATCCAGTCACAAGACGACGGCGGCGGCGAAAGGCGATTTACGGAGGGACACGGCTCTGCTAGAGCGCTTCAGGGCCAGGCAAACATCGCTGCTAGCCGACCGACCATAAAGACCATCAAGGCGACCGACCTGAGACGCGTTCGGCAGGGTCAGGAGAGAACGATGGCGTGGCACTCACCTCCACAGCTGGTGACAAAATGGCGTCGCAGGCCTTGCCCGTGCCCCGCGCATGGCCGCGCGACGCGCGTGCTGCTGATGGTGCTGATGATTGTGCCTGCGAAGACTAATCATACCCCTGTCGCACGGCAGATCTAATGGCTGAGATTCGGGAGCTCATTCAGCAGACAAATTAGTAACCTCAATAGCAGTGGCGCGTCACTAGAGAGGAAAGTTCAGTAGGAAACAAAAGTAAACTTCTATTTCCCCTTAGTGTTATTTTTCAAATAAAAAAACAAAAAAGAAAAACCTCGTCCCCAATGCGCGCCTACCCGAATACGGATTTTTGTAGACTTGTCTAGGGCTTGTGTTGTCTACTGCTGTCACCTAAACCGACGATTTCATTTTGATTTTTTAAATATTCCCTTGTTTTTAAAAGCACGGCCAAACCAAATGTCATTAACAGATAATGTCATTCACTTTGAATGACATTTGATTTGCCATGTTACAGAGGTAATGCGGTGAGGCGTTTATTGATAATGACTGAACGGTATAAATTGTGTTGAAACAAGATGTCTTAGCAATAATAAATTTGTGTCTCGTAGTTTAAATGCATGCTCTTGCATACATTTTGTTGTACCCGATGCCACCAAGCCACCATACATGGCAGAGAGATGCATACGCAACCGCGCACCCACGGAAAAGAGAGCCTTTATTACTGTTTCACGCTATTTATAACCGGGCTGCGGTTACTGATGATGATAATGTAAATTGGCCACCATTGCACTGTGCGTTACCTGGTGGCGTGACCAGAACTACATCACACAACATCCCCTCTTCTCAAAACGGGGCAGCACACCGTCATTGCAATATCTCATAAGCAGGGGCGAGACAGCTGATTAAGGTGTGGGAGCAGTTTTTGGAGCAGCGAAATCTCGATTTTGGAGCGGAAGAACCTTGATTTGGAGCAGGAGAACGACATTTATTATGTCACCTTAGGAGCCTAACGAATCAAGTTTTTGGCAACTCGGGCCGGAAAAGTGCTCTTTTTAATCGGTTTTGAAAGTGCAGTACACTGAAACAGCCCTTCAATGAAGTTTTTTTCAACCAGAGTATAGGCACGAACTGCCCTACCTTTTTACTTACCCTTTCAAAATTCTTAGGCTCTATGAATAGATACTGTGGAGCGCAGTTGAAAATATCGAATTCAAAAACTAAGCAATCGTAAGGCATTTTTGTTATGTGAATGCTGTAATTATTATTAATTTTGTAATTCCAGTCTCAGCTTTAAGCACTACTGTAGAGCCACGGCAAAAGCTGCGCAAAGCGAGGTGAAAGTCGTCGCACCCCACCAGCCCTCATTCAAACTACGTCAAGAAGCTGCTGGTACACGGCAGCAGTTGCATCGATTTCGTCTTCACCAGTTGCTGCAACGCACGACCACTGCTTAAAGACCCCTTAACTGTACACTTTAGCAACCACGAAGCCGTCGTTCTCAGCGTCCAATACAACGACAACAGCAACAAATAAATAAATAACGACTTACAACAACCTACTCCTTGCCTTCACTTCTTGCGTCACAAAAAAAGAAAAAAATTGGGCCCATCTCTCCACGAGGGGGGACTCGAGTCGCAAAATCACGAAAGTAATAAAAATTATATGAAAGAAATAATAATAGTAACAAGCAATAATAGTTAACACATTCACTACCCCCCCACCACCACCCCTCAAACACTAACGTTAACGCAATACACCCACCCCCTACGCGATGCATTTACTCGAGTCCCCCCTCGTGGGGAGATGGACAAGTTTTTCTTTCTTTATTGCGATAGTATGCCGGTTGGCATAAATACTGCGTCACAGGTATAGATTAACCCCCGTTTCGCGAAGAAACTCAAGCAGGGAGCGATGATGGGGTCCCAAAATCCACCGATGAAGGTCAGGTGGTCTGCCAGGGTCGAGGCCTGTGCCTCGGAGGTGTCTTGTTCTCGCCGCTTCCAATTAAGGGCAAGTCCACAGCAAATGTACAGTGTCCGCCTCTTCGGCAGGAGCCGTGCAAAAGGGGCAGTTCTGTGCGAACGGGGCATGGTAACGTGGTGGCCACTCCCGGGTAACGGCGGGAGCGAGGGCTACACCAACATGAAGTCTTCGCAACAAGACCTCCTCCCAGCGAGCGAGTCTGCTAGGGAGGTCCGTTCCACACGGTGGAATAAGAGCTCGTGTGGCGCGACGAAGATCTTCTTTCCTTTGGAGAAACTGTTCTGGGGTGTCTAGTGGCAGTAAAGGCAATGGTCGTGGAATAAATGCAGTGTGGCAGGCACCATCCGCCGCAATGTGAGAGGGGAGAGTATTTCGCCGGACCCACGAGAGCCGCAAAGGGCAGGGGTACGTGTCCAGTATGTCGTGAATGCCCCTCGAGACAGCTGAGTTGTTATTTACTCGACGTAAATCACGTATGGCCGCCGTGGAGTCTGTGTAAAGTTGTAAAGTAGTACCTCCAGGGGCTTGATGAAGTGCAGCAGTTAGTGCTTGCAAGCCGTCCCGGATGGCCGCAAGCTCGGCCAGCATAGACGGCAGGGTGCGGCGTGTTTCGTAGAAGCACGTTTGACAGGACTCTGGTTGGGAAAGACATTGGAGTGATGTGGTCACCACGTCGCCCTTGGCCCCAGCATCCACAAATGCCTGCACCACCTGGGGTTGAGAATCAGCCGCTAGTTCTTGTGCGACCGGGAACAGCGTGTCAGAATGTCCGTTGGATCGATTGTGCAGTCCCGTTAGTGGCCTGTTGTCGGTCACCTGGTGGTATCCCTAGCAAAAATTCTGATACAAATTCTAATACATGTATATGCTTATTGCCACTAATAGACCTATCAGTCTGTATTAGTCTATCAGGTCTATCAGTTTGTATTAGCCTATTAGTCCTATCAGTCTGTATTAGTCTGTTATGTCTATTAGTCTGTATTAGTCTATTAGGTCTATCAGTATGTATTAGTCTGGTAGGTCTATCAGATTGTATTAGTCTGATAGGTCTACCAGAGTGTACTAGTTCTATCAGAACCAGCGCAAGTTCGAACAAAGCAATGAAACATGGCAACACATTTTATTATCAGGGTACACAGGCCAATTCCTCTGGCTGACAGAAATCTGGCTGAATAATTGAATGATACATAAGTTCGTAACCTGATTAAGAACGAACGAATAAATTACAATGCGAATCCACAAAATAGCTGCAGCATGCAATCAGAAAAGCTCGTCAAACCTGTACGGTCCACCATAGGTACATATCGAGCGCATTAATAGCCAATTGAACACCATTCCCATTTCGATGCAACTTCAAAACGGCATTCACCCTTCCGCAGCACGCGATTAGAATGGAGTCTCTTCTTCGTGAGGCATTCCCTTGAGAATGAACAAAGGAGTCCGAAGCGGCGAGGTGACGGGTCAAAAATGGGTCGGGCGGCGGCCCGGATCACATTTGTCAATGTTAGGCGGGCGCTAGACACATCGCCAACACTTCTGGATGACGTGATGCACACGCTTTCTTCGATGTCAGGCGTTCGTTACACAGCATAGCAAATAGCAAAGATGTCCGCAGCCGCGAGGTGGCGGGTCCATGATGGATCGCGCTGCGGCCTGGTTCATACTTGCCAAAGTTATATGGGAGTTAGACACATCTCCAACACTTCTCGATCACGCGATGCACACGCGTCTGATGTGAAATAACGCTAGAAGCCGCTTCCTTCTAACCGTCTTCTTCCCGAACGTACACACACGCCAAACGCACGTTGATGATGTCGCCATATTGGCTACCCAAAGAAGACCATTTGCATGGCTTGGCTTGACTTCGTTGCAGTTTTTTCGGCTTAGTTAGATTTTCTTGCTGCTCTTCTTGCAGCCTCGCAGTAAGGTCAGGTAAGGTGGCTTATCGCTGGCGCAGCACTCGAGTCGCAGCTCCCATCAGCTTTCTTCATGTAGCGCATTTTTTAGGAGCGAAAATTAAAAAAAAAATGGTGACCTATTTCGCGTAATAATTTGGTTGGAGATTTACAGAGACTTATTAGTGAACAAAACGCTTCATAATATTATACCAAATAAAAATTATTGCTCAAGGGCGATCAGCTTTTGTCTTGTGATTTTCCAAAAAAAAAAAATTCAAGAAATTGCACTTTGCGGGTCTATTTGTATTCGTTTTTATTTAAACTAATACGTCTCTATTAGTTCGTATTAGACTCAGGTCTATCAGATCTATTTGTATTTGTAAACTAATACAAACTAATAGGTGTATTTGTATTAGACTAATACAACTTGTATATGAAACTTATGAAACTGATACAAGTTTGTATAAGACTGATACATGTCTTATACACCTAATACAAAAATGTATAAGACTAATACAAGTTTCTATCAGAATTTTTGCTAGGGATAGCCAAGGTGGCCTGGTAACGGCGCAGGTTAGAGATGTAGGTAGTGAACGACCCATGTAGTTTCCTAACGCCGCTGCTTCAGCAACAAAGGTGAGTTTATGCATGCGGGCGGACCGACGCTGATGGACAATCTCATCCAAGGTGTTAACTTGAGCTTCAGCCTGAAGAGCAGGGATCGGTGTTATCCTAGGGAGGCAGGTAATTGTACGCATTGCGGCTCGGTTAATTGCCTCAAGTCGAGCCCATTCCGGCTGGTTCAGGTGTTGGAATTGGGCCTGGTAAACAAGCCGAGGCAGGAGTACAGACCGCACCAATAGACGGGCCATTTTGGAACAGGAGCCACCAGACTTCTTTGAGATGCGTCGGATGAGGTGAAGCATCTGTCCCGCTTTTTGGCGAGCGGAACGTAACCACATAGATGCTGACCCAGACGAATAAATTTCTAACCCCAGCACGCGAAGTGAAGTGGCCGTGCGTACAGGTCGGCCGCAGAGTTGTAATGACATTGGAGACACCTCCAGTCGGCGACGGCCCCAAGCACTGGCCACAGGCAGAATAGCTGTCTTCTCGGTGGAAAGTGTTAAGCCAGCATATTCACACCATTTCTGCGTGTCACACAAGGCTTGTTGAAGGCACGCGGTTGATGAATTCAACGGAGGTTTTTCCAACGCATTTCATTTTCCCCCCTTCGCAGCGCTCGCCCACCCCTGCCTGAAACAGCGCCAGCGTTAGTTCTGTTTTAAATGCAGAGCATTTCAGTAACTCACGATGTCACCCGCGTTGGCGTCCGTAGTCCGCATCGCTCCCCCTACACTATATAAAAAAATAATACTTACCGGCGCCAGGTTTCGAACCCACGACTCTGCGGGCGGAACGCAAGGTACATGGTACTCTACCCACTGCACCACAAAGCCGACACAGAACGGAAGGGTACGAACACGCCTTATATCCTTGACTCATTCAACCGTCGGCCACAGGTGCGCCCTCTCCCCCGCGTCCTCCTCGCCTTCTCTCCGCTCGCAACGCCCTCTCTCGCCGCGTTCGGTTCGGGCGCACAACAGGTGGGGACGTGCGCAACACCCTCTCTCGCCGCGTTGGGTTCGCGCTGATCAACAGTCGGTTCGCGCGCAAGAACAGGTGGGGGCGCTCGCATCGCGCTCTCTCGCCGCGGTCGGTTCGCGCTTAAACCACATATGTCCTTCGCGCGTGCTCCGGTCGCTAACATCTGTGGCGTGATCGTGACGTCAACATCACGCGTTATTATTATTTTTTTTTTGTCAGAGGTTAGTCTTATAAGTCCATCCCCAAGATTCAATGCAATATGTAATGTGAGAGTGGATGAATGCGAAGTATAATGTTCGTAAAATGTCTCTATCGAAGTAGTTACGGGCCTGCAGTAAAGCATAACATCCGGACGCCAACCTAGTACAAACTTCTGTTACGTGGTTTTGCCAGTTTAAGTGGTTATCGAAATAAACGCCAAGGTACTTGTAAGATTTGCATGAAGAAGAGAGTGGTTGTCGATAGCTATATTGATGGAGTTAATGTTTACGGTCTTGTTACGAGAATGAAAAATTGTATATTTAGTCTTCTTGGTATTAACTGTTAGTTTGTTGGCACAAAACCATTTGGAAATTCTTGATAACTCTGAGTTTGTTTTAGATTCAATTTCCTCGATATTGTTACCTGTAATAATTATAGCTGTGTCATCAGCGTACATCAAAACGTCAGAGCAATGTAAGGATAATGGCAGATCGTTTATATACAAAGAGAAGAATAAGGGCCCAAGGACGGATCCCTGTGGAACTCCAGTTTCTATAGGCTGCGGCAAAGAACATACATTGTTAATGCGAACTATCTGGTACCGGTCATGAAAATAACTTGAGAATAGGTCGAAAGATGTACCTCTAAAACCGTAGTGCTTCCATTTGCCTAAGAGGATGAAGTTATCTACGGTGCCGAATGCTTTTTTTAAGTCTAAGTACACGACAGCCACCAGTTTGTTATTGTTTAGGGCCGAGTTAATTGCTTCTGTTAAAGACAGCACCGCGGTTGATGTTGAGCGCTCGGAACGAAAACCGTGCTGTTGTAGACAAATTATGTGGTATTTATCTAGGAATTTATGTATTCGGGCTGCTAGAATTTTCTCATATAGATTGTTAAGGACGCTTAGCACGGATATTGGCCGATAGCTGGATGGGTCAGAGGGGTCTCCGTCTTTGTAGATCGGTGCGACCCGAGCTTTTTTTAGGGGACATGGGTACGTAGAAGCATGCAGAGAATGATTGAAAATATTACATAAGATAGGGCACAGGATATCTATGTTTTCCTTAAGAAACCGCACCGTGATGCGGTCTGGTCCGGCAGCCTTATTCGTAGACATGTTTAATACAACAGCTTCAATATCCTTGGATTCAATGTCGTACATATAGAAAGTGTTGGTTAAAGGGTGTCCTTGAAAGGGGTACTCAGTCGAATTGTCAAATTTTGCTGCCAAGGCACGGCCGACGCTCGTGAAATATAGATTAAAACTGTCAACAATACTTCCGTCTATGAAGTCGGGCAGAACCTGCTGTTTTGGGCTGTTGCCAGTAACTTCTTTAACTATTTCCCATATTTTTTTAGTATTACCATTTGGGTGCTGTATAAGACGGCTATAATATTCTTTTTTGCGTATTCTAATAACTGACACTGATTTATTACGCAACATTTTATAATTGCGCAGGTAATACCCATTGTGTTTATTCTTCTTCCATTCAAGATACCAGTAGTCTTTTTGTTTTAGGGTGGAGAGGATGTAATCAGTCATCCATGGGCACAGTGGTTCCTGGTAAGACCTAGTAGATATAGTTTTGCTGCTGTTGACAATGATGCTAGTGAGATTGTCAATCAAGTTACATAATTCGACGTTAACGTCATCGTTATATATTAAATTAGTGTCTAATGACAAAAGCTTGTTTCGTGCTAAAGCATAGTCGACTCTAGTTGAAGGTGCTGTTTTCTGTGGTTTTGGTTGGATCAGGTCTTTGATAGTCACGGAGATAGGGAGGTGATCAGAAATGGGCACATCATACACGTCAGCCTTGGCATGTGAGGGTACATTTGTTAAAACATGGTCTATTAAGGTTCCAGATTTAGCTGTTTGTCGCGTAGGAACGGTAATTAGATTCAAGTAATTATAGGACTCTAGCAGATATGTGTATTCATTATGAGTTGTAATAAGGGTATTAATGTTTACATCACCAACAATAACTACTTGGTCATTGTGATTCGCTAAGTAAAGAAAGATAGCTTCAAGTTTATCTAAGAAGGCAGCTATGGGTGAGTTGGGAGGTCGATAAAGTACGCCAACAACAAGAGAACAACCGAGTCTGATAAATAAAGATTCAATTTCTGGGAAACTGAATGTGATCGGCGATAGCCGTAAGTACGTGTGGCGATTTTGAACAAAGAGGGCTACACACCCTCCCCTTGATCTGGAAAGCCGTGGATTTGACACGGCAGCGTATCCGGGGATCGTAATGTTCTCGCCTTTTTTTAACCAGGTTTCAGATGTAGCAATAATATCAAAAGAAGTAGTGTGCTGCGACAGATAGGCGATAAGCAAGTTGGCGTTTTTATTTAAGCTACGAATGTTGCTGTGAAAGATGGATATACTATCGTTTGGCTTGTGGTTGTCATGCGCAGTTTGTCGAACCTCCATATGGCCGAGGTGCTTTTTTTAGGTGTTATTAAGTGCCGACGATCACACAATTTTGGACAGGTCATCTTCACATGTAACCTGCACGACGTTCGAGTTTTCCGATTTCCGCATTAATACTGTGTCGTCTGCAAACCAGGCGAACTTCCAATTCTTTTCTTTTTTGGCCTGAATGCTCTTGTCGAGCAGGACCTTATTTTCGGGGCATAGGTGGGCATTCACATAGACTGGCTCACTTCCTTGGAACCCAAGGGATCCTACGTTCAGCCTGTTTTTCTTGGCCGCAGTCAGAATGCTGTCTCGTACCTGCCTCGCAACAAACTTCACTACTATGTTAGGCGGCCCGGATCCCTTGGTCGGGACCCTATGTGCGGCATCAACGTCTTGCCCGGAAAGTTCGACCTTGAGAAAAGTGGCAACTTTCCGAACTATATCGGCAACGTCCTCCTCCTCGGTCAATGGTACTCCCTTCAGTTCAATGTTGTTCCGCCTACTGCATTGCTTTAACGCTATGATTTCTCGCTTGGTGTCCCTCAACTCTTTTTCTAGCCTCTGGCACTCTTTCTGGCTTCCCAGGCTACGGTTAGTAGCCTCGGTGACTTCCTGCCGGAGGGTCTTGATTTCGGCTTTGAAACCTTCAAAGCATTCATTTATGAATCCCATGGACTCTTTAACAGCGGCAAGCTCGTCAGTTATTGTACTGTTTGAAGCTGCAACTGTTTTTACATCTGCCCCCAGGCTTGCCACTGCATCAAGAATCTTTGCTGTCATTTCCCCGAACACCTTAGCTAGTTCCTTAACGGAACCTGGTGCTTTTTCGCTCAAAGCCTTGGAGAAGTTCGCCAACTCGTCCATTCCACCGGGGCAATGGCACAAAGAAAAGGAAAAAAAAACACTAGTACATATACACACAAATCGTTCAGAGCAGACTGGCAGTAAGGTAATAATTTAACATAGTGTAGAAAAGTAACCCACCTGCGGTACAGAAGCAGCGGGTTTAGCAGGCGATACGACTGCCAGTCCGCTCTGAAGTGGCAAGCGAAGATGCCGTTCGATTTTATAGGTGTCGGGAACGCCTCCGGATGCTCGGGCGATAATTGTCGTCACGTGCTGCCGAGAAGATCCGCGGCAGTTCCAGGCGATGAGGGTGCGAGTAGCAGTGCGCCTGCGCCTCGTGTAGGATCCGCCGGTTTTAGCCACCGAAGACGAGTTGTTCCCGAAGCCGTGCGTTCTTGATATTCCTGCGGTACAGAAGCAGCGGGTTTAGCAGGCGATACGACTGCCAGTCCGCTCTGAAGTCGATTTTGTGAGTCGATTTTGTGAAGTGTGGTGGCGCGATTTTGGCGCAATAACACTCTCTCGCGAGGGGCATTGGATTGGATTCGATTGGATTGGCTTGGATTGGCTTGGTTTGGATTTGGATTGGATTAAAGTGGATTGTGTTGGATTGTATTGCGTCATAGCCGCGCCACGTTGCGTCATAGCCGCTCCACGTTGCGTCATAGCCGCGGCAGGGGGTTCACGGCACGTTTCACGTTTCACCAGCGACTTCATCGACAATGTCTACGCTGGAAGACAACAATTACAACAACAACCAATACGTAATCCATACGACTTGCAGGCGCGCCCCCCGCGGAAATGCTCTGCATTTGATCGTGCCCCTCGCGAGGGGGGTGTTTTTCTAAGAACAAAACTTCCATTGTGTTTAATCGGGGTTCTGATTGAAGTTCAAGGGCTTCCTTGTCATGCAGACGTTGCTGCCGTCGCTGCTTGGTCTTCCTCCCTCCCGCACGTGCCGGCGTTGCACCGCCGCTTTTTTTTTTCTCGCTACTATCGTAAAAACCAACCCAACGAGCGTTCTTAACTAAGTGAACACGGGCGCTGCCGGTTATTTGTGAATATTTTGCCTGAAATGTACTGCACTTTTCATTGTTCTAAACAACGGGAAGATGTATGACAAGTGCCAGCGGTTCACGAGTTTCGAACGCCGACTATATAAACCGCTTGGCTTTCGAAGCCTCTCTGCGACGCCGCGATGACAGCCGCTACGACGGAACGCTGTGTGGCTTACCTTAAAGGGGCACTGACACAAACATTTTGCATCTTGTTTTTTTTGTTGCGATAAGTAGCTAGTGACCTACTTATCACCTGTAGAAACTTCATTTGCTTCAGCGTGCGACGGTTATTTAATTAGAGGCATTTTCAATGCGGCCAGTCGCAGTTTCGGTTTCAGCGAGTGCCGCGAAACGATGGATTTTGTGGATTTTGTGTGAACAAAGCTGACCACGTGACCGTCGGAGGGATATCACAGAGCAGAGCCGCCGTAGCACTGTCGAATCCGCATCGACGGCAGTTTCTGCGAATGCCCTCACGTACTGATCTCGTGAGGCGCTTAATTAAAAAGCGGCCGTGGATGTGACGCAGGCGCTGCGAGTGCAAATGCTACCGCGGCTAAAGAACGACGCGCGACGCTCGAGACGGTGGGTGGCAAGACGCGCGCTGGGAGCAGCCGGCCGGTCTGCCTACAGGTCCGCCTACAGATGTGTTCGGTTTAGCACTGCGGCGGATATTCGAGTGCCGCTCTCGTAAGCGGTGCAGATGACAATTTTTAATGCAACCCGCCATCGCATCATTAACTCCTTTCTCATGTAAGCCACCATGGTCGGGACTTGGGGACAATTTCGTACAACGGTAACAAGCTATCACTCGAGCTACCTGAGCCGGCCTGGGCCACTCCGTGGCCGTGGCCGCCGTCTGCACCTAGCTCAGTGGGCTTTTCGTGCCTCCAGCGCGTTTTCGCATCCAATGGTAATAAACAGTAATAGAAACAGAGTGCCTGGAATCGCTGTAGAACTTTGGTCGCGGCCAGCTGCCCGATGAGCTGACGAAATCACGGCGCCTCCGCTGCCAACGATCGGGTCGTTCGTTCTCGAGAGCAGAAGCTCCGCCCTCCGGCCCTCCGATTGGAACGCCGGCAGTGCGGAAGCGGCAAACACAAACTCGTGACATGTTTTGATGTTGTTTATTTACACAATATCCTCGGGATGTCGATTGCGCGTGGTCCTCTGCTGGCTGCTCGGTTGCGTTTCGCACACTTTAAAATTGATGTTAAATATGTTCTAGGCTGTATTCGCCGCTGATATTGCAGATGATGTATGTGTGTTCCCACCAATCTATCTCCGAAGTTATCTCGCCTTCAAAATTTTGTGTCAGTGCCCCTTTAAGTCCAGCGAGCGAGCTACGATAACAAAGTTGTTGATGTTGTTGATTGTAGGGTTTAACGCGCCGATGCAACGCAGGTGATGAGGCGCGCCGTAGTGGAGGGCTCCGGATTGATGTGGACCACCTGGGGATCTTTAACGTGCGCCGAAATCTCGTACACACGGGCGTTTTTGCTTTTCGCCTCCATCAGAAAAGCGGCCGCCGCGGCCGGGAATCGAACCCGCGACCTCGTGCTCAGCAGCGCAACGCCTTAGCCACTGAGCCACCGCGGGCGGGTTACGAAAACAAAGCGAGCCCCTAAAGTGCTCTGCACTTAAAAATCATGCACCCCTCCGTCTAACGACGACGATAGTTGAACGCGAAGCTTTATTGCGATGTATTTTTTCGTTGGTCAATCCTTCACTGCACACTGCTAGAAAGAATGGTGCTTGCCAGACTCAACCACCATTTCGAGTACGTGAATCCGACTTCAATCCTGGCTAGACCGGGTTTCGCAAAGGGTTTTGCACCTATGAAGGCATACACCTGATTAAGGCGGCTCTGAACCGTAGACACGGGTGGATCGGCCACGTCCCCGGGCTCTGGGTGGCTGTCGACCTGCAGAGAGCTTTTTATACGGTCAGGCACGACTACCTGCTTTAGGCTCTGGCGGAGGCGGGTGCAAGCCTTCATATCCAAACTTTGTTCGAACGTTCTTACGACGCCGAATCCTGGAGTTTGCTGCCTCAACAACAGGCGTCACCTCGCCCAAGGTATCTCGTGCTGCCGGCGTGGGAGTACCTCAGGGAGCCATCATATCGCCTACCACATTCAACACCGCGATGGCTAACACCACCCGAGCACTCAGGAAATATACGGAGCCTCGGCTCGACTGCCTACTCGAAGGGTATGACCATCTGGGTCATTCCACAGCAGTGTACCACCACTGAAACCACCGGGACAGTTGTCCATGGGGGCCTCGGCACGCTCACAGAACATTTCAAGCCTGCAAGTGTCTCCAACCAATACGTAGTTCTTGAAAATTCGGGGCTCTGAAGCTGAGCGTGCCCAGGTCCATTTTACGCTTAATGAAAACGCTATGTCGCCGCCCATGGATAGCTGGCGCGAACACTGCGCCTTGCCTTCTACGACAATAGCTATCGCAGTTCCGAAAGTTGTGGAAGTCGATACGGCCAGTAGTACAGAGGACCAATAGTCGCTTCGTGAGGCTTGTGCCGAAGTGCTGCAAATGCTAGTGACCTTGGTCTTAACAGGTAAGACGTTCTACATAGCTATGGTCATTGACCAGACCAAGGCACAAATGCTCAAGCTAGAAGTCTTGCACCGAGACTCCCTTTGGGTGGTCACCGGCCTCCCACGTTACGCAAAGGTTCCGTACCTACATAGGTACGCTCGACTGCCCTCCTTGGAGGCCAGGGTCGCTGCCAGAAGAGACAGCAACGCCTCGAGAAGAACTCAAACGAATGCTGGCAGGCGTATCATACGCTGCTGAAAAAGGGGTCACTCCCGAGCTACCCCACCACCAATTATGACAACACCATGGATGGCCACGCTCCTTACTCAAGCCACTACCACGGAGACGCAACAAAGAGCGCCCAAACGAAGGACCGGGAGGCTCGTGCACGCAGCACCAATGACCCCAAGCTTCAGGCCACTACTGTTTACACGGACGCTGCTTGGAACGAGGAGGCACGGGAGGCCACCCTTACAGTAGTCACATCCTTTGGGTCGTACAGAGCGTCACAATCCCACAAATATCACAAGCCTACGAGCACACAACTAGACTTTTATGCCTTGTGGATGGCAACACTCGTAGTACGCACCGACGGCGCGCTCACTCTGGACGACACGACAAAAAATCCCCATGATGTGCGACAAAACATGAGCCATAAAATGGCTCCAAGGATCAAGCATCGATGCTTCAGTGTGCCACCTAATTAAGAGGAAGTGCAGAGTACTAAAAAAACGAACACAACGTCATGGTATGCATCGGCTGGATGTCGGGACACGTGGGCAGCCTCAGAAATGAGGTTGCGCACGCGTTGTTGTCTCTGGTTTGTGGGAAAGGAAAGGAAGAGGTGTACGAAGGATATTTTTGAGCTCGGCAGGGAGCTCACCTGCATACAACCCAGCGCGGGGTAAGGGAAGTAGAGGGAAAGCGAAAGGATAAAGTGGAGTGTTTGAGAGATATAGAAAGATATAAAGAGAGGAGAAGGAATAAGAGATAGGGCTGTCAGTCCGGGCACATCAGACACTAACACTGGAGTCCTGGCTACAGCCGCTGCGTGAGGCCGGTCATCTCCGGGTAATGAAGCAGATGGGCGAAGACTTCCCGTTGGGTTGCGCAGGCCTTTTTGGGAGCAGAAGGTCCTCCATGCCCGCGCTGGGAAGGCCTTGAAGCTGGAGCACTCGGTGGAGCTCTGCTCTCGGTCCCGCGTGGCGGGGGCAGAAGCACGTGCTCCAGCGTTTCTGGTTCTGAACCAAACAGTGCGCACGTGTAGGAGAGTCCTTGCACCCGTGTCGGTCCAGGCGCTCCGCCATGTTGCAGCAGCCGAGCTGCATGCGGAGCAGCAGGCAGCGGGTGCCCGTGTTTATGCGTGCAGGCCGCGGCCGTGGCGCCAGGCCACTCACAACCCGAGGGTCGGGGTGCATCGTCTGCACCACGCGTGCCAGAATGGTGCCGGCCTCATCAAAGGTGGTGACGTCCCAAGAAACTACGATGCCCTCCTGGTGGGCCTCCCTGTCCCGGGCGTCAGCGTCCTCGTTTCTCCGTATGCCACTGTGGCCCGTCAGCCAGTGGATCGCAGGTCGCAGCCTCGGGAGGACACCGTGTGCAGCGTGGCTGCAAGGGAGCGCTCCTGGCAGCCGCTTCTGTTGATGCGCTGGTCAGCCGCATGCAGCCGCAGCAGGCCGGGCCTGGAGTCCGTTAGAATGACCGCCCCGGAGTGACCCTGGGGCCCCTCTCGCGGAGGAGGTCGGCCGTTGGGTTCAGCCCGGCCAGCTCCGCCCCTGTTGAGGATGCGGGGAAGGGCAAGCGGCATCTCCGGCTGGCTCCCAGCTCAGACACCAGGCACGCAGCCGCCGCCTCGCTTGTGCTGTGCTTGACGGAGCCGTCCGTGAAGAGATGCAGGTAGCCACTCAGCCCGTCCTGCAGCAGGGCGGCCCGCCTCGTGGCGGATGACCTGTGGCGGTGTGGTCCGCTTGTTGCGGACCCCGCGGAGGGTCGTGGTGATCCTCAGGGCCTCCGCGGTGTCTAGTGGCAGCGGCTGCAGGCGGGGTTGGTTCGGCATCTCGGTGCCCCCCTTGAAGATAGGGAGCAGCGCCCCCATGTGCATGTTGGGCCGGCTACGGAACGTCTGCCCTGACCGCACGCGACGGGCAGCCGCGTCGGGTGCGGTGAGCAGGCAGTGGATGTGCCGCAGTCGCATCTGCAATGCCCGCATCTCGATGGACCAGGTGTCCGCCTAGGCATAAGTAACCGCCACCGGGGACGCAGAAGGGAGGCCCAGGCAGAGCCGGATGGCACGCGCTAGTCCATCTACAGCTCCTTCCAGCGTCTAGGCCCCAGGTACGTAGGCGAGGGGAAACGCGTACTGCACAGCTGAGGCGGCCATGCCGTAAAACACGGGCTGCGCCACCTGATGTGAGCAGCCGTTGCCTCGAGCCAGAAGCTGCCGCACCCCTTGGACCACCCTTGCACTGCGTTGCCGGAGCGACTTGACTGCCGGAAGCCATCTAAACCGGCAGTCAATCAGCAGCCTAAGGTACTTTACGGTCAGTCGACAGGGACGAGGCCGTCCGTGGAGTGTGGTGTGCGGTGTTGCCCATCGAGCGCTGTAGCCTCCCGGGTGCAGCATAAGAGCCGGCGTTTTGGCCTCCGAGAACTGCAGGCAGCGGCTCTCGAGTAGGCCTGCAACCACTACCAGAACCTCCTGGAGACACGGCTTGACTTTGTGGCAGTCTGCGGTGGGGCCATCGAGCGCGCAAACTTCTACGCTGCACTCACTTCCCGACCACCCGGTGCCATCACTGATTGACGTCGACCCAGCCACGCTCGTCGAACACGAGAAAGAGGGAGAGGAGGCGCCGAATGTTTGCAAAATCACCAGGAGCTGTCCTTGTGCGCCTAAATTGTGAGAGGGGGGATACGGAAGGAGGGCTGCGTTAATAAGGGCTTCCAGGGTTGCCACACGCGATCAGTGGGTACGAAGAAATAAAGCCATCACACATTCCACCAGTAGATACAAACAAGTTGACCAGCGTACGTCCTACTCGGTTAACATGCGGATAAGTGGTCTCTGGAAATAAAAAAAAACGTACTGGCATGCCATGCATACACAAATCTCGTAGAACTACCGACTAGGGTATCTTCTGGTAGTGCTACCCTGCTAGATATCTGTCTTTCTAATATCAACATCGATGAGATTCAGGCTGGCGTGCTTTCCGTTGATTGTAGTGATCATTTACCAGTGTTTTGTTTTGCCAACACGAAAGGTACTGTAAGTGGCAATAGTTGTGAAATAATTTTTCGGCGTAGAATAACCAGTTGGGGCCTGGAACAGTTTAGAGACCTTGTCAGAGTTTTCGATTGGAAGGAAGTTTTCGCTCAAAACGACTCAAACAAAGCTTATGGCCTATTTTTGAGGTACATACTAGCGTGCTACGACTTAGCGTTTCAACCAGTGGCACAAGAAAGAAATTCCCGAAAGGTGCGAAAGCCCTGGATAGATCAACAACTTCTTAAACGAATTTAAAGTAAAAACTCAATGTATCAATCTTTTGTGCGAACCCGCGACCCTGACCTACTTCTAAAATTCATAAAATATAGAAACAAACTGCACGGCGGCCTACAAAGTGCCAAGCTCAGATACTATGAACGCCTCTTCGAGGATATACGTAACGATTAAAAAAAGATATGGGAAACAGTGAATATCGTAACGGGCCGTAAGAAGAGCCCGCAGTCGCATGTTGGTCGCTTGACCGGTAGACGGGTAGAATCAGCCGAAATCGCAATCGCAATGAATAGGCATTTCATCAAAGCAGGGGCTTACACTTCGGAGGTCAATGAAGATAAAAGTATCGCTATACTGGAACAGTCACAACTTCCAAACTCTATTTTTTTAAGTCCGACAAACGCGATCAAGGTACAAACTTTTATTCTTAAACTTAAAAACAACGTCGCCTCTGGCATCGATGGTATTGCACCACTTCCTATTAAACACATCGCTTCTGCAATTAGTGACATTTTCTAATTTGACATTAATTTGACATTTTCTAAAGGAGTTTTTCCTCCAAAACTGAAAGTAGCACAAGTTAGGCCAATTCACAAAGGTGGTGGCGATGGCCAGTTGTCCAATTACATGCCAATCTCTGTGTTGACTGTCTTTTCAAAAATATTGAAGATGTAATGCATAATCGACTAACAAACTTCTTCAACACACACAAGGTAATTTCACCGTATCAGTACGGCTTTTAAAAAAACAAGCCAACGCAGGAAGTTCTACCTAATATTAAGGACAGTATAATAGAAAATATAAGGAGAAAGAAATTTACACCAGGGTTATTCGTGGGCCTACAAAAAGCATTTGACTCTATCAATCATGAAATATTGCTAAGAAAACTAAAAAAATTATGACTACGCGGAGTATCGGCTGACCTATTAAGGAACTATTTAAGTAATAGGGAGCAATTTGTTGAATTTAATGGTGGGTGTTTAATCGGAGTTATTGGCAATAGAACAGGGTATTCTGCAAGGATCAAAGCTGGGACCGTTGCTATTCTTAATATATGTGAATGATATTCCAAACATACCTTGTACACCCCAGATAGCCATGTATGCAGATGACATGAACATATTTTTCTACGGCAGCAGTATAAGAGAACTCCAGTATGAAGTAAATAGATATTCAGAAATGTTGTCAATGTGGTTACACGAAAATAACTTACAGCTAAATGCATCGAAGACTGACTGTATCATTTTTAGACCAATTAACAAGAAGATAGATGAAGGCATTCATATTGAATAACGGGGCAATATGATCAGCCAAGTCAAAGAACAGAAGTTCCTAGGAGTATGGCTTCATGAAGAATTATCTTGGCATGCTCATATAGAACACTTAGGCAATGAAATTTCGAAAAATATTGGCGTTCTCTACAGATTGAGAGTTTTATTACCGCTTTGGTTGAAAACACAGCTTTATAACACTCCTGTCTATTCTAGGCTTTGCTACGGAATATTAGCGTGGGGAACAACAAACAAAACAAATTACAAACGGCTGATCGTCTTACAAAAAAGAGTTCTCCGTCTATTTGCCAATTTTCACGGGCACTATGACGACTTGAGAACGGGTCCACTATTTGTTCAGTACAGTATGCTTAAGGGTTACCAAATTTATTATATGAAGCTTTTACAAGTTATACACAAAGAAAATCTCCATGGCAAGCATAACGACAATAGCAGTATATACTCTTTTAGGTGTGCCAAAATACATACACCGAAATTGCGAACAAACTACGGCAGGCAGTCTTTCTGTTTCAACGCACCGACATACTCAACAAAGTTGGAGACTACACTGATTTCAAATGCAGTAGAAACATATTGAAAACACAGGCGAAAGAATACCTCTTAAATCAGAATATCTGCTTCAATGGCTAGAACTGTGGATGTTGTTTAGACTTGTATAAACCGCAGGTTTTGTAGTTGTGTCTATCTTTAAAACTCCTTCATAGCTCTGCTCTCATTGTCATCTTGTACTTTGTTTAAGTTTACTATTTTGTACTCTAATGCACTTTACTGTACCTTTCCCATATTGTTCTGTAATGCCTTGTGCGCTACATGTTGCTTGTAGTTTTATAACTCACATTAGAATTTCCAGCTTGTTTGATTTTGCTTTTTCATTTTACTGTACCAAAGGGGGCTATGGCCTCTGTCAGGCTTTGGTAGCCTTTAGTCCCACCCTGCCTCCTAGTACTTCTGAGAAAATAAAATCTTTGAATCTTTGAATCTTTGAATATCAAGGCGGAGGCCTAGTTCCTGTATGGCGACGCCAGCGCCGAAGAGAGACGAGGGAGTCCCATGAGTGCAGCAGGTCGGTAACGACGTAGGGGGCTTGGGTGTGCGGGTATTTGTGCTTGCAGTACCGATGACAAGAGACCCTGTATTTGCTTAAGACAAAAATTTCGGTCCTCAGCGTCAAAAAGGGAGAAAGAAGGCCCATCCGACACCTTCCACTTTGTTAACTGCGTAGGCTTCCGGGATCGGCAGCGTACACGAGTGGAGATAAGGAGTATTTCGGGTGATGCTGTCAAGGACCACGGTAAGGAGTTTGGGCCTGTGAAGAAGGCCAGGTACGGACTGGTGTCCCTTGCAGCTCTGTAAAAAGTGCGTCTGGGGTCACCTGGTACCTATGGAGGGATCCTGCTCACCGCTGTACTCTTTACACCAAGCGCAACCAACGATAAAATAAAACAGTTGAAGTCCCGAAGATCAAACGTGGTACTGTCTGATGGTTACTGGTGGAGAGTAGTGCAGCTAAGAGGCGGAGGATGTACGCTAATAATATGTGTGAGTACAATAGGTGTGATAAAAGTTATAACTACCCCGTGGTGCCGGAAATTTGTGGAGGAGGAAGGCCTCGGTGATCGTGATAAATGAAGAATGGAATGCAGTAAGAGCAATGAGAAAGATCAAGCCAGATTTTGTGGAGTTCCCTGTACGACTTAGCTAGGGAATTGCGCGACATAGGAGGTTCCTTCTAAGAACATCACTTCCAAGGGAGCGGCTTGCGAGTGTGAACAATTGTTTTAAACGAGGAGTTTTCTTTTGAGACATCAGCGGTTCTATCGCCCTACTGCCGCAACAGCTGAAGCAAAATCCAAGAGTCCAACACAATAAAGCACGCCTGCTAAACGTCTATCTACTAAAGCCTGCCCTAGTGCACGTGCAAAGCTGGAGAAACAGCAGAGCTGGCGGCCCCTTTCCCTTCGTCGGAGACCCGGCTGTTCCACCACATATGGATTTCCGAACTTTCCGCTGAAAGTTCTTCATGACTGGCAGGTCCGGATCATTTTTTCCGCAGCCTTTCTTATCTCTCTAGAAGTGGACCACGTTAGCGCGTACCCGCTGGAATCCGCGGCAACCAGCTCTACGAACTCGGAGTCCGTGCTCCCCACTTCAGGCGCGAACGCACGTGAACTGGCGAGGAGAAGAACACGCGAATGATCAAGCCTCGGACGCTAAGCAAAGGTTGAGCTGGCCGACGCCGGGCACTCCGCAAGAGGCGCGCGTTCACGTGCGCTCGGTATTTTGCAGCGACAGCTACAATGGTCGTATTCTCGCCGTTTCGCTATTGCCGGTGGCCGCACCGTGGGCTGAGCGGTTGCTTAGCAACCGTCGCAGCTGGCAGCGCCGCTCGCCGCGCCATCTGGCATGACTTTAGAGGAGGAGGAGGTGAAACCGCGTTGCAACAACAGAGGAGGAGCCGGCGTTGCATCGTATTGGCCTCGAGGACATACCGTGGTGCCACTACGAGTGACGTCACTTGTATGACGCCGAATCATGTTGTCGTCTGCTACAACACATTTCCAAGGCGTATGCGGAAGCGTGTTTTCTTGTTGTGGCCACCATCTCGGCCCCTCCTTGTGGATTTGATGCAAATTACCAAAAAAGTTGTCTGTAAACCAAATAATCCAGGCCAGCAATCAGCGACTCGCTTGTTCCCGGCGATACCGCCGCGTTTAGGTAGTTGCTACCATCGCGACCCACAGCTCTTACATACGCAGCCAGCTAACGCCAAGGACGATGCAGCTGATGCCGAGAAAAGTACGCTGTAAATTCATTATGAAATACTTGTGACGGTACATGTGTGTGCAAGGAAACCCCTTGTAACAGCGACGGAAACGCGTCGCTCACTTATGATCTCACCGCGCGAACTGGTCGTATTGCCTGATAAATGAATGACTACGTGAGAACGGTGATCAGATTGCTTCGCCGCACATGTTTAAAAGTATTGTTATGGTCTGCAGTTTGGCTTAATCAGTGGCTATTTCCCCTACGATGTTTTTATAGCCATGCCCGAATTTGATTAATGATCACTGCCGTAGCCTGTACTCTGCACGGATGATGTTTACTTTTGGCGACAACTTGTCCGCAATGTATGAACGGTATGTACCCGAGTTTTTAACATCTTCGAGCGGGTTTGTACAAGGCTATATTTAATTTCATTAGGTGCTCGGTGTGTTCATTTATAATTGCAGCATGTTTAGTATGTTTGCTGTGAGCCGGCCTTTCTCAAGCATCAATTTCGTAACTCACGACTGCTCACAGAAGGCGAGGCTGCGTACGAGGCGAAACACGTCCTTAAAGGGGCACTGACACAAAATTTTGAAGGCGAGATAACGTCGGAGATAGATTGGTGGGAACACATATACATCATCTGCAAAATATCAGCGGCGAATACAGCCTAGAACATATTTAAAATCAATTTTGAGGTGTGCGAAACGCAACCGAGCAGCCAGCAGAGGACCACGCGCAATTGTAAATAAACAACATCCAAGCACGTCACGAGTTTGTGTTTGCCGATTCCGCACTACCGGCGTTTTACGCGGGCTCGCCCGGCTCGCCGCTCCAATCGGAGGGCCGGAGGGCGGAGCTTCTCTCGAGAACGAACGACCCGATCGTTGGCGGCGGAGGCGCCGTGATTTCGTCAGCTAATCGGGCAGCTGGCCGCGACCAAAGTTCTACAGCGATTCCAGGCACTCTGTTTCTATTACTGTTTATTACCATTGGATGCGAAAACGCGCCGGAGGCACGAAAAGCCCACTGAGCTAGCCGCACGGTCGCTGTGCAGGCGGCGGCCACGGCCGCGAAGTGGCCCAGGCCAGCGCAGGTAGCTCGAGTGATAGCTTGTTACCGCTGCACGAAATTGTCCCCAAGTCCCGACCATAGTGGCTTACATGAGAAAGGAGTTAATGATGCGATGGCGGGTTGCATTAAAAATTGTCATCTGCACCGCTTACGAGAGCGGCACTCGAATATCCGCCGCAGTGCTAAGCCGAACACATCTGTAGGCGGACCTCTAGGCAGACCGGCCGGCTGCTCCCAGCGCGCGTCTTGCCACCCACCGTCTCGAGCGTCGCGCGTCGTTCTTTAGCCGCGGTAGCATTTGCACTCGCAGCGCCTGCGTCACATCCACGGTCGCTTTTTAATTAAGCGCCTCACGAGATCAGTACTTGGGGGCATTCGCAGAAACTGCCGTCGATGCGGATCCCTCCGACGGTCACGTGGTCAGCTTTGTTCACACAAAATCCACAAAATCCATCGTTTCGCGGCACTCGCTGAAACCGAAACTGCGACTGGCCGCATTTAAAATCCCTCTAATTAAACAACCGTCGCACGCTGAAGCAAATGAGGTTTCTACAGGTTATAAGTAGGTCACTAGCTACTTATCGCAACGAAAAAAACAAGATGCTAAATTTTTGTGTCAGTGCCCCTTTAATGATTTCGGGTAATTGGAGATTTAGAATAGGAGAACCGAGAGTTGGGGGCCCCCAAGGAGCTAGAGGAACCCAAATGCAATACGCGCGTACGCGACGGGAGGGCCTTCCCCAACAGCTCGCAGCCGGCTTCGTATGCACGTAATCGGATGGTGGGAACTTTAGGCTTATCGTCGCAGCAGATATTCCATCGCCGCTAGAGTTGCGAGTGACAGTCCCTAACAGAACCTTTCACCGCGCTGGGAACTCTGTGAGGGCGGTGATTTCCGTTGAAGCGATCGACGATCAAGATACCTGCACGGCCTCGGCCGATTCTTGCCCGCAAGCATAGCCATCCTTCGACCGCTCGCCGCTCCGTGCGTGAACGGGCCGGCGCTGCCGGGACCGACCTACGCAGTCGGTCGGCGTAAATCGCGGCAGATATTTGAGCATCGCTTTGAAAACCGCAGCTGATGACACTACCTATCAGAATTTTTCATCACAACAACATCCACTTTGATTGATTGATTGTGGGGTTTAACGCGCCGACGCAACGCAGGCGATGAGGCGCGCCGTAGTGGAGGGCTCCGGATTAATTTAGACCACCTGGGGATCTTTAACGTGCGCCGAAATCTCGTACACACGGGCGTTTTTGCTTTTCGCCTCCATCAGAAAAGCGGCCGCCGCGGCCGGGAATCGAACCCGCGACCTCGTTCTCAGCAGCGCAACGCCTTAGCCACTGAGCCACCGCGGCGGGTACAACATCCACTTTCAACAATCTTGAACTTATTTTCCACGACTTGTGTGATTTTAAAAACCGGCGACAAGTTGTTGCTGCGGCGACCTGCGTCGGTTCGAGCCGCACCGTCAGCCGTGCGGGCAGGCACGGCGGGTGCGTGTGCTTCTGCGAGCAGTTAGCGCTTCACGATTTCCTGCTTTATACATTTCTTGCAAACAAAGGAAATCTAGAAACTTAACTCGGCGATCGTCATAGTCCACATTGTTGATCGGGGAAACAAGCCGCTGCTTACGCTTCGGTCGCATACGTAATACACCACCAGGCTCATGGTGTTTGCGGATAATCTACCACAGTTGATACGCTTATAAAGTCCCTATGAGGCCCAACTGCGCTTGACGCACTGAGAATTAACTTGAAACGAAGGAAATTAACACGAAAATACTTTTAGAACGCGCTTCCTAAGCGAAGTGTGACGCGCTGCAAGCCAACTACGCAGCAAGATAGGAACTGTGATCCTACAAGTGACGTCAAAACGATCGCAGCGCCGGCCTCTCCAGTGGTGGGCCTCGCGGCCAATACATAGAAGGGGCGGCTCGGTGGGATTTGTCGTCAGATATGGAAAGTAAGTCGGTACGAAGCCAAACGATAAAGGTGTAACCGTGCAGAGAACCAAGCTAAACTATAACATATTAACCGCTAACCACATCCAGGCATAATTGAGTTAAGCCACAGCCACTTTTTTCACCAAGATGGCAAGCTGGGCGAGTTGGTATTGGTTCATGGTAATAGAAAATAGCCAGCGCAAGGAAGACGAGGACGAGGAAGGTAACAACACGCTGTGTCTGTCGTTAACAGCCGCGCTGTGTCTGTTGTTACCTTCCTCGATCGCCCTCGTCTTCCTTGCGCTGGCTATTTTCTAATAGCCACTTTTTTGTTGTTATTTTGTCCTGGTAACGCTGGACGGCGGAACTGAAAGCTTAAACAGCTCTGCCGTGAAAAGGTCTTTCGACTTGACTGGCTGCCAAATCTTTTCAGCAATTCCCCCGAACGGGTATGCGGAGTCACCATCATCATCATTATTGCGCACATCACAGGTACCATGCAGCCCATGTTCCACGACTCGCGGATGTTCTCACTCAGAAGGAGACGGCTGAGACTGGCGCACAATCGTTTCTCGGCGCTTCTCTGCTGCTGCTGCTGCTGCTGCTGTTGCTGCGCTCTCCTCGTGACCTCCAAGCTTGTCTATTACGTGTCACAAGGCAGCGCCAATCAGGTAATGCAAGTTTGTCTTCCCGTTCTTGTCCACGTAGATTCCTGTGCAAACCGGCGCACAAATTAAGCCACTTGGAAGAGGTAAAAAGTTCATAGTCCGCAGTGTAACAGGCTCGGTGGGAGAAGGCTTCCATTTTCTAGTTCACTCTGCCGGAGGAGGACATGACCTATAAGTTAGGCTAATTTATTGCACGAAATAGATGCCCCGAATGAACTAAGGACATGATGTTCTTAGGCTTATTTTTGTGCCCCTTTATTGCTACAGGGATATTTGAGAATCTACAGAAGAAACTTCGCAGTGAATGAGCAAAGTCATCGCCTTAAAGCTGCATTCGTCCCGTTTATGTGTTTGCTAGCGTTTATACTCACGGCAGCCTGATTATTACCGTAGCACATTTCTCACGGCAGTTTCCACACGGGGAAACGTAACGTAACCCAACCGGACGTAGCTAACCCAGCCCAACTTCACCGAAAACACCCAACCCAGCAAAAGTACCGCGTAACCACCGTGCGATAATTGCAGGAATAACCCTACTGCGAAAATTAGCTTTTAAAACCCGGTAAACAAAAACTTTTCAATTTTTGAACACTTCAAAAAAAAAAAGAAATTCTCCTCACCAGGCTTCTAACCGAAGCATCATCGTCTCAAAGCGGGTACTACCCCATGGTGCCAAGGAAGCGGTTGGCCGAAAGGATTTTTGCCGAATATTTCACCCAACGGCACTTTAGGTGGCGTGCTTAGCCAATCACAGGCGACTGCCGTGAGAATTTCAAAAACGCTATTCTCCCGCCTGCCGTGAGAATAGACACTGCGCTAGCAAACAACTGTTCAACCCCTTTTACAATACCTACAGGGTAGCCCTCCTAATCGGGACCCGGTGGTAGCAGACCTGGCGCCTCCGACAACTATTGAAGACCTGCACTTCATCGCTTACGAGCTCAACAGACAACAGGCGAGTGTTTTACAACCATCGCGAAGTATCCGGTACGCAGCCTTTGCTAGTGCATCTGGGAACGGATACTCAGCTTCTTGAATGCTACGTAGATGTGCACTTACCGCTGCCGCACTTGAATTGTTAGGAGATACTGCGGCTTCATAATTTTTTTGTAATACGACAGCTTGAGTTCACGGTTATTTAAATGAATCCTTTATTAATCGGTTGCCAGTTGCAAAAGAATCAGGGCATACAATATTTTGTGGTGCTGCATCCGCCAGCGTTTTACATTGGACCCCGTCCGTATTTCTTTTTGCTTTGTAGTAGGTTGCGCAGGGCAGAGTGTGGAAGGCATGGTTTGCTACGAAATGTGGAGGGGAAGGCACTAAGCTGGAGAGAAGAAGCTATCTGCTCTTATCTTCCACCTCACGCGTTTGTTATCCTGATACGTGCTGACACGATACCACTCCTTCCGCTAGCATTCAAGCAAACCGCTTCCGTTACGCTCACAAAATCTATCGCATGAAAAACTATCTTCGGATTACCACACATTGCCGATAACTTTGATTCACTGAATTTTTCAAGCACATCACACCGAAAACTACGTTTCAATGACCATTGTTGATTGATTGATTGATTGATTGATTGATTGATTGATTGATTGATTGATTGATTGATTGATTGATTGATTGATTGATTGATTGATTGATTGATTGATTGATTGATTGATTGATTGATATGCTCTTCCTTCTCATGTCCGTGCTACCTTCACACCTCTCTGCTTGATAACATCCCCTCCACTAAACATGAGGCCAAGTTGCAGTTACAATGCATGCAAGCTATCGTATGTAAAACAACTTTCGGATTCTCGCATATTCAGAATAACTTTGATTCCCTGATTGATCCATTTTCCTGACATTTAGAACTACTTTATTTATATTTAGAACTACTTTATTTATTTATTTATTTATTTATTTATTTATTTATTTATTTATTTATTTATTTATTTATTTATTTATTTATTTATTTATTTATTTATTTATTTATTTATTCTCATACTCGCAGGCGGTACACCACGAGGACGAGTTTGGCCCCCTGACACCCTCGGACCCGGTGATCGTGGTGCAAGTGCACAACCGGTGGCGCTACCTGAAGTTGCTGCTGCGCAGTCTGTCCCTGGTAAAGGGAATTGATCGTGCTTTGCTCATCCTCAGTCACGACTATTACGACGCGCACGCGCACAACCTCTCCAAGACCGTCACTTTCTGCAAGGTGGGCCTCCCATCCATGGCACAGATAACTGTACCAGTGTCATCATCACTGATTCTTAGATTCAAATTTTGCGACAAGTACACTTCGGGTTCAAGCGGGAGAGCTGGAAGTGGACGTAGAGGAGTCTCTGAATGGGGAGCATAAAAATGAAATAGGCTTCATAGTATGCGGATCGTGCAGGATGTGGAAGTGCTCGGAGGCGTGATGTGTAGTGACCACCGTATGGTAAGATCTCGAATTAGGCTAGATATGAGGAGGAACCGAAACAACCTAGTACGTAAGAAGCCGATCAAAGAGCTAACAGTAAGACGTAAAGTTGAAGAATTCAGGATCGCGCTGGAGAACCGATCTTCAGCTCTTACCGAGGAAGCAGAGTTTACGACACAGGCAGCCAGCGACAATCTCTACCGCAGCGGACACAATAGAACTAGCGGAGCTTTCGAAGTTAATCAATAAGCGTAAGACAGCTGACATACGGAAGCAAAATATGGACAGGATCGAATATGCTGTATAGAATGAAGGCAGCCTGAAAGCAGTGAAGAGGCGTTTAGGCGTGGGGAAAAACCAGATGTATGCGCTGAAAGACAAGCAAGGCAATGTCATCACAAATAGGGATAAAATAGTCATAGTAGCTGAGGAGTTCTATCGGGATCTGTACAGCAGCCAGAACATCCAGGATAATGCCGAACGAGAAAGTAGTTCAGAGGAGATAGACATCCCACCAGATAGACCGAAGAAGTAAGGAAGGCTTTGAAAGAAATAAAAGGGGGCAAAGAGAGGGGGCAAATACCGGGAAAGAGAGGGCAAAGACCAGGAAAGAGAGAAAAATCTTTTGAGCGAGTTTACAAATTATCTGATGGGGCACTAATTTTTGGCTGAGGTGCTTTGGGACCCCGTAATTTAAGTACTGGGCGTGTTGGGCGGCTACGTTCTGCAAGCCTTTAGGATTTCAAAACAAGTTGAAGGAAGTGTCGCAGGGTCCCTTTAAACTTTCTGAAATCTTCGCACCATGTAGTGTCGAGGTTACACTATCGTGCGTATACAAATTACTCCGTCGGTTTCAATGCGCGATTCAAAAACCGCTTAAAGGAATAGGAAAGAGTGCATTTTACGATAGTTTTACGTGGGAAAAGGTTTTTAAATACCTCTTTTCATCTCAACAACAGTTGAAAGTATGCTGTCGCACACATCACTGTCGTGGTTGCCAGCATTCCTTTCGGCAGAGAACCTAAGGCTGGTAGATCAAAAACATTGGCGCGGCTTGCGCTAGTAGTGCAAGGCTGGAGAAACAGCAGAGCTGGCGGCCCCTCTCCCTCCGTCGGAGACCCGGCTGTTGCACATCACATATATTTCCGAACTTGCCGCTGAAAGTTCTCCATGACTGGCAGACCCGGACCGTTTTAAAAAGTCAGCAGTCTTTCACATCTCTCCCAAAGTGGACCGCGTTAGCACGCGATAGAACCCGCGGTGACCGGCTTCGCGAACTGGGCGTCTGTGCTCCCTATTCAGGCGCTAACACACGTGAACTGGCAAAAAGAACATAACATCAGAGATCGCGCCCCGAACGCTGGGCGGAGTGTTCTCGAAGGTCGAGCAGGTCGACCTCACGAAGCGCAGGCCCACGAGCGCTCGGTAGTTTTCCTTGGTATGTTTTGCGAGCTCTTCACGTGCCACAAGCCCACGCGCAAGATTGACGATGCCGCTGCACGCGAGCTTTTATACCATGTGTTCCACAGTGACGTCAAGGCTTGACGTGCTCCGGTAAGGCTCGGCCGAGCCATGCGTCGGCTAGCAAAGAGAGCACGAAGCTATACACAGCTGCGCCAGGGGATGGTAGGCAACGCGAGGTGACGTAATTGCTCCGCGAGGTTTTTTGATGTGAGGTACGAATAACGCTCGGCTTAAACAGCTCTGCTGCTAAAATTCCTCCTTGAGACGTTCTAAGGCCCCATAGGAAAAGCCGTTTGGGTTCGAGGTGTTTAAAGTGGTGCCCTTTGATTTGTGATAGAGAGAGTATAGTCAACAAAGAGGTGTTATCTGTCCCTGCAACATCTTGTAAAACTTTTTTTTGTTTTATTTTCTGCAAAAAACTACAGCCTAAAGATTGGCAAATGTACTAAGCTGCTAAAAGAGGCGTCTTGAGGAAAATTTGGCTTCTCAAGAAAGAATAATTATAGCCGATATAGTGTGGTTAATCAAACCAGAAAAGTGAAACAAAGAGTCCAACGCGACATTCAAGCAAGACCAGTTGTAAATACGTCATCCGCATTCCTAGGAGAGGCCGACTTAGAAGAGTACATCGTACTGGTAGACGGCACTTCATCCATCGCGCGCGTTCTCTCCCGACGGCCTAGCAGCAGCGCTGTGTCCGCGTTCACACGAACGATGGCGTCAGAATCGCTGCGCCCCTCGACGGACTCTGCGACTGATGAAAACTTTCCGCTCCTTCACATGGCTCGAATACGTCATGGCCCCATGGACCAATCAACATTTCCGCGTCGCGCGACCGATGTCGGCTCCTTTGCGACACGAGTTCCTTAAAGAGGCCATGAGGATAAAATACAAGTGTGTTCATTAAAAAACTGAGGCTGATTCCTCTGTCATAGGAATCGGTAAAACACGAAAAAATGTGCAGCTAAATCTTCAGCTGAGCATGATTTGCCGTTCGGCGGCTGTTTTGTGGGTGTTCTTGGCGAGCGACGTCTCTCTAGCGGGTCGCTTCGGCAAAGGTGTACTGGCGTCATTTCCGTGATGGATATGACGTCAGTGAAAATTGGTGTATCCCAGCATAAACACTCTCGTGTTTAAATACAAAACCCGAAATGAACAACCACAAGTATACCGTACTCTTTAGTACTAAAGGTTGCTTCCTGCAAGAAGACCCTCTGCGCAGGGGTGCGCCCTTTACAGGCCACTTGCTTCGTTGTACTGGCGTCATTTCCGTGACGGATATGACGTCAGTGAAATCTTGGCGTATCCCGGAATAAAACGCTTTCGTGCTAAAATTAAGGCTGCTTTGTCCCGGTAACACTGATACCAGTTTCAATTGCAAACTTCAAGCGTATAAATTAGATATTAGGGAAAAAAATAAAGCTGTTTTCCGGCTGTTTCTCTGTTTCTCAAGTTTCGGTGACGTCACATTCCGCCTGTTTCTCTGTGACATCACCGAAACCTGTGTGTGCGGTTGGCGGCCGCGGACCAAAGCCACCGCCTAGAGACATGACTGGGCGATTGTAGTGATGCCGCTAGTTTCGTTTGATCGTATCCCTTGAATTCCAACATGCAGTTACCAACTGATAACTATGCTTTAGTGTTTAGCGTTACTTCCGTTCCGTTATTGCTTCCTCCACTGCGTCCCTGCTAACGTCGTGTAGCGCGAAATTTGAGTTTCTAAATATTCTTCAGTTTTTTCTGCTTAACCCTTTGATGCCCAGTGTTGTTCAGGAGCAACAACTAAAACAATATTTTTAGGTGCGGAGTAACTTAGGACCGCACAATGTTCGTCCGCGTCCGTGCGCATATCATTTACAATCGCAAAAAATCCCGCAGGTACCGGCAGGATTCCAGCCTGCGTCTGGTGGACTGACAGAGTTAGTGTCAGTCGTCTTGCCTATAGGGCTACGACAGTGAATTAGTACCCGAGAGTCACACGGCTTACTCCCTCGCCTGCAACGGTGCGGAGTACCTTAGGACCTCCCAATGTCCGTCCGCGTCCATCCGTGCGCACACCACCATCAAGCAAAAATCAAGCGCAGTTCGATTTGAGCCCTGAGTTGCAGTTTTATTAACGGAACAATCAAGGTGCAACTCACGGCTCAAATCGAATGACGGTCGGGCCGCAAATCGGATGTCACTCGGGGCGCAACTTGGATGTCATTTCGAGTCCCCGTACTCCGCACCCTCGCCATCATCCACTGGGTGGATATGCTGCCATTTTTTCTCGCACTTAGTGGTTTTTTTTTTTTGTGACATTTAACTCCATCTACCGACAGACAAAGGATCCCGGGCCTTCAAAAGTTTGCGAATATAGGGAAGCACCTACTTCCGTGTGCTAAAAATGATTGTTTACGCGTGTCAACTCGAATCGAGCCCGGGTGGCTCAATCTGCTTGTGACAGGTAGCCGAAATTGTGTAATTCCTTTGTTATTACAAATGTTAGCCATACAAACTTTACTTTATTGTCTTCACTTGAACCATAAATAATGGTGATCAAGGTAGCTGTCTCATTGAGTGGTATATGGGCTGCTAGTGCCCAGTGTTTCCCAGTTCCCAGTGTGTCCTAGGCTCCGTCCTAATGAACCAAATTTTTTTCTGTCTTCATAATTGGGGTGTCAAAAAGATCATAAAAACTTCTCCCATGCTTAAGCAAAATAATAACGTTTTGGTAATCACAGGGTTAACAAAGCTCTTTCCGATTCAAAACTGAAAAACTGGCAGCGTATCGGCTCTTTTCATCGCAAATGTCGACAAAAGACGATAGTCTTTGTCGACATTTGTTAAGTAAATGCCTCCCTTCGCTTTACCGCTCACCTCTCATGCTGTCCCTCCTGCTTCGCGCTCATCCCAAGGTAAACAGGCTAAAGGTTTGCTCAAGTCAGTTTAAATTTACCGCGTTCCACTGCTCCACGCTGGGTGACTCCATGCCAGCGGTGCCGTACGGCGGAGACGCGCGTGAATCGAGGCGCCCTATTTTAACGTTTATAGAACCGCGTTGCCCTAGCCCACGTGCGTTCCAAGCAAAACGTGGAACCTATCTAGGGGAACCTTGCGTAACTGTTTCCGCTTGAATTCTTAAAATGCCGCCAGAAGCTATAGTGGCACGGGCGACAGCAGGCGACAGTGTGAATTTTTGTAGCGTGAACTACACTGGACGAGGGTGAGCAGTTTCGCGTGGACTTTGAAGGGCCGTGCTGCGCAAGCGCTAGGAGCATTGGATTGGATTGAATTGGATTGGATTTTGATGGGATTGGATTAAATTTGATTGGATTGGAAATCGAATCCAATTGGAGTACGGGTGTGTAGAGAATTGGGTCTGCCCATTCGGCGGTCTGCGCATTCCAGAGGAGTGACGTCATAGCCGCGGCAGACGCACTGGCGCCGGCGTGCCCAGATGCGCCCCTCCGTTGCGCAGTCGCCATGTCTGACGGTGCGCCGGAGCGGCTTGATAGTAGTTTCGCGCGGCTCCTGGAGAGCCGTGCTGCGCATGCGCGAGCAGCAGTGACTGGACTGGACTGGTCTGGACTGGACTGGACTAGACTGGACCGGACTGGACTGGATTGGATTGGATTGGGTCGAATTGGATTGGAAATCGTTTTATCAGCATTAAGAATGATAATCAGCTAATCCTAGACAACCAGGAAACATAAGAGTAACCAGCTGAACCTTAGCTGACGCTACGTATATCCTGGCATAGCCGAGCTAAGCCACTGCTATTTTTTTCTGCAGTAGATGTAGTATTTCATTTCGCAAAAATCAAGCATCCATGAATTTTTTTTATAAAGGAACACTGTCAATATCCTTTATGTATTAATTTTCTGTCTTATATTTGCGTAATGTCTTGTTCTTGTTCAACAATGTTGACAAGTATGAACATATAAACTGGACTTAGACGTTTAGATTTGGCTGTGAGTATATAAGACTTGCGCAGACTTCGTTTCACTTTGGCCGGGTGGCTGAATCGAGTCACAGACAGAAAGACAGACCAAAATTTCTGGGTTAAAGTAGCCCAAGAAAGACTATCGTCTTTAAAAAATGCATTGCGAGTTGATGCACGGCAGCTCGATCCTTTGTATCGAGCGACCATGGTTTATGAATCAACGATCGAATCAAAGAATTGCCCCCAAAATAATTCTCATTAAATGAGTACTAACACAAAATTTTCGTGTTGTGTTTTTTTCGCTGCTATAGGTGCCTGGGAGCCCACTAATCACAGAATGACACATTAGGTGGTCGGTCGTAGCGTAAATAATTATTTACAGCCTCGTTTATTCGTGTCAGTTTCGGTTTTGGCTGAACGAACAACGAGGCGGCTGCCATAACAGGAGGGCGCTCGTGACGTCACCGTTCTCGTCGCACCACTGACGGTGTGGACGCGCGCGCGCGCTCAGACCGACCGTGGTCTCCACCATCTCCACGCACCTGGCAGCATGACGTCAGCCCCAAAACCATGACGTCATACACACGGAGGAACATCGCGCGCCAACCACAGCCAGCGCGTTGCCACGTCACGACAGCCCTGACGTTGGCAGTATGGGGCCAGGAGGAGCAGATGGCGTCGTGGGAATGCCGATTGGGAAAGTGCATCTTATCTAAACATTCTCGTGCGCGCAAAGATTGAATGGGGTTTAGAGTATGTTATAGTGAACAGTTACTGTTGAAACTTGCTGGGAGATTCTTCATATACAAAGGAAGCATGTTACATAGTTATCCCAAGTTCGAAAAGAAATCTCTGCTTCACAGTGGCTATGCAGGCATCGCTGAACGGTAACGCCTGCTTTATCGCGTTTTTTACATGCACGCCTCAGTTAGTCGGCGATCATTTACCACTAGACGCATGATGATCCCGTAATGTCGTTTCATTTGTTGCAGGTGATGCAGATATACTTCCCTTACTCCACGCAACTCTACCCGACCGAGTTCCCTGGAACCCACCCGAACGACTGTCCGAGAAATATGAACATTGAGCAGTAAGAGGAGTTGCTTTGCTGACGCAAGTGGTGCAAGGTTTCGATTGGTTTTCGAACAAATGTGGGGCGACAGTCAAAAATGAAGAGCCTTCGGTGGTCCTGGCCTGTCGATGTGACGCGTGTTCAAAATTTATAGACTGACCTTCCTACAGGACGAATGCTTTCTTTTTCTGTGTCAGCTGCACAGTAAGGGATGAAAAATTTTCACAATGCCTGATATAAGTTCTAATAGCGTTATATGAGTTGCATAAGCAAAGCACTGCGGGAATATTCAGAATCGTTTTTTTTTTAATTGTGGAACATCATGTCCGACCTGTCTTTGTCCCACGCGCTTTCTTTCTCATCGTCCTTTTACAGTTACTACCTATGTACTCGTGTGCGTGCGTGGAGTGAGTGAGTGAGTGAGTGAGTGAGTGAGTGAGTGAGTGAGTGAGTGAGTGAGTGAGTGAGTGAGTGAGTGAGTGAGTGAGTGAGTGAGTGAGTGAGTGAGTGAGTGAGTGAGTGAGTGAGTGAGTGAGTGAGTGAGTGAGCGCGAGTATGCGTGCGTGCGTGCGTGCGTGCGTTGCTTATGTTCGACGGTGGCTTTGACACCGCCCTGTTTCTCTCATCTTACAGGGCTCGCAAGATGAAATGTAACGGCGCCAATTTTCCCGACGCATTCGGTCACTACAGGGAGAGCGCGTTCACGCAAATCAAGCACCATTGGTGGTGGAAGGTGCGCGCTGTGCCCTCTCTTTCTGTAAAAGTTATTCACACGCAAATATACGTACGTATGTTAAGTCGTTCCTATCGTCGCCCTTATTACGAGGGCGCGCACGGCATACAGGTGACGCAACATTTCGACGCAGTGTGGCGTTGCCTGCAGCCCCCACTGCAAGAAAAATCACACCGCGACGGTTTGGGGGCAGAGTAAGAAGTTAGGCATCGCGATGTTGAGGGTACCGCACAAACGTTGCCACTTATGGGAACCACATCCGCAGTCAGTGATGAGACCGAGGGACCAAGCGCCGGCAAAGTAGCCGTTAAACCTTTACCTAATCCCGTGGTTCGCTTGCGTTGAAGCGCGCACACACACGGCTCAGCCAGCGCTAAGGGATCAAGCGCAGGCGAAGCAGCCGTTTCCCGCTCGCCAAATCACGTGGTACCGCAGCGGTGAGGCTTCGAGCGAGCGGAGCGAAAAGAAAGAAGGGCGCAGCTTGCGCGCCGGCGACTGAACGTCACTTGCGACGTGATGTAGAGCTTTGGCTTTAAAAGACGCAAACGGAAAAAAATGATGACAATTACTAGAGGAAACGTTCGGCTCCTGGACACCCGCACTTTCGCATTCAATGCATCCTAGGGACAGCTTAGGTGCCCTCATAGTTTTTTTTTTTTTTTTGCGTCACAGCCTGCTAAAGGTTGACAATATGTAACTTCCGCAGGCAAACTTCGTGATGGAGAGCCTCAACGCCACCCGCAAGCACGATGGCCCCATTCTGTTGCTGGAGGAAGACTACTACGTGTCCGCGGACTACCTCGCGGCCGTTCGGCTACTCCTAGCCAACAAGCCTAAGTGAGCTGCGACACCTTGGCCTTCCACATCTAATATAGTGCAGCACTCGGATGATTATGGGAACCAAACCAATTTAAAGGACCGGTCTACAGTGCTGCAGAAGTTAGGCCCATGGGAACACAGCTTTCTCAAAAGGACTCTAAAATACTTAAACGCGCCTTATGAAAAACCAAATGTACCGCAGGCTCAATCCTCTTTTCTTGCCCTTGTCAAGTGTCACTTTCTATTGAACGCTTGAAGGTTTTGATGCCATTCGGCAGCAGGAAGCAATGTTTTCACATTATCAACTGGACCTTCACCCACTTCGAGTTTACCTTGCGTGCCTGCCTATTTTTTTTCTTTCCCGACAGGTTTTGCGGCTACAACATCTGCCTGTGTATGGTGGGAAACCTGAACAACGATTACCGGTACGAGAAGTACCTGTTGGATAAGGTAAATTCACAGCCTGGCGAACGTACGACAACGTCCAAATTTAAGGTCGGTGCTTGAAACTTGCTTTAACTAGTTGTGCCAGGCGTTTTAAATTTGGCGGGGTATTCGCCCTCACTCGCAGGTAGAGGTACGCCCCTGGGCCAACAGCACCAACAACATGGGCATCATTTTGACCAGGGACACGTGGGAGGTTATGCGAGGCTGCTTCGGCGTGAGTAACATACGATATGCGCCTTGTGAATGGTTGCAAAAGTTTAATTAGAGCTGGCAGCATGGGACAGTCATCCGAATAACAATTACATGAACAACATGAATCCCATTGAGCTGCAGGCTGATTCCTAAGTAACACGGAATCCTCAGAGAACATTGTACAAAATATTTTCTCCGAAATTCGCCTTGAGCAACAGTACAAAATCATAGTAAAGGTTAAACAATCTGTGCTTCGGACCGCGTTATGGCGAAAGCCTCAATTATACCATTGTTCGAAAAATCGTCGTCGTTCTTGTAGTTAACTGGTCAAGAAAAATTGTCGCGGCTGTAAAGAGTAAATTTTGGTGGCGCGAGACTGGACAAACAGCGAAGGTGGGGGCCCCAGTTAGCCCATTCTTGTTTCGGCAAAGTTTATGCTTGGGGACTCGGCCAAGTTGTCCGTGTGGTGTCGTTGTTAGCACCCCCAAAAGCAATGGACACTCGGGAGGGACGCTGTTCTTCGGTCGCCCCGTTTCTCTCTTCATCATAGACTTGGCTGTTCTGTCACCGCAGCGGCGGAGCGGAGCTGCTTTTATACCCTCGGGGTGACGTCACAGCTTAGCTCCGCATCTGCGCGTGCGCGGCCTCCGTATGGCGCGGCGAGGCAAAGCTAGGGTGAAGTCGTACCGGCGCGCGGTGACGTCATCGCTCGGTGAGCTTTTGCTGCGCACGTCCGTCGGCCTAACCATCGGCTTAAACAGCATCGCTTTAAAACACATTCGAGTTTGCTTTGGATTTGAAATCGGATCTCCACAATTGTAGGCCAGCTCATCACTCCTGTGCCATCTTCACACGCTGGCAGGGGAAGTGGAAGGAAATGTAAACCACTCCGCGTACACGCAAGAAGTGAGCGTAACGGCACGTGAGCTAATCTGGTGCATTCCAGCCATGTAGCAATTGGGCTCTGAGGAAGACACGGTGTGTGCCACCAGGTTGACTACTGCAGTTGTTCGCGCCATCAAGAAACGACAGTGAAGAAAGAGACGCATACTCGGTGTAGCCGTAAAGCGGGGGACACATGAGCGGAGAGGGACGCGCATCCGCACGCGTATTCGCACTCTGGAAACCGGTTAGGCGGCGGCTAGGAGCACGCATGAAGGCTACAGGACCGGTTTGGGAGAGGAAAAAAACGCATGCGGTAACGCGTTGCTCTCCGCACACGTGTCTCGCCCTTAAAGGAGCCATGAAAACAAAACACGACTTTCGTTCATTCGAAGAATTGCCTCGTCAGAATCATACTGACACCACTTTTAACGTAAACTTCGCTCAAATAACCTTCATAATTAGGAAAAACGGCAAATGGCCATGCGACTCACTAGCTCATTTCCCGCAACAGAACCTACGATGTCATACCAGACACCTGTGCGATTGGCGGAGGCCGGCAAAAGCAAACGCAAGTTATGCAGGGCTTATAATCTTCCTTCGCGGGATATTTTCGCTTAAATGTAATGCGTATATTCATTGTATAGAAGTAAGAATGGTGGGGTAAGCATGGAAGCTACGAAAGTACACGTAAACATTGAAGTACCAGAGCGTGCTGTTGTTGGCACTGCGCACACATGGCTTGTCATAGCTGCACAGCAGTATGGCGCTTTCGGGTTGTCTGACACGACACAGGCCGATTAGCGCAAGCGACATTGTCTTACGTGACCCTGTTTGTCGAGTATGCCCCATGTTTCATAACAAGAGCACTTTCTACTGTATTAAAAACAAGCCAGGTGCAAATACGGTCAAAAACAAAGCAAAGGTGGGCAAATGTGGGTTACGGTATGGTAGCGCCATCTGGGAGGACTGACGGTGAACAAGGCTCTGTTGTTCACTGGACGCCTAGTGCCGCGTTCGCGTTAACTTCAAGGCCTGCTTTTCTGACGTCATCGCGGACGACCTCACGAAACACAGGATTTGGTGGGAGAATCGCAAATTTTAAAATAAATTGAGTAATTTCTACCCAATAAACTATTGCTTGTGGCCGGACTAGCTCTGGGGCAATATAAAACTCCAAATCGTTCGAATAAAACAAACCTGTACTTTAACCTCATGGCTCATTTAAAGCAGCCTGCGTTGTAATTCGCGCCAAAAGGGGAAGAAATGAGAGCCAACAGAGGGACGAAAAAAAAATGTAGCCGTACAGATGTCGTTATAAGTATTGCCAGGCTTTAGCCTTTAAAGCGCGTATAAGCCGACTTAAAGGGACCCTGCAACACTTTTTTCAACTTTTTTTAATCTTAAATGCTTGCAAAACGTAGTCACCCAACACACCCACTACTTAGATTAGGGGGTCGCAAAGTACGTCAGCCAAAAATCACTGTTCTATGCCCATCAGATAACTTGTAAACTCGCTCAAAAGATTTTTCTCTCTTTACCGGTCTTGGTGTTCTTCGACGCCTCCAATTACGTCACCAAGGCCATGTAGCGGTACGCTACATGAACGCTTTTCGGCAGCAGCTTTAAAAATAAAGCCACAAAAACAAAGCAGTAAGGGAAGGGCGTATCTGGTGCGACGAGCAAATCACGCAGTGCCGCTCGTGCTGGCGATAAGTATAGCTTTCGCAGTGGTTCCAGACGCGTAGGAAAGAGTACAAGCACTTATCGAAAGTGTGGTAGGGTCCCTTTAAGTGCCCCGAGGAATTTATTTCACAACTGCCCAAGGTACTTACTCGCATGCAGCAACTTTTTGCAGGAGATGGTTCGTTTGGCACAGTCATTGCTTGCACTGCAGCCGTTCCCAGCCTCCAGTGCGCCGCCGCATGCCTACATCAACTTGTGCGTGTCGGCTTCACTGATAGCGGCGCCATGCTTGGGGCGGATGAAGCAGCAAGGCATTTGCTGATATCCTCCCAAGTTCCTGCTATTTGACGCGTCCCCCTGACTCCCCCCCTTCCCTCCAATGCTCGTTTAAAAGATGTCTCGAAGGCAGACAATAAACAGACAAAACATGCTGTGTGTAGTTAGAGCAACATGTTGCGATAAGTATAGTTTGCCCATAATGACGTGATTCTTGTGTGACAACCAGAGCGAGCAAAATTATCGCTTGCACGACTCCCTTTTTATCGGTAAGATGTCTAGAAGGGGTCGACACATGGATCTATGAATGCGCTCGGAAGTTTGCGTAGCAACTACTTGCGCAATTATTTATGCCCGGAAACATTACTTTGCCTCCACGCCAGCGCTACAGGACGGAACTTCCTCATTTACGCCTTCGTCGTACTTGCCTCCGCCAAGCCAAGCCATGGTTTGCGCAATTTTAACACGAAATTGTTTTATTCCTGGGTACACAAAGACTTCACTCACGTCATATCTGTCATGGAAGTGACGCCAGTGCAACGAAGCAAGCGGCCTGTAAAGGGTGCACCCCTGCACATAGGGTCTGCTTGCAGGGAAGCAACCTTTAGTACTAAGAGTAGGTTATAATTAGGGTTACTCGTTTCGCGTTTTATATTTTAACACGAAAGTGTTTAACGCCGGGATACACCAAGATTTCACTGACGTCATATCCGTCACGGAAATGACGCCAGCACACCTTTGACGAAGCGACCCGCCAGCAGGACGTCGCTCGCCAAGCACGCCCACAAGACAGCCGCCGACCCGCAAATTAGGCTCAGCTGCAGATTTCGCTGCACATTTCACTTTCATGTTTTAGCGATTCCTATGACAGAGTAATCAACCACATTTTCTTTCTACGTCGATGTACGACGGGACGGGAAAGCAACATGTACACTTGTCTTATTCAGTGGATTGATTGATTAGGTGATTGATTAAATAGTAGTGGGTATGATTCAGTCATCTGTCAGTTACTGATCAACCTATTGATTGATTGATTGATTGATTGATTGATTGATTGATTGATTGATTGATTGATTGATTGATTGATTGATTGATTGATTGATTGATTGATTGATTGATTGATTGATTGATAGCGACGTCATCTGCATCCTGTCCTGATTGCAGGAATTCTGCACTTACGACGACTACAATTGGGACCTGACGCTGACAGCAGTTGCCCGTAGGTGCCTTCCACCCGGTAGCCTCACCGTAAGCCTGCGTGCCAGCAGAGTTCTCCACACCGGGAGGTGGTGAGCATGCATTTCGTTTTTTTTTTAAACCTGCTAGTCGCACAACCCGTTTAATACGTTTTTCCATAACAAATTTCAAATACTTCCTCAGCCATAATGAGATGCAGTGCGCCAGCTCGAGGTCACTCAGAGGCTGGAAGCTCTCGAGAGATTGGTGCGACATATTTCCGGCATGGCGGCCACACTGTGAACGTGTAGGTGCACCTCTGCACGAAGGGAGTATTCGTAGAAGTCAGGCGCACATCTACTACACATTGACCTCTAAGCGACTTGAAGGCAGTCACTGTGATTATCCGCGCGCACTCAACGCATGCAACCCTGCACGTTCCCGTTGCTCAGAAGGTTTATTCAAATGCCTACAGGGTTTGTCAAATATGGGTCTTCAAATTTTAGTTAAAGGCTACAAAATTCTTCCGTCCAAACGTTTCCTGCTGGTACACCGTCTCCTTGCTGCCTACAGTCACTGTTACAGTAGGGTGTGGCATATATGCGAAAGCGAAAGAAATTTGTACTTAGAAAGGTGAGTATAGTTTCCAATAAATCAGTTGTAAGTCCAGTGCCGTCCGTGTCTGTTTTCTCCCCTTGTGTCACAGTTCTTCAATAGAAAGTCCGCTTCAGAATCCGGGCGGTGCAGACCTTCCTTCTCCGTTGAAGCTGAAGGTGATGATGATGATGGTGATTGATAATTGCTATTGGTTTCCCCTTTGTAGCGGGGTGATGCCGTGTCATCTTAGCAGAAAGGACTCGTATACCTATGTTTTACACTCTTGGTTTAATACTAGCGCTGCTTAGGGCAGGCACAAAAAACTTATTAGGCACAAAATACTTTTTTCCTGCTACAGGGGATAGCTGTCCTAGGCAATATTCCCCTCTCTGCTTTTCATACACCAGCATTCTAATCTTCTTTTCGTCGCCTCGACAACATTGAAGTTTACTCCCTCAGTGCTACACTTAAATCCTGGGGCTTCTGGAAGCCGAATCTTTCCCTCATGTAGATTTGGATGGATACCCTCGCATTCTAGCACTGTGCGCCGCATAGTTTCTGTTTCTTTTTCGCATACCACGCATACCCCATCATTTTGTGAATACTTCTCCACGAAGCTCTTAGTTCGCTAACAACCTGCTCTAGCCTCAAAAATCAAAGCACTGCCCTGGGAATTATCGTAGAACTTTTCCTTTCTGATGTCCAATTTCTCAGCCCTGTACATCTACGTTTTAGCTTCCATTTTTTCTCTCCATTTATCCGTTTGTCTCTGCCTTGCCTCTTTTTTGGTTACCTTGGGTGTTTTGGATTCTCCACTGTTCTTTCCGTATTTCATCGTTAGCCTTGTAGTCTTCCTTAACCATCGCGTGTCCACGCTTTTCAAATATAGGTACCTAAAAACCTTAGCGGCCCACCTACGTTAATCCATTGCTCTCAACCTCCTATCAAAGCATATTTTACTCTGCACTTTTTGAACTTCAAACGACGCCATCCCATATCTCCCTGCACTGCTTCGTTAGTTGTTTTTCCAAGGGCTCCTAAGGCCAAACGGACTACCGTTCTCTGGTTCACTTCAAGGCCTGATAGAACGTCTGATTTTAAGCAGAGTACAGCATTCGCAAATGTGAGACCCGAAACCATTACTCGTTTTCACATTGGTCTCACTACTTCATATTTATTAGACCCCCACCGAGCTGTATGCTTCACTATACCTGCGTTTCACTTGCCCTTTCCTTTCAGTTGCTCCTCGTGAGTATCCCCTTTGTTTATCCACACTGCCAAATATTTATATTCCTTTACTCTGGGTAATTTTTCATGCTGGATAGGCACTGGGTCAGTGGCAGTGTCATTGAAAACCATTATTCCCGATTTCTCGGCGCTAAAATTTAACCCGAAGTGGGTGGCTTCCTGGCCACTAATATTTATGACCCGTTGCATATCGGTCTGGTTATCACCTAAAAGAATAATGTCGCCTGCGTATAACATTCCCGGAATACGCTGCTGTACCACTTCCCCTTGCAGCATATGTGTTAGGTTGAACCCTACTTGACTTTCTTCCAGTTTCCTTTCTAACCCTGCCATGTAAAGCATAAATAGTATTGGGCTCAAAAGGCATCCCTGTTTCAGTCCCCTATGGGTGTTGACCTGCTGGGCGCATTTCTGTCCTTCCCATATAAGGTGCACTCTATTATCGTTATAGATTGCCATAAGAAACTGCATTAACTCTTCATCTAATCCATGGAGTTTCAGCATTCTCCACAACAGTTCTCTGTTTACGTTGTCATATGCCCATTTAATGTCCAAGAACGTAATCCATAATGGTCTATTCTACGCTTTCGCAATTTCAATGCATTGCGTTATCGCGAACAAATTATTATCCAATCGTATGGCGAGCCCCTAGGGGACAAAAACTGAACCTCGCTAAACTATTAATATTCAAAAGTTTTGTAAAATAAAGCTTGCTTTTTAAAATATAAGACATTCATTAAGTGAAATTCCCTTGCGTTTTGGGGGCTTTTCTTTTTACGACTTACGGCAGCAGCCGCAAGCACTTGAGTACCACTTCAACTTTCTGCCGACAGGCGACAGGATATTCAACTAGCCCCGTGCTCGCCGCGGCGCAGGGGGGCAATCGAAGACCGGCTTTTGATAGATGGGGGCCTATGGGGAGTTTCGCAACTGGTATTTATCCTGTAACTGTGCCTTGTGTAGCGTCTTAGCACTGGTTCCCATTTCAAAAACTATGAAACAACTGGCCCAGCTTTCTATCTTAGACAGTAGCGTAGTTATTGTTCTTGGCCACTTACCGGGGCGAAGCGACCCGAGGCATTGCCTATGGAGCGAACAAAGCACGTAACGACAGCAGTGTTTATTTGAACAGCCAGATGGTTACAGAGATAAGCAGGGGAGGAGGGCGTCGGTTCCTTACACACACCCAATCACAAGATATCCAGGTTTCCCCAACGCGGTTTTCAAATACTCTTCTTGGCTGGTGTGAGCCTCGAATATCGGTGAGGTTAACACAGCTCAGCTTGCAACCAAATGGTGAGTAAAACACGGCCCGTGTCGCACACAAAGCAAAGCACGCCGCACTAGGCGGCGATGTCGCAACGATGCTGCCGCAAAGCAACCACCCAAAAGCTGGGAAAAGTGGAAAGAGAGAATTAGCAAAGCTGGTGAGTCGAACGCCCTCAAAGGCCCACTGGAAGAGAGAGAGAGAGAGAGAGAGAGAGAGAGAGAGAGAGAGAGAAAAGAAACACTTTATTCAAAAGCCTGGTTAAGTGCGTTCAGTGAATATGGCAGCTCTTTCCGCGAAACTCTTCTGAGTCTGCAAGTCCGAGCTGCCCAGTGCCTTCTCCTAAGCTCGACTTAGGAAATCAAAGGGAAAGGGGTCTTCACAGCATGGCCATATGAGATCGGCGACTGTGTCCTTCGCACCACACGCAGGGCAATTAGGTTACGGATATAAAGTCGGGTGAATATGGTGCAGTATGGAGCGCCATGGGAGCGTGTTCGTCTTATAGCAGGCACCACAGACGTTCTTCGTCATTAGTAAGATCCCGATGTGCTGGCGGATAGATTCGGCGGGAGAGGCGGTAGTGTGCTGTGATTTCTTGATAGCTTAATAAGCTGTCTCGGGCTGATCGGGCTCCATGTAAGGGGGGACGAGGCTTGGTCCTGCGCGGGTGGCGAGCTCTCGAGCTGCTTGATTGACCACCTCGTTACCCTCCAACCCTAAATGGGCAGTAGTCCAGATCAATTCCACTTCGGTGTTAGGAGGGTTTTGTACGAGAATTTTGAGTGACTAGGGAGAAATAGCCCCTTAGGCGAATTTTTTGATGACCGTTTTCGAATCTGAAATTATGATTGCAGGAGTCGGCCGGTGAGCTAGTGCCAGCGCTATAGCCGCCTCTTCTGCCGTTGCCCAATTGCGGATGCGTACAGAAAGGGAATTGATGGTTGGAATGTTGGGGTCATATAGAGGCATCACAGCATAAGCGTCGTGATGTCTATAGTCGGACGCGTCCACTCACACCGTGCTTGGGTTTATTGGGTATTTCTCGGTCAAAGATCGGGCTCGTTGTTCCCTGCACGTTTGATTGTGTACCGGGTGCATTTTTCGCGGGAGAGGGCGAATGCGAAGTTGTAAATTTCGTGGGGATCGGGAGCTCATTGGAACGGATCTTCCTCCAGCCCCCGTCATCCGTTGCAGTGTATCGAAAGGGCGAGGCGCACAAAACTCGTCAGCGTAGCAGTGTATCGAAAGAGCGAGGGGCACGAAAGTCTTCAGCGTAGCAGTGCATCGAAAGGGCAAGGGGCACGAAAGTCTTCAGCGTATCAGTGTATCGAAAGGGTGAGGAGAACGAAAGTCTTCAGCGTAGCAGTGTATCGAAAGGGCGAGGGCACAAAAGTCTTCAGCGTAGCAGTGTATCGAAAGAGCGAGGGGCACGAAAGTCTTCAGCGTAGCAGTGTATCGAAAGGGCGAGGGGCACGAAAGTCTTCAGCGTAGCAGTGTATCGAAAGGGTGAGGGGAACGAAAGTCTTCAGCGTAGCAGTGTATCGAAAGAGCGAGGGGCACGAAAGTCTTCAGCGTAGCAGTGTATCGAAAGGGCGAGGGGTAGAAAAGTCTTCAGCGTAGCAGTGTATCCAAAGAGCGAGGGGAACGAAAGTCTTCATCGTAGCAATGTATCGAAAGAGCGAAGGGCACGAAAGTCTTCAGTGTAGCAGTGTATCGAAAATGCGAGTGGTACGAAAGTCTTCAGCGTAGCAGTGTATCGAAAGGGCGAGGGGCACAAAAGTCTTCAGCGTAGCAGTGTATCGAAAGGGTGAGGGGAACGAAAGTCTTCAGCGTAGAAGTGTATCGAAAGGGCGAGGGGCATGAAAGTTTTCAGCGTAGCAGTGTATCGAAAGGGTGAGGGGCATGAAAGTTTTCAGCGTAGCAGTGTATCGAAAGGGCGAGGGGCATGAAAGTTTTCAGCGTAGCAGTGTATCGAAAGGGCGAGGGGCATGAAAGTCTTCAGCGTAGCAGTGTATCGAAAGGGTGAGGGGCACGAAAGTCTTCAGCGTAGCAGTGTATCGAAAGGGCGAGGGCACAAAAGTCTTCAGCGTAGCAGTGCATCGAAAGGGCAAGGGGCACGAAAGTCTTCAGCGTATCAGTGTATCGAAAGGGTGAGGAGAACGAAAGTCTTCAGCGTAGCAGTGTATCGAAAGGGTGAGGGGAACGAAAGTCTTCAGCGTAGCAGTGTATCGAAAGAGCGAGGGGCACGAAAGTCTTCAGCGTAGCAGTGCATCGAAAGGGCAAGGGGCACGAAAGTCTTCAGCGTATCAGTGTATCGAAAGGGTGAGGGGAACGAAAGTCTTCAGCGTAGAAGTGTATCGAAAGGGCGAGGGGCATGAAAGTTTTCAGCGTAGCAGTGTATCGAAAGGGTGAGGGGCATGAAAGTTTTCAGCGTAGCAGTGTATCGAAAGGGCGAGGGGCATGAAAGTTTTCAGCGTAGCAGTGTATCGAAAGGGCGAGGGGCATGAAAGTTTTCAGCGTAGCAGTGTATCGAAAGGGTGAGGGGCACGAAAGTCTTCAGCGTAGCAGTGCATCGAAAGGGCAAGGGGCACGAAAGTCTTCAGCGTATCAGTGTATCGAAAGGGTGAGGAGAACGAAAGTCTTCAGCGTAGCAGTGTATCGAAAGGGTGAGGGGAACGAAAGTCTTCAGCGTAGCAGTGTATCGAAAGAGCGAGGGGCACGAAAGTCTTCAGCGTAGCAGTGTATCGAAAGGGCGAGGGGCACAAAAGTCTTCAGCGTAGCAGTGTATCGAAAGGGTGAGGGGAACGAAAGTCTTCAGCGTAGAAGTGTATCGAAAGGGCGAGGGGCATGAAAGTTTTCAGCGTAGCAGTGTATCGAAAGGGTGAGGGGCATGAAAGTTTTCAGCGTAGCAGTGTATCGAAAGGGTGAGGGGCACGAAAGTCTTCAGCGTAGCAGTGTATCGAAAGGGCGAGGGCACAAAAGTCTTCAGCGTAGCAGTGCATCGAAAGGGCAAGGGGCACGAAAGTCTTCAGCATATCAGTGTATCGAAAGGGTGAGGAGAACGAAAGTCTTCAGCGTAGCAGTGTATCGAAAGGGTGAGGGGAACGAAAGTCTTCAGCGTAGCAGTGCATCGAAAGGGCAAGGGGCACGAAAGTCTTCAGCGTAGCAGTGCATCGAAAGGGCAAGGGGCACGAAAGTCTTCAGCGTATCAGTGTATCGAAAGGGTGAGGGGAACGAAAGTCTTCAGCGTAGAAGTGTATCGAAAGGGCGAGGGGCATGAAAGTCTTCAGCGTAGCAGTGTATCGAAAGGGCGAGGGCACAAAAGTCTTCAGCGTAGCAGTGTATCGAAAGGGCGAGGGGCATGAAAGTTTTCAGCGTAGCAGTGTATCGAAAGGGTGAGGGGCACGAAAGTCTTCAGCGTAGCAGTGTATCGAAAGGGCGAGGGCACAAAAGTCTTCAGCGTAAATCACGGGTGACAGGCTTATGCTGTTGTAGCTAATTCTCCTATCGAGGACTCTTGATCGACCAGTGAATAACGCGCATTCATTCAGATAACGCAGTGGCACTGTTTTAACGCTCATTTGCTCCGATGGTAGGGCAGGGATCGGCTCATGTCCTACAGTGACATTACAAATCGTTACCGCCTGGAACGGGTCCCATGTCCACCGCTCGTTCATCACTAAATAAAAGGCAATACGGCACTGAATCTTCTTCAAATAATTCGTATCCAAACTCGGTCACGTGTAGCTCTAGTCGAAAAAGACAAGAAAATTTAGGTGGTTTCGTCGTATTTTCGCGTGTCCTACTGCCGTCTTGTCGTATTCTTGTCGTGTCGTGATTCTGATGTTCTGTCATGTGTCCTATTCCTGGCCGGATTTTGATGTTCTATCATGCCGAATTCCTGTCCTGTCGTGATCCTAATGTTCCATCAGAAGTTGCACATGGTTTGAATGTTATTGCCCATTGTGAAGGGTAGCGTAAACGGAAGTTCTGCTGTAGCTACAGGAATATTTGAACCGACTATGCAGTTACGACAGAAATGTGTGTCGTAACAACAGATGGCTTTGTCGTAACAACAGGACTTCTGTTGTCGCAACAGTTTTTTGTCGTATGACAGGAATTCCTGCTAGGATTTTGCGGTATTCCTGTCGTGATTTTAGACTTGGTACTGCTACGGAGAGTAGTACTGAGATAAATGCCGCGAATCTAAAGACAAGGCAGACCCACCGCATACGCTATGGGCTTGCTATGGGTATCACACAGGTAGAGAAACGGGCGACTATGTTGCTCAACTACGTCCCAGCGAATCAACTGTGGGCCATGCAGCTGGCCGACGGCTTTGCATGCATGGGTCCAAGGCCTCTTGGCTGACGCTTATTATCCCCAATTTCTCCCCAAAAAGCAATGTCCGGTCGCGTTGCCTTTATACTTAAACTTGTCTTCGGGACGACGGCAGAGTGCTAAAAGCCTTCCTGCTGCTATGCATGTTGTTGCCGGTTCCAGTCATGCTTAGGACGTCTTTTTTTTAGCGTTCCATGGGCTTACCATAAACGCTCAAAAGTTGTTTGTGGGAGCTTAAACCATAATGATTGCTTTTAAAGGACTAGTAAAGTTATTTTAATAGTGTGAAAGTATCCCTAACAAACAGCTTCTTTGACAGAAATTTCGGAAAGATTCTTGAAACATTAACAAGAAAAAAATGCCGCCCCTGCTGTTGCCTTTGTCGTCAGGGCCACAAGAAGGCATGTTGAAAGCCAGGCCAGTAGTACGACAGGAACTCTTCGAGCTGCTATGCCGGCGCCTATGAATGCAGCGACAGAGTTCCCTCGTATATATTTGTATACAGTTCTATGGGTAGCCCTAGCAAAACTATCGTTTTAATAATAATGGTGATCATGATGACGACAAACATTTATTGAATTCTGCCCCTTTGCTTTTCAATGCAGTGGTATTCACCGGCACGCCAAGTCCTGTGCTATGGCCCGCGTACGCAAGGCCCTACGCCGAATACTACCCAGCGAAGGGTTCGGATCTGAGAAGATGGAGCGCCTCTACGCCGTGAAGCCTCGCCAAATTGGTGTGCCCTCAATGAGTGGCGGTTGGGCAGACATTCGGGACCAACGGCTTTGCGTCAAGATGACTCTCTGGGACCCAAAGCGATGAACTGCCCTGTCATGCGCGATCGGGGCATTTCAAGGATACCGAAACTATAACCATTTTTTTCGGCAGAATGCCCCGCCATCGTAGAAGCACACCGCGCCTTGTGTATGGCTTTAAGTAGTATTATTAGAAATGCAAAATCTTTGTTGAAACTGTGGTTTCTTCTGGGGTTCTAGAGCCAGCCAACATGTTCCCAATGCAGAGGTATACTATCTCCAATCAGTTGCAATATGTTTATTCGCTCGAATGGGACATTATTACCACGTATCTTGTTGCAAGTATGGCCTACAGGCAATAACGTTTGATTACTCTTCCGCATCAGTGTTTACACATATATCTTTCAAGTATTTTAAAGACGATAACCTTCCTTGGGCTACTTCAAAACGAAAATTGTGGTCTGTCTGTCTGTCTGTCACTCGATCATGATGATGATGGTTTGATTTTATTGGCGCAAGGCCGACACGGACAAAGAGCGCCAAACAGAAAGTTATTTGATGAGGAGACAACACGAAATAAAATCAGTTAAAAACTATGAGTACGGTTGGTGTAAAGGGCCAGGGTGAAGAACAAGAGTGGTTAAAAAATTAATAAGGTGGCTGGTGTATAGGACCAGGGGTAAAGCTATGGGTGGTATGAGATGAGTTGTAAAAAGTGAACTTCTGATAGGAACTTAAACGTGCGCTGAACAGAAAACATGGCATCATCTCCTAAGAAGTATGATGGGTGTGGTGGAATATGTCGTGTGTGTAGTTGAGGGAAGTGTTTGCGTCGTGTACTGTCGAGTGCCTTACATTCTATGAGGATGTGGATCACGGATAGGGCCTCTCCGCACCTGCTGCACAGAGGCTGTCACTCGATCAGCCAGCCGGCCTGAGAGAAACAGGATCTGCTCAATAGGTTTATATACTCACCGCCAAATCCAAACGTCTAAGTCCGGTGGCAAGTTCATACTTGTCAACATTGTTGAACAGGAACAAAGTATTACGCAAATATTAGGTAAAAAATCAATATATAAGAAATAATTGTCGTGTTCCTTTATTAAAAAATTCATGGATGCTTGATTTTTTTATATACATCCACTGCAGAAAAAATCCCTCTTTCGCCTGCTGTTGCCCGCGCCGCTATAGCTCCTAGCGGAATTTTAACAAATCAAACGGTAACAGTAACAAAAGGTTCTACTAGCTAGGTTCCACGTTCCGCTTGGAACGCACGTGGAGCAGGGCAACGTGGTTCTATACCCGTTGTAGTAGGGTGCCTCGATTCACGCGCGTCTTCACCGTACGGCAGCGCTGGCATCGACGCACGCAGCCTGGAGCAGTAGAACGCGGTAAATATAAACTCACTTGAGCGAACCTCTACTGTGTTTATCTTTGGAGGAGCGAGAAGGGAAAGGAACCGCGTAAGAAGTGAGCGGGAAAGCGAAGGCAGGCGTTTACTTGGCAGGGGCGCCAGTCGACTATCGTCTTTCGTCGGCATTTGCAACGAAAGGAGCAGATACGCGGCCATTTTTTATGTGCGAGTAGCTTTCGGATACCCATGTTAACATCCATTATGTTCAGCACCACACTTTCGTAAACTTGTTACCTGTAAGGCTAATGCGGGATCTGCTTTCTTTTTTTTTTTTTTGCACAGCTACGTCGTTGCTCAAAAAAACCAACCCATGAGCAGGCGCCGTACGGTGAAGTAGAAAAAAATTACACCATCTTACCGTAGGTGAACCCTGAGTAGTATTCGAAGCAGGCATGGGGTCGATTCAAGTGCCCATTAGTTTTCAGTTCGTCGTTTCCGTGAAGTTGAGGTACGTAGCTACCGTTTTATTTGCCGTTTGGTTTCCATGGTAACTACCACACTTTTCACTTACCGGAACTACGAAATGGGAAATTGCGTTGACCCCATGGCTGTTTCGCATACTACTCAGGGTTCCCCTACGGGAGGATGGTGTAATTTTATTGGAGGGGTGGTGGGTGTTAGAATGGAGAGGCATTAAAGAGAGAGAGAGAGAGAGAGAGAGAGAGAGAGATCCGTTGTACGTGGTATGAGTTTGTCTTTATTTAAACATTATCGTCATCATGTTCAACGTAGGTGACGTCGAGCTACGGTTTGCGTTCCGCTTTGATTATGACCGCCTTATGGTGCGTGAAATGTAAAGTCAAAGGCTGTTGTAGTGGATTAACCCTAAAGTTGCTGAAGATGAGGTCGATGCACGTTCCCCAGATGGTTGTGGGATGTTTGTAATCACGACCCGCCGAGACTCGCCGACACACCCGCTGCTGACGACGATGAAACGTCGAAGGCGCGTAAAGCGTACTCGTCTCGTGCCGGTCCAGGAAGACACCGGCAACACTGTCGCTCCAGGAGCCATAGAAGGGTAGGACACCACAGGGCGTTCAGCAAGCCCAGCCAGGGGGATGAAACTTCATCGTTTTTCTGTCCCGTGACCGCAGTGACCCTAACGTTTGTGGGCTGTACTACACACGAGCACAAATGAACGTTGTTGCTGCATTTTATATTTATTACCATGTTACTTATTCATTACTGATTTTTAAAGACGATAGTCTTTCTTGGGCTACTTAAACCCAGAAATTTTGGTCTGTCTGTATGTCTGTCTGTCTGTCCGTCTGTCTGTCTGTGACTCGATTCAGCCACCCGGCCAAAGTAATACAATGCCTGCGCAATAGTCTTATATAGTCACAGGTAAATGTGCCCGTCTAAGGCCGGTGTAATGTTCATACTTGTCAATATTGTTGAAGAACAAAAAGACATTACGCATATATAAGACAACAAATTAATACAGAAGTGATATTTGCCGCGTTCCTTTATAAAAAATCGTACATGTTTGATTTTGGCGAGATTAAATACTTCATCAAGTGGAGAAAAAAATATCACTCCGCCGCCGCCTACTGTCGCCCGCGCCATATAGCTTCTGACGGCATTTGAAGAAATCAACTGGCACGAGTTACGAAAGGTTCCACTAGATAGGTTCCACGTTCTGCTTAGAACGCACATGGACTAGGGCTAGGGAAACGCGGTTCCAAAACGTTTAAGTTGGGCGCCTCAATTCACACGCGTCTTCGCCGTACGGAAGCGTTGGCATCGAGACACCCGGTTTGGAGCAGTGGAATGCGGGAAATTTAAAACGATTTAAGCAAACCTTCGGCGTCTCTACCTTGGGAGGAGCGCGACGCAACAGGAACAACATGAGAGGTGAGCGGGAAAGCGAAGGGAGGCATTTACTTGGCAAAAGTCGATAAAGAGTATCGTCTTTTGACGACATTTGCAACGAAAGGAGCAGATACGCGGCCAATTTTTTTTAAAGACGATAGTCTTCTTTGGGCTACTTAAACCCAGAAATTTTGGTCTGTCTGTCTGTCTGTCTGTCTGTCTGTCTGTCTGTCTGTCTGTGACTCGATTCAGCCACCCGGCCAACTTTTTTTTTTCTTTAATGCCGGTCTTCGACACAACACAGAAACACAAAAAAAACTTATTCACATGAGCAACTCGAGCGACAAGCCACCAACCTATATGAAGGCTGATGTCTCTCTAAAATTCCTTAAGCGTAGTCAAGGGTTCTATCCTTGACAGCCACTCAGGACTGCATGCCTTGCGCTTCTGGACTTCTACGTACTCGGATATAGACTCACGAAAACATTGCCGCATAGGGCGGGCGTCCACATCACCGTGGAGCCAGGCCATGCGCGAGCGCCATATGCTATGCAAGACCACTAACATAACGAGGTCCAAGGGCGCCCCCTCCTCGTTTTCCACCGCTAGATAGCGTATGCCATGGGGGCTAAGCGGGAAATCTTTATGAAGGGTCCTCTGGAGGACATCCCACAAAAATGCCGCAGCCCAACAATGCAGAAAAACGTGCTCTATCGTTTCTGGTTGTTTACAAATTGAACACTGAGTTCCCCATGGCACAGATATCCCTCTATCCTGCATCCAGGTTCCAACCGACAAGGTGCCTGTGTGTAATTTGAAGAAAAAGGTTTTCACACCAGGGTGAACCTCCATTCTTTTGACGCGCTTTAGCACATTTTGGCCTGGCCCGGCACGGTAATTAAATCTATACATAGGGACGGGGAAAACAACATCGCAAATGTCCTTATACAGTTTTTTGCGTGTCACAGAGGACAGGTACTCGCCAGAAAAACGTGCGAATAGAAAACGGGCCGTCATAACTATTTCCTTAAAATACCCATGCACGCCACCTGGCATGCACCATATTGATACTACATATTCCGGCATAGCACGCTCCAGCCGTACTTGCATGACACTCTGCATGAACGGGTCATGAACATCTCTCCAAAACAAAAACCGGTTTACCAGCTGTCGCACATAAAGGTGCGCCAGCCCCAAGCCACCATCTCGGACTCTCCGAAACAGGTTTGTTCTGCTGCACCTCTCCCATGTTGAGCCCCAAACGTAATACAATGCCTGCCCAATAGTCTTATATAGTCACAGGTAAATGTGCCCGTCTAAGGCCGGTGTAATGTTCATACTTGTCAATATTGTTGAAGAACAAAAAGACATTACGCATATATAAGACAACAAATTAATACATAAGTGATATTTGCAGCGTTCCTTTATAAAAAATCGTACATGTTTGATTTTGGCGAGACTAAATACTTCATCAAGTGAAGAAAAAAATATCACTCCGCCGTCGCCTACTGTCGCCCGCGCCATATAGCTTCTGACGGCATTTGAAGAAATTAACTGGCAAGAGTTACGAAAGGTTCCACTACATAGGTTCCACGTTCTGCTTAGAACGCACGTGGACTAGGGCTAGGGAAACGCGGTTCTAAAACGTTTAAGTTGGGCGCCTCAATTCACACGCGTCTTCGCCGTACGGAAGCGTTGGCATCGGGACACCCGGTTTGGAGCAGTGGAACGCGGGAAATTTAAAATGCTTTAAGCAAACCTTCGGCGTCTTTACCTTGGGAGGAGCGCGACGCAACATGAACAACATGAGAGGTGAGCGGGAAAGCGAAGGGAGGCATTTACTTGGCAAAAGTCGATAAAGAGTATCGTCTTTTGACGACATTTGCAACGAAAGGAGCAAATACGCGGCCAATTTTTTTAATGTGCAAGTGAACTCAAAAGTTGAAGTTCGAGATTACGAAAATACGAGCGCCACCCGGAGTGGAAAATGGGATCCGCGCCTTCCTTCCTCGCACCACTGAAAAGGGGCATGTTCCGTCTCGCCCACAGGTATGCTACAGTCCACGGTGTTCCGATGGCCGTTTTTACCACCGGAAAGTTTGCTTCATCGAAACGGACGCATGAATGGATTCGCGCCGTCACCACACATCGTGCTCTACTGAGTGGTGTCAAAATTCCTCAAGCCACGCCAGCATAAATTTCTCTCGGATTCCGGCAGGTGAAAGGTGCGATATGCATGCTGCTCGTTTTGTTTTTCTACGCTTGCACGACATAGCAGGTAGCGGTTGCAGCAGGTTTATAATTTAATTGAGCATACACGGGCACTTTTTATTTATTACATTCTGATTGTGTTCTTTGCCTTTTGAATTATGCATGAAATTCGCGGCAGAGCATCTGCAATTTAATCCAATGACTACCATAGCTACACACGTTTGTTTATACGTGCGTTATTGATTTAATGCGTTTAGATCGTGTCTTTTGCATTTTAGCTCAAGTGAATGCACGGTATGCAACAAGATGTATTTGAGGCAATATATACAATAACTAACAGAACTGTGAGAGCTTATGTGCACTCTTTTTATTATCGTTAGAATGCCTGCGTTTAGTTTGTTTTAGTAAGATGCATTGGGGTGGTTGTTGTTATTATTAATAATAATATGATTATTATCACTATGAGTATTATTATTAACGTTATTATTATCAGCCTATTTATGTCCACAGCTGGAGAAAGACAACTCCCATAGACTTTTGGCTTAAAGGGCCGCTCCATAGGTTCATAGCATGTGTTGTTAGCACTATATTAATTAAGAAGTGTCTGCATAAATTATTTACGCATGTGAGTTCAGACGAGCGCGATTTAATTTATTGCGTTTCAGTTGTGTGTTCTGCATTTTGTCTCCACGTGAATCCGCGGCATATAGCAGAATGAACTTGTTGCACTAAATATACGAACTAAGCAATTACTGTGCATGTTTATAATAAAATCATAACTATAATAATTACGACACTTATGGTTTATAATTTACGCTTCAGTTCCATGTTTCGAGCTTCAGCTTTAAGTGCAAGTACGATATATTCACAAGAACGCAGTTCCAGCTATAAGCCGATAAATAATTAGATAATGCAGGCTTAACCTGTGCTAGTAATTTATTATAGGTTTTTAATAAGGTTTTTATAACAGGTATACTGCAGGGCCCGAGAAATACCAAAGTAATACATAGTGCGCGGAAGTATCAATGCATGAATAATTGTTTAGAGACCGTGGTGTGGGATAGCTGCTTCTGTCTGCAGAAATGTATTTTGGATTAGGAGGAAAGGTGGGTCGTTGCCGCCGAGCATTATAATCTCACAAATAGAAACATGTATCCGCGTCTCTTAATAATAAAGGCTGATTTTAATTTAAAATTTGTCTTCACGATTGGCGTTGTCTTTGTAGCCAAAACCAAATTAAGAAAGATTCCTAATGTATCAGATAACTTTTATTTCGAATACTGATGCCAGTTTTCCCTCAAAACTATCGTATGTGCGCCTGAAAGTAGCAATAACGCTAGCATTCATTTTAATCCACATATACACACGTGCATCTTGATGTTCCAGATCTGGTGCTTGGCTCCATGTGGTAGAAAGCAGGTCCTGGCTCATTTACCACCTCGTCAGATCTACAGCAGCTACCGCTGTGCCCTGCCCATTTCACCAGCAGAGACTACACGGACCTTGGACAGACAAGGCACTGGACAGATATGCACTGGCTGGATACCTAGTTATTAGCATGGGGCCATGTTTCATACGCTTTTGTATGCGACTAAAAGCGTAAAATATCCAAGTTGTGTTTTTGCTGTATGAACTGGTACATTTAGGCAATAAAAATTAAAAGAACTGTGCTCTTTATTCTTGTCTGGTTTGTATGTACTAGTTAACCAAAACGTCGTACTCAGAATAAGCGACGCAAAAAGAAGTGTACGCGCAAAACGTCATCAATCAGAACGAAACAATTGCCCTTTTGCTAATGTGGTGGTTTGCGCAACAGGAAAAGGATCGCGCGCTGGCCATCTGAACATCTTCCATTCGCTCACTTTACCTTGCATGTGAATCCCAATTGAATTTGGCGCTAAATCCCCCCCCCTCCCCCTGGGCAACGATCGGCTTTTCAGTCCTCAGCATGGCGTCTCCCAGTGCATGTTGGCAACACGCCGCCATGTTTTTAGTACCGCCCCCAAACCCCAGGGGTTTGTCCGGCGCTGCGAGCGAATATCGCGTCCGGTGCATGGTATAGGAAGTTTCACTCACAACGACAAGGGAGAGACATATCCCCGACCATAAGATGCTTCGCATCTAAAAAAGTGTCCCGGCTTAGCCAGCTAACCTTGGATACACAAAACACAAGTTTGGCTTAGTTTGGTTGAGTCTTGGTTTCGATTTTTTAAGCTTTGATTTAGCTGCATTGCCGACCCCGTCTCAAAGCCGTTCGGATACGCTCACAGAAGGAGGCTGGGCGGACGCACCGCACCGTTCCTCTTCGCCGGGCGCGAGACGAGTCAGGTAGCCCGAAACGCTGCTGCGGGCGCCGACAGCGGTCCCGGCTAGCGTCACCAATAGGCTACTCTCAAGAGTACCGCCACTTCGAGCACCCGCAAGCGTAGTATTCTAGTTCACTATAGTCTGGGGGCCATTTTGTTTCTGGCTTGCAGTATTGCCGTATCACCCAAAAGAGCCGCCGCTGGTTGTGACGGGCACAGTGTGACCGGCCGCTCTAGCATCCGCGAATCAGAGAAAGAGAGAGAGAGAGAGAGAGAGAGAGAGAGAGAGAGGAGAGTAGAGACGCCCAGAAACAAAATGGCTGTGCCCATACGTAAACAAATATCACGTTGTGCCGACCGACCAATGAAAACTCTGGCGGCATATAACAATGAGAGAAAAGAGTGCTGATACTCTAAAACGCTTTATTTAGTGACGCTAGTCCCGGCATATCACGCCATGCGCTTCGAGGGATGTGTCACTGGGGGTGTCTACATACAGTTTTCTCACTGTAGTTTGTCTCCGGTCAAAACGTCACCTTGCGCATCCGCCGCGAAATCGCTGGGCGAAAGTAGTGAAGCTTTGCTTTAAAAAATTGCCTTGAGGCAAAGCCAGTTTTTGTTTCTTTGGATGACTTGAGTCATCTCGCCCGCTCCTTTAAAACTTTTACGTGGAGACTCAAACAAGAAACACGTCCGTCCGTCTGTAACGGTTGATGTGCACCACTTTCGCTGCATACGAAAATGCTGTTAAAAAGGCATCAGGGTATCTTTACCCCAATATCAGGATCATTATCATCATCATCATCACCAGCCTATCTACGCCCACTGCAGGGCAAAGGCCTCTCCCATTATTCTCCAATTACCTCGGTCCTGTGCCAACTGTGACCAATTTATCCCCGCAAACTTCTTGATCTCATCTGCCCATCTAACTTTCTGCCGCCCCCTGCAACGCTTGCCTTCTCTAGGGATCCACTCTGTTACCCTTAATGACCAGCGGTTATCTTGCCTTCGCATTACATGCCCTGCCCACGTCCATTTCTTCTTCTTAATTTCTACTAATATGTCTTTAACCCCAGTTTGCTCCCCGACCCACTCCGCTCTCTTCTTGTCCCTTAATGTTACACCTATCATTTTCCGCTCCATTGCCCGCTGAGTCGTTCTCAATTTAAGTTGAACCCTCTTAGTGAGCCTCCAAGTTTCTGCCCCGTAGGTGAGTACCGGTAAGATGCAGCTGTCATACACTTTCTTCTTCAGCGACAATGGTAGGCTGCTATTCATTATCTGAGAATGTCTGCCATATGCACACCACCCCATTCTGATCCTTCTAATTATCTCTGCCTCATGGTTGGGATCTGGGGTCACAACTTGGCCTAAGTATATATATTCGCTTACCACTTCCACTGCCTCGCCATCTATCTCAAACTGCTGTGCTTTCCCGAGGTTATTGATCATTACTTTAGTTTTCTGCATATTAATTTTCAGGCCCACGGTTCTACTCTGTTCGCCCAGTGCGGAAAGCATGCTTTGCAATTCGTCCCCCGAGTTACTTAGCAAGGCAACGTCATCAGCAAATCTGAGGTTACTGAGGTATTCTCCATTAACCCTTACTCCCACCTGTTCCCAATCCAACGTTCTGAATACTTCTTGTAAGCAAGCTGTGAATAACATTGGAGAGATTGTGTCTCCTTGTCTGACACCCTTCCTTATAGGTATTTTACTGCTCTCCCTATGGAGGGTGATGGTAGTTACAGACCGTATAGCTACCTATGGGTAGCTATAGCTATAGCTATATAGCTATAGGATCATTATACTTGTCCTGAAAGAATGCCTTCCAAGCAAGCAATGCATTTGTGCATAGTATTAAAGGGGCTCTGTGTAGGCAACGGTCTAATTAGCGTCGCATTATGGCGGCAATGGGTATTCCGCTCCGTAAGAATACACGGGATAGAGATGTTAGATACAAGGCCATAGGGCCTTCATCAGCACCGCAGGCAGAAGACAATGGAACTCTTTCGCCTATACCTATCACAAGACAAGACACCAACGCAGTACTCTACCGAGCACGTAAACAGGTTGTTGCATTGCATTCGTCTGACCCACGAAACCGACCGGACTCTTACAGGCTCTGTATCTACAGGCTAAACTAGCCCGCTCACCCTCCTCCGCTTCTCAGCAGTCGAGAGACCTTGCTACACATGCTTCGGTTTCGAGTAGCATTGGCCCGAAACTATCTGCACAATCGGACGCGAGGGCAGCAGCACCTTGTGTGTCGGACGCGAGGTTCGTTTCGCACCTTGTGTGTAGCTGTCCAGGGGCTATTGACCATTTGCAAAG